>NC_133799.1:25036580-25719080 GCF_043250625.1 Sebastes fasciatus | reverse complement strand
GATTAAAAAATAAAACACTTGATAAAAATTAGAAAAAAAATAAAACACACTTAATAAAAATAAGATAAAAAATAAATAAAACACACTTGATAAAAATAAGATAAAAAAATAAAACACACTTGACAAAAATAAGATAAAAATGAATAAAACACACTTGATAAAAATAAGATAAAAAATATAAAACATACTAGATAAAAATAAGATAGAAATAATATTAAAAAAATAAAACACATTTGATAAAAAATAAGATAAGAAATAAAACACACTTGATAAAAATAAGATAAAAAAATATATAAAACATACTAGATAAAAATAAGATAAAAAAAAATAAAACACACTTGATAAAAATAAGATTCAAACAAGAAAAAGAAATAAAACACTTCATAAAAAATAAGATTAAAATAAAAATAGAATACATATGCATATCATGAGATGGAAAATAAACCCACTGAAAAATAATATTAAAATCAGTACCCATATCTGCAGCATGCACATATACATTAATAAACACTGCAGCAACATCAAAACGTCTCCAATCTCTTCTACTCTGTTCTTTTCTTTTCTACAACATTATGATTTGAATTTTCAGTCATAAAGTATTTCACCTCAAACGACCGTTTCTCTTATTTCAGTTCTCAGCTTAAAGTATAATGTAAATCCACTATATGTGTACTTCCTTTGTGATGGTTACATTATTGTTGAGTCTGTGAAATGTTTTTGCGTCTGCAGTTTGTTTGCCTGCATTATATTGTAAAGTGTGGAGGTAATTTAAGGTTATTTCAACAACTTCATGTCAGGAAAGCAGCTCTACTTATACGTCGTACTTATCTTGAAAGGCCATTTTGTTGCTGCGGCCCTGCTGTGTGTTTCTGTTGATGTTGTGATGGTGAGTGCACACCTGACAGCAACCTTGCACCAAGATAACCTCCTATAAATACATACACCCCTGCTGTGTATCACTGCTTTTACTGTCACAGTTTTTCTCAGTTCTTTTGGTTCATTCCTCGAATCTTCCTAAACATTTGCAAAATTGCATTTCCTGAAACAATTCACACAAACAATAATAATCTGCTTTGTTTCTCTCTCAGAAGTAAATATTGATGTCAGTGAACGTGTCAGTGGTGTCAGAATGACCGGTCCTTGTGTCATTGTTTAGAAACAAGACGGTCAAAATGCTCCGTCATGTTGCCGATATAACAACGTCCTCTTTCAGGGTTTCTGTTTGACATCCATCAATTTCAACAGTACAACATATTACTGTATGTGGGAGATTGATTGCATCAGACTGGACAGGATTCACATGTAATTTGTTGGCAGACCATGTCATTGTGAAGCAGAAAAGTAAAAGAAACTGTTTTACAGTTACTGCAGAGCACAAAGGAACCAAAACACAAACGTAGAAATGGCTGCTGACCTGGTTCATGTCTTTGTTGTTCTTCCATTGTCAGAAACTGTGACACTGTGTTGTGCTCTGTCTATATATTTTTGCCAATTGAAGGTTCTTGAGTGACGACTTATGCAATGAACTAATGGCAAGATGTTTTTTGGGGATGAGAACAAGTATAATACATGATTACATGTTCATCAACATGACATAATCATTCATAATCATTTGCATGAATGTACCAATTTGCAATTTGTTCAAAAGATTGAAAAAATTGCTTTTATGATGTGCACAAGTGACTCGATGATGATGATGTGGAGGTTGAACAAGTTGTTTTGAGAATTTAATTTCTGATCTGAGAAATCAAAGCTACAGAAAAAAAGTGTAACCAAGATGTCCTACAAAAGAAACAATACATACAGGACTCATGTTTGGGAGTTACAATTCTATTAACCCATACAATCTCAACATTTTCAACTCAATGAGTTGACCTTTCTGCCATTCTCGTCGCTGTTTTGGTTCTTGAATAATGTCCATTTCTCCCACTTGTCTTCCATCGGTGTTTCTTGCAGTCTTAAAGGTCCCATATTGTAAAAAGTGAGATTTTAAGCAGGTTTAAGTGATATATAAATACTGTGAAAGTATCAAAACACTCAGTCCATGGAGAAATACACACAGCCCGTATTCAGAAACTGTGCGTTTGAAACAAGCTGTTAGGATTTCTGTCCATTTGTGATGTCACAAATATACAATAATTAGACCATTTCACAGTTTTAAACGTAAACATACTAAATGTGTCCCAGTTTATTTCCTGTTGCAGTGGATGTGAATGACATCAGCTGGCAGGATGTAAACATGGACCCAAGCTGTTGCCTAGCAACGCAATTCCGTTGCCATTCCGTTGAAATACACTAAAACGGAGCGTTTCAGACAGAGGGTGAATACATATATATTCAAGCAGACAGTATGAGAAAAATAATGGATTTTTTGAACATTACAGCATGTAATCATGTTCTAGAAGAAAAACAAAATACAAGTATGAACCTGAAAATGAGCACGATATGGGACCTTTAACAATATTTTGACCAGATATCTATCACTTATTCGCACTTATTCGTTGTGTACCACCTTCCAAAACAGTAATATTTTGGGACATTTCCAAAATATATGAGAGTGATCGGCATCTAGTGCTCCACACTCTCCAACATGGTAGATTTCTGTTTAAATATTTACTCTTGACCTTCTGATCAAATCTGATTAAATTTTCCCACGAGAATTCCCTCCATATATCCGTGAATTGGTGGATGTTTGATGTATTTTCCACACGTTTGCCCAAACCTCATCTGAAATGATTGTGTTAACACTCTGACTCCTGCATCTTTCTTTTATATATTTAGTTGAATATTTACTTGCCGTCAGTTTTTGATATAGTGCTGTTCCTTTGTATGAACTCATTATAATATGAATCCCACCATTCACTTCCACGGAGGGATCTCTTTTTTTTATCTCCTTCTTCTAACAGTCCCTTAGTTGCAGGCACCTATAAAATTGCTAATTTTATTACTTTAATGTGAGTTGGCAGCAGAAATCTGAGAAATCCTGCACACACATACACCAATCAATACCAGAATTTTACACTTTAACTTTACGTCTTTTATTTATTTATTTTATTTGTTTATATAGCACCTTTCAACAACATGGTAATTTACTATGAAGTGTTGTATATAAGATATAAAAAAGCATCAAGACAACGTGTAATAGAAGGTAACACTTTTATATGACGCCCATTTCTGTAATGCATTATAAACATACTTACAATGTGTATAATTATAATATCAGGATCATAGTGCAAGTATAATTCTCATAGTTGAAATACATTGTAATCCAATTATAATCGCTGTTATAATGCAAGTGATTATAGGTTACTCTAAGCGGTCATTATTTGCTTTAAGTAAAGTAAAAAATTACTTTATAACATTTTGTGTGTTGTACTTGCATAGATATAATGATATTTTGTCACTTTAGACAAAAACTGTGTTTTTTTTCATGTGGTCATTAGGAAAAGACGTCTGCATAATATCTTGTTCTCACCTGTGTGATGGAAAACGTTATTTCACGCTTGAGCCACACTGTTATGATCAGGAAGCTGTAATGCAAATATTCTAAAGAAGTCTTATTTGGAGCTGATTATCAGATTTATTACATTTCTTATCATAATTACTTCTTCTCACGCTGTCCTCCCCCACCACGGTGGCATATTTGTTTCATGCATTAAGGAAATGAAGACCCGATAATGGCATTAATGGTGTAACTGATAAATGATGAATTCAACCTGAACAAACCAGGAGATTACATTTACATAAGAGAAGCATAAAATGTATATTTAAGCAGGAATCATGCTCTTACTTCAGAAAAAAATCATATTATTTTTGTGTGAATGTGTGAAACTCAAAGCTTTGGACACTATATGAGCCCACACCACAAAATGATGTTTATGTATTAAGTATAATTGTGTGAAATATGACTTAATTTTTCAGCTTTTGTCTAATATTTCATGCATTACGTCGCCTTCATTATTAGAGAGAGTCATTATGGATCATTACTAAATTACCTTTTCTCATAAAAGTCAGGTAATGTGTTGGTCTTTGTGTGAAGCTGCTTGTGCGAGCGTATAAATATACTCTCCGCCGCTATAATTCATTTTGATCTGTTACAATAAACCAGAAGACATAATACAATAATAACCACCGTCCTGTTTTATGCAGCACAAAAGATTTACTGGATTCATGTAGATATTTCATAAGGATTTCATACAAAGAATAATAATGTGACGCATTTAAATTGTGGCATACTGTATGTTGTTTGCTTACATGCAGAAATAAATCTTGATTCATGTCCTTCATGTCATGTTAGCGAAGCATTTTATTCTATCACTGTACAAATGAAAGATAATTTGCGGTGAAAACAAGAGACAGTCAACTAAAGGGGAGACAGATCCCAGACAAAAACATAGTTTTTCATGCACTGGCCAATTTTTGGGCTATTTTGCTTCCATAACATGTCTTCTTTCAGCCTAATGGAAAGAAAATGTTTATTTTACTACTTTGTCTATTTGTATCATATACAAATAGACAAATAGACAAATATAAATTCACAAGAAGTTACCATTAGATAATGCATCATTAGCATATTTATAAAAACATTTCAGGAAGCTTGTAATACAAAAAAAGAATTGTCTTAATGTAAGTTATCAACTGGGAAGTTTCATTGTGATATATAAATATATATATATATATATATATATATATATATATATATTTTATATATATATATATATATATATACTGTATATATATAAATATATTCTTCCCTCTTCACCTGAAGTGTTGAAAATGTATGAAATTTTACAATCTAAAAACGTTTTTTTTTCTCACTCTGAGCCAGAAATCTCCACTTCAGTAGCACTTACATCCATAACATACATAATACGTCAACAAAATGAAACAACAATTTTGAACCTGGCAATGTTCAGATTTCTGTTCTGGAAATGTATGCAAATTAGCATCATTTGCATATTTAAACATAACATTTTAGAAAACTTGTCATACAAAAAATAATTGTCCTAATGTCAGTAATCAATTGGGGAAGTTTCATGATGATATCTATTAGTTAAAATGTGTACCTTATTCACCTGTATAGGGTCTTAAAAATGTATGAAATTTGAGCATTTTCTCAGACTCTGAGCCATAAATCCCCAATTCAGTAGCACTTACATACACCAAACTTTCCAGTTTCATTCCTCTCTATATTGTGATGGTTTTTCTGAGGGATCTGTCCATTTATCATTCATAGCCTAATTTATACAACATTTTATTCCTAAAAACATGGCAAAATGTAGATTTCTGTTCTGGAAATGTATGAAAATTAACATATACTTAATAAGATACTGTAATGTCTCATTTGCATATTTAAACATACATTTTCAGAAAACTTATAATACAAAAAATAATTGTCTTACTGTAAGTAATCAACTGGGGAAGTTTCATGGTGATATCTATTATTTTATTTTTTTTACCCTATTCACCTGGAGTGTCCTCAAAATGTATGAAATTTGAGTATTTTCTCAGACTCTGAGCCAGAAATCTCCACTTCAGTAGCACTTACATCCACCAAACTTTCTAGTTTCATTCTTATCTATATTCTGAAGGTTTCTACAGAGGGATTTGTTCATGTATCATTCATAGCCAGATTTATACAATATTTTATTCCTAAAAACATGGCAAAAATGGACTTTCAACAGTCCTTGTTGTCCTTTTAAATCTGATGTTGTGATCTTTGTTTGAGGGCATGAGCAACAACGAATGGAGTACATTGGTAATTGAGCAATTCCATGGAGTCATCACACTCATCCCCACCCTGGTCCTCCTCCTACACATCCTCTTTAATCTCCCACTTTTCAGTATTATTATGAATTAAGACTCAACAGTTGAGGTCAGCGGGCAAGAAGATGATGAGATCTATTGTTGTTGCAGCTTTGTCTTATTGGAGCGTTCGGGTGAAATGATGTCAGCGTTGCGTCAGTAACTAAACCAGGTGTGTTTCTCTGGAGAAAGCTCCCCTTGGTCCACCGTTCTGGAGAAGTCCTGAAATGTCGTGCCCTTTAAAGAGTTTTCTTTTAATATGCGAGTTAACTGGCATTTGCATGAGCTGGTCTAATTGGTTTGTTTGAGTGAAAACCCCAAAGGTGTTGAGGGAAGGTTATTGTCTGTGATTCACACACTGTCGCACCTTGACGCCAGATTATAGTCTTTATTAAACTCTAATTCTGAGCCATGTTCAAGGAGAAAGAAATCTGCAGTTGAATTTGTTCCAGTATTTATATAATTTACACACAATCTACTTGCATCCTGACAAATTTAAATAATGCTTTTTTAATATCTGCATAGTCTTTTGTATTATTTTGTCATTTGTTTTATTTCTAGTAGAGAGTTAAATTAGAAATCAATACCACTCCCGTGTCAATTAAATATGAAGCTACTGCAAGCATAAAGACTGGAAACTATAGACTTTATATAAGAAGAGGAATTAGTCACCGTGACATCACCAATTGGTTTATGGACTACAGTTTTGAAGCCTTGACTTTGTTTTTTGGCCGTCGCCATCTGGGATTTTTGCCCGTTGCCATCTTGCTTTTTGGCCATCGCCATCTTGCTTTTTGGCCATCGCCATCTTGCTTTTTGGCCATCGCCATCTTGCTTTTTGGCCGTCGCATCTTGGTTTTTGGCCGTCACCATCTTGTTTTTTGCAACCAGAATTGACACAAAAAGGTGGAGCTAAGTACAACCAAAACGCTGAATAAGACATTTTTAAGCGGCCAAAATGTAACTTTGATGAAGTGAAAACACACTGTGAAAGTGTTAAAGTTCTAAGCACGGAAAAACACGGACAACTCCCAGACTGGACAACGCCGTGGTAGCGACCTCAATCACAAGGTAGCCCCGCCCTAAAGCATCCCCTGCTTTATGGTCTATTTGACTCTAAATGGAACCATAATTTACTAAATGAACATCATGCTGTATTGAAGAAGACTTGAAACTAGTGATTGAGACCATAAACTCATGTTTACAATGTTTACTGAGGTAATAAATCAAGTGAGAAGTAGGCTCATTTTCTCATAGACTTCTTTACAATCAGACTTCTTTTAGCAACCAGAGGAGTCGCCCCCTGCTGGCTGTTCGAGAGAATGCAGGTTTAAGCACTACAGCATTGGCTTCACTTTTCGGACCCAGAGGTTGCCGCCTGCTGGAAACAGGTGGAAACAGCTGGCTCTGTCCGAAGGTAACAAAACCCACCTACCAGCACTTTTAAAGCTCACTCATCAACACAAATAGTGTTTGTTTAAAACGCAAATGAAAAAACTTCACAGATGTGAACATCGTGTTGAAATTCTCATCAAACTCTCCACCAGAAAAGGTCCCAAAAGGGTCAAACTTTTGCTTTAAGCAGTGGGCCTAATGTTATGAATTGCAGCATAGAATCAGACCCACCAAATCACATCCATCTCTTATGTTTATCTGCATGCTTTGACTGATATTCATGATTGGGAACAAGAGGAAAATGAGCAGAGAGAGTAGTCACATCCTCCTACAAAGATCATTAGTTAACCTCATAAAACATGACAAGCCTCTGAGTTTATTGCATTTCCAAATCGTAGGAATGATGAAAACCAATCGTTGTATAACCAGCTGCTTTGGCTCAACATCCTGCAGTGAAACATTTTGCGTCTTAATTTCGTTTCCAACTTGTGCACGAGATGGAAGTTGCTCCCTCGGCTTACAACTTAATGTTCAGTGTGTTTATTACAATAAAATGTGGTTCAAACCCAAATAATCTCATTGCAAATGTGACTTTATAAATCTAAAAATGTTGGAAAATATTCTCTTTAGATTATCTCAGAATATGTTAAAACCATGTCACTTAGATTGGGTTGCAAACTAAAGCAGAAATTGATGGTTTAATATTGCATTTTAATAATAATAATAATAAGGGATTATTAACGTCAATCATGGAACTTAAATGTAAAGCAGATGCTTTTCATAAATCTAACTCATAATACTTAAATATGCAGATTGTATCAAGTAACAGGAATCCACTCTGACTTATTATGAGTTGTTGTGCAATTTCGAAATATAGTATTTCACTGTAAGTATCATTATATTTTATCATTACACCAAGTATCACATTTTATCCCGGCACATTTACAATTTCCTGTGCAGGCGTAGCTGTGCTAAATGAATGTAAGCATTCAATAAGCATTCTTCTTATGATCACTATGATGAATGTAAAACGTACAATGCAGATCCTTCAATCAAGTTTACAACACTTCCTCTATCATTTTCCATAAATTAAGTAGTTTCTATAGAAACTACTTAAAATAACACTAACACTGGGTCAAAATAACCCAGTGTTTTGGGTTTATACCCATGAGTATAGGGTAAACTTTACCCAGAACTGGATCGGTGATAGTTTGACCCAGTATTGGTGACCACGATTTGACCCAAATTGGATTAAAATTGACAGTGTGCCTATTAATGCCTTTATTGTATTCAATAATAGCATTAATAGGTACTCTTTAAGCTAAACTAAACTTCAAACTGATATTGTGCACCATAATACCACAAAACATATATAAAACTAGATGTTTTTCCACAGGTCCGTCTACAAGACAGGACGTCAACTTTAACTGTATCGTTGAAGTTTATAATGTGCTTTAGTGGTGTGTGCAGTATTGTACACATTTTCAATTCAAAGTGCCACAAACTAATTAGCACACAATATATACAGCATATATATACACACCACTAAAGCACATTATAAACTTCAATGATACATACCAAGGTTAATACTCTGCATTTTTGGCTCAGCATGAGAGTTGACTATTTTAATCCTTTTTCCTTTCCGTTTTTATTATTTTAATGTCCTGTTGGTTTTAAGTTGGTCTTAGTGTTTTATTGTGTTGTTTTTATGTTTTTATGTTTAACTGTACAGCACTCTGGCCAACTTTTGTTGTTTTTAAATGTGCTTTATAAATAAATTTGGATTGGATTGGAATTATTATGGTATTATTGTGCACAATATCTGTACTGTATGAAGTTTAGTTTAGTTTAAAGAGTGCCTATTAATGCTTTTGTTGTATACAATAAAAGTTTAATCCAATTTGGGTCAATCGTGATACCCAGTACTGGGTCAAACTAGCACCGACCAAGTACTGTAAAGTTTACCCAGTACTCATGGGTATAAAAACGTATATATATTAGTCCTGATCCAGCACTGGACATTATGTTTGTACACTGTTTGCTTCAACTTTTTAATGAGGCACAAATTATAGAGTACATCTTTTAAGAGGAGCATTTTAATGCATCTGGAATATTGTATCAAAAAGTGGTTCTTTAGAAATCAGTTTCCTATCAGAGAAAAGGGACTGGTGGTTATGTCAACGGACCAGAAAACGAGATGTGAACCTTCTCTAAAAAAGATTAATTTCAAAAAGAAAAATTAGTAAAGTGAGGAGGCAGATTTAAAAGAGCCATTTCCTTTTTATTGTTGAGTGGAGATTAACATAATTAACATGTTCTATAATCATCAAGCTACAACACCAGTCATACTTTCTTCTTCGTTTTCAGATCTGATTTTATTCTTCCAGTCATTATTTCTTTTTTTATTTGACTTTGCCGTCAGACTTCAGCATTTTCAACTCATGTTGGATAATCCTCTCTCTTTATTTCATCTCTCTCTAACCGTCACCTGACCCTGACCCGACGCAAACAAACAGGAAAGCACTCCTGCGAGAGCACGCATGTACACACTTTAAATTACATGATTACTTTAAAACAAAACCGCACACACGATCGACCGTCCTAACAAGCAAAGAGCTTCACATGCAGCGCTGCTCGTGTAATAGCGGCTCTCATGCTCACTTCAGTTTGGAAGACCGACCGCCGTGTTCTTCTCTGTGTGTAATTTGCCAGCGGTGATGAGCGAATGCCTCATCTTGGGATGAGGTCACTAAAGTGAGGCGAGCGTTCACACAAGTTTTCATGGTGCGGTCTATTATGTGCTGCAGTGAAAGACACAACATGGGAGTCAAGAGGAAATACCAACAACAGTGGCAGGAGGACACTTGAGTCAATGAATATGTGAAGAGGTTTGTTACAGTTTCCTGTTTGAAGTCACAAATGCTCCAAACTGCAAAAGAAATGAGCTCAACAATAAGTCAAAGATGTTTATTTTATTTAAGAAGTGATAATGCACATTAATTTACATGAGCCATCATGTAAATGTGCCAGATTTAGCCATACAGGTTCATTTTCATCTGCAGTCCCTGTCAGGTTGACCCCACCATTTTGGACTGAAAGCCACTACCATTCTACCGAAATGGCCTGCGTTGAACAATAACATATCGTAAATATAATAAGCTTTGTCAAAAAAAAAACACCGGAGTTTAGTCTCTTTGCTTATATACTCTTTGGTTACATTATGATGCGTTCAATCTCTATTCAGTAAAAATGAGTATTGCGCAAAGGTAGATAATAAGGTTAAATGTAATCTTTTAAAATGTAGTTTTTGGCGAGAACCTTGATAATAAATTTGCAAAAACCAGCAGGCAAAACAGTAGTAAAGGAGTGTATGTTGATGTACATGGGATCTATTGTTTTGTTTTTTACTGCGGTATCGAATTGAGTATCGAGACTTGTGGAATTTCATTGGTATTGATAATACATTTCTGGTATTGTGACATCCCTAACAGACACATAACTTTATATATATAGAGTTAGCCTTTACATATGCAGATTTCATCATTCCTGCATTTATTTTTGTCACGCTGACAGTACAACAAACATGGATCTAAAACAACCCTGATGATGCCTTCTTAAAGGGCTGCACTAAATGCCATCCAGATAGCAACTCAAACGTTTCTGATTTCAAACACAAATAGAAAATGCTATCAGCCTTTAATCGCCGGTGTTAATGTCAAATGTAGATTGCACAGATGTTATCACCTCCCCCTGATGCTGAAAAGTCCCTTTTGTTTGCAAGTCACATCTGCATGTCATCCGCCGTGCATGTCACCGGGGCTCCCTCACGGTGCCCTCCTGCAGCTGGTTGGACTGTCGTCAGCTCATTAAATAGGGGTTATGGTTATCAGCCTCATAGATGTGGGTCATTAGGGGCCTGCTAGACCCACTAGTAGGTTTTATCATCGATTCACAGGAGAGATCACCAAAAGAAGGAATAAAAGAAGACGACAACGACCTGTAGCAACTGTAGTAATTATGACAGGAGCAAAAGCGGAAGTCAGGCGCTGTAGTATAGACATCGTGAAACTCCATCTGGGCTGAAGGTCATTGGCGATGGATGGGATTATTTTAAGCCAAAACACAATCTTTTTCCCGTGGTTTTGTTGCCTAAAGTTAAAGAAGTTTTAGTTTTGTAATAAACTCATGTTTACAATGTTTACTGAGGTAATAAATCAAGTGAGAAGTAGGCTCATTTTCTCAAAGACTTCTATACAATCAGACTTCTTTTAGCAGCCAGAGGAGTCGCCCCCTGCTGGCTGTTAAAGAATGCAGATTTAAGGCACTTTAGCTTCACTTTTCAGACACGGAGGTTGCCGCCTGCCTAAACTTAAACATGCTGGGTTGTTTGTATTCAAAACATAATGTTTCATTCAGATTACTCCGTGCTTTTAAGTTACGCTTTCACTTTTAAATCTATAGCTGCAGTTTGGCCCATCTGAGGCATGGCAATGACTGATAACACCCATTTAATCATCTGATTACAGTTTTTCTCAATTGTTTACACACAAATACTGGTACTTGACACACAATGACCACAACATGTAACTCATGCACTAACCCCCTGAACCAATTCTGCTAAACTACAAGCACAATTCCTGCTTTACACTCAAATTGCAGTTCTAAAACACACTTTTTTCAAAACACTACACACAATTCTCTGCATTTGGCACAATTTTCATGAAGAAAATCTCGTTTTCACAAGGAACACACTGTCATTCAAAATTCTAAAGTCAATTGCCCTACTATGCACACTGACTCATCACATGGGCAAACACCTGTCACACAGTGTTACAATTAGCAATCAGAGCTTTAGCATAAAAGGGCAAACATTGCTTGTGATGTGGATGAGGTGCTGTGGCCAGACCGAAACAGAAGAGAGGATGCAGCATAGTTTTTTTTTTAGTTTTTTTTTACTGTAACTGTATACAGTAAATTCCTCTGTTGTTTTGTATGTAGACCACTGTATGTGCAACTTTGTGTTGGTTGGGATGTACACTGTACATTGTTTTTGTGGGGAAAATAAAATATATTTGTTACCGTGTATTTGTGTGTTCTGAGTATAAAAACAATATTCTAAAATATTTTACAACACACTTATGTATGTACTGTCTGTAGTAAGTGTAACACTGAACAAAAAAAAGGCCTAAGTCATTATGATGAATGGAGAAGAAGTGTTCTCCATTCATCATAGTGTTTTACATTGAGCACATCAGTGTTCAACTGGCTCTTATAAATGTCTATTCATATGATGGTTTGTGTGTGTCATTTGAAAACAAAATACCATTTTGAGAAGAAATAACATTGTTTTGAATGTAAAGTTTCATTTTGCAGGAGAATTGAGGGGTTTTGCCCATTGTGTGTGTGTTTTTTGATTTGTGTGTAGAGTTCTGAGAGTATGAGGCATGCTTTCAGAAAATGTGTGTAAACAATCGAGAAAAACTGTAAATCATCTGACGCATTACATACTGTACCTTAATGTTTCATAAGCAAAAGCAAACAGGTTTTCTGCAGCTATATATCTGTTGTAGGAAAATGAACGTCAGCACTGATTACAGACCTTTGACATTCACAAAATACATAGACAGTAAGTGCCAAAATAGCAGAAACCGAGGGTGAATCATGACTACAGGAAAGAAGCACAACTTGTGGCAAAACAGAAATGTTGAATTAAGGTAATGGTTGTGTGTGTGTGTGTGTGTGTGTGTGTGTGTGTGTGTGTGTGTGTGTGTGTGTGTGTGTTGGGTCGAAAAACGATGTTATTTTTATGGACGTAACGGCCCAAACATGAGAAATATTACATTTTTGAATGAAGTAACACAAAGAGAAAAAGTGTTAAAATAATTACATTAAACTGGACTTACATGAGGTGTAGGCTCAAAAAGACTTCACATAAGAGAGTCTAACAGAATAAATGTCAGTCCCATTTTGTACCGCGTCTTTCTACAATCCATATGACTCTCTAATGCATCTTTCTACTGTCCATCAGTCTTTCTACTGTCCATATGTCTCTTTAATGTGTCTTTCTACTGTCTATATTTTTCATTTCATTTCAAATTTATTTCATACATGTAGAATAATAAATAAATAAATAAATAAAGAGAAAGAATGATCATTCCGACAAGTGGACAGTCAGAAACAAGTAGTATTTACATACAATGAAAAGCATAAGAAAAATAAATTGTCAAACACTTTGATGCCTTGATTTACATATTTGAAAAGGAGTGAGAAGAAGTATAAACTTATTTAATCCCACCCCTTCTCCATAAATCAATTATTAATAATTACCCAGCTTCCTTATTGAGCCATGCATATACTCTAATTAAATTTTCCTAAATTTGTCTAACTGTAATTATTATTATTTATAATTATTCTAACTATATGTCTCTATAGTGCATCTTTTTACTGTCCATATGTCTTTCTCCTGTCCGTATGTCTCTTTAATGTGTATTTCTACAGCCCATATGTGTCTTTAATGTGTATTTCTACTGCCTATATGTCTCTTTAATGTGTCTTTCTACTGCCCATATGTTTCTCTAATGCATCTTTTCACTGTCCATATGTCTTTCTACTGTCCATATGTCTCTTTAATGCATCTTAATACTGTCCATTTGTCTTTGTAATGGCTCTTTCTCCTCTTGATGATCAAATTAGATTCAACATTCGTGATTTTCATGTCAAAATCTTGGGACTATGTAACTTCTTTGTGTTGCAGTGAACATCCTTTTAAAAAAGTAAAATATAATATTGTGTCTTTATTTCCATATTACAGTGATAACTTTGTCTTATAATATTGTAGTAGACACAGCTCAACATGTAATATCCATGAGCTACAATCACAACATGTTCATCTTTTCCCACTACCGGAGGAAAGACAGTGATGTCCAGGGACATTCATGCTGACAAATGATGGCTTCCTCCTAAAAGACACCACAGAGACCTGCAGTAGGATGTCACACACTCGACAGTGATGCTGTGTCATTCTCCTGAATAATACCCAGGACTTACACATTAGTTCTCTAAAGAAGATATTACTGTTTGTGCTGCGTTTGGAAGCTTTTTCGTCACAGGCAGCAATAGACTAATCATGAATTTAACTGTTGATGACAGTGAATGCCTCATTCACCAGCTGGGAAATCAAGTGCTGTCTCTGCAGAATAACTTCAGCTCAGGCAGAGCGCCTCAAGGCGTTGTCGTCTGCAGATCACTTAGTTAATCTGTGACTTTCTTCTCCCTGACGCACTGTCGACATTCAGTCTCTACAGCCTCCATGGGCTTTTGTCAGATGATTTATCACTTTTATTGTCACAAGAAAATATGAATACACTGCAACACTGATTAAAAAAAAACTTTGATTAAGTGTAAGAACACAACACACAAGGAAAGAAACACAGTAATTAGAATTATTATATGGATTAACAATGCCATCTGCTGTCCTAAAAAGATCATGTATGTACACAACATGACATTTACAGGCATAATCTCAAATGGCATTTATAAAAGGCTAACAATGTAAAATCTATCAACTCAAAACCCTCAAAACACTCAACAGTCGACACGGTCTACTACCTGAATCTAATCTGTGTTTTCTCCATCTGTGTCAACATCTAAAATTTTAAGTTTATATATAGTTTAATTTGTTAGAATACTTCCTGACTGCAGATTGGCTCTGTGGTAATTTCATAAACACAAATTAATTTAGGAATATGTAAAAAGTAAACGCACAAAATCTGCTGAATAATATAATGAAGGTCCTAAAACTATAGGTTCTGACACAAGGACTCCGGGCCTAATGGGAAAAAAAACAAGAAGCAGAGAGCCATTTATTTTACACAATGTAAATAATGACTAATAATATTTTAGTTTATTTTTTGTTGTGTTTATAAAAAATCTAGGATCAACATTGTAGCCTACTGCAACTGCAATTTTTTAAATAAAAATAAAAATACAGGGGGATTTATATAAATTATATATAGACATATATACATAAACAGTTATTTCTTAATCATAGGCATATAAGAACAAAAAATAACAAAGAGGAGCAAGGGCTTCAAAATTAAGGGGCATGAATCAAAATAATGTGAATATATGAAATCTATTTTACTAGAGTAGACTACATTTATGTAAAAATAATTTGAATTCATTCATAAACCAAACAAGGGATGGCTTTCTATTTTTCCATTTGCTATAATGAATATGATATTTACTCATAAGAATGATTATATGAATCATGTCAGAAATAGATGAGTTTAAATTATCCGTATATATATATATATATATATATATATATATATATATATATATATATATATTTAAAAAAAAGAGAAATGTCAAAAGTCGGAATGTCATTTACCTTAAAGTGATAAACTTTATACCGAAAAACCTTTTTGACACAGGGCATGAGAAAAACATGCGTTCTAATGTTTTGTAAGTCATATTGCAAAAGGTACAAAGGTCCACTTCAAATTGAACTTTTTTTTTTAAAAGAAATTCTGCAACCGGTTAAACTTTATGAATTATTTTGAAATTAGTTTTGGGGAAATAAGCCCTTTAAAGGGACTGTTTGTAACTTCTTACATGCATAAATCACCCGGGTCGGTGTCCCATGTGCGCTCACATATGCTGCTCATCTCCGACCAAAACTCCGGTGTCTCCCCTGTTCCTTCTGACCGCGGTCGGGAGGCTGCGGCAGGAAAAGCCAACACTAGGATCAGCATTGATTCATGGAGAGACCTTCGTCTGGTCAGTTAACATTACTGTCAAGCAGGTGAAATATAGAGTGATATTGTGGATTTAGCTGACGTGTGTCGCCTCACTGTTTTGAGCGATGCTCGTTCATGTCTATTTAGAGCGAGCACAAGCGCGAGCCCGACGCTGACTTTCGTTGACTTAACGGCCACAGGTGTCGCTGTTAACAAGCATTTCTGAACGTTACAAATAGTCCCTTTAATATGCCCTTGTACGAAGTATTTCCTTTTATTATTGTAATAAAACTTATTATTTTTAATGGAGCTTCCCAGCAAAAAGCATTTCACTCGATTGTACTTGTATAACTGGCGCGACAACAAACATCTTGAATCTTGAATATAGTTATTACCATAGATATGTGTTATTACTATAGATATAATGTGTTATTACCATATATATAATGTGTTATTACCATAGATATATAATGTGTTATTACCATATATAATGTGTTATTACCATACATATAATGTGTTATTACTATATATATAAT
Source organism: Sebastes fasciatus (assembly GCF_043250625.1). Taxonomy (NCBI): domain Eukaryota; kingdom Metazoa; phylum Chordata; class Actinopteri; order Perciformes; family Sebastidae; genus Sebastes; species Sebastes fasciatus. The sequence goes on along the minus strand of NC_133799.1, from coordinate 25,702,603 downwards.
CACAGATGTAATGTGTTATTACTATAGATATAATATGTTATTACTATAGATATAATGTGTTATTACCATAGATATAATGTGTTATTAGTATAGATATAATGTGTTATTACTATAGATATAATGTGTTATTACCATAGATGTAATGTGTTATTATTACTATATATATAATGTGTTATTACTATAGATATAATCATAGATATAATATGTTATTACTATATATATAGTGTGTTATTACTATATATATAATCATAGATATAATGTGTTATTACTATATATATAATGTGTTATTACTATAGATATAATGTGTTATTACCATAGATGTAATGTGTTATTACTATAGATATAATGTGTTATTACTATATATATAATCATAGATATAATGTGTTATTACTATAGATGTAATGTGTTATTACCATAGATGTAATGTGTTATTACTATAGATATAATGTGTTATTACTATAGATATAATGTGTTATTACTATAGATATATAATGTGTTATTATTTCTATAGATATAATGTGTTATTTCTATAGATATAATGTGTTATTACCATAGATGTAATGTGTTATTACTACAGATATAATGTGTTATTACTATAGATATAATGTGTTATTACTATAGATATATAATGTGTTATTATTTCTATAGATATAATGTGTTATTACTATAGATATAATGTGTTATTACTATAGATATAATGTGTTATTACTATAGATATATAATGTGTTATTATTTCTATAGATATAATGTGTTATTACTATAGATGTAATGTGTTATTACTATAGATATAATGTGTTATTACTATAGATATAATGTGTTATTACTATAGATATATAATGTGTTATTATTTCTATAGATATAATGTGTTATTACCATAGATGTAATGTGTTATTACTATAGATATAATGTGTTATTACTATAGATATATAATGTGTTATTATTTCTATAGATATAATGTGTTATTACTATAGATATATAATGTGTTATTATTTCTATAGATATAATGTGTTATTTCTATAGATATAATCATAGATATAATATGTTATTACTATAGATATAATGTGTTATTACTATAGATATAATGTGTTATTACTATAGATATATAATGTGTTATTATTTCTATAGATATAATGTGTTATTACTATAGATGTAATGTGTTATTACTATAGATATAATGTGTTATTACTATAGATATAATGTGTTATTACTATAGATATATAATGTGTTATTATTTCTATAGATATAATGTGTTATTACCATAGATGTAATGTGTTATTACTATAGATATAATGTGTTATTACTATAGATATATAATGTGTTATTATTTCTATAGATATAATGTGTTATTACTATAGATATATAATGTGTTATTATTTCTATAGATATAATGTGTTATTTCTATAGATATAATCATAGATATAATATGTTATTACTATAGATATAATGTGTTATTACTATAGATATAATGTGTTATTACTATAGATATATAATGTGTTATTATTTCTATAGATATAATGTGTTATTACTATAGATATATAATGTGTTATTATTTCTATAGATATAATGTGTTATTTCTATAGATATAATCATAGATATAATATGTTATTACTATAGATATAATGTGTTATTACTATAGATATAATCATAGATGTAATGTGTTATTACCATAGATGTAATGTGTTATTACCATAGATGTAATGTGTTATTACTATAGATGTAATGTGTTATTACTATAGATATAATCATAGATGTAATGTGTTATTAATGCCTGTGTGGGTGTATCAGGATCAGACCGGATGTTGACACTGTGGCTGGTCACATGACAGCTGAACCCGGAAGTGAGAGGAGGTGCTGTGCAGAGAGCTGCTGGACTGATCAAACAACAAGGTAGTCGCTATTTATGAATATATAACGTTACTTATGTCTGTCAAAATACAGATAGAGTGCATTTCGAGTAAAACAGTTGATGATGTCGCTGATGTGGTGATAGTATGTGTCTGTTCTCTGCAGCTAATAGATGCTAACAGTTAGCTTAGCTCTCTGAAGCTAACAGACAGCCTCTGGTTTCCTGTCAGAGAGCTGATGTTAGTGAAGATAGACGAGGGTTTAACGTGTTAAGAGACACAAAACCAGTATTCACATGCGTTAAGATAACTTCTAAATCATTTAACATCATGACATTAACAGAGTCACAAACCAACACATTGTGGTTTATGTGCTTCAGTTAGCTGAGGACATGTTAGCTTGAGATGTGTTTAAAGCTGCTCATGGTCGGGTTTGTCTCTGGTCATAAACAGGCCTGTCTCTCTGCTTTCAGAGACTTCTACTAATAGTTAAATGAAAGTAAAATGATGTATATTTTGTCTTTAAATGGCTGAAATTAGCTTCCTGTTCAGCAGTGAAGGGCAGAGCTTCAAGAGATTGCACTGCTTTTTATTCACATCTAGACCACATTAGACCAGGTCCAGATCAAAAACCACTATGCATAGACCTGTCAAATCTGGACTAGATTATCCCAGAGAAGCTAATGATGCTTTAATGCACAGTTTCTGATTTATGAAACCTTTATTGTATTTGTGAAAATGCAAAAAAGGGAGATTTCACTGTGGTTTTTTGGGGGGGTTTTTTTTTCACATCTAGACCACATTAGACCACGTCCAGATCAAAAACCACTACACCTAGACTTGTCATATCTGGACTAGATTATCTCAGAGAAGCTAATGATGCTTTAATGCACAGTTTCTGATTTATGAAACCTTTATTGTATTTGTAAAAATGCAAAAAAGGGATATTTCACTGGGGATTTTTTTTCTTCTTCACATCTAGACCACATTAGACCAGATCCAGATCAAAAACCATTTCACCTAGACTTGTCATATCTGGACTAGATTATCCCAGAGAAGCTAATGATGCTTTAAAACACAGTTTCTGATTTATGAAACCATTATTCTGTGTATGAAAATGCAATGAAAAAGGGGAGATGTCACTGCTTTTTTTCACATCTAGACCACATTGGACCAGGTCTCTTTCAAAAACCACTATACTTAAAATGGTCAAATCTGGACTAGATTATCCCAGAGAGGATAAAGATTCTATAAAACACAGTTTCAGATTTGTGAAGCCTTTATTCTATTTGGGGGAAAAAAATGCAAAAAAGCGTATTTCACTGCTATTTTTCCACATTTTTCCACATCTAGACCACATTGGACCAGGTCCAGATCAAAAACCACTATACCTAGATTTATCAAATCTGGACTAAATTATCCCAGAGAAGCTAATGATGCTTTAAAACACAGTTTCTGATTTGTGAAGCCTTTATTCTATTTGAGAAAATGGAAAAAGGGAGATTTCACTGCTTTTTTTTCCACATCTAGACCACATTGGACCAGATCCAGATCAAAAACCACTACACCTAGACTGGTCAAATCGGGACTAGATCATACCATAGAGGCTAAATATTCTTTAAAACACAGTTTTTGATTTGTGAAGCATTTATTCTGTGTATGAAAATGCAGAAAAGGAGATTTCACTTTTTTTTTTACATCTAGACCACACTGGACCAGATCCAGATCAAAAACCACTATACCTGGACTGGTCAAATCTGGACCTGGTCCAATGTAGTCCAGATTTGACATGTCTAAGTCTTTTATTTTCACAAATGGAAAAAAGCTTTCATAAATCTGAAACTGTGTTTCAAATAGTCTCTGGCTTCTTTGGGATCTGACCAGTCTAGGTGTAGTGGTTTTTGAAAGATACCTGCTCCAAGGTGGTCTAGAGGTGAAAAAAGAAGTGAAATCTCCTTTTTTTTTGCATTTTCATAATTTGAAAGTGGGTTTCAGACAGCGTTAAGGCTATATCTAAAATATGTAACACGCTTTCACAACAGTAAGAGTGAAATTTCCCTTAACTCAGCCTTAACAGCCGAGTCGGAAGTTAAAATCCAACTTGATGACAAGAGTGTTTATGCATGTATGATGGATGTGTGTCCTTTATGTTCATAATAATAAGTACCTGCTACGTTCTGTATGACAGCATCCACCATGACAGCCATCAAGCATGCTCTCCAGAGGGACATCTTCACGCCCAACGATGAGCGTCTCCTCGGCATCGTTAACGTCTGCAAGGCAGGAAAGAAGAAGAAGAACTGCTTCTTGTGTGCGACAGGTAAGAGAGAGAAACGGTTGTAAACAGCTATTAATGATAAATGTTTCTATAATAATGTGCTTTTTTTTCTCTCTCCCAGTTACGACAGAGAGGCCTGTCCAGGTTAAAGTGGTTAAGGTGAAGAAATCTGACAAAGGGGACTTTTACAAACGACAGCAGACTTGGGAGCTCCGAGATCTGACAGAAGTAGACGCCAAAGATGCAAGCAAGGTCAGAGAAATGATGTCAATTCACCCATAACCTTCAGTTGTCATTAATGTCCCCTTTCTCCCTCATTCAGTGCTCATACAGTACGCTCTCTTTTTTACTCTCATGGTTCAGGAAAATCCTGAGTTTGACCTTCACTTTGAGAAGGTGTACCGGTGGGTGGCCAGCAGCGCGGCTGAAAAAAACTCCTTCATCTCCTGCATCTGGAAGCTGAACCAGCGATACCTGAGGAAGAAGGTGGAGTTTGTGAATGTCAGTTCTCAGCTGCTGGAAGGTGTGGAAACGCTCTTATCTTTTCCTGTTAGCGCATGATTGTGTAAAGGCTTGTCTCTTCCTCTTAAACCAGTAGTGTTGACCCTAGTCATGTTTGAGGTATTTTCTAATTCCAGAAGTGAGAAGCTGGATTTTTTGGTTTACTTTATTTATTAATAGCACGTTAAAAAAAACTCTGCTTTGTATCTTGGTTTGTGGTATGGCTTTCTGTGTTAAATTCTTCTTTATTCTCACTTTTCTCTCTTAAACTTTCTCTGGCCAGAACTTCCTAAAGCGGAAGGTTGGTAGGACTTAACTTCCCCCTCCTCACTCCTCTCCATTGTTATTATCTCATGCCCTCAAACCACCATTCTCATTAGAGACTCTCACCTCCTTAAAGCTCCTTCTGTGTGAATTACCTGACACTAAATACAGATGGGCATGACTCATTTTTTCAATAATCATAACACACATTTAGGTCATGTTTTTACCTCACTTTTAGCTTTTTTTAGGTGTCCATTCCACCTTTAATTCATAGGATTATTCACTGACGTGTGCATTAATGTACTCGGTATCTAATGTGACCGAAACTTGTAGCCCCAGTTAAGTGCAGTTGTTTAAAGGGTGGGTCCATTATTTATTTTTTTCCGAGTACGCATGTTTTCGCATCTAAATGCAATTGTCCCAAGCCCTTCTAAAAATGTTTTCTGCATCATGATGCCGCTACATGTACAGTATATATACATCCTTATAATCACACACAGTAACTTAGATGGCGGTCGGCATGCTCCCAGTTTGGAGAAGCAGACAGGAGGAGTACCGGCAGGAAGCCAAGCAATGTACTGCTGTGGACGCCACATTAGTTCAGACCCAAAAGTCACACAATAACACAAACAAACTAACCGATCGATGCAGCGGTGAACCAGCAACTCAGTTAAAAAAAAAAAAAAAGCGGTGAAAATATTCAAAATATAGCGTACAGTTAAACTGATATTGATTTTTTAGGTGGTTCAAATATGTTTTTCTGCTGCTCCCGTCCACAGCCGCTTTACCTCGCCGTCAGTCAGCCCTTTCCAACGGGGAACTGAAGCCGTTATATCGTTCTCTTCAAAACCACCAGACTCCATTCACAGAAGCACTAATTTGACCTCACAGAACACCGGAGTATACATACAACCGCACAACAAACTACTGAACTAACCCTTTCAGTTATTTCCAAACGTTGCACAGCTAACGTTGACTCAACTAGTGCTAGCGTTCACATTATTCATAACATTATTGTTTAGTTTACTGTGGTAACCTACGTCACGGCTTTTTGCTAACGGCTGAGTGGACGTTTCCATTTGAAAAAGCAAAACAGAACGCAGATGGACCCGCCCTTTAAGTTACGTTTTTTAATCAGCAATAACAAATATAGAGAAGTGCATTTAGCTGATAGTAACCATGTCAGATTGCAGGTATACTTCCATCTCTGGTAGAAATAAGTAGCTGCTGGTAAATGAGAACAATTTATTTAAAATGTGTTTTCTGAAAACGCCATTCCCCATCACTGAATGTATTTCTGTCTGTAGTTATTCTTACAAGAGATGTGTAAAAACCTGATGTGTTGGAAGACACCAGAATGTGTCTTGCACTCGGTCTTCAACATACGTTTCCATCTCTTGTTTGTGGTATTAGAGTCTGTGCCGAGTGGCGAGAGTCAGAGTGTTGCCGGGGGCGACGAGGACGCTCTGGACGACTACCAGGAGCTGAGCACCCGCGAGGAGCAGGACATCGAGAGCATGATGGAGATGTGCGAGTACGCTGTCTCCAACGCCGAGGGTTTCGCAGAGCAGCTCTCCAGGGAGCTGCAGGTCCTCGATGGGGTGAGTGAAGCGAATGCACGATTCAGCATCGACATTGTGATGTGTGCATACGCAATAGTCACATCACAGGACGCATTTAACTTTAAAATGTAAATGAAATGAAATGCATAAAAAAGCAATGTTCTTAATCAATGTGAGTTTGGACAGAAATAATAACATAGAAACATTGTTCATCGTTTCCCTCTTTAAGGCCAACATCCAGTCCATCATGGCATCGGAGAAGCAGGTCAACATCCTGATGCAGCTGCTGGACGAGGCGCTTGGGGAGGTGGACACCATCGAGGGGAAGCTGAGCAGCTACGAGGAGATGCTCCAGAGCGTCAAGGAACAGATGGACCAGATCTCACAGAGCAACCGCCTCATCCAGATCAGCAACACCAACAACGTCAAGCTGCTGGATGAGATCCAGTTCTTAGTGGTGAGGAACATTTTTTAATTCTGTTAGAACTGAATTAAGCAGCTCAAAAAAGTATTCACTGCCTTGATTTTTTAATATTTCAATGTGCATAAACCTGTTTGGAACTGTAGATATTTGGGATCAGTTTATTTTCATTTATTTATTTATTTTAATTTAACCATTATTTTTCCAGGAAGTCCTGGCTAAGACGGCAGCATGAAAGTTTCTCATAAAAGCCCAAATAACAGACTTGCACAAACAAAACTGAAAAGTAAAAAACAACATAAGAAATTTCACATTAAAGAGACAAGTAACAGACTTCATACAAACCGCAAATTGCATCTGAGAATTAGCAGTGCCGTTCAGTAACAGGACATTTTCATTCAGTGTTCAAATAGTCCTTAATCCTATTTATTAAAATCTTGCATGCTTATAAAATAATCTAGTTTAAAGTGACTCTGTAGCTCACACTAAGATGAGAGTGCAAAAACTTTAAAAGCACTTTCACCAAAGGCGATGCGAGTTCAAGGAATGACGTACAACTTAAACTACAGCAAAGAAATGTGAATTTCAAATAAGCCGGAAGTAAATGTGCAAAATATTCAAACAAGCCTATTTGCTAGATGTGAAGCCTTAAAAATGTGCTAATTTATGTAGAGCTGCAACAATTAATCCATTAATTGTCAACAATTAAAGTAATTGGCAACTAATAATCGATTAATTGGTTTGAGTAATCTTTTAAAGGAAAAAAAAGTCAAAATCTTAAATGTGAATATTTTCTGGTTTCTTTCCTCCTCTATGACAGTAAACTGAATATCTTTGAGTTGTGGACAAAACAAGACATTTGAGGATGTCGTTTTGGGCTTTGAGAAACACTGAACGACATTTTTCATAATTTTCTGACATTTTATAGACCAAACAACTAATCACTTAATCGAGTTATTGTTATTAATCGTTTAATCGACAATGAAAATAATCGTCAGTTGCAGTTAAACTTAATTTTGTATTGTTAGGCTTTGTTTGACGACTGCGGCGTGTGTTTTCTCATGTAGAATTACATGGACCTGTCAAAGGGACACATCAGAGCCCTGCAGGAGGGAGACCTGACCTCCCCTAAAGGCATCGAGGCCTGCATCAACGCCTCTGAAGCTCTGCTGCAGTGCATGAACGTGGCCCTCCGACCAGGTTAGTTTACACATGTACTTGTTGATCAACTAAATCAGTTGTTGCTACTCTCGGAAGTTATGATCTTTGGTGTGATTACAAGCAGATTTATACAACTGATGTTTATGCCGATTGCCTACTAATGCTGATACATTTTTCCTAGCCTGTAAATGGCTTTCTGAAGTTAGTAATGAAATGAAAGTGACGTCTTTTTCCCTCCGTAGGCCACGACAAGCTGATGGCTGTGACGCAGCAGCAGCTCCTGTTTGCTGAGCTGAGAGACACCTTCGCTCGCCGCCTCACCAATCACCTCAACAATGTGTTTGTACACCAGGTAACAGGCACACTTTGAAAGCATTAAGTGAAGCATTACTCTACTTTCTAAGTTGCAATTACAGGTGCGAGGTTACACAGGAATATCCTATTTTACTGATTTACTGCCCCTGGTCCCTAGAGAATTACATTTCTACAAAAGCATCTATATATGAGTATATCCAATTTTTCTACTCCGCTACATTTCAGAGGGAAATATTTTACTCTTTACTCCACTGCATTAATGTGACAGCTGTAGTTACCAGTTAAGTGCATAAATAGTTCAAACTAGCTCCACCTAAATCAGCTACAGTAGTAAAATTCTGCTTAGACATTGTTGCATCAGCTGTTGTAAACTTTTATGGTTATTTTTTATTTATTTATTTTGTGTTAGCTGGTGAAGACTAAGTGCAAATTCACAAAAGGATTGTGCGGTTTTTGTGGCCGCTAAACCTGCACAAATAACACAAAAAGAAACCGTGTAATTCTCCAAGCACTTGCAAAGATGAAATGCACCCCTAACTTCACTGCCAAGCAAATACCATCTCGGTGCTCCTGTAGTATTTGCACGTATTTAAATTAGGTAATATGCAGATTTGGCACAGCATCCGCCCCTTTCTATCTAAATGAGCCTCTTTGAAAAAACAATCCAATTCACAAAGGAATTGGTTTGTGAAAAAGGAAAAGGAAAAAGGAATAAATAAATGACTCAATAAATAAATAAATATGCCATAAATGTACCAAAAATAATATTAAAAATAAATGTAGACATTAATTGATATTTCTATTTTAATTTGCTTCTTTATTTATTTATCTTTGTATTAATTCCCCTATCTACTCTTATATTTATATTCCATTTTGTTTCTTTATTTTTAGTAACTTTTACATTTATTTATACATTTTTGCATATATTTTTTTTTAATTTATTTTTAAATTGTATATATTTATTTATGTATGCAGTATGTGTAAAAATGCAAAACATGTGCAAAAATAAATACATTTAAAAGTTAATAAAAAATAATAAATAAAAGGGAAAATTAAATAGAATCACATATCATTAGCGCAATATCTGTTGGGAATCGAACCTTGAGATGGGTCAGATAGCTGTTGTTAGTGAGGCGTAATTCATCGTGCTATCAGTGGCCACAATCCATTCTTTGTGAAGTCGCCCGTCAAAGGCTACAAAATAATTTACTCTACATCTTAGACAAACACATTTTATCGATTTTCTGTCCTACAAAGAACGTAGAAGGAGCAGGATTTATTTTTTTAGCAGATTTAAGAGTAAGACCTTTTGTCGTCCTCACAACTTCTCATTGTGAGTCTGCTGCGCCAGGCAGTCTCTCCTGTTCTTTTCCACTCTCTCTCTCTCCCCCTCCTCACGGACTTCCTGTTTATCTGTGACTCTCTTCCTCTTCCTGGGCTTCCTTGTGTCGTTTCCTTCTTCTTGTGTCCCTCCTACTATTCTTGACTCTCCGTGTTGCTCACTTTGAATCATCCCACTCTGTTCTCTGTCTCTGTGTCAGTTCAACCACTTCAGTCACTTCAAAATGACCATCCCTCAGTTCTATAGGTCCTCCTGTCTGTCGCTTCCAGTGAGTACCCTCACAGCAACCCCCACTCCCCCCTCTCTCTGCTAGCGTTTGACCTCTCACTCCTCACTCCAACTTACATGTCATTACCTCAGAGACCTCCACAGCCTAACATAGCCTATTATTCTTTACTGCATGATGGGATGTGTTTCTAACTACATAACATCTCTCATTTGATCTCAAAGCTGCAGATGCACCGCTCATCTTCCTCCTCCTCCTCCTCCATCAGCTGTCTGCACTCAGCTGAGGGCTCTTCTTTGTGTTTGGGTGCTAACTTGGCTTTGTTGCAAAAGGTCTCATGTCATTAAATCCTGTGCCTGTCTGGTCTGCGTGCATGTCTTGTAGCACAGATAGATACTGAACTACATAACAATGAGGGGAAGTCCGGAGAACATCTGTGTGGCAGTAAGAGTCAAAACGTTGTGGTATTTTGAGTTGAACAATGTGTTGTTTACCTTGAAAACATCTGGTTCTGTGGTCATTTGTGGTATACTATATATTTCCTAAATATTCCTCATGTGTTGAGTATGTTTGTGTGTACACAGAAAGATGGACTTACTATTAGGGTTGTCTAAACTAACTCTTTTATTGGATGTATTGGTAATTGTCTCCCCTCACTCTGTCATCCAGGGCCACGACCAGAGCTCCACCCTGTCGCAGCACACGGCGGAGCTGAGCTTGCCCAAACACAGCCCCCTCCACAGGGACCTGCTGCGCTACGCCAAGCTCATGGAGTGGCTGAAGAACACTCACAGGGAGAAGTACGAGGGCCTGTCAAGGGTCAGTGCTGCTATCTGACTACATATTTAGAGGAACAGTAGAAATATTAGGCCCATTGTAGTTTAAAAAAAATGGCGGGAGGGGGGATAATATTCCGAGAGAAAAATTCAGAGATTAAATTCCCAAATTTACAAGAAAAAAGCTCATAGATTTCTGAGAAACAAATTCAAATATTGACTGAAATTAAAGTGGTAAATTTATGAGAAAAACAACTTGAATATTCTCTGAGATTAAAGTGGTAAATTTACTAGAATTGTTTTTTGTAAATTTACCACCAATTTCTTTTTTCTCGTAAATTTGTGACTTTATAATCTCAGAATACTCAAGTGTTTTTCTTGTAAATGTTTGAGTTTTTTTCTATTAAATTTACCACTTTATCCTCAGGAAAATATTCAAGTTTTTTTCTCATAAATCTGTGAGTTTAATCTCAGAGAATATTCAAGTTTTTTTTCTTGCACGTTTCCGATTTTATAATCTCAGAGAATATTCTAGTATTTTTCTCGTAAATTTACCACTTTATTCTCAGGGAATATCCAAGTTTTTTTCTTGTAAATTTTGTGAGTATATTTCTTGTAAATTTACCATTTGAGTATCAGAGAATATTCAAGTTTTTTCTTGTAAATTTGTGAGTTTTTTTCTGAAATACTGAGTTTTTTTCTGAATATTACCCCCCTTCCCCCAGCTCCATAATTACAATACAGCAAGGAGAAAGTTAGCTCAGTTTAGCATAAAGACTAGAAACTGGGCTAAACAGCTTGCCCTGAACTACTCTAAGCATCTAGTGACTGTAGCTTCATATTTACTGTAGTGTACAGACGTGAGCAGTAGGCCTCAGTAGATCTCCTCATTTAACTCTTAGCATGATTACAAATAATTGCAGTTTCAAAATGTTGAATGATTCCTTTAATACAGAGTCCTCAAGATGTTTTGCATCTTAACAAAGGTCATCTCTCATTTTATTTTCTAGACCTATGTCGACTACATGAGCAGATTATATGAACGAGAAATCAAAGACTTCTTTGAGGTTGCAAAGATAAAGATGGCGGGTACGACCAAGGAGGCCAAGGGCAAGTTTGGTAAGAGCTGTGATTCACCTGTTGGCCTGCTGGAGCATGTTTGTCTTATTATGTGTGTGTGAGGGTTTTCAATAACATCTGTTTTTGACTTTTTCTCCCTTTTTTTGTAACATGTAGTTTACTCAACGACAATGAGAATTTCACTGCATCTCTAGATTATTTTGTCCAGTATTTGTATTATACTATCACACAGAAGTTAATGGAATATTCATGCATAAATAAGAAATCATTCTTTTACAGCGTTTTCTGCATCACATCTGTTAGCAAAAGCATATTTTCCCAACTAATGTGTGCTTCCAAAGTCCTGCCTCTTTACCTTTTGATGACGTCTCTTTGTCCCTTACATGTTCTGAATTCACCACTCTGTTGAATGTTTAAAATCTGAACAGGACTCTTGGTTGAGCTTTTGTTTTGGCAGAATTATAGAAAATCTGCTTTCCGCATTCTGTACCAGCTTCTCCTGCTGAAAACAAACAAACAAAATTGTTTTCCAAAGGTTTGTCCGAGCTACAAGCAGCACAGCTTAAAGCTACTGCAGTGCACGTCAGCAGCATATATGTATATGTAATGTGGTACATCTAACATCTAGCCTCCCTCCTCACCCCTCCCCATGCTGCATGTGTTAAGCCTAACCTGTCTCTGTCTCTGATGCCTGCCTTTCTAACTGGCTGCAGCCACGCTTCCGCGGAAAGAGAGTGCACTCAAACAGGAAACAGAAAGTAAGTATGACATTTGGATCGAGCTATTCCACCGTCAATTACTCACTCACTGTTTCTTACCACTGTGCTGCACTAAAAGGAATCCTCCGCTACCCCCCCGATACACACCACTTAAAGCCCTGCCAACCATTACGTCTCCACGTACCTGGTTGGTTGGTGCTAAATCTTCACAGCTGAATGCATCATCACATATTCTGATTCTATGAGCCTTAAAAAAGCTAACCATTGATATTATTATTGTTGATGATTTGTAATTTATTGAATAATAGTGTCATAATTGACTTCCTTACACCTGCAGTTTTTTACTCACTCTCACTAAACACCCGTGACATTGAATCCCTGTATTTGCTGTGCTGTGTTAGGCCTCCACGGCAGCTCTGGGAAGCTGACAGGCTCCACCTCGAGCCTGAACAAGCTGACCGTGCAGGGCTCCAACAGCCGGCGTTCCCAGTCTTCCTCGCTACTAGACATGGGCAACATGTCCGCCTCCGACCTGGACGTGGCCGACAGGACCAAGTTTGACAAGGTGAAGCTGCCACATCAAACTATTTATTTTAAAAAGGGGACCTATTATGCTCATTTTCAGGTGCATACTTGTATTTTAGGTTTCTACCAGAACATGTTTACATGCTTTAATGTTCAAAATACGCTTGCCAAATCTCCGATTTGATGGCAACAATACCAGAATATGTGGGCATGGTTAACTTGTACTCCCTCCAGCAAGAGCACTGGGTCCCAGCTATAAATATCCGAGTTATTTTTTAGGGGGTTTCAGGGTTAGGACCTTGAATCTCTTTCAGAAAAAAATTTCGTATTTCAAAGTTCAAAGATTTTTATCAAACTATTAAATATGGAATGGAAATAAAACTGTTGTGTGTACACAGATGTTGTTCTGTATTGAGATATTAAATGGAGGGTGTTTCTTTTTTGCAGATATTTGAGCAGGTCCTCAGCGAGCTGGAGCCTCTGTGTCTCGCAGAACAAGACTTCATCAGCAAGTTCTTCAAGCTGCAGCAGCACCCGGCTGTTATGCCTCCTCTGGCTCAGGTAAAATCTGTCATCACATAGTGGAAATAGTAGCTGTACTGATGTGTTTACATTTTTCTTTGCTGAAGGTGTGATATAATACAGCAATAACAGGTGCAGCATCATTCATATATACGGCAGCAGATGTTTGTTTGGATTTGTCATGTTTTATGTCTCTTGTCTTGTCAGCCTGAAACTGAGGAAGCAGATGGAGGCACGCCGTCCAGAATGCCCCCCCAGGCTGAACACAGACACTCTGTGTCATCAGAGTGAGTAGTAGTAGTAGTTATAACACATCCTCACTGCCAAAAACATGATTTATATTTTCTATGAATCGCTCCCTTCTCCTTGTTTGACTTGTCTTCTTTTTTTTCTGTCTCGTTCACTACTTTTCAAGGAAGGACATAGTGCGGCTGATGATGAATAAGATCTTCCAGAGCATCGAGACGGAGCTCAACAGTCTCATCGCTCTGGGTGACAAGATTGACAGCTTCAACTCTCTCTACATGCTGGTGAAGATGAGTCACCACGTGTGGACAGCTGAGAACGTCGACCCGGCCTCTTACCTCAGCACGACTCTGGGAAATGTGCTGGTCACCGTCAAGAGGAACTTTGACAAATGCATTGTGAGTAGAGACCAAATGATGAGGCAACTTCTAGTCGTTTGAAAATAGACAAAGGATGGTTAAAGGCATGGTTTGGGTGTTTTGAAGTGGGGTTGTAGGAGGTACTTTTCCATAGTCAGTGTATTACCTACAGTAGATGGAGTTTGGAGAAACAGACATGAGTACCAGCATGGGAGCAAAGCAATGTACTGCTGTGGACGGGGGCAGCAGCAAAACAGATTTTAGCCACCTAAAAAAAATCAATATCAGTTAAAGTGTACAAAATATTTACAATATTTATCTTTATCTTGCTGTCAGACAGCCCTCTCCGACGGGGAACTAAAGATGTTATCTATGCTCTCTTCAAAGCCACCAGACTCCATTGATAAAAGCAGTAATTTTACCTTGCAGAACACGGTAGTTGCTGGTCTACCGCTGCCTTGATCAGTTAGTTTGTTTGTGTTATTGTGTAACTTTGGTGTTTTAAAAGGTTAGTTCGGACTCACCAAAATCACACAATAACACAAATAAACTAACCGATCGATGCAGTGGTAGACCCGCAACTCTCGTGTTCTGCGAGGTAAAATGACTGTTTTTGTGAATGGAGTCTGGTGGCTCTGAAGGAGCATTGATAACAGCTTCAGTTCCCACTCAGAAAGGGCTGTCTGACAGCAAGGTGAAGCGGTGAAAATATTCTAAATATAGCGTACACTTAAACTGATGTTGATTCTTTTAGGTGTCTAATATAACGTGCCGACTACCATCTACTGTAGGTAATACACTGACTATGGATAAGCACCTCATACAACCCCACTTCATCCAAACTATCCCATTAAGGTCTTATACATATTATGCTATGAATTGAATCTGTCTTTTTCTCACAGCTGGTTCAGATCAAACAGATGGAGGAAGTGAAGATTTCTAAGAAAAGCAAAGTTGGTATCCTGCAATTTGTCACTGGGTTTGAGGAGTTTGCTGAGCTGGCTGAAACAATCTTCCGTAACGCAGAGCGCCGAGGGGACCTGGATAAAGCTTACGTCAAACTCATCAGGGCTGTCTTCGTGAATGGTGAGAGCTCTATACTTATTGGCTATACATGATGTGGTGTTTTATGTGATGCCCAGAAACAAACTTCTGAGTATTGTTTTGTCTTTTCAGTGGAGAAGGTAGCCAATGAGAGCCAGAAGACGCCACGGGACGTCGTGATGATGGAGAACTTCCACCACATCTTTTCCACACTGTCTCGTCTAAAGATCTCCTGCCTGGACGCAGAGAGGCGCGAGGCCAAGCACAAATACACAGACCACCTGCAGTCCTACGTGATCAACTCTCTGGGCCAGCCTCTAGAAAAACTCAACGTAAGTCGGAATATCTTTTTTGAGTTATCAAAGTTTCGTCACGTTCCCGGTAGGGCTGTCAATCGATGAAAATAATTAATCTTGATTAAAATTAATTTCATATCTTTTAGCTGTTCAAAATGTATGTAAGTATTTAATACTCAAGTATGCTGCTTTTTTGCTTTACCTCTGAAAGATTGATTGTGTTAATGCGTTAAATAAATTAGTGCCGTTAAAATTAATTTGTGTTAACGTGTTATTATCACGTTAACTTTGACAGCCCTAGTTCCTGGACATGCAGGATGTGAGCATTTACTGAGCGGTTGTATTCAATGCATCACAGGTGAACTGTTTTCTTCCCTCCTGCAGCATTTCTTTGAAGGAGTTGAGGCCCGTGTAGCTCAGGGTGTTCGCGAGGAGGAGGTGAGCTACCAGCTGGCCTTCAACAAACAAGAGCTGCGTAAAGTCATCAAAGAGTATCCTGGCAAAGAGGTGAAAAAGGGACTGGACAACCTTTACAAGAAGGTGGACAAACATCTGTGTGAAGAAGAAAGTCTGCTACAGGTGAGACATTAAAAGGTTTAAGGGGTGAAACTGCACATCTCCTCCTCATCATCTCCTCTCTGAACTTGCTGATTTTACTCCACCAGGTGGTGTGGCACTCCATGCAGGACGAGTTCATCCGTCAGTACAAGCACTTTGAGGACTTGATCGGCAGGTGCTACCCTGGATCTGGAATCACCATGGAGTTCACCATCCAGGACATGTTGGAGTACTTCTCCAGCATCGCTCAGTCTCATTAGCTGCTATGCACTTTTCATTAGATTCACTACTGCCTCACATTGGCTGATGATAGCGACTCACTAACTACCCTGTACTGTTTTTTTTTTGTGTTGGACAATGAACATTTCCTCTGTGTGTGTCGGTGTATTTCAATGAAAGGGATTTGTACATTGGAGCTGATTGTGTGTGTGCCTGTTCCTTTGAGATTCACCAACTCCGCTCTAAATAATTGTTTGTTATATTTGTATTATTTCTTGATGCCATATTATGTACATAATAAATTTGCTGCTGCCGACCCATTCAATGCTGTATCGAATATTTGCAATTATTTAGTTAAAGGTCTCATATTGTAAAAAGTGAGATTTTCATGTCTTTTTTATTATAAAGTAGGTTTAAGTGCTATATAAATACTGTGAAAGCATCAAAACGCTCAGTCTATGGAAATATACACACAGCCAGTATTCAGAAACTGTGCCTTTAAACGAGCTGTCAGGATTTGTGTAATTTTCTGATTTCACAAATCTACATCTTAACATTTTTATATTGAAAATAATTCATTAATTTACAAATATTAAGCCATAGTAACTTAATATTAATAACACCTCTTGACATACAAGGCACAATTAGATAGGAAAGATAACTTAAATTATATAAAAAAAAAAAAAAATATGACAAAAATAATAGCGAGTAGAAAATAAATGAAAGGGAAAAAATAAATAAATAAATAATGCATCTATTATTTGTTATTATTTGTCCCAGTTTATTTCCGGTTGCAGTGTAAGTGAATGACATCAGCCAACAGGAAGTAAACATGGCTGTTGCCTAGCAACGCAATTCCATTGAAACGTGAGGGTGAATACATACTTTATATTCAGACAGACAAGTATGAGGAAAACAAAGTTTTGTTTTAAACATTACAGCATGTAAACATGTTCTACTGTTGTAGAAACACAAAATACAAATATGAACCTGAAAATGAGCATAATATGGGACCTTTAACTGTCTGTTATATTTGTATTATTTCTTTATTTACATAATAAATTTGCTGCTTTCGACCTATTCAATGCTGTATCGAATATTTGTAGTTATTTTATATAATAATATGATTATATTTTACTGTTGAGCACATGATATTGGATGTTTATTTCAACGCCTGACCCCGCCCTTCCCTCCTTCTTCTCTACGGACAACTCCGGCTCACAAAACACGCTGCCCCAGATGCTGCACAGCTTTTAACGGTCGTGTCTAGACGGTAACCCGCAAATTGCGAAGTCTGATCTGAGATCTGCTAAAACTCTCGCGAGACTCACTGCCCGACGACCTATCCTAACCTAAACTATTTCAAGTCCAATGCATATATTTAGCTATCTGATGTCAATGGCATAACCTTAACCATTCAAGATTAATGCCTAATCTTAATAATCTCTTAATAATGTAAAAAGTAAACAAATAAAAGACATACATAATATTCACCCCCTGTTGAAATATATTTTAACCAATTATAACGGCAAACTCAAATATACTATAGGTAATGTATACAAAATCTTACAAGGGAAAGAAGAAACAATGAATACAAAGATAAAATGGGAAGAAGAGTTGGGAACACAAATAACTGATGAAGAATGGAAACAGATGTCGAGTGAAATACATAAAACAACCAGTTCCTGGTTCTGGAGAGAATTCGCTTGGAAGATAAATATGAGATACATCTTGACACCTGAAATAACTTCTAAATATGAAAGAAAACCGAGCGCTCAGTGATGGAGAAACTATGGTGAAAGTAATGCAAATCATTTACACATTTTTTACACATGTAATCTATTAAATCTGTTTTGGTTAGAAATATTTAAGTTCATAGAAGACATTTTCAAAAAACCTCTGTATTTAAAAGCAGAGCATATCATACTCGGGAAACCTCCAATCGGTCTCGGTAAAGATGAACGTTACTTATTTAAAATACTCAGAATCACAGCACTGAAGCAAATAACAAAAGGGTGGAAAAAACTAAACCCCCAGATTTTATAAAATGGAAAAGTGTAATTCAAGAAGTAAAACTTCTGGAAAAGGGAACTCACAAAATAAGGAATATGGAGGATGTTTTTTTTGAGAAGAGATGGAGTCTAACAGAAGGAAAAATAGTTGCATGGGTTAAGCATGCACATATACATATGCTTGGAGGTGACCTGACGTTAAGGAGGATACGTGTGTGCCCATGTAAATGATATTACTATATATTTGTGCCCCCCCCCCTTTTTTTATTTAAAAAAAGGGAAAAAATAAAGTAAATATATATATATTAAAAAAAAATCGTAATAATCTCGCGAGAGTTTCTCCCAGTTTGCTGGTTCCCTTCTAGACACGACCGTGTGTTTTTTCTACTTCCATGGTGACGAGTCCAAACCTGGAGAGCATCGGCGCTCTTTTCAAACCTCTTCACCGCGGAGACATGATGACTACTATCAAACTGTTAACGGACTTTACAACATGTAACAACACCAGGAGATCTAGAGCAAGCTGTTAGCTCAAGAGAGACATTAGTGTCGGTGATGTAGAGCCAAGCTGTCAGGAGAGCTGTCAAGAGAGGAGAGATCCGGTCAGAGCGGAGGTAAGATAAACTACCGAGAGTTAACGCTAGCTAAGCTAAGCTAACTGGTTAACGGTAGCTACGCGGTGCTAGTTAATGCTAACGCTACTTGTTATCACTCAAGCTAGCTCAGAAGCTAACCACACACAATGCTAGTATTAGCTTGTTAGCCTGGAAGCTAGCAACGTACTGTACAACACAAAGCGCCTGGATCAGTCCTTCATGCTAGAGCCAGCAGGCTCCACAACCAGGACCTGACCCCCATAGGAGGACTATGAGGACTATCTGCAACCACTGGCGCACTTTACACTTTAATCCTATATACCACTTACTTTACACTATACATCCTATATACCACTTTATAGACTGCACATATGTACATACTACATTTATGTATTGACGGACTGAACACACTATGTTCACCCATTCACTCTGTATCTTTCATATCTCTATTGTTTTTATATTTTTCTATACCTTTACCTCTCCTGTGTTTCACTCTGTTTGCTGATGTTGCTGCTTTGACACCTGCATTTCCCTCCAGGGATTAATAAAGGTTCATCTAATCTTATCTTGGCCAACATTAAATACCTGGCTGACTGTAGGTCAGCCTCTTAACAACACAGGTTCTAACAATTTACGTTGTTTATTTCACGTTATTGTAAATATCTTTTGTATTTAGATTAGCTGCCATTACAAGCTAATGTAACTGTTTTTTTTAACATGTATTTATTGTATAATTCATCAGTTACAGCGTGTGATAATATGACAAAACATTAGGCATCATACTGAGACAAGAATATCAAAACAGGCATGACTCCATTGACATTCATTATTATATCAGGACATATGGAAATTGTTTATTGTTTATTTGTTTTGCACAATTTAAGACTACACAACATAACAAAAAAATAAATGAATAATATACAGTGCAGGAAGAGGCAAAAAACCCACTGGGCCTCCACCCAGAGACAAGATTAATATAAAGAACTAATATGACTACATAATAGTGATAACAAACAATTAGGACAAGATATATATAATAACAACAATAACAATACAGTAAATAAATCATAAAAGATAAGTGTATGTGTGTTGCGTGGAAGTGTATGGTTAGTGTTTGTGAGGAGGATATTGATTTAATTATCTGTCAAGACTTCTGGGCAATTGTAACCAAACAACATTGTGAGTGGGAAAAAATAAAAACATACAAATTATTATAAAAAACTAAAAGATAAAAAAATATTAGATAAAAAGAGAGAAAAGGAAAAAAAGAGACGATATAAATAACTTAACAGAGAAGGCAGGCAATAAATCACATTTCTCCCAAAAAATCCTGGAGCAAATTAAGTATATGAACACATTTCTTATTGTTTATAATTTGAATAATGTAATGGCAGTTTTTTATCTTTCCAATTTTCCTTTTTCCAGTTGCCATTTTACACAGGTAGGGTAGGAATGATCTTACGCAGACCCAATACAGTTGTTATTTGCAGTTTAGTTGGTTGTTTATTAAAATAAGATATTCCTTTATTAGTCCTGCAGTGGGGAAATTTGAGAGTGTAGTATCTTCAAGTATTAAAGTGGTTTGAACAAAAATGATGAATGAACATACCAGGGTTTCCAATTCTGTAGCGTGTTGATTTTTGCCTGATAATAATATATAATGTTTTTTCATCTAATAATGGTTTGTATCATGGTATCTTCAGTGCCATATCACAGCCATGAACAACAACGCAGAGAGGAAATTCGTCAATTTAAGGAAGCGTCTGGATCAGCTGGGCTACCGACACCCACTGGGAATAGAGTCACTGCCACTGGTGGAGAAACTATTCATGTGAGACCTTTAATTCGTTTGCACCTGCTCTCCTTCATGTCAGCCATTTACATTTGATGAGCTGTAGTTCAGATATGTCTTCCTCTGTGTTGCAGTGACCTGGTCCACACTACTGAGAGCCTTCGCAATGCCAAACTATCAGCAGGGAAAACTGAGAAAGAAACTCGAAACTTTGATGCTCTTCTGGAGCCGTACAGGGCAGAGAACGCCCGGACGGTCCGGGAGAACAACGAGCTGCACCTTGAGCTTCTCAAGCTGAAGGAGGAGAAGGACCGGGTCAGCAGAGGTAAGCTGTCATAACCAGTTGTTCTCCCCTCCTCAGTACAATCTGAAACATTTTCCCACATCTGGTTTGACACATAATCGTGTCTTGTTTTAGAGCTCAAGACCCACATCAGAAAACTGGACCACGACACATCTGACCTGAAGTTTTTAAATAATCAGTATGTGCACAAAGTTCGCTGTTTGGAGAAGGATAGCAAGGCAAAAGCTGAGCGCATCCAGCAGCTGCAGGAGAAGAACATGCAAGCTGTGGTGCAGACGCCAGGTAATGCCAGGGGTCTGACCTGAGCTCTATGACAACACATTGAAAGTGACTGGTAGATTTTAAAGCGCAACCAAAAATCACTAGTTTACAATAATTGAATAATTGCATCCTCCTCTCCTCTCACAGGTGGAAAGAAGCGCAGCATCCCTTTCAGACGACAGAGAATGCAGATTGATGAGCTCATACCTTCCTCCTCTACGTCAGCGTATCCTGTGTTGCAGCCTGATGATCCGTATATATCTGATCTACTGCAGTTGGCAGATGGAAGGTTTGTCGTCTTTTGATAAAGGTGGTAACTCAGTGCATATGCTGGTTGTAGATGTTTGCATTTGCGACTGTCTGACTCACTGCTATTTTTATTTGTAGAATTCATAAGCTACAGGAAGACATCATAAAGGTCAAACTGGACCTGGAAAATGCTCAAGAATTTATAAAACACTTAAACACACAGGTAAGAAACAAATGAAGTACAAGCATTTAATACTGTGACATGTTAAATGTTAGTAAAGAGGTGATGAGATGTTGCTAAACACTTCTTTAGGTGGAGGAGAGGGACAAAGAGATCAAGCGTATGAATCATGCTCTTCACGGAGGACGACCTCATGATGTCATTTCCCTCGAGGCTCAGAACGTCAGTAATGAGAAACTGATCGCCCATCTCAACCTTCAGGTAAGCATTGCAGTCACATAATATATTTACCCTGATATATGAATGTGTATATAGGATATTTCTGACACGAGGTGCTCAGAGTTCCTTCAACAGGGTGGTTAACTTGAACCCAGTTCCTCTGGAAATAAGTGATCTGCATGGTTTCTAATACCCTTAGCTGCTGCTTTGTGTTGTACAGATTGAATACCTACAGGAGACCAACAGGACGCTGGATCAGAAGGTAGAGGGGCTGCAGCAGAGGAAGAAGGACGCCTCCACCGAAGTGGCCAATCTTTCTTTAAAGAACCTGGAACTGTGTGAAGAGCTGACGCACATAGACGACCTTGCGCAGCGGCTGGAGATGGATAAGGATCAGGTGTTGGAAACTGCTGACATGGAGCTGCAAGAAA
This sequence comes from Sebastes fasciatus, assembly GCF_043250625.1. Classification (NCBI taxonomy): domain Eukaryota; kingdom Metazoa; phylum Chordata; class Actinopteri; order Perciformes; family Sebastidae; genus Sebastes; species Sebastes fasciatus. The sequence goes on along the minus strand of NC_133799.1, from coordinate 25,680,300 downwards.
CTGAAGTAAGAATATGAGAAAGCAGGAAGAAAGACAGGGTTCCTACGCAGTATGGAATTTGATTTGACTAATTTCCAGGTCTGGATGAGTATGGAAAGATATTTGTGTTTTCCAGACTGTTGCCCTTACTTGGTTTTCTAAAGTATAAAATTCAGAAATTGATCATACAAGCAAGAGAATTTGTCATGGCATTTGTAGCAGCCAGGGCAGCCAAAATGTTAACCACGGTGTGAGAGAGAGCAGGCCGGAGCGAGCTTGACGTCGTTGAAAGCAAGGCACACACTCCTACACAGAGCTACCTCTAGGCCTGTCCCTCACAGCCTGCAAAACAGCTCTGATCTGAAGGGCAAGATGTTTGGAACGTCGTCCAACTTTCTGTGTAGGAGTGTGGACTGAACGGCCACGATGGGTAAATGCCAAATATAAAGCCTGGTAGGCTAAGGAGTCTGAAAAAGCAGGGCATTTTGAAATGGAAAACATGAAGGAATCCTGGAAAGACAAAATGAAAATTTTACATTTTCATTTCATTCATGTCATTCTGCCTGTAAAACACTAGTAAATATTACTATACACTATACTATAAATAATAGTGAATTAGCACAGTGAAAACAAACGTCAAAACTGCAAACTTTCTCAACAGATAGAAATTCAAAGGCAACAGAAAATCATCGAAGACTTGGAGGATATAATCACAAAAACAAGAAGGGTATGTACAGTAAAATACTCATTATATTTCCCTTATTGGAATACTACTGAATTTGAGTATATAACTGACATTCTTCAGTGAACATAAAGTGTTGTATGTTGCCAAAAATCTCTCCTGTTATTACACAAGCTAAAAACATAATATGTTGGAAACGATTGAATTCAGGAGCAGTCTGAAGGCGACTTTGAAAAAGACCGTCTCAGAGACCAGCTGGTGGACCTCAAAGAGCAGAATGAGAAGATGGAGGGACTGGTGAATTTCCTGGAGGAGGAGAAAATCCGGCTGAGGGAAAAAATAGAGAAAATGATGGCAGCTGGTAAGAAACATTCTTTTAGCAGCTTTACACTGTTGACATTAGTGTGTTACTGACTTGTTGCTGTTTCCTAGACAAAGACCTGGTGCTGGAGTTGGAGACCATGCGGGCTAAACATGGTGTTTGTGGACGGGAACGCTCCCCGTCGCGGCTGGATGCATTTGTCAAGAGTCTAGAGGAGGAGAGAGATTTCTACCGCCAGGAGGCTGAACGCTACAAAAGAGCCAGAGGGGCTGGTGGCCTGGATTCGAGTCCCAGTCGTAGTCCGGTCAGGGGCACGAGTCCTCGGTCCAAAGCAACCAGGGTAAGAGATGACAATAAAAACCAACATGCTCAACAGATTTTCAGATGATCCTCATAAAGCTGATGTATATAATGGCCTCATATTTTCAGGGAGGGGTTGCAGAGACAGAGCTGCTTCGTGTAGTAAAGGAAAGAGACGAGCTGAAGGCGGCTCTGCTGGACTTTGAGAAGCACATAGAGGACATCCAGGACAACGTGAAGGGCCTCAGCGCTGAAAGAGACCGATTCAAAACGCTGCTTAAACAAGTGAGTTTTATAAACTTAATTCCACCAGGTGGACAAACTTGTTATTTGACAATTTTAAGGAAAAATGTTTTTATCACTCAGGCTCAAGATGACCTAAAGTTGGCCAGAAGCTCAGACAGGTCAGCTGACCGGATGAAGCTGAAGGAGGAGGTCAGACAGGCAGAAATCAGAATCCAACAGATGAGCATTGAAAGAGACACACTGATGGAGAGATTAAAGGTTAGTTAATGCCTTTCATGGTAAACATCATAAATTGGCTTGTCAACAGTAGAATAGTATTCCTCCAGCATACATCCAGTTCTGTAATATGTTTACTTTTTGTCAGACTGTAATCAATAGTGTTGTTATTGATTTTATTAGTCAGGTGTTAGTTTTAAATAACATGCTGACTGTAATGACGTCAGCATGATGCAGAGTTTAACATATTTTGAGAATCTAGAGCTGCAACAATTAGTCAATGAATCAATTAGTCGATCGACAGAAAGTTAATCAGCAACAATTTTGATAATTGATCAGTCATTTCAGTCATTTATAAGCAATAATTCAATGTGAATATTTGCTGGTTTTCTATTATAGTAAATTGAATATCTTTGGGTTTTAGATTGTTGGTCAGACAAAACAAGAAGACATCATCTTGGCCATTTTTCAGTATTTTCTGACATTTTAAATGACCTATCAAATAATTGAAAACAGATTAACTGATAATGGAAATAATCATTAGTTGCAGCGCTACTTAAATCGGTCCCTCTGCTGAGAACCCACATTGGTATATTGTAAACTAGTTTTATAACTTGAGCCTAACACACACAAACTTTTTACAGGTTGCCCAGACTTCAGCTCTCACAGACAGACAGGGAGAGGAGAGGAGGACTCTTGACCTGGAGAATGTCGTTAAGAGTGTAAGTCAGCTGGATATATTAAATACATCTGCTCAAGCATGTGCTCAGGACACAGTTATTATACTATGATCACTTCTGTAACTTTGGTCCTAAATGGGTTTGAGTTGCTGTATCTTCAGCTGTGTGTTTTGTGGTGTAGTTGGAGCGGGAGAGACTGGACCTGCGGACCCAGGTGTGTCTGCTGAAGGGGAACAGGGAGGCTGTCGAGGAGGAGATGAAGGTTCGGTCCGCTGCTCTGGTCCAGAGCACAGAGGAGGTTTCTCACCAGAGGGCCGAGTCTAATGCTCTGAGGTTTGTGTTGTGAAATATGTCAAATAGACATTTTAGAGAAGGGGCAGTGTGCACACATCCGGCCAAAGATACTCAAGACAAAAAAACGTAACTATAGGGCACAAAGGAGGTAAAGATCTCCCTCAGTCAGATGTGAAAGACAAAACAGGCATTTCTCGTTGGCGCAGTAATCAACTTAAATCATTATCACCTGCTGATCAGCAAACAGATCGAAATGTTACCTTAATGAGAGAGAGAGAAATAAACCAATGTGCGGACCTCCTTTGTACCCTACAGATAAAAACAATTAGAAAATGAATGACTATGAAACGATGTTTAATGTATATCTGCACTATCCACTCGCACTGCAGAGCTTTTGACCCCATTATTATGCTGCCAAAAGGTGCGTTAAATGCATATTCTGAACTGAAAATGATCAGGGCTTGTTGTCTCTGTCTGTAGGCTGCTACAGGAGCAGATGGAGCAGTCGCTGTCTGATACCCAACACAGGCTGTCTGTGAAGATGAATGAGCTGCATGCTTCCCATCAGCAGATTGAGAAACTGGAGGAGACAATAGGTGAATATTTGTGGATTTTACGAGGTCCAGGATGGACTGCTATAGTTGGTGTTGTACTTCTGCTTCGTTTTTGTCTCTGGCTGTCCGCTTTATTTTTGTTTTGTCCGACAGGGGAGCTGAGTCAGCGGGGCTCCAAGCACAAAGAGGAAATGTTTATTCTTCAGAAGTCCATCTCTGCTCTGGACAGAGAGAAAGACGCTCTGCAGGACGAGGTGGATGAAAAGACTGAAAAACTGGTTGTTCTCCAGGAGGAGCTGTCTAAAAAGGTAGCCAAGACCAACAAACATCACCAAGATTGCAAGCTTTTATTAAAGGATAGGCTCAATACTCACATGCCCATATGTACGGTGAAAAAGGTGATTGGCCTCTATAATCATTCCCCCTGTTCATACTAGTTATGAGAAGGTCCTCCTAGAGCAATTCCAAGTGAGGGACAAAATCCACAATCATCTTTCTGGGATATGTTGTGCTTAACGAGGACTTATTTGGTGTTTACACAGGGACAGACCCTTGAAGATGTGAGACTCACAGTCGCAAACATGGACACCTCACTAGCGTGAGTATCGTGCTCTCAGAGTTTTGTTTTTGTTTTTAATGCATCTAAATGTCACGATGAAAGTCTCATACAAGAAATAATAAGCTGATGTGTTAATGTGTGATCCTCGCAGTCAGCTGCAGGGGGCGTTGAACAGCCGTGAGAGGGAGATCGCCAGCCTGAGGAGGCAGCTGGATGCCTGTCAGGAGGAGCTGTCTGGACTCAAGAGAGACAAAGAAATCACAATCAGAGAGAACAGGAGGCTGCAAGATGACCTGGCCACAATGACCAGAGAGAACCAAGTATGTAAGTTGTTTCTTCTGCATCATACACAAAGAAAAGAAGGAAAATAACAGCAGCTCCTGTTGTGTTTGTGCAGGCTGTACATGTGGAGATGGAGGATGCGTTGCATGAGAAGGATGAGCTGAAGATCAGGGTCCACTCTTACATTTCTGAAGTGGCCAGAATAGAGAAACTGATGGCCACAAAGGCAAGAGAAGACTACACTATATAGTAGATAATGTCATCCTATACACCCTCTCGTGTCTGCCAGTTGACCGCTCGGTGTTGACCCCCACAGGAGCAAGAGAACAGGGACCTGCTGGATCGTTTCAGGATGGCCCACTCTGAGGTGGAGGAGCAGGAGCAGAAGTTGCAGCAGGTTGAAGGCCTCAATAACTCCATCCGCCTGGAGCTGCTCTCCTCAGACACAGAACGCAGACACCTCCGCGATACTGTCGGCCACCAGGGGAGGGAAATCCAACAGGTATAAGCAGCTGAGGCAAAGGTCAACTAGAATTGTAGAAGCTACAATGTGGGAATATACAGACATTCAGAGGTGTTTATACCAGCGTGTGATGAATGTACCTTTCACCCCGCCGTTTCCCCAAGCATACGCAGGCCCTGCAGGCTTATGAGGCCCAAGTGTCGTCGCTGGTGCGTGGAATGTCCCGACTAGAGGAGGATCTACACAAAGCACAGGAGGAGAAGGCCGCTCTCCTCTCGGATCTGGCATCCGTCAGGGAGCTGTGTGTCAAACTGGACTCTGGCAAGGAGCTCGTTGCACGTCAGCTCACCTCCAGGAGCATGGACCTAGAGAGGGTGAGGCCTGCTGCTTTGCTGTGAACCGGTTTCATCCAGCTGTAGGTTATACATGACGTAGGTGAGCAGTTATTTAAATAAAATCTGCATGTTTTCTAGGTCACAGGAGAACTGGAGGATGTTCGGTCGGAGGCAGAGCTACTGAAGAAACAACTGGCCAGCGAGAGGCTGACTGTCCGTAACCTGGAGACACTTCTCTCCACCAATCGGCACAAGGAGTTCCAGACCCACCTGACAGCCAGCGAGAGAGATTCGGAGCTGAAGGTCCTACGTGATCGGCTGACCCTGGCTGACAGCAAGACGTAAACAAAATCCAATATCTTGGCTTGAGCTGTAAGACTTGAATGAATGCCTTTTTTTTTTCAAATTGTTGATTATGATTTGTTTGCGTGTGTGTGTGAATACACTCAGAGCGGAGCATGCCAGGGAGGTGTCCCAGCTCCGCGGCAAAGTCTCTCAGCTGCAGACGGAGATGGACGTTCTGAAAAGACAGTTGACCAGCGAGCGCTTTGAACGGTGAGCTGACTTTTAAACTCTTACCGAAGCACAGACCTCATTCAATGGAGGGGAACCATAGCTGGAAGTTTGACACAAATTAGATCCGTCAGTATTACTACAAAAAGTTATTTTATATTAGCTTTGTGAAGTGACTCTACTAATACCAATATATTATGTATTCTATAATTTAGTAATTATACAATCCTGTCTCCTGCAAAATTACGTTCCCATACAACTAAACTGCATTCTCAATGACGTTTCGAGGGAAATGTATTTTCTCTTGGTTACGGTCGCAGTTTTAAACACGTAGTTAATGTTGTAAACAAAACAAAAAACACAACACTATTAAGTTAGGTTTAGGCAACAAAAGTACTGGGTTAGGTTTAGTAAAAAAACATCATGGTTCGGCTTAAAAAGACTGGAAGTGGACGTGAAAAGTCCAGTGTTTGTTTGACCCATCCACCACCACTCCCACCAGCCCAATAGGGGATTTTCTCGCTTGTTATACTCATTATCATTCCACGTAACTTTCATTCACGGTTGCTCAATATACTAAGTCATTTGCCTTTGGCCTTCTGATTAATAGGATTATTTTTGTATCAGTCTATGCATTTTTTTTTTTTTTATTTTAAGAAAATCCTACTCATTGTGCGTTTGTTTTATCTTTGAAGTAGCATATCATCAGGATGTTAGAGACATCAGACTGAAAATGTCCCATTTACTGTGAACCAGCTAAAAGTTTCCTCTTGCAGCTGGAAACTGAACAATTTCCTGATACGAAGTTTGGTGAAAATGAAACTGTTGTACTTTTTAGAATATCTGGACATATAGGGCTGCAACTAATGATTATTTTTATTATCAATTAACCCGCCAATTATTTTCTCACCAATTCAGAGCCCAAGGCAACATCTTAAAATTGTTTTGTCAGACCAACATTTCAAAACCCAAAGATACTCAAGTTACTTACATATAATGCATACAAAAAAATGACCAATGACTTCTGACACTTTTGTTTAAAAAATGACTCAAACAACTTAATTGATTACCAAAAGTTACAGTGATTTACAAGTAAGAACTTGCAGCTTTAATACTTGCTGTAGTAACAAGGATGTAACAACACAGTGAAGGCACAATACATAAAACATGTTGTGATTGTCCGATTGTTTCTCTGTCCTCAGTGAAAGGGCCGTTCAGGAGATGCGCAGACAGGGCGTGTCTTTCTCGTCCCTCGACGTCTCCTCCAGTTCCCATCACACCTCCCCAGAACGCTCCATCCTCCGAACTCTCAACCGCTCCACCGACAAGTCAGCAGACAAGTACGCAGACAAGTCCGCAGACAAGTCCGCAGACAAGTAAGGCTTTGGGCATGAAAATTATGCAGCTATTCATTGTTTTTGGTTCAGGAAATGATTTTTAACTTTAAACAGGAAGCACAGCTGTTGGATAAAGAACAACAATGAAAACTATTTCAAAAAAAAAAAATCCTCTGCCTTATTTCACCAAAATCTTTTTTTCTGTCTCTTTTTCAGAAGTGTGAGCTTCAAGGATTAATGACTAGAGACAGAAAGATGAAGAATATGATGAGTGAGTCAGAAACCACTAGTTTTGAGTCTGGACATGAATTGTGAGGGTCTCCATACGTCTTGGCATTAATAAACATTACAACTTTATGTACCAGTTCAGCCATAAAGGCTCAGGCTGAAACCATGCCTGGGTGTTTGCTAAAACTAATAACAGTGCCAACAGTCGACAACAACTTCTCATTGACTCCACTTCCTCTCTGTCAGTATGTTACACAGTCATTGATAAAATTAGTATTCAGCTTTTGGTTGAGAGCAACTATAACCTCACACATGTAGCAAGAGAAGTATTCGTTCAACCCTGTGGTCAATGTGTTTTATGCTTAATATTCATGTTTTTTCTAATGATGTTTAAATTATTAAATTATTTTTAAAATAAAGCGATAAAAATACATACATCACAAAACTTGAACTTTTCTTTTGTTACAAAGTTATAGTAAAGCCGGACGGGGAGGAGAGGCTGTGACACATAAGACAAAAAGACACAAAGCTTGATTTAAAACCCACAAACCTGTGAGTACATGGTTTGTGTTTTAGCCTGCTAAACCACTGTATGCCCCCAGAAGCTATAGACCTTTTCATTGCCATCCTGTTCTGTCAGCTACTGCATTAACAAACATTGCAACAGGAAATACAAAAGGGCCCCATTTTACCCTTCACCTTCTCCAACGTGTAGATGAAGAAACAAGCAAAACACAGAGTTTGGTCTTGCAACCTTATTTACATTTACATCAATATATACTGACTTGGTTCATATACTGTAACAGTGCATGACAGGAATATGTTGACTAAGGCTACATCCACACTAATACTAATACTGAATCTCCGTCCAGAGAAGCACGCCTGAAAGCGCATGTCACATGACCATTCACGTACGCTGGGTATACGTGTGCCGGTGTAAACAGAAAACAGCGCTGGACATAGGAATTGATGCAAAGCGCTAAAATAATAGCTCGCCACCTGCGCATGTAGGCAGTAGTAGCATAATAAAATGCTGAATTTAACTGCACAACAACTGCAAGCAGAGACAACAAGGTCAGAAAACGCTTGTAACTCTTCATCCAGAGCTGATGTTGTTTGTTTTCTACCGGAAAAGGTAACACATGATGGGGCGTGACGAATCGGGGAAGGACACGTGAGGACTGACAAGACCCAATCAAGAAGCGAACGTGGGTGTCTGCGTCATCGTTTTCAGAGGTCTCCGTTTTCTGTCCGTCCAGACTAAAACGCAACCCCAGAGTTTTCAAACTAAAATGGGGACAGCAGTGTTTTCATTCGTCTCCGTTTTAGGGGCTTGAAAACGCCGGAGTTGTGTGGACGTTAGGCATACAAATATGCGTTTTAAAACAAAAACGTATAAGTGTGGATGTTGCCTAAAGCTACGTTCACATTACAAGCAAATTGGGCCCAAATGTTTTTGCTCTCAAGTGATACAGATTAGATTTTTTCCAGAGTAGTATGGACACCGAAATCTGATTCAGATCTGAGCCACGGACGTACTGACTGGCGGAGTTTCGAGATGTCAAACAGTAACGTCACACATCGTACACTACTCGTTTATTTAATTTACTTCACAGAAGAGCTGTTAAAGTTAAATATCAGCCGAAATGAAAAGTCTTTCTTTAGGATTCACACAAATGTTACATACGTTATGATTTAGGAGTATCATCCGTGTAACGCGGAGCCCAGATCTGTGGAATTGTGCAATATGTAAACAGAGTCTGGTAGTCACTGGACTCCAACAACTCCAGTGTGTATTTTTTGAACAATGGGTAGTCTCTAAACCCTGTAATGTGAACGTAGCCAACCTGATTTTTTTTCTTTGTCTTGAGCTGATTTCAAGCTTTAGTGGTTTCAAGTCTCCATCTTTTCCAATAATCAGCATTTTTGCGATGATATTTGAAACATCTCAAGTAAAAATTTGTAACAGCTCTCAAAATACTGTCTCCAGGAATAAAAATAGTAAAAAAAAGTTTTCTCTATAAAAATAATCTCAGAGCTATAAAAACTTGCACATTTAGTGCCGGCAGTGTTCAGTGGTTGTGTTGGGGAGAGGATAAGCGTAGAGGGAAAAGTCTAAAATGTACTTGGGCAGGAGTTCCCTCAGTAGCTTCTGTGGTAACGTGCACAGATAATAGTGCAACGTCTCCGTGGTGACGGGCTTGTACCACGTTTGCCTCTCCGGGAAGCGAACGTGAGGTGGCGCTCCGACGCGCTGAAGCACAAAGTCCGAATCACTCTCAAGGTGCTCGTAGGAGCCGATGAAGTCGTAGGACACGGCGCAGGGTTGGCACAAGTTGTACACCGGCATCCAGTGCTCATTCATGCGCTCCGCATCCTCATCCAGCAAGTAACGGACAAACTCTGCAAACGTCACATCGTCTCCTGTCACAGCCGCGTCCTTGGCGCGATCTTTTCTGTACCGCTTCACGATCTCCACGCCGTACTTTTTCTGGTAGGACACGATCTCTCCAAACTTGTTCCTGTACGCAGAGAGCAGGCGCTCCATGGGCTCCCGCACGAACATGAACTTGAAGTAGTGCTTGAGGCGGTGGCGGATCTCCTCGGGTTTAAAGGAGGACAAGAACTGCAGGTCGCTGCGGTGGTCCATCTTGATGTTGACTTCCACGTTCTCCAGAGCTCCGTTCAGAACCTTCAGGACCCTCTTCCAGTTGGAGCAGGCCACTTTGGGGACGTAGCAGTACAGGAAGTGGTACTGGTCGTTCACCAGGATGTGCTGCAGCAGCGTCTTCCTCTGCGGGGGGCTCAGGGACCAGATGCTGTGGGGCATGTTCTTCTGGCTGCACACAGTCCTGATGGTCCGGTTACGGATCTCCTGGAGGATCTAAGTATGAACACAAATCAGTGACTTTTTAATGTACTAAAAGTCAGGAGTCAAAGTCCTTTCTTTAATTTATTTTATTATAAAAAAAGCAATACATTTGCACACTTTGCTACTGTATAGTATGTCATCCTATGTTTATATTTTATATGTTAGTCAAAGTAGTTTGATATATTTATAGTGTATTCTAATTAGGGCTGTCAAAGTTAACGAGATAATAACGTGTAAACACAAAAAAATGTTAACGCCACTAAATTCTTTTAACACGTCGGAACTTGCGGTTTTTAGGTTGTAGCGGGCTCAGTTTTAAAAGTAGAGTGAAGATACTGGCATCATATGAAACTAGAAAACCCTAAAGAATCCATTGGTACCAACCATGTCATGTTAGCTTGTTGTGGAGAAACTTGCGCTAAATTTTGGCTACGGACAATCATGCGATTAATTGCGATAAAATATTTTAATCGATTGACAGCCCTAATTCCAATATATTTTTCATATTGTGTATTCTATAGATATATATCCCTAGTGTTGATATGTATATTTACTGTTCCTGAACAGTAATTTTCCTATTTGGGATCAATAAAGTACATTTATCTATCCATCTATCTATCTATTAAACTGTCTTTTGGGAGTCCCCCAACATTATGGAAGTGCAATACTAAACCGATGGAGTGCCCCTTTAAAGTGAGGAAGAGTTATTAAATAAACTATATACACATTTCTTTATGCACGTATAATTATGGGTTGCATTGATCCACCTTGTTGCCTTATGATCCAACTTTTAAGCCCAGAAGGATTTTTTAAGATCACCACATTAAGAGACACAAAAATCACATATGTCGGTGAGCACAATAAACTAAAAAAGTTTTATTTATATATATATATTTATATATTTATATATATATATATATTTATATATATTGTCTGTGTTGTCGACACCAGCGCAAACGGGCCTGAAGGTGAAGGGCAGTCATTGCAGGCTTCCTGGTAGCCTTATGAGAATACACTGTTTACCATTGGCAGAGCATTTTGGCAAATTTTTCTTAGGCACCACCCACATAATCAGCTGTGCTGCTCATCCCACAAATGCATGATCCTTACAAGTTGGACATCATTGTGAAGGTAAATAAACAGGCTTTCCAACGATGTAAAATACAATGACCATTAGCATTGATACAACAGAAATAATCGACCAAACACAAGTTTCTGAACTTTCTTTTTCCAGTCTATATGTTGTTTGATCACCAACTTTAAGTCATTCTTAACCCACTAAATTACATACCTCACTAATGGAGCCTTTAATCCTTCTGTTTATGCCACAGATCTTATAATATTGTGAAATATTCATAGTTAGGAGACAAATGAAACTTTTTTACTTGTTAAAATTCATGCTTTATGCATTTATAATTAGGGGTTGCATTGATCCACCTTGTTGCCTTATGATCCAACTTTTAATCCCAGCAGGATCGTTTAAGATCACCACTTTATGAGACAAACCCAGAACGTTTTAGTAAAATATGTTGTGTTTGATCACCAACTTTAAGCCATTCTTAACCCACTACATACCTCACTAATGGAGCCTTTAAGATAAGATAAGATGAACCTTTATTAATCCCCGGAGGGAAATTCAGGTGGCAAAGCAGCAAAGCAGCAAAGCAGCAAGATAGTGCATGTTAAAATGTAGATAGTGCATGTTTAAAGGTAAATAGAGCCTTTAATCCTTCTGTTTATGCCACAGATCTTATAATTGTACTGTTTGGACCTGTTCACTTGGTAAAGTTCACCCCCGAGTCTCCAGCAGAACTATCCGGGTCATTAACTCCAGGTCTCTGTACCTGTGAGTCCTGGTCCACAGCAGCCGGGCTGAGTCTCTCCGCAGCCTGCCTGATGAAGTCCAGCCTCCCGTTCCCGTCCCCGTCCCGGTACCCCCGGTTCCCCCGTGGTGGAGGCGTCTCCATGCTGTTCAGCATTCCCTTCTCTATCATGAGCAGCAGGCCTCCGGACGCGACGATCACCAGGAACGTGAGAACGGACGGCAGCACGGCGGAGCTGCGGCGGACCGAGGAGCGGCCAGAACCCACCGGGCTCACCGGAGTCCTGAAGCTGATCACCGAGCTGCTCCTCGGTCCTCCTCCGGTCCGGTTCATCCCGTAGTCCTGTCTGCGGGGAAGCATCGTTTACACCCGGCTGGTCTGTTTAATACTAACTTTATAAAGTTTAACAGCGAACTAACGTCACTACGTGAGAGGAGAACCGTTTGTTACCGACCACGTCACCACGTCCCCATAGTTAACTTAAAGAAGGAGGTAAAGCTATAACGGTCGGTATAGCCACTTCCGTTTGAACTATCAAAATAAAACAGTTTTATTGAGAATATTTTATTTATTTTATTTTTTAGTTAACCAAATATACCAAACATACAAAACACAAACTCGCACAATATATTCAGGTAGACAAGTACGAGGAAAATAAAGTTTTTTTTTTTTTTACATTACACAAAATACAAGTATGAACCTAAAAATTAGCACGATATGGGACCTTTACGTGGAACATATCGTGCTCATTTTCAGGTTCATACTTGTATTTTGTGTTTCTACTAGAACATGTTTACATGCTGTAATGTTAAAAAAACAACTTTATTTTCCTCATACTGTCAGCCTGAATATACCTGTATTTACCCTCTGCCTGAAACGCTCTGTTTTAGTGCATTTCAACGGAATTGCGTTGCTTGGCAACAGTTTGGGTCCATGTTCACTTCCTGTCAGCTGATGTTAATTACATACAATGCAACAAGGAAATAAACTGGGACACATTTAGAATGTTTACGTATAAAACCGCGTAATGATCTAAATATTGTATATTTGTGACATCACAAATGGACAGAAATCCAAACGGGTTGTTTTAAACGCGCAATTTCTGAATAAAATAAAAAGATTTTCAAAAACAAGAATCCATTCCCTTCTGAGGGTTTACCACTATTGTGAATTTTTACGTATCCTATCTTAATTATTCCTCCTGTAGCAGCTCTCCAATACAACTACTTTTTATGAAATCATTAAACGATTTCCATATTTCCTCATAAACACCCAGTTTGTTTTTCAAGGTATATGTTATTCTCTCCATTGACATACATTGTGCCATATTTTTAATCCAAGCGCCAATTGTAGGTGCATCGGATTTCTTCCAATTAAAAGCACCATAAGTCTTTTTTAATATTATTATTCAAGTTAACTATAATAATAATTTTTAAACGTCTTTTTTTTTTTTTTTTACTAATGATTATGTTCAACCTAGGAAACTAAGTTAACTAGAATATATATATTTTTAAAGACTTCCGGTTAAAAGTTTCAAAATAAAATCCTCCTTGGTGCATTTAGTGCACTAAATAAAGCATAAACAGCTCTTAGGAGTGATATGTAGTATATTCAGTAAACATTTAATTTTATAAAATTATTCTGTTTGCTCATTTGCATAAGTTTTTGTGAAAGGTTGTGTGAGTGTTGTGTTTAGAACAGGGTGCTATGACCAGACTTGTCCTCAGCAGCTCCTCCTTAGGGATCATGAAGTACCCCCAGGCCAGCTGGGACATGTAGTTCAGCCAGTGTATTCTGTGTGTTCCTCGGTGTTAAGCCATAACTCAGGGATTCAGATTTGTTTTAGGCCACTGAATGAGTATGGAGTAATTTTAAAGGTATAGGCCTACAGTTAAGTAAGAGAATTGTTTGACACAATCGAGTATGTTTCTTGTAATATCCTCATAGTCTCATCCACCCATCCAACTCTGCCTGGGTGTCCTGCACATGATCAACATATTCATAAGACAGTTTCTCCCCAAAAGACCAACACAAGGCCTACACAAGCTTTCACAAATAAACATATTAAAGGTGAATGCAAATGTTATAACCACTGCACAGTAACATGAGGGTTCAGACTCTCATCCATGATAACACACAGGAAATACATGTTTGTTTACCATAAATACTTGAATAGAAATGAATACAAATACCAGGCCTGTAACTCCTAAAAACTATCAATCATCTAGGTTATAAGACCTTTATGGCATAGCTGGCGCTAGCTGACTACACAAGTTATTTGGGGTTGTATTTGGCCATGAGTTTTCCTTGAGTTTATAAAGCCTATTACCATAAACCTGGAAAAATGGCAGATTTAAATATTAATCCTTCTCACGCTTCCTGGAACAGTTGTTTCATTAGCAAGTAATCTGTTAGAAAAATGTTCTAAATCTTGGCATGTGTTAAACTGGTCTCTTTAGAGTTAAAAGGGCTATTTTATGTTTTAATGCCTGTAATACAGGGCTAATGATTTGGAGATTATCTTCCATATAATGATAATTGTCTGGTCTTTGGAACGCATTGTGTCAGTCCTTTCATGCAGAGATCTTATATGCTTTGTTTTTGGACATTTTATTAAAGAATTGATCTGTTGGGCTGCAATGAACAATTATAGTCGTTCTCAATTAATCTGCCAATCATTTTCTTGATTAACCGATTAATTGTTCTGTCTATAAAATGTCAGAAAATAGGGAAAAAGGCTTATCACAATACTCAGGAAACTCATCTTCAAATGTCTTGTTTTGTCATTCACATACACTGCAACAGGAAATAAACTGGGACACATTTAGAATGTTTACGTTTAAAACTGTTAAACGGTCTAAATATTGTATATTTGTGACATCACAAATGGACAGAAATCTTAACGGCTTGTTTCAAACGCACAATTTCTGAATACGGGCTGTGTGTATTTCTCTGTGGATTAAGCGTTTCAATACTTTCACAGTATTTATATATCACTTTAACCTGCTCAAAGACATGAAAATGTCACTTTTTACAATATGGGACCTTTAAAGCTGCAACAATAAGTCAATTAATCGATCGAAGCAAAAATAATCGGATACTATTTTTCTAGGGCTGCCTCCTCTTACTCGAATAATCAGTCATTTTGATCTCAGTCGACTAAAATTTCTTAGTTGATCAGTCGGAATTTATGCTTTTTTTCATGCAGAATTTCAAAGACTCATTTCCAAGAAACTTATGAGCACATCTCTGGTAAACACCAGATTTAAAGTGGTGCTTTTTCTGGAGAAACTCAGTTTTACATATCTGTCAATTAAATCAACTAATCGATTGATTAGTCGACAACCTTGCTTTATGATATAAAAGACATGAAAATCTCACTTTTTACAATATGGGACCTTTAATGTCTTTAGGTATGATGAAGACCAACATGGAGATTATTCTCCAGTGGTTGTACTATAGGCTGATCATTGTTCATTTAATCATATCTTTTTTATTGGGATCATCAATTAACTTTTATTATGCCTCATCTGAAACATTGTAGATTATATTTGTTGTAGGATTATAGGTCACTAAACCACAGACATCCCAGTAGGATTACCACCTTTGGGGAATACTCAGTGTGTGTTTTTTCCTCCTCAGGGCGGTTAGTTTCCATTCAGCTCCTCGTTTCTTTTAATTACTTCCGAAAATCACGAGCTGACGTCACAGTATACACTGTAAAAAAAAAAGTGTAAAATAACGGACCTTTTCCGGCAGCAGGGGCGCCAGAAAATGTCTGTTAAAAAACGGAAAAATACTGTCCGTTAATTATCATAAATAAACTGTAAAAAAAAAAAACAGTAATTATCTTTATATAATTAGCCTTTATTACTGTAATTTTACAAGAAATATTTTACTTTTAACATATACTTATTGTTAGAATAGTCATACACCGTAAATCTAAGACCATTTACATATAAATCACGAATGAAACATGTAATTTTTACATATTTGTTTTCTGTCATTTTGAAATACAGACAAAAAAATTTAAATTTCTTGAAAAAAACTAAAAGAATGTTGTTTTTTTACAGTGTAACGTGCTTGCATCGTGACCACCGTGTCGCTGCTCACTGACTGACTGTATGCTCTCTCTCTCTCTCTCTCTCTCTCTCTCTCTCTCTCTCTCTCTCTCTCTCTCTCTCTCTCTCTCTCTCTCTCTCTCTCTCTCTCTCTCTCTCTCTCTCTCTCTGGCAGCCACACCCTCCCATCTCCATCTCCATCTCGCACGCGTGCAGCTGTGCGGGACTGGCGGTGCGTGCGTGTGCGTCTCCCTGTCGTGCACCCGCACCAGCAGCATCAGCACCAGCAGCATCAGCAGCATCAGCAACACAAAAGGAGGTTTGGAGCATCCGGAGCTGGCTTCACCTCAGCGGGTCTGATCACAACCAGGAGGAGGAAACCGCGTCCAGCAGCAGCAACAAAGGTTTCTCCTCTTTTCTTCCATATTGTTTCTTTCTGATGATAGTTTTTTTTCTATTTTCCACGACGCTGATGACCTTGTCCACATATCCCACCTCTCATTTTCTCATTGACCTGCTCACATCTTCTGCTCCATCCTTCTCTGATGTGTAGGTGTGTGTGTGTGTGTGTGTGTGTGTGTGTGTAAATGGGCTGATCCGACTTGAAATGATGTCAACAGGCCAGATTATATTCTTAAAAATCCCAAATAATGCCAATCATTTTGAATTCATGTGAGGAAAAAGCAAAGGCCACATTCTTTGTTCTCTGTGCGCCTTTTTTTTAAATTTTTTTTACTCTGCAATTAATACACTGTAATCCTTGTGCACCAGCATCCGCTAATCTGCCATTAACGGTTGCGTATTGATCCGCGCCTTTAGGGGCTATATGTTGATGTTAGTCTTTCACCACCACACATACACACAGAGAGATCCGTGCATGGCTTTCTCCAAACGATAACACAGCACAGCACAGCCTTTACAACAGGAGTCAGCTGCTGGAGAGCCATGCATGCACAGGCCATATGCTGCTGCTGCTGCTGCTGCAGGCCTACATGTGCAGAAAGAGAAAAAAAATATGATATTATGGATTTAGCATCATTTAAAGGGTTTTAAATCAATGCTGCATTACTGTCATCATCAGTGCTGAGACATAGAGGCAGGGAGAATGGATGGCTGTGGGCCAGGAATGAATGCACAGGCTGCTGGTGTTGGATTATGCTGCTGGTTTGACTGTTTTTCGGGTTGCTCCTGATTATAGGGTAGTTATGACCTATAGTAGGTGTGATGGTGGAGTGATGACATGTTAAGACAGAGCTGGTCTGTGTTTTGCAGAAGAAAAATAGGGAAGAGCCCTCATAGTAAAGACTACGTCACCATCCCTGATTCCAGAGTCGTGTTTTACTGTATATATACTGCAACGTTCAGCTTCAACCTGAAGGTTTGCATTCTCACATGAGCTGCACAATAAACAACAAAACATGTTGTCGCCACCCAAACGGTGACTAACTGCCAACACTTTGTGTCAGAGACATCTGTGGAGTTGCCTTAATGCCAGACAGCATCCATTTTATTTGAGTCATTTAACACCCTTTGACCTCCGATAAAAAACTGCACAGCTATATGGATTTGATTTTAATCACGGCGAGGCAGACAAAGACAGCCTGACTCATTGTTCATTATTCTGCGTGTTTAAATGTCAATTGATTTCTTTTGCAGTCACATAGCCGCACATTTGACAAACAGGAGGGGAAACTCCCAGCTTGTTCAAAATAAAAGGCCGACATTCAATATTAACTTGGAGCCTATCACTGAAATGTAATAAGTGCTCATTCTGTGATGCAGTGGTCTAATCACCTGCATGTAAAACCGTATTTATCAAATAAACTACAGCTGTTAAATAGAAGTAAATGCTCAGATCTAAGATTTCGTAATCTTCTTGTAAAAACAGTTTTTCTTAGGTATCACCCGTTAATAGTTTTGTAAAGATTTGTTTTATTGAAGAACAGACGGTGCTTAAATTGCAGTGCAATTGCAATATGTTATATATATATATATAAAGTTTTCCATTTGTGCATGAAAAACATGTGTGTACAGATACATGTAAATGTACTTCAACATTCAAGTAAAATAGTAGCAATGATACATTAAACAAACAAAAAAAACAACCAAAACAAACAAAACACGTGCGTATTAATATGCATATACAGAGCAGCAGTAAATACAGCTCCAATCAATAGTAAATACAGTATTTTATATACTATTACACAGATATTAGTATTAGTCAATACTGATATATAGGGAGACCCCTTCTTCTTAAAATATAGAAATATAATATGGAGTTCAAACTAGGGCTGTAAATCGATTACAATTTTTAATGGCGATTAATCGCAGGATTGTCTTTAATTAATCACGATTCATCACAAATTAATCGCACATTTTTTATCTGTTCAAAATGTACCTTAAAGGGAGATTTGTCAAGTATTAAATACTCTTATCAACATGGGAGTGAACAAATATGCTGCTTTATGCAAATGTATGTATATATTTATTATTGCAAATCAATTAACAACACAAAACAATGACACATATTGTTCAGAAACCCTCACAGGCACTGCATTTAGCATAAAACAATATGCTCAAATCATAACATGGCAAACTGCAGCTCAACAGGCAACAACAGCTGTCAGTGTGTCAGTGTGCTGACTTGACTATGACTTGCCCCCAAACTGCATGTGATTATCATAAAGTGGGCATGTCTGTAAAGGGGAGACTCGTGGGTACCCATATAGCCCATTTACATTCACATATCTGGAGGTCAGAGGTCAAGGTACCCCTTTGAAAATGGCCATGACAGTTTTTTTTCTCGCCAAAATTTAGCGCAAGTTTGGAGCGTTATTTAACCTCCTTCACGATAAGCTAGTATGACATGGTTGGTACCGATGGATTCATTAGTTTTTTCTTACAAACTAACTACTCTGAAAGATCAATATCACAAGTTGATAAGTAAAACCATACAGTATTTCACAATAAAAGAGCAAAGGGTTAAAGAGAAGTAAGAAAAAAGTGAACATAATTGGTGGAGCAGAAAGATATCTTGTGTCTTGTGTCGGGCTCCTGACCCCAGGTTAGGAACCACTGGTTTAATTCATGTAGAGCTGCAACAATTAATCGATTAGTTGTCAACTATTAAATGAATCGCCAACTATTTTGATAATTGATTAATCGGTTTGAGTAATTTTTTTGAGAAAAAAGGGCCAAAATTCTCTGATTCCAGCTTCTTAAATGTGAATGTTTTCTGGTTTGAGGACGTCATCTTGAGCTTTGGGAAACACTGACATTTTTCACCATTTTCTGACATTTTATAAACCAAACAACTAATCAATTAAGCGAGAAAATAATCAACAGATTAATCAACAATGAAAATAATCGTTACATGCAGCCCATTGCAGAATGAAAATAACTCACATTTGACGATTAAATCTACACATACGTTAACATATTTTCATCAGAACATGCAGTTATGATTTCATGAATGACTGGTTCACCTCATGTCTAGTGCAGTGGCTGCTCCAGTGTCATTGAGAATAGCAGGGGGGGAGGTTGATCCTGGCAGTGGAATCGTTAAGACTCATCCTGTGTGTGTGTGTGTGTGTGGACACATGTAGATGTGAATATCTTGGTGAGAGCATGTATTTGTGCTGCTCTACTGAGGAGGGGGGTTTCTATTTCTGCACAGAGGAGCAGTCTGTCTTTGAAGTGCTCTGCTGCTGTAATATAGGCGGCATCCAGGTTGGTGAAGCCCCATCATTACCATATCCCTGTGAGACTGCAGTGTGATGCTGCCAACACCGGAGAGTGGGGGGGGATTGGCCTTATTACACACTAACATTATGATTCCACATATTAAAAATGAAGATGTTATTGAGGCTACCAGGCTGTTGTCAGGGGAAAAAAGCTGCTGTTTTTACTCTAAAAAAGAACGTTTTTGCTGTAGATGGGGATGGGAAGATATAGGATGTTATTGTGGATCATGATAAAAAACACTCAATAAGTTGATCGTGGTGAATTTCCATTATCAGGATAATCGTGAATATCCTCACATGAGTGACTAGAAAAAGCTGTGAAGTGAAAAATAGAGCCTGATTTAAAAATACAGGAACTATCAAGAAAGAAAGGTTGCTATTAGGGCTATTGATTGATTAAAATATTTAATCATATTATTGTCCATAGTTAATCGCGATTAATCGCAAATTAATCGCACATTTTTTTTATCAGTTCAACATGCAGCTTAAAGGGAGATTTGTCAAGTATTTAATACTTATATATGATATATATATTTATTACACGGCTGTGTTGAATACTCCATTCTGATTGGTCAATCACGGCATTTTGCGGTCTGCTATTTCTTTATAGCAGACCGTTGCTATGTATAGCAGACCGTTGCTATGGGCACAGCTCTGATGTCGGACTCTAGCGGAGAGTTTTTGTGTCAGATTTTTGATTTCTTAAGCCAGTAGCCGTGTAATAAGCGGGATAATGTACAGCTAACGGGTTATTGTTGTGAAAGAATCCCCTTCAGGGCGATGAGAGACCCTGTCGGGGATTCTTCACAACAATGACCGGCTAGCTGTACATTATACCTTACATATTTAATACAGCACAAAACAATGACAGATATTGTTCAGAAACCCTCACAGGTACTGCATTTAGCATAAAAATATGCTCAAATCATAACATGGCAAACTGCAGCCCAACAGGGAACAACAGCTGTCAGTGTGTCAGTGTGCTGACTTGACTATGACTTGCCCCCAAACTGCATGTGATTATCATAAAGTGGGCATGTCTGTAAAGGGGAGACTCGTGGGTACCCATAGAACCCATTTACATTCACATATCTGGAGGTCAGAGGTCAAGGGACCCCTTTGAAAATGGACATACCAGTTTTTCTTCGCCAAAATTCAGTGTAAGTTTGGAGCGTTATTTAGCCTCCTTCTCGACATGCTAGCATGATATGGTTGGTACCAATGGATTCATTAGGTTTACTAGTTTCATATGATCACTCTTCACTCTCACTTTAAAACTGAGCCCGCTACAACATAAAAATCCTAAGTTGCGTTAATGCGTTAAAGAAATTAGTGGCGTTAAAATGAATTTGCGTTAACGTGTTATCGCGTTAACTTTGACAGCTCTAGTTGCTATTTAATTTATCCTTTATTTATGCAGGGAGACCTTTTGATTTATCATTACCTTATTTAATATTCTTTGATTGTTCTTCACTAAAAATAATATTCTCTAAAAAAAGATTTGTCCTATCTGTGGTGCAATAAAAATATTTGTTTCTTCACAAAATTTGAGGTGAAGTGATTCCAGGATGTTTTAGTGCCATATTAAGAGCTTTAAGCATATTTTGATGATTATCAGGATCATGAATCCCATGTATTTTGGCCAGGATATTCATGACATATCGTCCCATGCCTAGCTGTAAGTAACCTCTACAAGACTACAACATTTATGACCATAATATTAATAAGTAGATGTGGTGCACAACCCCATTACAAACCATTCTAATCACACATACGCGGCTACTGTTAACCCACAATGAAAGCCTTTGTGTGCATCGGCCAGTGGAAATGATGAATGCCACTCTGTTCTCCGGCGCTGGCGATCTGGCGCGGAAAACAAAGTGTCACTTTGTGCCTCCTCAGCACAGCAGCACTAACAGACACAGGAGAACGCCCATCTCTCCTCGCTCGGCAGCGCTCACACTGCCCCTGTCCCCGCTGACACACCTCCTCCTCCCATCCAGACTGTACATGTGCTTCCCTCCCAACATGCATCATGAACCCACGCTGACACCACTTCTTTTCATTCCTGCAATCAGATTTTCATTGATATGAAGAGAATATCAAGGGATGTTTACGCCGTCACTCTCTTAAACACACACACACACACACCTACACACACTCACTGCGTCTGACACCTGACTCCAGGTAATGCCCTAGATCCTCAGTGACAGCAGGCAGGTGGAACGGCAGCACACTCATAGATACCCTCGCACACAGAGCGACTGCAGGACGGTAAGAAGGCATTCTTATGCAGAAAGTTAAAAGAGCAGTTGATGATGTGTTCGGTGAAGGTCTCGGACATAGTTTGTAGGTAGTTGCCGTTGATTCTTTGTGTATTTTCTGGCTCTCTGTGTGCAAAAAAACGTTACGAGAAGCTCATGTTGTTCAGGGTGATTTAATGAGTAATACTGTATTTTTGGTTTATGTCAGCTGTGAATATCACAAGTCACAGTGTTTGAGATGCTCAGACAGGAGAAGAAGGCCTTTCTGTTGTTGTTCCTTGAGCATTGTCTCTTAACCGTTCGGCTAATGTGGAAAATATAACCATGGTCATGTGATACATGTTGCGTGTCGCTCTAAAAATCCATTGTTTCTATCTAGAGGGTGGACAAATGCCAACAACACCTTGCAGCGTGAACAAAAATGGAGCATTATATAATTCATAGGTTTATTTATTGCCGCCCTGTTGGACTGGATCGTGTTTTGTTCAGTACTGCAGTGACGGCTACTTCTGGTGGTTGTTTATTTCCTCTAACCAGGTTTTTAGCCATGCTAGTAGTGGGGTGGTCCAATGCTTTGGTGCAGACTGAAATATCTCAACAACTAGAGGATGGAATGCCATGAAACTTTGTACAGATGGTCATGTTCCCCAGAGGCTGAATCCCCATTTTACTTTGCCAGTGGAGTTTTGCATTAAATATGTGATGCACACAGGTGGCAACCTCATGTCCTGAAAAGTGAAGCCAATGCTGAAGTGCATTAAACCTGCTTTCTTTCTAACAGCCAGCAGGGGGCGACTCCTCTGGTTGCTAAAAGAAGTCTGATTGTATAGAAGTCTATGAGAAAATGAGTCTACTTCTCACTTGATTTATTACCTCAGTAAACATTGTAAACATGAGTTTATGGTCTCAATCGCTAGTTTCAAGTCTTCTTCAATACAGCATGATGTTCATTTAGTAGACTGTGGTCCCATTTAGAGTCAGATAGACCATAAAGCAGGGGACGCTTTAGGGCGTGGCTACCTTGTGATTCACAGGTCGCTACAACGAGTTGTCCGTGTTTTCGTCTTAGAACTTTAACCCTTTCACAGTGTGTTTTCACTTCATCAAAGTTAATGTTAACCTTTTTGGTCGCCTGAAAATGTCTTATTCAGCGTTCGGCTGTACTTAGCTCCACCCTCTCGTGTCCCTTCTGGTTGCAAATAACCAAGATGGTGACGGCCAAAATGCAGAACTCGAGCCTTCAATACTGTAGTCCACAAACCAATGGGTGACGTCACGGTGACTACGTCCACTTCTTTTATACAGTCTATGGACGCACACGTTCAGACAGACTCTCCTGGAAGACATTCATAATGTTGCACTCGGTGGTTCACATGAAAAGCAACAAAAATAATGAAAAAAGAGAGCTTGAGAGAGAAGTTCAACCTGCCTCCACACAGCTGTCCAATCGCGGCATGAAGGTGGTGTGAATGTCTGTTTTGGAAAGTTACAACAATGATCGAAAATAGCCCCACAATTTTGCCATTTGACCATCCGACAAGCATTTCTGATGAAGCATGTTGGCAGCTTTAATCTTGTTAATACACTATTCCTCAGTTCTAACTGATGTAGGTTTGGGTCTGACATACCGAATTTGTTAGTAGCTGTAGCTCAGTGGGTCGAGCGGGTTGAGCTTTAACCACAAGGTTGGCGCCGGTTGGATCCCTGGCTCCTACTGTTCGTATGTCGAAGTGTCCTTGAGCGAGACACTGAACCCAAAATTGCTCCCCGGATGCTTTACAGCTGCCCACTGCTCCTAGGGATGGGTTAAATGCAGAGGTCATGTATATGATGATTCTAATAATTTGTAAGTTTTAAGTTCATTAACATACATGGAGCTCTGTTCTCATTGCTGCATGAACACAAGCAGTTTGTGCTTTGCCCATTTGTTTGGCATCTCTGTGCCCTGTATGGTACAAAGATGAGGGGAGTTGAGCGTTGCATGACGATGAGGTAGAGCGTGAAGATACGTTGGTATGTTTGGTGAAAACTGGGCCTCTGGTTTTGTGCTTAATGTCTAAGGATGTTTGTTGTCAGCTCAACATCACTGATGCAAGTTTTAAAACATAACGGAAATGTGCAGCAGATTACATAATAATGCTAAATAAAGTGCCTTCTGGTTCCAAAAAACTAAAATGGTGATAGAAAAAATGTTGAACTCGAGGCTTCAAAACCTTAGTTGTTATCTTTTCAGAAAATACAAACTCTCTTGATGGGATTGTAAACAGGATTGCTGTGGGAATTTTCAGTTTAAACCATCATGTCATGACTTGCTTTACTCACAGTTCTTGGCAGCAGTCGTGTAACAATGATTAGTCACCATACACCTCATATTTATTTTCCACATTTGTAATCGCCCAACCCTTTTTTGCATGTAGGGTGCGCTAAACAACAAGTGCGCTTGGATCCTCCCCTCGTTGTGCTTCTCATTGCAGCTACTGTTGAAACAACCACATCAGGAGAAACATGTCCAGCTGTGTGCCAAGTGACAACAACTAGTATCTCAGTCTGTTTGTGGTGAGAGTTGATTCTGTGTTACGTCTGTCTCCTCTGCTGCTGCTGCTAACACGTTGCCATGGAAACCAGAGGCTGCTCAAACTTCAGAGGATGGTCGAGGTTGGGACAAAGAGTTGTTGTTGATGCGACGTCGTGTTAAGTCAAGACTCTTAGATGATAACAGTGCGATACAGATTCACCTCATACGTCCTGATCATGTTCTTCTCGTTCAGAAGTGCTTCCTCATCCATCCCATATCACCCCTCGTCCCATGCTCATGTTTCCCACTGAGAGTTCACTTGATGCTAACAGAACTAACAAACAAAAAACCTGCTGTTTTTGTCTCTGTTCTGTATTTATTTCACCGTTTTCTCCCAAAGCCACAGGGGAGGCAGCAGCGACGCTCATCTGGGTAAAACGAGCTTTGTGCAAAAAAAGGGCAGATCGATGCTCCCTAAGGTTTTACTGCAGTGGTGCGCAGCCATCTCGAGCTGTGCAGCTGAAATAGGTAAACTGTTTACACGGCTCTCCGCCACGTCCGTCTGTCTGCTTTGTCAGCAAGCTACTTGTGCTGTGAGGTTATATGGCTGGCACGTATAGCCGCTATACAACACGAAGCCATGCCTTTGGACTTTGGTAGTTGTCTCGGCCCGCTCTGGTGCAGAGCCGTGTCGCCCATCGAGTCAGCTGCTGGGTCGTTGGAGAGCGCTGAGACGCAGCATCGTGTTATGCCGCCGCCATACTATGATGCAGCTGCATCCTTGTCAAAGGCATTTTTTCTGCTTCTGTAGAGCACATGGCTGCTCCTCGTGCTTCTGTCATCCCATCTCTAGCTGCTCCTGTCCGCTGCAGCAATAAGACTGCAAACACACACCAAAAAGAACACGTCACACACTGGCAACACTTGTTCAACACATGTAAATAAACAGACAAACAAAACAAGAATCCACAATATCTCTGTTTACACCAGCAGACACAATCACACACAGTCTCTGTCTGTGTTCACACACCCCCGACTGCTTGTTCGCTCCTTGTTCTACGCTGGCAGGACAAAGAGCCTTTTCGGGGCGAGACATTTCTGAGAGAGTCTGTCCGGCTCTGTCCACCCCCCCCCCCCCCCCCGAGGAAGGAAGCCCACGGCATGCTGATCCCACTGGAGACAGCGGGCCTCTCTCAGTACTGTCTCTGGGTTTATACTGCCGGCCCGGTTGCTTGTGGTTTCACACAACACACATTTCTCCCTGTGCATCAGAAAACCTCTGGCTCGGTCGACGTGCTGCAGAAAGGTGTTTGAGGAGGCGGCGTTCAGGGTTCAGGAGGCAAGTCTGTGGTTTCGGCTGTTAGACTGTTATCAGTTCATTAAATGGGCGTTATCCGTGGTTATCAGCCTCATAGATGTGGGTCAGAAGGGGTCTGCTACACCCACTAGTAGGTTTTATCATAGATTCACATGGGCGAAAAGAAGATGATAGCGACTATGGCGACCATAGGAATAGAGTGCTACAGGAATGAGTCCTAAAACACGGAAATGAGATCGAATTTCAGCACTTCCTGTTCCCTCGTCTGGAAGTCAATGGGTTTTTAGTTAACTTAACACAAGCTTAAGAGATTTTAACGTTTTGTTCTACGACATAAAATACGTCAGTAAATACCCCACCCGTGAATTTTTGAAGCTTTTATGTGTCTTAAAAAAGGCGGTTGCTAACAAGTGGCTCAATGAGACTACTAAACGTCATCACGCCGACTCGTCCTCCTTCACAGCCTCGTTGTTTATACTCACGCATATGCGACCACGATGTAGTTTGTTTATAGCCTAGTGTTTGCGTGTTACTTCTGGTGATTGCATTCACACTTCAAAAATCATAAAAGTGGTGTTGATTTGTGAAGATTATCTTGTTGAACAAGACGTGGAAGTATCATAAAAGTGTGTTTGCCACAGAGTTTATTTTCTGCAATAATCCGAAACCCAATGGAACAATCCCACTGGCTTTTTGTGGAGGGAACCTGGGCGAAGCTAACTTCCTGTTGGACTACAAAAATACGTCATCCTGTCTATTATGACAGGAGCTAAAGCAGAAGTCAGGCACTGTAGTATAGACAGCATGAAACTCCAAATGGGTTGGAGGTCGGGGGTGATGGATGAGCCTAAGAGGTCGGGGCAGGTCACTTTAATGGCGACGATTAACGTCTTTTGTTCAGTTATGGTTGGGTTGTACAACTCTGGATCGTTGGTTACGTGTTTGGCCACTGCTGCGTGACGTCTGGTTGCGTTTCTCCAAAAAGTTGATTCTGTTTTTTTACTTTTCCGCCGCTGCGTTTTTATTTGGCACCCACTGTGGCCACTGCAGCAGTATCCCAAAAAAACTACCCCCATTTAAAATGAATGGAAAAACGGATCTTATGTGAATGCAGCCCAACCCTAATCCAGGAGACCGGGGTTTGCATCCAGTGTGAAACCAACAACATGTAGTTTGTCTTTGTGTTCACAACCTTAAGTTTCACTTTCAAACGTTGCAAATGTAGTTATTTTAAGCCCAAACATAATATTTTCCCCTAAACTTAAACCTAAACCTAAACAAGCTGTTTGTTTTCAAAATGTAACGTTTCATTCAGTTTTACGTGTTAGAACGTGTTGCTTTTAAGTTTCGCTTTCACGTTTACAACGTAGTAGACGTAGCAGGCTTATAACAAATGATAACGCACATTTAATGAGCTGATAACAGTCAGATCGGGTGAAAATCTGGTGCAGTTTTGTCGGTTCCTGTCAGTTTATGAGATGTAAATAAGAGGTGGTTTGTGTGACTATTTCTGCTGTGGATCTCTGATTATTAGATGTAGAAAAGGGTCATCCTGCTGGAAGTGAACTCAGGTGCTATAAGAGTCTTTTTTTGTTTGTAATTTTGCCACTATCTGCATCTTAGCCGTGGGTTGTCATTTCAGATGTACAGCTGACTTTTCAGTGCTACCATTTCGACATCAACAAGCCTCAACAGAGAGGCCTCAGAGGGCTCGTTTTGCTTTTAAAACAGCGGAGGCATTATCGTGACCCAGACGAGCCAATCACCAAGAGCCATTCTGCAAGAGCTGACAAAGCTGAGCTTTTTGATGATAATGCTACAGGGGGATGGAGAGCAAAAATACAAAAAAGCAAGAAAATGAAATCCAACTGCATATTCAGCGCCCCTCCCCTGATATCTCATGTGTCTCTCCTCTTTTTTCCCTCGATTAAACGCTCATATATGCTCCCTGCAGTAAAGATGATAACAGCATCCGCACGCTCACTTCCTTCTTCTCTCACCACAGCCAAGGTGTGCAGTGACCATGGCAACGGATGCCACGGAAACTAAGCATGACATGCTCTTAGAGGTAACCGAATCCAAAGGCCCAGGTAAATAGGAAACAAATGAGTGCTTTTAGCAACCTCTTAAAGAGACAGTGTATTAAAGCAGATTCACACCATGAGGATGGAATTACCTCTGTTAGTGTCTGTTTTTTTTATTGTCTCTTTAAGAAATGCATGGTGTGGTGACGGGTTTGACTTGAGCCTTATAGTTCTAGTGGTGTGCTGCTGTGTCCACGTTTCTGACTTCTTTCATCTCCTCTTTACTAGCTTTAGTTTGATCCCTTCAAGCAGCTTTAAGACATAATCTGATCAGCAGGGTCAAGAAAAGAAACATAACATTAATGTAATAATGTCAATTGTAGAGCCAGATTAGCTGTTTTCAGTCTTTATGCTAAACTTGAATGGACAGATATGAAAGTGGTATTGAACTTCTCATCCAACTCTCTGCTAGAAAGCAAAATAAGTGTATTTCCCAAAATGTCAAAATATACCGCTAATGACAAAAGAAATACATTAATTTACTCTACAACACCCTGACTGTTACTCTGCTGGCTGTATTTTTTTTAGTTGTATTTTATTTAATTTGTATATAAACATTTTCACATTTTGGTCAA
Source organism: Sebastes fasciatus (assembly GCF_043250625.1). Taxonomy (NCBI): domain Eukaryota; kingdom Metazoa; phylum Chordata; class Actinopteri; order Perciformes; family Sebastidae; genus Sebastes; species Sebastes fasciatus. Next base: position 25,652,055 of record NC_133799.1, on the reverse strand, counting down.
CAAATCAAATGACTCATATATATGCAAAATAGTAATAATTAAATTAAATTAAATGAAAATTGAATACACAAATGAAATGATTCCTATATATATGCAAAATAATAATGATAAAATAAAAATGTAATAAAAAAACACACAAATAAAATGACTCCTATATAATCAACATAATGATAAAATAAAATAAATGAAAATTAAATGTAATTAAAATAACAGCTCATAAATCAAATGACTGCTTTATGTGCAAAATAATAATTAAATAAATAATTAAATAAAAACAACACACAAATCAAATGACTCTTTTATATGCAAAATAATAATTAAATAAATAAATAATAAAATGAAAACAACAACACAAATCAAATGTATATTCCTACATTAATCTGCACCATAATCTAATTTACAAGCAACAAATTAATTCTCAGACACATAAAGAGTGTGTACGTGTGCTTTTATTATTATTATTATCATTAGTAGTAGTAGTATTATGTGCATTATTATTGTTATTATTAGTAGTAGTATGTACATGGTGTGTGCTTTACTTCAAGATCTGACCATATTAAAAATCTAATATAAGTGGTCTCCCCACTTTGCCACATATTTCTCGGCCCTGTCCTTCAAGCAGAAAGAAATCTGTTTGTCTGAAGCCACTTTTTGCCAACTCTGTGAACCACCCCTTAAAAGAGGGCTCACCTCGGTTCCTCCAGTTTCTCATTAAAATTTGCTTTCCCACCATTATACCAGTCTTAATAAAGTCCGTGACTCATTTGTGGATCACTGAGAACATTTAGCCTCCGGCAGAGCTCAAAGTTGATCCGGGTTATGTGTATTTATACGTTCATGAACCTTTAGCCAGTAGTTCTGAGTCATGGGACATTCGCAGAGTAATATTATTATTAGAACAGTGAGCTGCTGCATTGTTTGCATTTTATCTGTTGGTTTTGTAGAATTAAAAAGCAGTTTTTTTTGCTGCCGGCTAGTTCATTTATATATAATATTCCCTGATCAGATGACTAGAATAAACAAGCAGCAGAGGTCTGACTCCAGAGGACCGGGGTCAAAAACATACTGCAGCACAGACACACAGGAAGCAGCCTCAGCGTTAGGTCGCTCTGTGGAGTTGCTGCCGCCGAGTCGTCTGTGCTGCAGAAAAAAAAAAGTGTCCTTTCTCGTTTCACGCATGAGTGTGTGAACATGCCCATGGCAGTGCATTATGGGATTCGTACCAGAGTAGAAACACTGGACGGGCTCTGATGCTGGAAGAGCATCCTGCAGGGAAACAGAACATCAGTGTCACAGAATAATATCACTCACTGCACTCAGACAAAGGAAGAAAGAGTCTGACAGAGTATTAAAGGGGACAAACCATAAAAAAACCTCACGTTTTCAGTGCTTGTGCACATATATTTGGGTATCTGGAGTGTCTGCCAACACATAAACTGTGAAATAAGACGATCCAGTCAGTTTTTTTGTGGGCTGCTTAGATCAGAAAACATGTGATTCAACAAACCATTCAGATTTGGCTCCCCTTCCTATGTCACATGCAGGCTCATTAGAATATACCGCCCATGGCTTGAGAACTACATTTGCAAAGGTGCACCATATTTTTCTCTCAAAATAATCAGAGCAGACTGGGCTTTTTAAAGAGACAGGCGATAAAACGGAGCGTTTCAGACAGAGGAGGAATACAAGTGTATTCAGACATACAGGATGAGAAAAATAATGTGTTTTTTTAACATTAAAGCATGTAAACATGTTCTAGCAGAAACCCAAAATACAAGAATGAACCTGAAAATGAGCATGATATGTCCCCTTTAAATATATTATAAATTTCAATCAGTGCTCTGTAAAAAATTCAGTAAAACTACTGAATTTTGTTAATAATATTAATAAGCAAAACTATGGACAAGGCCTCACAAAATCTCAAACCTGCACAAAAATGTATATTTTTATTGAAAGAGAGTTGAATGCATAAAGAGCAATTCCCATCCCAAAACCTAAAACTGACCCCACCCTAACTAACCCACCTTTATAAGATCTCCATCATGAAATGTAAACAACAAGGTCCTAAATATATATTGACAATCATGAAAAAGAAGAAACACAGGAGAGAAAAAACGAGGCAAACATTTTAAATGTAAGTGACGTCTCGTAATCGCTCTGTAGTCTATCTCAGAACTACCACCCTGAGTAATTCTATATAAAAACTGAACTGTAAGATTATCCAACATCTTTTTCTTGTCATTATTTTGGAGCAAATGACGATTAATCGAGAGATGAATCAGCTGAACGATCGACAATGAAATCATCTGTTGACTGCGACCTTACTTACTGTATATCCACAACAACAACAACAACACTGCAGCCTCTAACCACGTAAGCATTCTTAAATAAATTGTTTGACATCTTGGGAAATACCTTTCTTCGCTTTCTCGTCGAGAGTTAGATGAGAAGATTGATGCCTCTCTCAAGTCCGTTCAGTCCAATCTGAAGGGAAACGGGTAACAAAGGTAACAAAAGTCTGCCTCCCAGCACCTCTAAAAGTTACTACCAAACCGGTGTAAAAACAACACGCTGGAGGGTTGGATGCTTGGCTTTGGTTTTTGGATCGAACAACAAGATATAACGCGTTAACTTGTGTTGTGTCGTGTTGAGCTTTAGAGGTGCTGTTTGGGGGACTTTTGTTACCTTAGTTTGGACAGAGTCAGGCTAACCGGTTCCACTTGTTTCCAGTCTTTGTGCTAAGCGAAGCTTACCGGCTGCTGGACAGACATCAAGAGTGGTGTCGATCTTATAATCTGACCCTCAGCAAGAAAGTGTATTTTCCAAAATGTTAAACTATTGCTTTACAGTTTTCATTATCCTTTATTTAACCAGGTTTAGACCCATTGAGATTAAAATCTCTTTTTCAAGAGCGACCTGGCCAAGAATGGCAGCAGTACAAACAGTTTCAGATACACACATTCAAAAACAATAGATCAGCTCAAAGGTGCCATACCGTAAAAGTGCAGGGAAGTCATATAATCCTATTTCAATCAAAACAAGTACAATTATCTATAGAGACCGTTTCTATAGATTTCACCATGCCTTTAAATTCATTTAGAGTGACTAGGCCCTGGAGTTTAAGTTCATTTTGCAGGCTATTCCATGCAGATGGTGTAGAAGACATAAAGGCCTTCTTTCCCAACTCAGTCTGAACTCTGGGAACAGTCATAAGCATAGTGTACTGAGACCCATAACTGCCATGATTTCTGGTTACAAAGACAGATAAATAAGAGGGGAGTCTACCCAGAATGGCCTTATAGATAAAAACATACCTAAGCCGACGTTTTGACAGAGCAGGCATATTTACTTTGGAGTACAATTAGTGCATTCATGTAAAGCAGATCACCGTAGTCAAGAACAGGCAAGAACGTCGCTTCAACCAGTTTTCGTCTGACATAAAGAGAAAAACAAGGCTTGTTTCTTCAGCTTCAATTTCAACTTTTTTTACCAGACTCTGCATATGAGGTTTAAAAGAGAGGTGGTCATCAATTAAAAGACAATAGTATACATAAGTCGATATATAAGTATAAGACGATATAAATATAAGTACAGTACAGGTGGAAGGAAGAGGTCATAAACTGTTAATATTAGTGGTGAAATGGTGCCAAAACTCGTCTGATGAAAGAAAAATTGTATTTTCTCCAAGTGTGGACGAGATACAAACATGACCGTGGTTGCAAAATGAGCTGTGGTATCTGTCACTGCTGTATTTGTCCCCGTCATAAATGTTGCCTTGCATATAGAGTCTGGGCTGATACTGTTGGTAGAAACCAATGAACAAATTAATAAGACATAATTATACCAGATACTTCCAACGTTCTCTATATATTCATATCTTTGTCAGTAAATACATACACGGTACTTAAACTCTCCCACGCAAAAAAAAAGACACACTTCAGAGTGGAGGATCTACATGGAGTTAATTAGTAGACTGTATCATTTCCCATGATGCCTCTGGTACAGTGAGCAGCATGCAGAGTTGAAATCCCACACCAGTTGCTACTTATAGCTCTGAAAGAGATACCCACTGAGCCCAGAGAACGCCCGTCTGCACGGCGGTGTAGAGTAGCTGTGTAGCTCTGTAACCTCACCTCACTGAGCTCATCCAGCGGACCTCCACAAAGTAAAAACAAAACACACAGCCTCACTTAACGTAGACAACACAAAGCAGTGCTGAGAAAAACACTCTTTATTACATTTAACTGAGCTAAAATATATCTGTTTACATTTTCAAATGACATCATGTCAACACTCGCTCATCTCTGGGAGAGAACACAGAGATGTTTTTCCCTTTTACACATGGGAAAGTTTAGCTTATAACTTTCTGGCAGGAAAGATGAAGAGGAAATAAGGGACCAAAAGTCCAACAGTTAGTTTCATAACTTTGGTTCATGACTTCCTCATGAAGCAGCACTAACAGGGTTTATTACAACTGCTGTTTTATTACATAGGTCAGGAGGACACGTTTTAACTTTTCGTGGCACATTACTCCTTTGTTTTATTGTTACATATTCATTTTACGTGGAAGGGATTTTATGGAGGACGGGACCTGCCAAAATCATATAATAAATAAATAAATAAATGACTCGATAAATAAATAAATATGCCATTAAATGTACCAAAATAATATAAAAAATAAATGTAGGCATTAATGAATTGATAAAATGTGACATCAATTTACATTTCTGTGTAAATTAGCTTCTTTATCTATTTATCTTTGTATTAATTCCCCTATCTACTCTTCTATTTAATTTCCCCTTGGACTTATTTATTTTTTATTAACTTTTGCATTTTTAAAAATTTATTTTTGCATTTATTTTTTTTAATTTTTAATTTTAAATGTATTTTTTTAATTTATCCATTATTAAATTGTATTTATTAGCTAACTATCTATCAATTGCTAGCTAGCTAACGTGATCGCATAATGAGGCAGAAATGAATAAAGAAAAGAATAAAGAAATAAATACGTTTGGGGAAACAGATGGGGGGATGCAAAGGGAAAATTCTGCAGAAATAAATAAATAAATACAATTTAATAATTAATACATTTAAAGACACATTTTAAATAAATAAAAAAAGAAATGCAAAATAATAATAATAATAATAAATATGAATAATGAATAAATAAATAAATAAAATATAAGCGTAGCTAGATAGGGGAATAAATACAAAGTTAAATAAATAAAGCAAATTAAATCACATTTTATCAATTAATTAATGCCTACATTTATTTTTTATATTATTTTGGTACATTTAGTGGCATATTTATTTATTTAATGAGTCATTTATTTATTCATTTTTGATTTTGGCAGGTTCTGTCTTCCATAGGATTGCCTCCCTGGCCGATGGATAAGGGAGTGATTATGTGTCATTAAGTGATAATAAAAGTTGTTCTAAAACTACTCCCTGTAGTTTTGCATCAGATAACACACGTGCACAGCTTGGAGAGTTCTTATCTACTGAAATATTGCCGGTCAAATGTGATATGAGTCGCTCATTTGACTTCTTGGAGCCGCGTGGACAGCCCGGATGCCGTTGTGGGTTTTCACTGCTTTCATGGATTTGCCTGTTTTCAGCCAGTAACTCAGGAATTTGTTCACCATTTCTCTAAAGCTGCTACGTCCGTCTGTGGGTGCTCCCTTTCTTTCTGCGTGTTGTTTATCTTTCCCACTTCCTTTTAAACACAAGTAAGTATGAACCAAAGAGCCGAGGTTTTCTTCTCATTTCATCTGCTTATTTTGATTTATTTTCTTTTAATTCAATCAATAGCATTTCATTACGCGCCTACAGTAGAACAACACGCCCATAGGCACCGTCCTGCTCGTTATCTGGGCCCCGAGGGCGAGATATAAAGATTGATGATGTGATTGCATGTAGCCGTGGTTGTCATCTATTCTCTTTTGCCAACAGAGAGACGGCGACAGGGCAAATTCCAGCCCTTCAAACGGCTCTTTGGCAAGAAGAAGAAGAGGGAGGCGAAGGGGGGCTTTGATGGAGCAGAGCTAAAGGCCAGTTTTTCTACGGGGGAAGTGTGCAATGGAGTTGTATCTGACGATGAGGAGTTCAATCAAGATCTGAGGTGACTACACAGATAAAGTTTCATTTTTACACATATTTGTCCTGTGTTATACATAATGAAACTGACCGTGTCATTTTATTATGCTGATAAAAGCCTCCGAGAAAAAAATGGTTTTCTTATCAGATTTATTCCACTTCCAGGAAAATGAAAGTGTTTTCACTCTCATGAACGCTGCAAGTTGTGGTTGTACAATCTGTAGAGAAAAAGGGGGAGAGGCTCTGCTCAAATACAGCTTCTGAAAGGCTCGACACGATCTCAGCCTTTTAATTGATGTGCTGAGAGTGCTGGTGTGTAAAGAGGTCATTCATTTCTTTGTGTAAAATGATTTACGGTAGAGCCCGCTCATGATAAATGAATGAATGACTGGCGGTAATAACACGCTCTTATTCTTCTGCAGGGAGTTGAATCCCATCGGATCTCGAGCCCTCTCGCACGACAGCATCTTCATCCCGGAGGAGCCGGCGGCCGAGCCGGGTCTAGATCACAGCATGTCCCAGGAAAACGTCTCGGATAAAGTCAGGAATCTGCAGGTGGGCCTTTTACAGCGGCGTGCACTCAGTGGCTGAACAGTTATCTTCTGTCTACATAACGTAACATGTTTTGTGTTTATAACACAGAGGCAGATAGCACAAGGGATAAAGTTCGGCCAGAGGCCTCCTTCTATGAGGAAGAGTGAAGGAGATGAGGGGAGCTCAGATGAGGAAGAGGTTCCCCGGAGTCCTCTGAAGGTTTCGGCCCAGGTCGAAGCCGAGCCAGCAAACACAGAGCCAAAGGTAACAACTTATTATTAACATATTCTGATGACAGTAAGATTTTTAAAGGGGACCTGTAATGGTTCATACTTGTATTTTGGGTTTCTACTAGAACATGTTTAAATGCTTTAATGTTCAAAAAACACATTATTTTTCTCAAACTGTCTGTCTGAATATAGCTGTAATCACCCTCTGTCTGAAACGCTCCGTCTGTCTCTTTAAGACCCCCTCCGGAAAAAGCCCAGTCTGCTTTGAATAGGCTCGTTCGAGATGAGCCGGGCCTGCGCAGAATCGATCACCGATGCCGGTTAGATTTGTGTCCGACTTGCTCTGACGTCATGCTAACGTGGGCAACGATAACCCAACAAGATCGAAGAGGCCGCAGTCGCTCTCCACGGGCTGCAAGACCCAGGGCATTATGGGAAACGCCTGGCTGTCTCCTGATCAAAGAGCTGATTGTCTCTTTGATCACGTTTTGTAGAAAGTCCAAACTTGCTGTGTAATTGTAATATTTAACACTAGATTATAGGCTATTAGTTGGTAATAATAATAATGATGGTTATCTATATAGCACTCATCAAAACGAGTGCTATGAGCGACAGAATCCAATGCCAGAATCACGCACATTTCCACATATATTTACAAACAAATATATATAAATCCGAACGTGGTCTGCAAATTACAAGTATCCTACAGATTGGATCTAACAGCATGTCACTTTTTCTGTGACTTCCTGTAAATTCAGTGAAGGCTTCTGGATACGGCTGGAAACTGTACGACTTGACCGCAGCTTTTTGTCACCGCCCCCTGCTGCTGCCTCCTGATCTCGTCTACTTTTGAGGCGAGGCACAGTTCATCTCGAACGAGCCTAATATCTCTGGGCCTGCAGCATCGAATATGATCCTTTTTGTTTAACTGTCCATCGTGAGTCTGACAGTGTTATATAGGAGCGCAGTGATAAATTGGTGGAGTACTCTTTTAAGGTGTTAGGACTAAGATCGGCTGTGTTTCAGTTTTTAATAGAAGCTCTGTTATTGTGACTAAAGCAGGTCCAGGGGGCCCAACAAGCCGGACCACACAGCACCCCAGTGAAGTCACCGAGGTCCAAGCGAGTTCTTCCACCCACTGGTACCATCGAGTCCATCAATCTGGACGCCGTTCCACAGTCTGTCCCTCGCTTAGACAACACTGCTGCCAAGCATAAGCTGGCCGTCAAACCGAAGAACCAGAGGGTTTCCCGCAAACACCGGCGGTTTACACAGGTGAGTCACCTCAAGTCTTAGCATGTTGTTGATTTACTTTGTGACGTTTTGTTGTTATTAAGATAATAGGAACTAATCATCTTTGAACATTCCTAGGACCTCCAGGAAGTATCTATTCCTGGTGTGCTAGAGGAGGACCTCGAGGCAGCAGGCGTCTCCACAGACGACCAGCGCAGAGCATCCGTTGAGTCCCTCGAAAGCTTCAAGAAACAGAGACTTCATGAGGAGGAAAGACAGGAGACGAGGAGGAAGAGGGAGCTGGAGGAGCAGAGGCTCAAACAGGAGGAGGAGGAGAGAAGGAGGAGAGCAGCGGAGGAGCTGAGGCTGCGTGAACTGGAGGAGGAGAGGTGTCGTAAACAGCAGGAGGAGGAAGAACGACGGCTTAGAGAGGAGGCGGAGAGATGGAGGAGGGAGGAAGAGGAGAGGAGGATCAGAGAGGAGGAAAGGAGGCGGCGAGAGGAGGAAGAGCGGATCCGGAGGGAGGAGGAGGAGAGGAGGATGCAAGAGGAGCGGGAGGAGAAGGAGAGGAGACGACTGGAAGAGCAGAGGAGGAAACAGGAAGAGGAGGAAGCGAGGAGGCTGCAGGAGATTGAGGCCGAGAAGAAGAGGAAGCTAAGAGAGGAAGAGGAGCAAAGAAAGAAAAAGGAGGAAGTGGAGGTGAGGATGAGGAAGGACCAGGAGGAGCAGAGGAGGGCTGAGGAGCTGCGCTGGAGGGAGATGGAGGAGGGACAGAGACCTTTCTCCTTCAAAGTTTCTTCCGGAGAAAAACAGATTTTGTTCCAGAAGGTCAACCTGACGCCTGTTACGCCGACCTCCGGCCACCAGGGCGGCGCTGTAGCCGAGCAAAGAGAGGGCACTAAGGCTTCCTCCTCTGTAGGACCAGAATCCCCCAACCTGCCAACGTCTCCATATGTCCCCCACACCGCCATCTTAGTGACGGGTGCCCAGCTCTGTGGGACCGCTGTCAATTTAGACCAGATCAAAGACACCGCTTGCAAGTCCCTGCTGGGTTTGGGAGACGATAGAAAGGCCCAGGGAACGCCACCGACCAAGAGCAAGACTTCACCGGACCGCAAGTCTGGCAAAACCAAATCACTCAACGAGTCCTCGCTCTCCACGGACCAGTCCGTCCTGGCAGAGTGGGCCAGCATCAGATCGAAGATATTCAAGGGGGTAGAAGAGGGGAAATATGACGAGTACCCAGAACCGGGCAAGACTCAGCCCCAGCCCAGCAGTGAAGACCTACCTGCGTTCTCCCACACGAACCTCAGGAAGACCATGTCCGCCAGCGCCAAGTTCTCCATCACCCCTGCGAAAAAGAAGTTTGGAGACTCAAACAGGAACTCTGAGGTGTTCGGTGCAGATGATAAAGACGCAGGAGAGGAAACTGCTCCGTCTGACAGCCCCACCGCCGCCTCTAAACCTCAGAACAGGGCGAGTAAAACGGTCCGCATCGTAGAAAGAGGCTCAGACGAGTGCATGTTTGCCAAAGACCTCCCCTCTTTCCTGGTTCCCAGCCCTGGAGCCAAACCTGAGGGGCCGGAGCTGAAGAACAGGGCTCAGAGTGAGACGGCGGCGTCTGAGAGTAGAGAGGAGGGAGAGGACCGAGGTCAGGACGGCGAGGACAAGCCCTCGCCTTTTGGCATAAAGCTGAGGAGGACCAACTACTCGCTCCGCTTCCACAGCGAACAGTCCACTGAGAAGAGGAAGAAGCGGTACAGTGCCGGGGACAGCTTCGACGGCGTCCCCTCACCTCTCACCCCCATTGAGCCAGACTCTGACGCCTCCTCTGTCTTTTCTGAGAAATCCGCAAGTCCCACATCGCCTCAGAAAGAAGGCGCGGTGGGCAAGTACCTACATGCATCCGCCTCCCCCGCCGTCCCTCGGGCTAAACCGGGTAAGTCTCCCAGCCCGACCGCACACAGCGAAGGTGAGAAAGTGATCTCCAAGCCACCGCTCTACCGAAGACCAACTACGTCACCCAAACCCAGTGGAGCAGTCCCCACGCCTCCCCCGTCGCCGCTGCCTAAAGCGATCCAGGGGCCTCCTCCCAGTGATGCCCAGAGGACGGGCGCCGCGGCGGAGTCATCCAGCCAGGAGCAGGCCATCAGGAGCGAGGAACCTTCAGCGGTTGCCCAGCTGCACCGGAGCAGCCAAGGCCATGTCCAAGGGGAGGAGGAGCCGAAGGAGAAGAGATCCTTCTTCCCGTCCATCAACATCCCCTGGAGAGAGAAGACCGACAGGAAGTCGGAGCTCATCAAGAGAGGTCAGTGTTACGTTGAGAAAACACTGAGCTGTTAGTATTAAGCAGGAATTCTTCACGTTTTTTAGCAAAATACTCAAAAAACAACACCAACATATCGTGCCTCTGCATGGCTTAAAGCACTGGTTCCCAACCTGGGGGTCCTGATCCCCACCAGGGGTTACCAAAGCTTCACAGGGGGTCACAAGGCCTTCTTGATTTTAGCGGTGTAAGGGGTCGCACACATGCCGCGTCTTTTGCACGCCCAAATCCATTGTTGTCAATGGACGATGCTCAAAGGTGGGAGTGCCGCCGTTGCGACGCACAAGCGTTCCCAAGTGCTTATATTTCAGGCCCCGAGATATAAAAAAAAAAAGTTAAAGTTTTGGAACTCTGCAGCACGTGCTGCATTTCATCTGATGAGGAACAACCAATCAGAGCCGGCAGATATACGCGACAGTAGCGCAACCTCTGAAGCACCTTGGATAAAAGGATGAAAGCGGCACGGCTGGCGTTTTCCACTCATTTTAGATGCAGCATGTAGACCTTTTTAAAAAAATATACAGTTGGCCTATATCTCAGTATTTCATTCATTTCTGTGAAGAAAACTAAATAAAATTGTTATTTTTAAAGTTTGGATTATTATTTAAGGTATAAACATGATAAGGGCGAAAACGGTGAAGACCTGAACACAAGTTATAATCACAGAGCCTTCCCGCTCTGCTGAACAGCCTCGGCCTGCATTAGAAATATATGCAGTTAAAACAACCAAAGAGCTGATAGAACAACGGCCAAGCGTCAGGGAGAAGAAAACACTGAATTGGTGTCAAAAAAGAAGTCTATTAAGTATGAATGACTGTTAAAAATAATATAAAAAAATACATAATACAGACAAAGAATGTATTAAAAGTTGCTAAAAATAACAGGACAACTTATCTCAGGAAATAATCTGCTCAAAATTCATCCAAATCACTCGTTTTACACAAACGTCCTGTAGTTATTGGGTTCACTATTTGGTTTAATTGTACAGTTCACCAGTTGTTCTGTACTGTTATTGTTATGCATTACATAGATAATATGAAATATCCATAAAATATGTCACTTAGTCAGTTTACTCAATGACAGAAAAGGGATCCCTTAATAAGGAAAAGGGTTGGGAACCAGTGGCTTAAAGGAATAGTTCGACATTTTGGGTAATATGCTTATTTGTTTTCTTGCCGTGAGTTAGATGAACGGTAAATATATAGCTACAGCAGCATCATTTAATATTTGAGAATTTGACTTTTGCTAAATTGTAGTAGAAACAACAACAATGTTTTGCCCTACTAGGCTAATATGTCAATATGTCCTGCAGAAAAACCATCCCTGCAGAGCAGGCACTCTCTGGACAGTTCGAAGGTCCAGGAGAAGGAGGCCGGGCCTTTGTGGATCACGCTGGCTCTGCAGAAGCAGAAAGGCTTCAGGGATCAGCAGCAGAACCGAGAGGACCGCCGCAGCCACAGAGAGGCCAAACTGGCTGAAAAACAAGCCAGAGAGAGGGACAGTGTACGTGACCCAGATTGTATCTTTCTTTATCACACATTCTTAATATTCCTTCTGACATTCACATAATCTGCCAGTGTTCATCCTCTCATACAGTTTTTGATTTTGCAGGTTACGCTGGTGAGCCCCACGGAGAGCAGAGGGAGCGGGAGCACCAGTCCTTCTTCTAAACCTCAGACCCCAGAGGAGCCCAAGAGACCCGACAGCCTGCTTGGACGCTTTGAGCGCCGAGAACACCTGAAAAAAGCCAACACTTTACCCAGCTCGGTCACCGGTAAAAACCGCAACGTTTAACATTAATAGAGTCATATATTGCTGAAATGATTATTCCATTGAGGGATTTTAATAATCTTCATTTATTAAGTGAAAATGCTGAAATTCTAAAATGTGAGGATGAGCTGCTTTTTTGTTTTCTTGTATGTGTTTTGTCTGGTGTGTTGGTCAGGGTAAAGTTCTTCATCTATCTATCTAGACAAAATAAACAATTTATTTACAGTGTCATGTTATTTTACACTCTTTGGCTACTTATCTCTACTTTCTTATTTTTTTTATTAAACAAATGAACACAGATTCAGTATACAAATGGAACAATAATAATAATAATAATAATATTACACTAGACAAAAATATTATAAAACATACAGATATTTAGTGTCTAGATTTCCTTTTTTTTAATCGAATTAGAGTTTTTTTCATATTGCTCAACATCCTCCAGGAAAACAAAGGTATTTATTGTTAAATTTATGAATAAATTAGAGATTTTGCAAACATCATTATCAAATTTATTATAAATAATATTTGTCTTATTTTCTTGTTTTTTTTAAGAAACCAAACACTACTTTTTCCCTTTATAATGTAAAATATATATGTCAGATTAATCAGTATTGGTGAACCAAAAAAAAATAATAATAAAAAATATTGATTCAAAATAGAATATATTAGAATACATCAATACAAATTAAAATCTATTATATTATTTGGGACTAGATGTCACCTTGGGTTCTAGGAAATTGTGAAGGACATTTTTCACAGCATTATTGTGTTTTAAAGACCACATATATATATATATACACACACACAATATATATATATATATATATAAACATATATATATATATATATATATGTATACACACACATATATATATATTTATACACACACATATAAATAATCTAGAATCACACTAATATAAGTAGGTGTTGGTAATCTGGTCTGTCAATTTATTTTATTCATTTTGTATTATTATTATTTATTTTTTTATTTAAACATTTTTATTTATTATAATTATTATCTATTTATATTTTTCAATTTTATTTTATTATTATTACCATTTTTTCTCTTTTTTGTTTTGGTTTAGGTTGTTGTAGTTTTTTTTCTTAGGGAAACAATAAAAAGCATGATTCAAAAAATAAAAAATCTAGAAACTAATTGATGATGAAGATAATATTTACATCTAAACCAGTATCATTAAATTAATCAAATGAGCCTGAAAATGCTGTATGGCATAAGGAATAGATGTGTAACTAATTCTCATCCTTTGATGTGTTGTGTCAGTTGAGATTGCAGACTCCACACCATCGCCACCTGCTGTCAAGGACGTGTCAAAGCGCTTCCCTTCCAGTGACTCTCCGCAGGTGTCCACAGAGCCGGCGTGGCTGGCGCTCGCCAAGCGAAAGGCCAAAGCCTGGAGCGACTGTCCTCAGATCATCAAATAACAGCCCAGCCCGGCTTCACTCTGACTGCACACTGCCCTGAAGGACTCTGAAGCACCTTGAGAGTCACCAACACCTGTCCCCTCCTCCTCTCCCCGTCCTCCCAGCAACTCCTGACTGTGAAACAAGTAAAGCCCTCCATCACCTCGTAACCACACACACACACACTCACCCACTGGCTGGTACTATTATCATGTTAAAGTGCGCTTCACATTCAAATATTCCAATACAATCGCACAGATATATGTAAACAATTGTTGCGCGCATGCACATAGTGTATCCAAACACACCGAGTATAATGTCCCACGGGGGGCAGCAGCCAATCACAACCACGGCTGGCCATTGCAATAGCCAACCCCAGTTCTGTTTTTTATTTTGTAGCCAACTGTGTCACCATGGTTGTAAATAAATCATCCGTTCAACACAATAAAAGCTCTGACATACGACAGTGTTTAATCAACAGAGGGTAACTGTCTGAATCGTGTTTTTAAAGGGCTACCAGTAACAATAACTCGACGTGTGACCCTGTTGGATCTGCTTCTGGACGTGTTACAGGTATTATTTATGTAAAGCAGCGGATTTATCTATGTTGATACTGTATCTCCTCTCTGAGCCTTGTCATGTACAAAAGAAGCCTTTCTTTCTGTTTTTTACTCATACTGGAAACCTTTAGCGTAACAATTCTCACTGTGTCCGTGATGACTGTGATAGCTGTCCAAGAGAGGCTATTTTGCCATTATAGAATCTGTCATAATCACACGGTGGGTGCACCTAAACACAGCACTGAAGACCACAAGTGTTACTGGGCATTGACGGTGAACTGATCCTCCTCACGGCCGATGTGATGACGTGATTTCTTTGCTTTGCTAATGGAGACAGACACAACAACAACAACAACAACCTGCTTGCTGTAACATACAATTCTTGTAGCTGTCCTCCCGTAACACACTTGTGTTTGCAGGCTTACGCCATCACTTCCTCGTAAAATGTGATATGATCTTACATTTCCTCTATGAAAGAAGAAGGAAAAAAAAAAACTCCAGCATTCTCATTTCCTGCCACTCACTTAAAGGGATAGTTCAGGTGTTTTGAAGTGGGGTTGTATGAGGTACTTCTCCAGAGTCAGTGTATTACCTACAGTAGATGGCGGTCGGCATGCCTCTAGTTTGGAGAAGCAGACAGGAGTATCAGCACTGCAGTAAAGCAATGTACTGCTACAATATCAGTTTAAGTGTACGCTATATTTAGAATATTTTCAACACTTGAATTTCAACGCTGTCAGACAGCCCTTTCTGACGGGAGCAGAAGCCGTTATCTATGCTCTCTTCAAAGCCACCAAACTCCTTTGACAAAAACAGTAAATTTACCTCTCAGAACATGAGTATATATACAACCCCCCAAAAAACTAACTAACCCTTTCAGTTATTTCTAAACTTATCACAGTTAAGGTTGACTTGTTGAAAATTACAGGTTTTTTCAATGGAGTCTGGTGACTTTGGCAAGAGCATAGATGGATACAACGGCTTCAGTTCCCTGTTGGAAAGAGCTGTCTGACGGCAAGGTGCTGTCTGAAGGTTTAGGTGTCTAGAAACCGTTTTGCTGCTGTCCCCGTCCACAGCAGTACATTGATTTGCTCCTGTGCTGATACTCCTGTCTGTTTCTCCAAACTCCATCTCCTGTTTACACTGACTGTGGAGAAGAACCTCATACAACCCCACTTCAAAACACCCGAACTATCCCGTTAACGATCTGTATGTATGGAAGTCAAAGGCGTCGGCAGAGCTTCGGTCAGAAAGAGTCGTTTTGTTTCTAACGTTGGTCGTGCACAATAGTGTAGTGTACGCAGTGTTATATGTATCGAGAAAAATGTTTGGTATTATTTGCACTTTTTTGTCCCAGTTAGAGATATTCATGAGAAAATTCTTAAAGAGACACAAAATGTTATGAATAATGTAAATTAAATACTGATGTCTGAACTGAAGGTCTCATTATTTCCTTAATTAAAGTTTATTTCCCAGAGTGCCCTCTCCGCTCTGACACAGATATAAGAAAAGCCATCAGTGTTTATTATTATAAAATGATCCTGCTATGTTTCTTCTTTGACAGTCAGCTTTAAACAGTACACAAAGTCATTGCGGCACCCGACTACGAGGGAGCGTCCGTACACCACCGGGGATGAAAACAGCTCCCCTGGTAGAGTGAACAAGGCCAGCATTTGTCCGTCCCGTCCATCCAGGATCCACACTGTGCCGTCTGTGGAGGCCAGAGCCACCAGAGTCCCCTTCCGGCCCACGACGGAGCCGTCAAACACACACGGACTGGAGTACACCTTCCCCGTGGTCTGGAAAGTCCAAACTAAAGAGCCGTCGGCGCCGTTCAAACAGTACAGGCAGCCGTCGTGTGATCCACACAGAACCCGCTGCTGGTCTGGGGTGACGCACGGAGATGAGAAGACGGGTCCTTTTGTTAAAAACTGCCAAACCTGCAGAGAAACACATTTATAAATAGCTTTTGCTGAATTTGCAAACCTTAAAGGAACAGTTCACCCTTTAAGATTCAGTCCTGGCAACACCCAGCATGTAAAACGCTGTAACGCAGCCTACGTTGTGCCTCTCACCAGCGTCCCCGTGTCGCTGAAGCAGCAGATGTTTCCATCCACCGAGCCGATCGCCATCTGACCAGAGGAGGCGTTTGGCGATGAGAAGAACGGGACGTCTCGACAGTTCGACCACAGGACCTCTCCGCTGTCCTTGGACAGGAAAAAAGCACTTATCAATTATCTCAGAACGTCCCTCAGTGAACAACTTCAGTTTGGTGTTTTCTTTACTCACAGGGTTGAGACAGAGCAGGTGACCTCCCAGCGAAGCCACGTACAGCCGTCTGAGGGAGGAGTGGAGGTACGGGGAGGAAAACACAGCTCCGCCTCCACAGTGACGCCGCCAAACACACTGCTGAACCTAAAAGAACACATTTACCACAGTTACGAGTTCAGATCACTTTCACTTTTTATTTATTCCCAGAGGAGAAACTTCTTATTAATCCTGTTTCCCCATCATCCATCCATCCATCCATTTTCGTCCGCTTATCCGGGGCTTATCGGGGTATTCCAGGCGTCCCTCTCCCAGCAACGTTTTTCCAGCTCTTCCTGGGGGACCCCGAGGCGTTCCCAGACCAGACCAGATATATAATCTCTCCAGCGTGTTCTGGGTCTACCTCGGGGCCTCTTACCAGTTGGACGTGCCCGGAAAACCTCCAAAGGGAGGAATCCAGGAGGAACCCTGATCAGATGTTGAACCACACCACAGCTGGCCCTTTTACACGCGAAGGAGCAGCGCCTCTACTCCGAGCTCCCTCCGGATGTCTGAGCTCCTCACCCTATCTCTAAGGCTGAGCCCAGCCACCCTACGAAGGAAGCTCATTTTGGCAGCTTGTGTCCGCGATCTCGTTCTTTAGGTCACTACCCAAAGACCAGAGGTGAGGGTTGGAATGTAGATGGACAGGTAAATCGAGAGCTTTGCCTTCAAGCTCAGCTCCCTCTTGACCACAACGATCCAGTACAGCGCCCGCAATAACTGCTGACTCCGCACCTCCCGCTCCATTTTACCCTCAAACGTGAACAAGACCCAGAGATACTTTAACTCCTTTGCTTTGGGCAGTGACTCGCTCCCCACCCGGAAGGCGCAGTCCACCGTTTTCCGGCAGAGCACCACGGCTTCAGACTTGGAGGTACTGACTCTCATCCCGACCGCTTCACACTCGGCTGCAAACCACCCCAGTGCGTGCTGCAAGTCACGGTCTGATGAAGCCAACAGAACCACATCATCTGCAAAGAGCAGAGACGCAATTCTGAGGGCTCCAAACTGGCCACTCACCTTGAGATCCTGTTCATGAAAATCACTAACAGGATCGGTGACAAGAGACAACCCTACTCCGTACACTCGGCAAAGTTCCCCAACATGAAACAGCATAAAACACTGTCCACAAAACATGTAAAAGCGTCCCACCTTTGGGTCCAGGGCGTAGACATGCCCGTCATGTGAGCCCACCATCACCAGACCTGTGAGGGGATCCACAGCGGGACAGCTCTTCACGGCGTCTCCCGTCTCAAACATCCACCGCGTCTCTCCAGACGCAGCACACAGGAAATACACACAGCCATCGTAGCAACCTGGGAAAATAAAAATAAAAAAATATATAAATCCTAAAGGAAAATAATTCACACAGTGTGCCGAAAGAGCTGATGCTGACCTACAACCACGAGGCTCCCGCAGTGAGACACCGCTGCCGAGGCTTCGATTCTGCCCCCGAGAACTCGCTCCCACAGAAGGCTGCCGGTGGTCAGGGCTAACGCCTGGATCCTGTGAGAGTGGGAGCCGATGAACACCGTTGTTTTACCCTCGTCTGACCTCACATCTGTCCTGTGTTGGATTAGAAGCACCGGGGAGGCGTCCACACATCTGCCTGTGTCTGAGGACCAGCTCAGACTGAGGCTCAGAACATCAGCTCTGTGTTTCTTACTGGAGTCCTTTTCTCCGAGTTCATCAGCCTGGACGTTTGGATTTCTGATTTCCATCACCTCACCTGCTCGTCTTATAACTTTTAACCAGCCCACGTCTCCCCCCGCGGCCTCTCTGCTGCTGTGCGTTCTCTCTTCGCTACCACAGACGGAGCGTCAGCGTGACGTTTCTTGGTTGGTGATGACTGGCTGTTCTCAAGTGTTACTCTCTCAACATGGCGCAGCACGTCAGAGAAGGTCCCGTCAAGTATAACCTCCAAAAGCTCCGGTGAGGTCGCTCCCACAGCAGCGAGGACGTCCTCACAGAGGTGCAGCGCCTTCAGAGAATCTCCTCCACTCAAAAGGAAGTTGGATTCCTCGTCGATGGTCGCATCTTCAGGAAGACCGAGAGTTTCCTGTTGACAGGAAGTGGAGTATTTACATATACAGGCAACAAATGAAGTATTGAAATGTGGAGTTATGCGTCCATACCTGCCAGAAGGACCGCAGAGTTTGCTTTAGTTTGGTGACATCTCCCCGTGAAGACTCTAAACGCCGTCTCTGTGTGCGATAGATCTTCATTAGTGCCTCCATGTCTACTTTGCCTGCCATGAAACAAACAGAAGGATAACTGTGATGCGTCATCGCCTCTCCTCGGAGGTGACTGTGCGTCCGATGCTCACCATGAGGAGTGAGGCTCAAGGCCGGGACCAGAACCAGCGAGTCAGGAACGCTGTAGGACGACAGCAGCGGAGACAGCCGTTCCAGGATGAGTCTGCTCAGGTCTCCATCTGGAGAGGGGAGGTCTTCCCGATGCTCGGCCGAGGCTGTTTGTTCCGCGTGTTCCTGTGCAGATGTGAGAGGAGAAGCTGCTTTCTGGTCTCCAGATGTGGACGCCACGACGAAGGCGAGCAGTCGAAAGGTTTCATACAGACCCACGGCACAGGCCTCCACCTGAGGCAGACTGGATATGAGCTGGAGGAGATGAAACATTAATACTTCACCTTCAATTCCCCTAAAAAATTTAGAAGTTGCTTTGTTTACAGTCTCATCTTCTAAATGTTTAAAAAGAAAATGTTTAAAAAGATCATCAATATTTCTTTTGTATAGTAAAAAAAAGTCTGGTTATGAAATAGAGATTTAAGTGGGTGTTTGGCTCATTCATGTATTTATTTGAAAAAAAATAAAAATTCAAACAATATCTGCCTTAAAATATAAACATGCTAAATAATAACAAATGGAAACCTGAATAATTTTGAGGATTTATGGCGGTTTAATGAGATGGACTAAGACGATTTTTACCGGTACCCACCAAGGTTATAATAGTTTCGAATTTTCACAAAGTTTCTACTTTAATTTATTTTTGACTTGTCAATTTCATTTTAGTTTTAGGCAGTTTTCAGAGTGTTTGCTAGTTTTACTTTTAGTTTTTCAGAAAGGTTTAGTTTATATATATTTAGTTTGTTTTATTATAATGTCTCAGAAGTATGTAGCTACATATACATACAGAATACATTATAAGAGAACTGTGTAGGAATCACCATAATGTTTAAATCTTTGTGCTACTTTAGTGAAGCAGTTGCAGCATAGCGCCATCTGATGGAAGATCAGGTCTGTTCAGTTTCTGTGGTTTGATGGAAATTCATGCCGTCTCCTTTTTTTCTGTAGTGATATATTATAGTTAAAAAAACTAAAACAAATGAATTTACATAAAATTGTATTAGTTTTTTAACCAGGATATATTGTTTCAGTTTAGTTTTTCTTAAAGGATATTGTTTTTATTTAGTTTCAGTTTACTAAAAATATTTTTCACAACTTATTTTGTTTTCGTTTATGATAATAACCCTGTTCTGGACCAGAAATATGATTTCTTTTTTACCTTTTTGTACCTTGGAAATATTCACTAAAGGTTTCAGTAGAAGTGACACATGCCTTTTTGAAGACTTTTTTTCTCAATGGAAAAATTATTTACACTTTTCCACTTTAAAAGGAGATTTGTTTTGTTGGATTGGCGTTGTTATTTTTTTAAATCTCTATTATTTTTATTATTAAAAATGTTTTATTATAAATTATTACTATTTTTTTTTATTAATTTATTTTTATTGTTTTTTACTACTTAATTTATTTTTATTTTTATTTTATTTATGTTTTTTGTGTATGTGAATATTGTATGTGTTTCATTATTTCATGTGTCTAGTGTGTTTCTAATTTTGGTGTCATTGCTGCCTTAAGTCTTATAACTATTAGTCTTATATTGGTTATTTCCTTTATTGTCGGGGGACAAGGAGAAGGGGGATAAATACTGGGAAACATGGGATTGTTATAATCATCTACTTTTCATTTTTGTCTTATTGTTTTAGCTCTGAACCCTTTTATATGCATTATGAACTGTACCTGTCTAATTTCCTTCTTTATTTTAAAGTATCTCTAAAACATCTCACCTGCTGCAGACTGTCCAGGTTGACCCGTTTCCCGTGGCGTTTAATGAGCCTGTCTCTCCGTCCCAGGTAGTACAGCTGAGTGTCTTTAACATCCACCCAGTCTCCAGTGGCTCTCATCGTCCCGGGGACGACGGTATCCTCATCGTCCAGGAGACACACTCTGTCCTCTCCACCTGCACCAGGGTTCATATGGATTTATGTGGATTTTATTCACAGGAATAAGATTTGCATGTATGTGTGTGTCAGTGAGGTCTTTCTCACCTATGAACACCTGTCCTTCACCCTCAGCAACAACGCGACCATGTTCGTCTCTAACTTCCACAATCGTGTCCATCAGAGGCGTCCCAAGAGGCACAAAAGACGGCGAGCTGAAAGGTGTGTTATGTTAGATCAAATGCAGCTTGTTTAATAAATAATTGTGAACAGGGTTCACTCACAGGTTGCTGGACTGCAGTAGAGACTCTGGTATTCTGTAGCAGCAGGCCCAGCAGGACACCTCAGTGATACCGTAGATATTGTAGATGTGGGTTCTGTTGTCCTCGTGCCTCCAGCTGCTCAGCAGAGCTGGCGAGGGGCAGGCCTCGCCACCCAGAGCCAACACCCGCAGCGAGGAGCCACACGACAACACTTCCTGTTTTAGGAGGCGGTGGCCGAAGCGGCTGAGCAGAGTCGGCGTGACCTGTGGAAACAAGAAGATGCCACATTATAGTGACCTGAACAGTGACTCAAAGCTGAATACAGTTTCTTTACACCTGCCTGCAGGACGGTCGTCTTGTGATCGTTGAACAGCAGTCGAGCCAGTCGACTCGGCATTTTCTTGATCACAGTCGGGACGATGAGGAGCTGAGCTCCAGACGATAAGGCCAGGAAGATATCCACCACAGAGGGGTCAAAGGTCAAGGGCGAGGCGAGGAAAACCACATCATCTGGACTCATCTGAAACAAAGATCTGAGCCAAGAGAGGTGACCTTTTGTATCAAAATAATGTTTTAGAGACCAAATAAAGGGACCATTTGTAACTTTTACACGTATAAATCTACCGGGTCGGGATCCCATGCGCGCTCGCGTGTGGCCGGAGTCTCAGCTGCTTGCCTTCACTCACACAGCGCACGTTCTCGCTGTCTCGCTCCACCTCAAGACAGGCATGCGCGCTCACTACACACTGCAGAAGAGTTAGCTTAGCTCTGAGAATATCTAGTGAATGTACAGTGGACGTTTGTGCAGAAATAACTGCTGCAGCTCCTCCAGACCAACAGAGGTTTCCCGTGTCTTGTGAAGTGACGGGGCTCCGCAGCGAGTAACGTTATCATCTCTGACCGGGTGCCGGTGTCTCCCTGCGGGAGCAGTCAGGAGACGATAACGTTTCTCTTCCTGCTTCAACCCCGGCACCGACCCGCTTTTCCTGCTTCAGCCCCGGAGGCTGAGGCAGGAAAATCACCAGGATCAGCATTGATTCATGGAGAGATCTTCGTCTGGTCAGCTAACATTACTGCCAAGCAGCTGAAATATAGAGTGATATTTGTTTTTAGCTGACATGTGTCGCCTCACTGTTTTGAGCGATGCTCGTTCAGGTCTATTTAGAGCGAGCAAGCGCGAGCCCGACGCTGACTTTCGTTGACTTAACGGCCACAGGTGTCGCTGTTAACAAGCATTTCTGAAAGTTACAAATAGTCCCTTTAAGAGATAAATACTCACTTCAGATGTAGTATATTGGGGAGGATACACTTGTGAGGCACCCTCACTATCTTTGGAAGGCCAGTTGTTCCAGATGTGTGGAGCACATACGCCAAGTCTCCGGGCCCAGCCTCCTTTAAGAGACCAGCACCATCTGCTCTCTGAGCTCCGGTTTGTTCTGGTCCTCGTTGGCGCTCAGCGACGGGCAGCGGCTCCATTTGTATCAGGGTCAGTTTGAACTTCGGCAACACCGCACACACCTGCACAGATGTGTGTTTGACGAGAGCCGCCTGGAACCGCTTGACGGGAGGAGGAAAGAAAATCTGAGTAAATATTCATACAAAGTCATTATCATTGTTGTGGTGTGTATATATTCATGAATTATTAAATGCTCAACCTGCAGGATGTCGGTCTTCACAGCGCAGTACTTGAGGCCACAGCGGTCCATGACTCTGGCGGTGAGGAGTCCTGGAGCTTCTGGGTCCAGAGGGACGTAGGCAGCAGGAGACTGAAGGATCCTGGCAACCAACACGGGACAATTTATCATCCTTCATATCACACGGACCACTCAGCCAACACATTACTCACTGGATATGATATCAAAATGGTTTAGTCAAGTCAAGTTTATTATTGTAGCACATTATTTACAACAGGCGAAGAGTCAATGTGCTTCAAAATATAAATTAGAAAAGGCAAAGATCGTACATGACAAGACATATAGGATAAGAACATATTAGATAAGGTATTACATATATAAAAACGTATAAGATTTATCTTACATATTCTTATCTTGTTTTTATATGTAATACCTTCTTATCTTTTATATATTTTTAAACTTATCTTATATGTTTTTTATTTATGTAATACCTTCTTATCTTATATGTTTTTTATTTATGTAATACCTTCTTATTTTATGTTTTTTTATCTTATCTTACGTGAATAAAAAACATATAAGATAAAATTAAAAAAACATGTAAGTTAAGAAGGTATTACATAAATAAAAAACATAATACCTTCTTATTTTATGTTTTTTATCTTATCTTATATGTTTTTATTCATGTAATACCATCTTATTTTATATGTTTTTTATCTTATCTTATATGTTTTTATTTATGTAATAGCTTCATATCATATGTTTTTTTTTTATCTTATCTTATATGTTTGTATTTATGTGATACCTTCTTATCTTATATGTTGTTATCTTATATGTTTTTTGATCTTATCTTATATGTTTATAGTCATGTAATACCTTCTTATCTTACCTTTTTTTAAATCTTAGTTTATATGTTTTTTATTTATGTAATACCTTCTTATCTTGTTGTATGTTTTATATGCCTGTATGTTTTAGAAGGTATTACATATACATAAAAACATTTAACATAAAAACATTTAAGATAAAAACATGTAAGATAAGAAGGTATTATTTATTATTATGCTAAAATAAAAGTTTGACCCGTTAACCACACACTTTAAACCTAAACTAAAAACATGTTTTTAGTCACACTGTTGTAGAAAAGACAGTGTCTGTTGTTGTGCTGTTGTTTAGGCCTCACACTCACATACTGTGTATAATGCTGCTCTACAGAGAGCTGCTTCAACTGTCTAACTTATTTTATTTATTTTTATTCATGTAATACCTTCTTATCTTATATGTTTTTTATCTTATCTTATATGTTTTTTATTATCTTATATGTTTTTTATTCATGTAATACCTTCTTAACTTATATGTTGTTATCTTATATATTTGTATTCATGTAATACAGAAACATATAAGATAAGATAAAAAAAACATATAAGATAAGAAGGTATTGAATAAAAAACATATAAGATAAAAAAAACCCATATAAGATAAGGTATTACATGAATAAAAAACATATAAGATAAAATAAAAACATAAGATAAGAAGGTATTGAATAAAAAACATATAAGATAAAATAAAAACATATAAGATAAGAAGGTATTGAATAAAAAACATATAAGATAAGAAGGTATTGAATAAAACACATATAAGATAAGAAGGTATTACATGAATACAGTGTAAACAGTTATACTGGTCATTTGACATGTGGATATAAACTCTGACAGGTTGACAACAACAACATCACTGAACTCACCCCAGAATCCAGACAGGAATGAACAGATCATCTGAACAGTAGAGACCGATCACTCCGTTATTATTAGGAGAGCAGGTCTGTTGTAGAGTATGAGACAGTTCAGCGGCCAGCTGGAGCAGCTCTCTGTAGAGCAGCAGAGACACCGGAGAGCTACCGGAGACCGACCCGCCGTCATATCTCACCGCTACTCTGTCGGAGTGCAGCGAGGCAGCGGCGGCTACCAGCTCCTGCAGCGTCCGAGCCTCCATCACTTATAAATCATGTTAATATGTTGAGTAATTCAGAGGAATGAGGTTTTGTTTTGGATGGAAGATACAGACTCTGGAAACAGGTTACTGTCTGTCGCGTTAAGATGATAGTGATGTGTCGGTCCAGAACGAGCCGGTTCAAAGAGCCGGCTCTTTTAAGTGAACGACAAGAGCCTTTTTTTTTTTTTTTCTTTAAAGGGATTGTTTGTAACTTTCAGAAATGCTTGTTAACACCGAAACCTGTGGCCGTTAGGTCAACGAAAGTCAGCGTCCTGTTGCTCGCGCTTGCTTGATCTACATAGACATGAAGGAGCATCGCTCAAAACAGCGAGGCGACATACGCCAGCTAAAACCACAATATCACTCTATATTTCACCTGCTTGGCAGTAATGTTAGCTGACCAGACGAAGGTCTCTCCATGAAACAATGCTGATCCTAGTGTTGGCTTTTCCTGCCTCAGCCTCCCAACCGCAGCCGGAGGGAACAGGGAGACACTAGAGTTTTGGTCGGAGACGATAACGTTTCTCTCTGCGGAGCCCCGTCACTTCACAAGACACGGAAAACCTCTGTTGGTCTGGACGAGCTGCAGCATTTATTTCTGCACAAACGTCCACTGTACATTCACTAGATATTCTCAGAGCTAAACTTACTCTTCTGCAGTGTGGAGTGTGCGCACATGAACGTGTAGAAGTGGAGCGAGAACGCGCGCGCTGTGTGAGTGAAGGCAGGCAGAGGAGCAGAGACTCCGGCCACACGGGAGCGCACATATGCGAGCGTGCATGTGAAACCGACCCGGTAGATTTATACGTGTACAAATACAGTATAACAGTCCCTTTAATTAATTCAAGGCAGAATGATAGGACGATCTTCTCCGCGCCACGGGCACTCCATGCACCGACTGACTGAATGTTGTGTTAATGACGTCCGTGCGACCAATCAGGTGATGAGAGACAAGGATCATACCATCAAGCAGGGTGGGGCGGAGGTGCGAAAGAAAGAGAGAAGTGCGGTGCGCAAATAGCAGACAAGATGAGTGACAGTCGGAAATGAAGCAGCATGTAAAATTATGATATTCTGGAAATTATAAGGTTTAGTATAATTATATTGAATAATTTAAGTGATATATCTGCACACATACTAATCATTTGTCAAATCAGCTAAAGCTAAATTTGGTTGAATTATAAAAGGCAGAAGTGGTAAATACAAAGAGCTGTTTGGGAGCCGAAAGAGCCGGCTCTTCTTGGTCAGCTGAGCCAAATGATCCGGCTCACTAACAAGAGCCCGAATTCCCATCGCTAGAAGATGACGTCCCGCGGATGGCTGATTCACATGCTGCTGGTATAGTCGGTCATCTTGGAATCAGGACTACTGACTTATCGTGATCAGTCATAATAACAACAATAACCTTGTGGAGCTATTTTTAATTTTATTAATTTGTCTAAACATATTGGCGTTGTGTTTTGGTGTGTAACATTAAAAAAATTCAAACATGGGTAGGCTATTTGGACTTTCAATTGCAGATGTATTCCAGAGCGCTATTTTGGAAAGCATGATTTCCCAGTAACAGTGAAGGCAACTCTGACCAATCAGCGGGCTCTATTTTGTGGAGCCAGAATTTTAAACCAGAACGGCGGTTAGCTGCTTTTATCATCTATTAATATCCATAACGTGTTTATATCTGCAACATGGACGTGTTGTCAGAGAAAGAACTGGCTAAGAACATCTTTAACTACAAAAGCTCACTAGAACGAATCATAGACAAGGTGAGTTAACGAGGCTATCGGTGCTAACGGTTAGTTAGCGTTAGCACGAAGCTAAGTAGCATAGCTATCTAACGCTAGCTGTCAGCTAACTACACTTAGCTACTAAGATAACAGGATTTAGTTACCTGTTATCTACATTAACTGTTAATTATGAAGATGTTGTGTTTTTAACGTTTCCTCTGCTCTTCTCTCTCAACAGTATTCAAAGCTTCAGTACCTGGATGGAGGAGTGGAGGTGGACCTCGACTGCACTAAAACACAAAGTAAGTAGATTACTAAGCTATTATAACATTTAGTTTAATGCAACAAACTGTGCTGTAACAAAACATAATAGAATAGAAAGCTTTATTGTCATTATTGTATTAAATACAACGAGATTCACAGTTTCCACTTCTGGCCAGTGCTTTAAAACAAATACTTGACACAAGACTAAACGAGGCAGATAAAACATATAACAGGTAAAACACACACACAGATATAATAAGACAAATAAAACAGGTAAAGTATATGTATTGAATAAATATAAACAGAAGTGTTACACTAGAAGTATAACATATACAAATAGATGTAATTTTAAACACTGGTAATTGCACTTGTAAAATAGGTAGGGTAGATGTAATAAATAAAATGTAAACAAAGGTAGTTGCACTTGAGGTGTATATTGCATCAATATATATATTGTACAGACAAATGTATTTCACATTCAGTGCATTATTATTGCACAGATTTATTGTTTGTGCTCAGATTTGTTTGTTTTTAACATTAACAGTGCTGTCATGCGGATGTCAGTAAAGTTAGTAATTTATTTTTTAAATTAGGGGTGTAATTAACGATTGTTTACATTATCGATTGATTATTTTCTCGATTAATATAAGAAATTAAATTATATAAAATGTCAGAAAATAGTGTAAATGTCCATCACAGTCTCTCAAAGTCCAGGGATGTCTTTAAATGTGTTGTTTTGTCAGTACAAACCCCAAAGATATTCAGTTAAATATGATATTAAATATATATATATAAAATCTTAATATTTCATCTTTTAAATCACTTCTCAAAATTCATCTTTATTAATGCAAGCACATAATTATTTTTTATTTTGTTTTATTTCCAACATGTGTGTGTGTGTGTGTGTGTGTGTGTGTGTCCAACATTTATTATATATATATATATATATATATATATATATCTGCTGTGTATATATATATATATATATATATATATCTGCTGTATATGTTTTTTTATATTTTAACTATGTAAAGCACTTTGTAACGTTGTTTTGAAAGTTGCTGTATAAATTAAGTTTATTTTTATTATTATTATTATTATTATTATTATTATTATTATATTTGAGAGGCTGAAAACAACATTTTCTTCCATTATTTGTATGTTGATCGTTTAGACAACTAATCATTGAAGCTCTAAAATAAATAAATAATAATAGCCTTAAAGGGACAAAAAAAAATGATTGACCAAAAAGGTGTAGGCTCAAGTTTATTATATCTACATGGCTTATTCTAATAGGCCGCCCTTTCACTGCCAGGTTGAGGCTATACAAAAAACAAAAATGTTTCATACACAATAATCATAACTCAGTTTTATATTTGTTTACCAACTTATTTTTAAACATTTTCTTTGTATTTGTCCTACCGTTGTTGTTTTAAACATACCTATTACAGATTAATTAAGTCCCAGCTGTACTATGTTGTTTTTATTCAACTAACCAGTCAGTGATTTGTCTCAGTGTCTGCGTTTCAGTAGTTGTCATGGGTTCTGGTCTCATTGTGTATCTTTTCTGTCTTGATGAAGCACTTGAACGTTACATGAAGCAGTCGAAAGCAGAGCTGAGCAAGCTGGAATCAAAGGTTTGAGTGGCTACGAACATATGACACAAAATACAATGACCTTTATTCATGACTGCGAGTCCTCAGTGAAATCAGATATTAAATGTTTGTACAGCAATTACAATCAAACACTTCTCTCCTCAGAGCGTGACAGATTTGAGAGAGGAGTCGATAAGAGGTGAGCATCCATAACCTAAAACAAGAACATCAATTTACAGAGATGTTTATAAATTGTATTTTTATTATTAATCTGATTCCTTTGATATTTCTTCCACCACAGCCCAGGACATTACAAGCGACACTCAGGTAAATGCACTGCGTTTATTTCAACAGTTCTGTTTTGAATATCTAGTATATTTTAAATTCTTGCATGTATATTGAACAAACTTAATAGATCCCACTTGTCAATTTACACTGTGGTTATACAGTATATTGTATGTGATGCACATATTTGTACATATTTCTAATTTTATTATTTATTTATATGACTCTACATATATTGTAGCATTATGTACATAATTAACATTTGACATACTCCTTTATTTCTATTTTTCTTATATTTCTTTATGCTTGTATATAAAAGCAACTGTAACATCCCAATTTCCCCCCGGGTATTACTAAAGTATTTCTGATTCTGATTTATTTTCAACAGTTGGATTTCACGTATCAAGATAGCGGAGCTGATGAGACTTGTGTTTCCACTGCCCAACTGTATGTGGAGGATGATGGTAAGAGGGGAACGCATTACAGGCAAACTTTTTAAACACAACGTGGAAGGACAAGCAATTGAAATGTGTGTCTATTTTTAGGTGATGTTTCTTCTCCCCTTTTGTATCCTACGGGGACGGCTTCAAATGACCCGACCCTGACTGTGAGCTCACTGGACGAGAGTCAGAGGAACATTTCTGAGATGGAGGTCCAGCCTGAAGACCAAGACGAGGAGCTGGAAATGAGTCTGAGGAGTCACGGCAGCAGCTCTCTGGTGGAGCTCTACCCCAGCATGATCAGTCGAATAGGGAGGGCCTGGCATCGGCAGCACGTCTCTGAGGCCGCCGACTCAGTGCTGAGGAGGTACCGCAGGTGGCGACAGCAGTCAAACAGGAGCAACCTCAGCAACACCTTCGATGTCACGCTGAGACACGCCAGGAGAAACCCACAAAACATGACCAGTCAGACGCTGCTCGAGGAGAACGCCAGCAGCCCCGTGAAAAGGCAGTTCATGGGGACTGAAACCAGCCCTCGGTCTCCTTTGAGGACAGTAACCAATACGCAGGATTGGCGAGAACAGCAGCAGTCTCCTGGGAGGGTGAGACGGGAGCAGCCCGTCCTCGTGATGGACTTATCTGATCCGTCTGAGCCAAAAGAGAGCTATCTGAACGAGACCTTCACTGTGTGTGAAGTATCCCGGCTGGAAGAACAGCCCTCCACTTACACATTCAGTCCTTCACGATCCACCACAAAGGTATCCTTGGACCAGTCTCTCAGGTCTAGAAGGCTCTCCCTCACTGTACACTCACTGCAGACTGACGGCTGCTCCACGTACGCATCGGAGACCGTTAGAGAGAGACCAGACATCTACGGCTCCCCAGTCAGGCCCGTACAAGCGAGGATGATGTCGTCCAACCTCAGTAGGTCACCTATTGGCTTTTCCAGAAGCCCCAAAGCACATTCAGTGGAGAGCTTTTCCAGAGAGCCTACAAGGTCCAGATTAATGTCCACCTCTCCACAGAAGGCACTGAGGATGCTTCACCCTCAAGACTCCCATCACTCCCTACGTTCACCTCAGTCAGCCACGGCAGCGGAAGGTCGCCACAGGCTCCGGCGCCACCTTTCCTTCGACTCCTCCCTGCCGTTCGTCTCTTACTCCCCAAAGAAGCTTGACGAGGACTTTTTAAGGCTCTACCACAAGTCTGTGTGTCAGAACAAATCCTCTTTCTTTAACAGGCTTCCCTGCCGCCTCTGTGCTAGAAGCACCGAGGCCAGCAGAAGCGCAGAGGCCAGCAGAAGCCCCTCTTCCTCAGCTCTGGCAGCCCTCGCGCTGTCGCCCCACCGCTCCCTCCTCAGGAAACGCCACAGGGAGTTAGAGTGGGACAGCCGACCCCAGTCCAAACGCTACAGGGACGGGTACTGTCTGTCCTCCCCAGGGTCCATACGCCACGGGAAAGAGATTCTGAGGCACCGTTTCTCTCCGTCTAAATACGAGCAGTCTCATGATGGCCTCTCCTATAGCCTCGCTAAACCTGCCATGTTTCAAAGATTCAACACCCAGCGGCGCTCAGCAGACGAACATCTGGAAGCCTGGATGAGTCCGCGCCGCCGTGTGTCTGCAGCTGATTTCTCTGGCATGGGTGAGCCTCCTCTGTAATTATGCCGAACACTTTATTTAGGGCTTCAAAGCTTCGGTGAGAAATATTTGAACGTATTCGAAGCTTCTCGGCGCAGCAGGCTGACATGTTCTTCTCTCCATCTGTCTCCACCTCCCCCGTTTCAGTGCCGCTGCCACATTTCTGTACACACACACCTACACACAACAAACCGCAATATCCGTCTGAGAATAACTAATAATAATTAATGTTGAATGAATATGAATAATATTATGGGATTATTCCTTATTTCATGGGCTATATTGGGATATATATATATATATATATATATATATATATATATATATATATATATATATATATATATATATATATATATATATATATATATATATATATATATATATATATATATATATAAAAACATAAACAAAAAACGAAGCATTCGAATACTGATTTTGGAGGTCGATTACCATGGCAACGGTCGAAGCATTCGGGTCAGCCCTATCCAGAAGTCTTTATTTACGTCCTGTCTGCTGTTTAAAGGTCACCTATTATGCAAAATGCACTTTTCCATGTCTTTTAAACATCAATATCTGTCCCCAGTGTGTCTACAGGCCACCATAGTATCATAAAAGACCATCCTCTCTCTTTTTCTCCTGCTCCGTTTGTCCGGAAATGGGTGCAGAAAAAAAATTCGCTTTTTTCCTTGTATCTTGACGTCATTAGGGAATGCAAGCCACGTGAGGGTTTCCTGGTCGAACCAGAGAGAACCTTCAGTAGCTGACCCCGGCCCACAGCGCGTCACTGTCTCTCCTCCTCAACCGAACTTGAGCAAAGTAGCTCCCTACAGTTAGTCTGCAAGAACCAGCAGAACAGGCTTCATGTACTCCCATCATCTAAATATAACATGTTCTTTCACAAAGGCTTTATGTAATTACACTGTTTAAACAGATGATATTTATATATTATATATATTTGATGTCATGCATGTAGCAGAATACAGGTAGTAAATAGTGACTTGTAAGCAACACAACACATTTCTGTTTCACAGTCAAACTTTATTTGAGTTGACGGATGACAATATTAATTATTCACAGCATTTGTAATCATCTCACCTGTTAGTTAGTTATGTTAACATGGTACAGGAGAAAGTCTTCAGCTCTGGTAAACTATGGTAAGCTAAGCTCCGGTGGTCTGTAGTCATGGTAACACAGAGACAGCTACTACTGTAAATAATATACCATTACTCTGATCTTCCATACATTTATCTTTTAGCAGAAATAATGAACTGACTACTGTTTCACATCTTCTATTTTCCACCCTGATGGTCGCTGTGTTTACACACCGTGTCATAGCGGTAGCATGTAGCTAACCCGTTAGCATGTAGATACATGCTAACGGGTTAGCTACATGCTACCGGGTTAGCTTTGTATCTCCATGTAAACAGAGCCATCTGCTCTCAGCTGTCTGCTCTCAGCTGTCTGCTCTCAGCTATCTGCTCTCAGCTGTCTGCTCTCCTCTGGGATGATTCTGTCGGTCATTTCTCACAGATGGATCTGTAAAGACAAACGTAAAACAGAGTGTATGTTTGCGGTTTACAGAGTTGATGCATGAGGTAAACACTGAGCTAACTAACAGAGATATAAACAGCATTATTTACCTGAGAGAAACCGTCAGGAAAACCTGGAATCTGGACCGCAGATGTTCATCATGTGTCGCCGATTTCTGATCAGATTCCTCCGGTAACGTGCGCTGGGTGAAGTTTCTGGTTTATAAACTTTATTCTAGCTGCTATCTCTCCACTCGTCTCTCTCTCTCTCTCTCTCTCTCTCTCTCTCTCTCTCTCTCTCTCTCTCTCTCTCTCTCTCTCTCTCTCTCTCTCTCTCTCTCTCTCTCTCTCTCTCTCTCTCTCTCTCTCTCTCTCTCTCTCTCTCTCTCTCTCTCTCTCTCTCTCTCTCTCTCTCTCTCTCTCTCTCTCTCTCTCTCGAGAAAACCTAGGGAGAGAGAGAGAGAGAGAGCTTCTCCGGGAGGGAGGGGGAGGGTGACGCTGTTGTTGAGGACGTTTGATTGACAGAAAACGCTGACCAATCAGAGCAGAGTGGGAGGAGACAGGCTACAGACACAGAAATCAGCACTTTTGGAAATGGGCTGAAACAGAGGTTATAGAGACATGCTGGAATGCATGATCTGATTGTTTTTTTGAAAAAAAAACTTCAGAGACATGGTTTGGAGGTGTCTGAGACCTATAATAACTAGTTTAAATGGAGTATAATATGTGACCTTTAAATTAAATACTTCACCCCCAGAATGACCATTTGTATATCAATTATTCACCACGTGTTACATTGAATTCTTGAAGAAAACTTCTCTCTCATGCCTCCAAAGTGAACGGGGAATCAAAAAACGGAGAAAAGTCCTGATGAAATTAAGTAGGACTGCAACTAAAGATTATTTTCATTGTTGATTAATTTCTTTTTTTATGTTAGTTTTCATAATGTTTTATTTTCATTTCTTTTATTGGTGCAAAAACAAAACAGCAGTGACTTTACAAGTAGTACACCAATGATAAGAACAAGAGAGAAATACCCAAGAAAAGACGAAGAACATGACATGAGACTTAACAAACAAAACAAAACCAAAAAAGGATGAAATAATAGTCATATTTCTAGTAATAACCTCTTCAAAAAAAACAATAATAATACAAGTAATAACTAGGTGGTAATAATAAGGAAGGAATTAAAAATATAAAATAACGGCTATTGTAGTATTGAGGGACCTGTCAGGGCTTCAGAACATTGATTAATCCGTTGATTATTTTCTTGATTAGTTGTTTGGTCTATAAAATGGTGAATGTCGATCAGTGTTTCCCAAAGCACAAGATGACGTACTCAAATGTCTTGTTTTGTCCACAACTCAAACATATTCAGTTAACTGTCATAGGAGTCAAGAAGCCAGATAATATTCACTTTTAAGAAGCTGGAATCAGAGAATTTAGACCTTTTTTTTTTTTCTTAAAAAATTACTCAAACCGATTCAATGATTACCAAAATAGTTGCAGATTAATTTAATAGTTGGCAATTAATCGATTAACTTTTGCAGCTCGAGTTCAGGTTTAACAACAGTGAAACTATCAAACCAACCGGTTACTCGAAGTGTTTTAAATAGTGAGGTTTTAGCAAAGATGCAGGTGTTTGGGAAGTGGTGAGCGTACGACTAGATAAATGAGACTTGGATTATACTGCACCAGTTGTGTGAGAGTCTAATGGATGTTTTTACTTCAGTTCATCAAGACCTTTTGCAATTTTTTTTATCCCTTTAAGCTGTTTGAGTAAGTGTTGATTCCTTTACTCATTGTTACGCTTCATTCAACAGGAAGTTCCCTTGAGAGCAGGATGACCAACGGCTTCTCCCCGAGGTGATTATAATGAATTCCTATTATCTGTGCAGTGTTTGTTTTCGGGCCTCATTTGTTCTCATAATCTTCTTCTTTTCTTGTGCAGAAAATGGTGAACAGGGATGACACCGGCCGGCTCACAGAAGGATAACTACAACAAATGTCAGTGTGAAAAGTATTGTGTGAAGTTTCTGATAGAAATACTGGTGAAAATCAGATAACGTGACTGTAACTGTTGAATGCTAATCTTTTTAATCTTTGTGCTATGGTAAATAAAGCCTCAGGATTTTTTCTTTATCTGTTCATTATTAAAAATAAAATGTCAAAATGCAGCTTCTGAAAAAAGAAAGAGATTAAGTACTTCATTGCATTGTTATTCCGTTTATTATTAAACTTTTCCATTATATTCATGCAAGTTTTAAAGTTAAGAAAACAAAATATCCAACAGTCAAGACCCGGAAAAACAAAAGAGCATAAAGGTTCATTTTAAGGTAGAAAAGTAAACGTGATAAAGAAAAAACTAAGACAATTCAACGTTTTGGTCACGAGTATTGTGCGCTTTCCTGACACGGCATCTAATGCTCCGGTTTTCTCAAGGCGTGGAAAACTTTTCTGAAAGACACATTTACATGGTAACAGTCAAAAACAAACTAAAGCATCAGTGTGATCAGATGTGCACCTGTAATCACACCGTAGAGACATCAGGATGTAGTAAACAGACTTCTGTAACCGCTGGGTGTCCTCTAAAGTAACAACTCAACTTAAAGGGATAGTTTGGGTGTTTTGAAGTGAGGTTGTATGAGGTACTTCTCCATAGTCAGTGTATTACCTACAGTAATTGCCTACAAATCAATATCAGTTTAAGTGTACGCTATAGCTAGAATATTTTCCACACTCTACCTCGCTGTCAGACAGCCCTTTCTGATGGGAACTGAAGCCGTTAGCTATGCTCTCTTCAAAGCCACCAGACTCCATTGACAAAAATGGTAATTTTACCTCTCAGAACACAGGAGTTGCTGGTCTACCGCTGCCTCGATCAGTTAGTTTGTTTGTGTTATTGTGTGACTTTGGTGTTTTTAAAAGGTTAGTTCGGATTCACCAAAGTCACACAAACAAACAAACTAACTGATCGAGGCAGCGGTAGACCAGCAACTCCAATGTGTTCTGAGAGGTAAAATTACTGTTTTTGTCAATGGAGTCTGGTAGCATAGGTAACTGCTTCAGTTCCCCGTCAGAAAGGCTGTCTGATGGCGAGGTAAAATATTGAAAATACTGAAAATATTCTAAATATAGGGTACACTTAAACCTTTTTTAGTTGTCTAAAATCTGTTTTGCTGCTGCCCCCGTCCACAGCAGTACATTGCTTTGCTCCGGTACTGGTACTCCTATCTGCTTCTCTAAACTCCATCTACTGTAGGTTATACACTGACTATGGAGTAGTACCTCATACAACACCACTGACAAACATCCCTTAAGTGAAATGATCTCGGCAGGATGACGATCCTCTGCAGAGAAAGCATATTCTGTGTGTATTTAATACACCTCTCAGTGTCCCAGTATTGAAATGGCCAACCACTTCTCTTCCAGTCTCCAGAGAACATTTCATGCATCAGCTGTGTGAGCTCGCAGTAAACCGACAGTGCTGCTGCTGCTGCTGCTGTCACTGTGGTTGGTCATGGCGTTACCAATCCAGCTCTACTGGATATTTCCCAGTCAGACAGGCGGTGCAGTGACCCACTCTCTTGCTGGACTTTTTACTGGAGCCGATCCTCTCGTCCTCCTGGACGGAGGCGATGCCCTCCTGAACAGCGGACAACAGGCCCTCCACGGTCAGATACTTAACACTGGCTGCACCTACACAACAATTCAAGGGTTAACTGAGACGCACCAAAGCCACAATAAAGGCAGTAAAGATGCACACATCAAGTGGGAAGATGACAAAGATGCTACTATTTGGGACATTGTCAGTGAAATGTACTATTGTATTAGTACTCTAGGGCTGTCAAACGATTAAAATATTTAATTGCATGTTTGTCCATAGTTAATGGCGATTAATTAAAAAGTATTTAATACTCTTATCAACATGGGAGTGGACAAATATGCTGCTTTATGCAAATATATGTATACATTTATTATTGGAAATCAATTAACACAAAACAATGACAAATATTGTCCAGAATCCCTCACAGGTACTGCATTCAGCATAAAACAATATGCTCAAATCATAACATGGCGAACTGCAGCCCAACAGCAACAACAGCTGTATTAATGCGTTAAAGAAATTAGTGGCGTTAAAACAAAATTTGTGTTAACACGTTATTATCTTACCAAGGTACCCAGCAATGTCCTGAAACTCTGGCCTGTTGGCGATGAGCTCCTCCTTGGTTGGAATATTGATGCCCATGTAGCACGGGTATCTGATTGGTGGAGAGGCAACCCTGATGTGGACCTGTCCAGGAGGAAATACAGGTCAGAATTTGACAGAGAAAATTCTCTTTAACTTCACAACACGGTGTTTCAGCGGCATGTGCAGATCAACATCTGATATTCAACAATGAACCAAGGATGGTGATAATTGGTCAATCTTGATTATTTTCCCCCCCAGTGATTCCGTTGTGGAGGTGGTAAACACAACCAGCTTGTGACTGAATGGGCTGTTAGGCTTTACTTTTCCCAACTTGTAAACATTTAGAAGGTTTTCTTTTGCAATGTGCTGCTGTGATTCATTTCTCCACTGTGATCGATCAATCAATCACCCGCTGAGCTGAATCATCCTGACGCTTCTCATCTCGTTATCAACACTGAACAAAAATATAAACATTTGTTTTCCCTCCCATCTTCACGATTTGAAATAAAAGACGTTTTCTATGCACACAAAAGGCGGATTTCTCTCAAATTCTTGTTCACAAATTTGTAAAAATCCGTGTTAGTCAGCACTTCTCCTTTGCCAAGATAATACATCAACTTAACAGGTGTAGCTAATCAAGGTGCTGATTAAACAGCATGATTATTACAGTTGTGCTTCGGGCTGGTCACAATAGAAGGACACTCTAAACTGCAGTGTTATCTTGAATAAATACTTTTTTTTAGCACTGAACTATGAATTTCACGTGATTACGGCTACAGATCCTTTGCATTTTTTGGTCACACAGGATTTATCCGTGAAGACGACACTTCTCCAGACAAAACTGAAGGTGAGCAGCTGCTCATTTCATTTTGTTCAGTGTCGTTACTAGATGAGGGTTTAAACCTACGTTTGTTTTCACTGGCGGTTAATGAGCCTTATAAAAGTTATAATTTCTTCTGACATTAGTTTAGTTGCGTTTTTATTTTGAATATTTTTTCAGGGGACATGAAGAGGTTATTATATTAGACAAAAGATTATAAAAATAACTTGCGTGAATGTTTTCTTTCTGCTTTCCTGTTCTTTTCATCGAGAACCAAAATCATCAAACGGGCTACCTGCGGGTCTGAGAAGTGAATCCAACGCTGAAGTGCCTTAAACCTGCATTCTTTCTAACAGCCAGCAGGGGGCGACTCCTCTGGTTGCAAAGAGAAGTCTGATTGTATAGAAGTTTATGAGAAAATGAGCCTACTTCTCACTTGATTTATTACCTCAGTAAACATTGTAAACATGAGTTTATGGTCTCAGTCACTAGTTGCAAGTCTTCTTCAATACAGCATGATGTTCATTTAGTAAATTATGGTCCCATTTAGAGTCAAATAGACCATAAAGCAGGGGATGCTTTCAGGCGGGGCTACCTTGTGACTGACAGGTCGCTACCACGGCGTTGTCCGAT
Organism: Sebastes fasciatus; assembly: GCF_043250625.1. Classification (NCBI taxonomy): domain Eukaryota; kingdom Metazoa; phylum Chordata; class Actinopteri; order Perciformes; family Sebastidae; genus Sebastes; species Sebastes fasciatus. Next base: position 25,614,326 of record NC_133799.1, on the reverse strand, counting down.
CTGGGAGTTGTCCGTGTTTTCACTTATTATATTTATAATATTTTATTGTTTAACACAGGCCATTCTGGTGGATTATAACAATAGATCGAAAAAATTGTTTTACTTTTGTACGCCACTTTTTAGGTGAACTTTTTACTGGCGTCCGGTTGGCGCTTTCATTCCAAAATGGCGAAAACGTAGCTTTGCTGCTGGGCGCTGATGTTGCGAGGGAACAAACAATTGACTTTCACTTCTTGGTGATACACATTCTTTGACGGCAGTCCACAAACCAATGTGTTACGTCACGGTGACTACGTCCACTTCTTATATACAGTCTATGATTAAGACATTGTCTGTGTCACCACATATACGAGTAAGAGTATGTAACACAACAAACCTCAGTTGCACCGGCCTCCTTCAGCAGTTTTATAATGGGGGAGATGGTGTTGCCCCTGACGATGGAGTCATCGATCAGCACCACTCGTTTCCCTGCAAAGTTGTCCGTCAAAGCCCCAAACTTCTTGGCGACTCCGAGCTGCCTCAAGCGGGTATTTGGCTGAATAAATGTTCTCCCAACGTAGCGGTTCTTACACAGAACCTCGATATACGGCAGCCCGGACTGTGAAGAGGAGGACAAGAAGAGGGGACAGCTTGTGAGGACAAGAAGAGGTCCATCAGGAGGAGGTGGTGGTGTATTACACGTTTCTTCACAGAGTTATTAGAGCTTGCAGACTGACCTGCTGAGCGTAGCCCAGTGCCGCAGGAGTTGCAGACTCTGGCACAGTGCTGACCACGTCTGCGTCTGTCGGAGCCTCGATGGCTAACTGCCGACCACAGCGCTGCCTCACGGTGTAGACCATCTGCCCTGCAGCACAGACAGTGGTGTAAAATACTGGACATGCATCACATAGTAGGAGAGAGAGATAGCTGGCTGCTCTGTGTACTCAACCGTAGATCAAAAACGTGTCGGGTGCTTTTGGAAAACAGGATAAACAGGAAAGCAGACTTAGAGTGGTCGAAATATTTTGGCTTTTTAATGATTTAGCCACGATAATACAGACTTTTAAATTAGGGCTAACGCAAATTCATTTTAACACTAATTTCTTTAACGCATTAACGCAACTTGTGATTTTATGATTGTAGTGGGCTCAGTTTTAAAGCTAAAGTGAAGATAATGGCATCATACAAAACTTGAAAAACCTAAGTAATCCATTGGTACCAACCATGTCATACTAGCTTGTCACGAAGGAGGTTAAATAACGCTCCAAACTTATGCTAAATTTTAGTGAGGAAAAACCGGCATGGCCATTTTCAAAGGGGTCCCTTGACCTCTGACCTCCAGATATGTGAATGTAAATGGGTTCTATGGGTACCCACGAGTCTCCCCTTTACAGACATGCCCACTTTATGATAATCACATCCAGTTTGGGTCAAGTCATAGTGAAGTCAGCACACTGACACACTGACAGCTGTTGTTGCCTGTTGGGCTGCAGTTTGCCATGTTATGATTTGAGCATATATTTTTTTATGCTGAATGCAGTACCTGTGAGGGTTTCTGGACAATATTTGTCATTGTTTTGTGTTAATTGATTTCCAGTAATAAATATATACATACATTTGCATAAAGCAGCATATTTTGTCCACTCCCATGTTGATAAGAGTATTAAATAACTTGACAAATATCCCTTTAAGGTACATTTTGAACAGATAAAAAAATTATGTAAATGGATTTCCTTCCTGTTTATACTTCCAAAGTATTCCAATAATTCTACAAGAAAGCCAAACAGTTTATCTCAGATAAAGGATGGTCCATAGTAAATATTCAAACCTTCAAAAATAGAGTCCGGTCTGGCAAAGTAGACGTATTCAAATATGCAGAAGGCGGGGAGGTCTCCCTCAGGGCGAGGGAAAACACTCAGAGACTTCACTCCGTGTCTTGATATCTGGACTATCTCTCCTGGTAAGACCTCTCTGTAATACCTGAGAACCAGCAAGGACATGACCATTAATACCCACAACACTTCCGTTATAATGCAGAAGATATTATCATCATTATGTGGTGAAAACTCACTTGGCACCGATGGATTGAAAGCTGCAGGACTCTGATGACACAACCCATCCCTCCGTGTCCTCCTCTCCGGCACCTGACCAAAGAATGACGTTAATCATCCACCAGGTTACACATCTGACCTCTGACCGATAAGCTGAGGTCTCGTATTTATCAGTGGTAGAAGTTTGGGGTCGTTTAAGGACAAACATGTTGAGAATACCTGAACTGTGCATTTTGGAGACGGGAACAATCCGTCCGATGCAGAGGGGACGGTTTCCGTAAGGGTCACGCACCGCGTAGATAACATCTTTGAACAACACCAACAGTGAGTACGACGTCGGGGTCTCAGTCATCAGATTTTTTATTCTGTAACATCATTAACAAAACAACAGGTATTCAGTAGGAATTATTTTTTTATAGAGTTGTTCCGATACAAGTATCCGAAATGCATCCGATGATGCCCAAAATTTGGGATCGGCAATCGGCGAGTACGCCAGTCTATGCTCCGATTTATTAACCCAGAAAAATATCAACTTGTTTAACCGGAAATCAATTCTTCTTCACAGCTCCAAAGAAGTAGCCTTCACTGTGCTGTCGCCCTGGATGTATCATGGCTGCCACTGGCAACTACTGTTTTGAAGCAGCGAAGAAGAACTGATTGAAGGTAGTTTGTCACAGCTGTTAAATAATATTAATAATATTAATAATAATAATAACTAAAACATTTTTTATCAGGCTGGTATCGGACCGGTACAAGTTCAGGTATCGGAAAACCTCTTTTTTTTTTTATATATATTTATGTAGCATCAAGTCATGACACTGACCTGGCAACCCAGTCCGGTGCGTCCCGCTCCTCCATAGGTGGAGTGAATGCCAGCAGCTGGGTGATGAGCTCGCTGTCTGAGCTGGTGGAGAGGCCCACACCATGGCGCATCACCTGAACGCCACATTTACAATGATTCATTCAGAACACACACACACATATATATATATATATATATATATATGTTATATATATTATATATATATATATATATTATATCCTGCAGGCTAATGTCCATTTCCTTGCATATATTTATGTTTTAAAGGTGCAGTGTGAAGGATCTGGCAGCATCTAGCGGTGAGGTGGCTGAACTGAAACTTCTCCCGTGTACCAAGCGTGCAGGAGAACTACGGTGGCCGATGCAAAAGGTAACGAAAACAATTCTTATTTTCAAGTGATTATACGCTAAAGAAAATATACTTATTAATATTATATTCCATTTCTGCCAATAGATCCCCCTAAATGTTACACACTGCTCCTTTTAAATATAGGTTATGCACACTGTATAAAGAGGCCTGGTTTGTCATCAATAACATCATACATTGAAGATTTTTATTGATATGCAGCAGGTTCAGTGAGATAAGCGTCCGTCCTCACCTTCTTCCTCAGGGCGTGAGCGTTCACCAGCTCTCCGTTGTGTGCCACAGCAATCTGGCCGTGCAGCGTATCCACCACAAAAGGTTGGCAGTTCTGCAGCTCTGAGTTGCCGGTCGTTGAATAGCGCGTGTGACAAATACCGAGGTTACCATAGCGCAGCTTCAGAAGAGCCTCGGGTGCGAACGCAGTGCTCACTAATCCCATTCCCTAAAAGAAGTAATCAATGAGAGATGTTTTCAGTTACACAATCTGCACAGATTGTCCATATAGGTTAACTCGAACATTTAACCAACATGTTAAAATTACGGTAACTCACAATATGTTAATTTCTGTATCTCCTGTATCAATATTTAGGAGAAGGACAAATAAATACAAGAATTATAATTTATTTTCTTAAAAGAGCTCAGGTTGCTGGGGATGAGTAGGAGGGGGTCCAATAGACATTCATTTATAATTACAATCATATGAGGTTTAAATGGAGGTCGGAAAATGATTTTGAATAAACTGCAATTGATTTATATTTGAACGTTTTGGTTATTGGGCATAAAACACCAATGTCTCATCTTGGGTTTTCCTGGGTACACATTATTTTTCAGTATTATTCACACTATTTTTGTATTTCATTCCATGTCGCTATGTGACTGTAAATTTATCTACTTTTTTTCCATTTTATTTATTTTTTATTATTGGGGGGGGTATTTATTATCATTACTAGTACTCATTTTAATTTAATTTAATTTATTTATTAGGGTGTTTATCATTATTATTAGTAATAATTTTATTATTTTAATTTATTTATTATTTTTAATGGGAGGGTATTTATCATTATTATTATTATTATTATTATTATTAATAATAATTTTATTATTTTGTATTTAGTTATTATTTATTTTTGGGGTGTGTTTATTATCATAAGTAGTAATAATTTCATTATTTTTATTTATTTATTTTTATTTTTTGTGGGCATTTATTATCATTAGTATTAAGTTTATTATTTTAATTCTATATTTTTTGTAAATAATTTCCAATGCATATTTTTAAAAGCAATCAAATTTGATCCTGTAAATGTATCTACATTTACAATGCATATGTGATTACCTTAGTGAATAGATGTAGATGTGTTATGTCACCACAATATTTCAGTTACTTGTTTTTCACATGTAATATCTCCTCCATAATTAATGTAAAAGGGAAACCAATATAAATTTGGTCACAAAATCTGCACAAATAATAAAAGTAAACAGTAATATGCAGCTGTCATGTTGTAGAGAGGAAACCAGGTCACAATCTGAGTGTGATAAAACCGGTTATAGTAATATAGGTCAGTGTGCTTTTATTTACCTTTAATAAAAAGCAGCTTCAATCTATTAATACAACTCATGAGCAGTGTTACCTTGTGGGCTGTGTATGTAGGAGGACTGGCTCCATTACTGGTGACAATCCCGGCACTTTCCTGACCCCTGAGTACACACAAACAATCATGTTATTAATTCTAACAGTGTAAAAATATATGAGCGGGAAGTGAGTTTAATAAAGTCTCTTCTCTGCAGGACTAAACATGAATAAACCTGTTGTGTTGTCAAAGCTGGATTGGAGCCTTGAGGCGAACCAAACTGGTTTGATTTGGGAAAAATGAAGCAGCAGCAGAAAAAAACTGAGTCGTATGTGGAGCCTCCATGTAGGGAGAGTCGCCTCGCTGCAGATCCAGCCTATATACCAAGCTGCTTCTCAGATTACCGTTGGTCCCGCCCCCTCGGCACACAGCTTAAGCCAGTGGTGAGGCTGCTTTTCAGCATGGAGGCGTTGCTTTCAGGCTTAACCGCCTGGTTGCCTAGGGAACCGGGCAGCAGAGACAGACGGATTGGGGAAAAGAAAGCGTTTCCAGGTCAGCTCAAACATGGAGAGAGGAGCAGAGAGACAAAGAGGAGGTGATAGGGAGGTGGCAGAGGGACGAGGCTCGGCGTGGGGGGAGGCAGAGGTGCTGGCTCTCATGTCAGCGTGGGACGAGGTGGGAGCTCAGCACGTAGCCGACAGCAGAGCCACGTTTGAGTTGATCTCAGAGCGTCTGAGGAGGCTCAGTGTTGTGCGCGGCTGGTGGGAGTGTCAGGCCAAGTGCAGGAGCCTGGGACTCCAGAGCAGGAAGCCAGACTCAGCAGCGGCAAACTACAGCCCCGGAGTGGATGGAAGGCCAGTGGAGAGCTGGGAGGAAGAGGTGGAAGATGTGGGTAATCAAAGAGGAATCTACCCTTCCTCAGTCACTGTCCCAGTACAGGAAGGTAAATGTAGGTTCAACCCCAACCGATGACCTCGACAGATCAGAAGATAAACAAGCAGTCAAACTAGTTTTAGCTTCAAACTGAAGTAGAAAACTTTTGTCTGCTTTAAATATTTTAAAGTCAGATTAAAATAAGTTTTTTTTTTACTTATTTTTTTATCCTTAAATTTGGCTTTTTTTGTCTTTTCTTGTTTTATTGACATTTTTTATTGTTATTGTTTTTGTGTGAAGCTCCAGGGATGATGTATTTTTGAAGGCCAACCAGGAAGTGATCATCGCCCTGATTCCCTCGACAAAAAGCCAACGGGATTGTTCCATTGGGTTTTGGATTATTGCAGAAAATAAGCTCCGTGCCAAACAAACGTTTACGATACACGTTTTGTTCAGCAAGATAATCTCCACGAATGAACACCACTCTGTGATTTTTGTAGCGTAAATGCAATCGGCAGAAGTAAACAGACGAGGGAACAGGAAGTGATAAAATGCTAACTCATTTCCAGGTTTTCGGACTCATTCCTGTAGCTCTCTATAGGGATCCAAATAAAGAAGAATACAAGTTCCAACTTGTTTTTTAAAATCAAAATGAAACCAGTGTGTTCATGTGTTTACAGGTAACAAGAGTCTGATCCATCGGGCTCTCCCTTACACTGCGAGCGTGGCTGAAGAAGGCGGCCGCCACTGGACGGACGACGAGGTGCGAGCGCTGCTTTGCGTCTGGGCCGACCGGCGCATTCGAGAGCGCTTGAAGTGCACGCTCCGCAACAAATCCATCTTCCAGGAGATGGCCCGTCTGATGCAGAGAAACTTTGGGGTGGTGCGCAACTGGAAGCAATGTCGGACTAAATACAAGAACTTGAAGTACGACTACAAGACGGCTAAAAGCGCCCACGCCGTCGGGGGCGGCGGCGCCGGTGGCCCTGGGAAGTACATGAAGTTCTTCGACGAGGTGGAGGCCATTCTTCTGGACCGGGGGCTGGAGAACGGCAGCGCGGAGATGCAGAAGAGGTTGTACGATGGAGAAGCGGGAGCAGGGAGGCTGCAGACGCCGGCCTCAGAGAGCGAGGTCGTCATTGAGATTGATGATGGTATGTAAACAGTCTGCAGTGCATGTTTTATATTCAAGCCTAAAATAATAATTCATCTACTACTTCTTTTATTTCCAGATGACAACAGCGATGATTATGATATGGACGGAGACATGGACGCAAAATGGAGAGGAACAGGTACGCCACATCATGAATAACCAGCGCCGTTTACACCACATCTTTCCTTAACCTATTTCTATTCACTCCAGATGCCCATCTAACGCTCACGGATCCATCCAGCGCCGACCTGTTCCACGTGGTCACGGTGTCCGACACGGGCCGAAACTGGAGCGACCAGGAGGTGCGAGCGCTGATACAAGTGTGGTCCGATGAGCGCGTGTGCAGGCAGCTGGAGAGCTCGACCAGAAAGAGAGACATCTTCATCCAGATCTCCAACAGACTGGTGCAGCAGGGCATTGAACGCGACTGGAAGCAGTGCCACACCAAGTACAAGAACCTCAAGTACCTCTACCGCTCCCTGCAAAGAGGAAAGGGCGACGAAACCGACCCGAGGCGCCTCATGAGGTTCTACGACGAGGTGGACGCCATTATGAACCGCACCACTAACGGCTCGCCACATGACGCAGATTCAGGCAGACTTGCGATGTTGGAGGAGAATGATCATGTCTGTTTGACAAAGACGAACACAGCGACCACGATGGCGGGAACAACGGAGGAACGAACTTATAGTTCTGATTCTGTCTCGTCTGTGTGTCTCGACACAAATGAAGAACCGAAGCTGCATTCAGTCAAGGAGCTTCGCTTAGAGCAACAGCACAGATTGAGTGAGCCAAATATAATTATTTATTCATGTGTAGTGGGTAGGTTTTTGAAAACAATTCCCATGTTTCCATTATTGAAACCTACAGAATAAGAGATTCATAGTTGCCAAAAACTTTCAAGCATTGTTTTGACTTTACATCTCTTATGGTACGTGTCCACAGGATCTGTCATTTCAACGCTTCCCATTCATTGTCTATGTAAGCAGCCGTGCAATGCATTCTGGTAGCGAAGCATTGCGTTTCGAGCAGTGGGCAACTCCAGGGTCTGAGAATTGAAGCCAACGCTGAAGTGCCTTGAACCTGCATTCTTTCTAACAGCCAGCAGGGGGCGACTCCTCTGGTTGCTAAAAAAAGTCTGATTGTATAGAAGTCTATGAGAAAATGAGCCTACTTCTCACTTGATTTATTACCTCAGTAAACATTGTAAACATGAGTTTATGGTCTCAATCGCTAGTTTCAAGTCTTCTTCAATACAGCATGATGTTCATTTAGTAAATTATGGTCCCACTGGTCTCATTCTAAGGTAATGAAAACACAATGCTTTTTAGTTTTAGGTGATTATACACTAGTGAAAACAAAGTAGAGGGATGCACCAATCCTGCTTTTTCAGTCCTGATACCGATAGCGATACCTGGGCTTTGGGTATCGGCCGATACAGAGTACCGATACGATACCAGTGTTTAATTAATAAGCTGTATGCCTCACTGTGTGGAGGTGACTGGGATCATTCTGGCTTGACTTAAACATTGCTTTCCTAACTTTGTAAAACAAAGAGTGTATATATATATATATATATATATATATATATATACACACAGTATATATGTGTACTGAATTGTTATTTATTATTAAAATAATAAATCGTGCACCAGCAACTTGATAAAAAATCTACAAAATTATCAGGAATTACAGTTTAGGTGTAAACATTTTTAATGCAGCAAAAAATTGGTCAAAACTTAAACAGGAATTCAAATTCCAGTTTATAATGTATGTTGTATAAACATAGAACTGAAGTGAATAGATTGGACCCATTTTCACAGATACCAAATCCAGCTATTTGAGTCAGTATCAGCCCGATATTCGATATTGGTATCGGTGCATCCTTAACAAAGTTATGAATATTATATTCCATTTCTGCTAATAGATCCCCCTAAATCCTACACACTGGTCCTTTTTAATGCATGTACTGGGAGAGGAGTAGGCCTCTCAGAGATCGAAAAATCTGGACAAATAGAAACAAAACTATGCCTGTCTAGATAGATACCTAGAGTAAAAACACTGAACACATTTTAAAGAATGTCCTGTAACTATGACCGTTGTTTGCAGGTTCTTCTGAGACTCGGGTAAAGAGAGAGGACGTCTATTCATCCAACAGAAGAATGAAGAGGAAAGCTGTGGATCAAGGTCTGAAATGTGTCTCATTCCTCCGTTATTCACTTTGTCACATGATGTCCAGTTGACTGAAGCCTCTCTAATGTCAGTCCCATGATGGAGCCTCATAATTAAGTTATGGATAAGGGGACGGTTGTGACTGCTAACTCATGATGACGTCCGCCGTCAGACCGAGAGATAAAGAAACTAAATGTTTAATACTTTTTACAGGTAACGTAAGGATAATAATGTGATTTTAATTGTTCTCTTTTTCCAGACCCCACGCTCCTCCAGACACCAGCAAAGAAACTGGACACTGGCTCTGATAAGGTGGAGTGTAAAGACGAGCAGGATCCCATCCCGATAATGAAGATCAATTCAGTCTGTTCGATAGCGTCGCCCAACCCACCCCCAGACACACAGGTAATCCCACCAGGTCATAAACAGTTTTTACGCAACCAAGATAAACTAAAGAAATCATTATTCTTTAACAGGCTGTAGGAGAACTCACAGTGACAAACTCTCAGATTATTTCTGCCTTTTAGGAGAATCTGTGCGTCTTCTCTTAAAGCTGCGACTTCTAGTTGATTAATCGATTAGCTGATCGACAACTTAATCAACAACTAATCGTTTTAGTAATTTTTTAGTCAACATCTCAAAGAATTTGATGCTTTTATTCGTCATATATGATAATAAACTAGATTATTGTTTTGGATTATTGCTCAAATTAAACAAGCAATTTGAATATGTCTTATTGGGCTTTGGGAAATTATATATTATTTTTAATTAAATTGTTTTTTTTAAATATATATCGTTTTTTACTACTTTTTCCGATTAATAATTGAAATAACTGTTAGTTGCACCTCTACATCTTTTAACATTTGAGAGTGAATCTGTTACTCAATATTGAGTTTGACATTTATGCAGTGGTGGAATGTAACTAAGTACATTTACTCAAGTTTTATGCTAAAGTACAGTTTTGAGGTGCTTGTACTTTAGAGTATTTTCCATTATATGCTACTTTATACGTCTACTTTTTACTCCACTACATTCGTCCGACAACTTTAAGTACTTTGCAGATTCAGATTAATAATACTAAATATAATCAACAAATAAACTAGGGCTGCAACTCACTATTATTTTGATTGACGATTAATCTGTAGATTCTGTTCTTGATTAATCGATTAGTTGTTTGGTCTATAAAATGTCAGAAAATGATGAAAATTGTCTCGTTTTGTCCACAACTCAAATATATTCAGTTTACTGTCATAAAAGAGCAAAGAAACTAGAAAATATTCACATTTAAGAAGCTGGAATTAGAATTGACTTTTTTTTTCCTTAAAAAAAATATTCCAACTGTTTATTATCAAAACATTTTGTGATTATTTGAATAGTTGACAACTAATCAATTAATTGTTGCAGCTCTGAAATGATAATTAAATTAAAAAAAAATAATGATGTCATATTATAGATTAAGATTAAGAAAACTTTATTGATTGGAAATTCACAAGCTGCCCAGCAGAGAACACCTCTACCAGCTTCAATATTAAAGTAATGCATCAATAAGTATAAACCAATAATACACATTATTATAAACTTGGCCAATCTGCATAATGAGTACTTTTACTTTTGGTACTTTAAATTTATTTTGATGCCAATACTTTTATACTTTGAATGCAGGACTTCTACATTGTGGTACTGCTACTTTTACTTAAGTACAAGGTCTGAGTACTTCTTCCACCTCTGCATTTATGACAGTTAATATGGAGGAACTCTACAGTTACTAGTTTATTTTTCCTTGTTCATACAACTTTTTGTAGCTGTAGAGTCATTTTTAAAGTCACGTTTTAGTACCTGAAAAAATAATGTTGCTTCAAGTCAGATAAGCAAACAAATACTTGTAATAATAATAATAATAATAATAATAATAATAATAATAGCTTGGATTTATATAGCGCCTTTCATGAAACCCAAGGACGCTTAACAAATACTTGTAACAGTCGTTGGCTTCTTCAAATATACAACTCTTTTATTAGTTTGTTTTTCTGTAGTGCCCCAGGGGTACTGGTTACGTTAAATTTCTAACACAGTTTCTTCTTCACTTGACTGAGGAGCTGTTTTTAGCCCATAATAATGACAACTTGTTGGACTTTAATAACTCAAAAGTAAACAATCAAACATTATTATAAACATGGTCATTCTGCACAAAGAGTTACTTTTATTTTTGGTACTTTAAGTATATTTTTATGCCAATACTTTTCTTATTTTACTTAAGTAAAAATTTGAATGCAGGATTTTTAGTATTTTTACATTGTGTACTGCTACTTTTACTTAAGTAAAATATCTGAGTATTTCTTTCACCTCTGCATTTCATTTATGACACTTTTTCAGTTACTAGTTTATATTTTCTTGCTAATATAACAACATTTTGTAGCCATAGTCATTTTTTAAAGTCACATTTTGTTGCTGAGCACTGTGTCTGGAAAATAATGTTGCAAATATAGTCGTTGTTTTCTACAAATATAAAACTCTTTTAATTGTTTGTTTCTCTGTAGTGCCTCAGGTTAACTTGTCATGTTCATTCAAACACTGGTTCCTCTTCAGCTTGACTGAGCAGCTGTTTTTTAGCCCCTACAATGAAAACTTTTTGGACTTTAATAATAATAATAACTCAAAAGGAGGTTATGTTTACAGTTGTTCCTGAACACTCCCTGACCAGTTATCTGTTATTTATTGATAAACACACACACACACCTTTGTGTATCTTACCTGTGCTGTAAAGCCACCAGTCCCAGAGTTAAGACCTGAGCGACCTCCAGCTGTGTGGGCCACTCTCCGGCGGCCACGCAGCCGAACACCCCGCACTCTTCTCCGATACCGTTCTCCTCAAACTCCATCCTCCTCCTGGAGCTGCTGCTGGTGGCTGTCCGTTAACCGGTGGAACGCCTCGTTGCCGGGGTGATTAACTTGTGCCTCGTTGCCGGGGTGATCAGCTCCTACCTAGTTGCCGGGGTGAACAACTCGTGCGTAAAGTTACCTAGTTACCAAAGTTACCAACTGACACTATTGATCGAACACGTGCAAGCAATCGATGACTGTTAGCGCGCAACGAGGCTCGTTACAACACAAACTCAGCTGATATGTTAGTCTGGAAGTGAAATCACGAGAAAATAATCACTTAAATAGCAGCTTTAACAAGAAACAAGCTAAATTAGTATCACACATATTGAACTGGAAACACACACACTAAACACTAAACACGTGGTATGTTACGATCTGATTAATCGATTAGCTCCAACAACCTCCAACTAATCTCTCTCTCTCTAGATAACGTTTCTATCAAATGAACTGTTCTTGTCAGAGAGGAGGAAATGGGGGATGTTTACAGACTAAACTGCAAACTACTAAAAGTTATTCTTCACTCAACTAGTGATGTGTTGGACCAGAACGAGCCGGTTCAAAGAGCTGGTTCTTTTAAGTGAACCGTTAGAGCCGGTTCCCGTCCAAGAGCCTCTTTATTTTATTTTTTTATCAATTCAAGGCAGTATGATAGGATGATCCTCTCCGCGCAACGGGGACTCCATGTACTGACTGTGATGGTACGTGTCCACAGGCTTTGTCCTTTCTACGCTTCCCATTCATTGTCTATGTAAGCAGCCGTGCAATGCATTCTGGTAGCGTGGCGTCACGATTTGAGAAACGGAGCGTTACGACGCCTCATTTGCATAAAGTTGAGGTATAGTCTACTTTATGTAAATCACGGGCGTCCGACCCGACTCGCCGCCTCTCGAAACTCCAGACAATCTTTTAAAATAAGCGATGTGATGCGTTGTGTTGCGATGCGTTGCAATGCGGTGCGTAGCGTTGCGTTGCGTAGCGCTGCGTAGCGCTGCGTAGCGCTGCATTGCGTGGCGTTGTGTGGCGTTGTGATGAGTTGCGTTGCGGTGCTGTGCGTTGTGGTGCGTTGCATTGCATTGCGTTGCGGTGCACGAATAGCAGTCAAGATGAGTGACAGTCGGAAACGAAGCAGCATGTAAAATTATGGTATTCTTGAAATTATAAGGTTTAGTATAATTATATTGAATAATTTAAGTGATATGTGTGCACGCATATTAATCATTTGTCAAAACAGCTAAAGCTAAATTTGGCTGAATTATAAAAAGGCAGAAGTGGTAAAATGAAGAGCCGTTTGGGAGCCGACTCTTCTTGGTGAGCTGAGCCAAATGATCTGGCTCACTAAAAAGAGCCGGAATTCCCATCACTAAGTTGGGAGCATCTTCCTACCACGTGACAGCTAATGCGCTGCTGTGATTGGTCGCCTGGCTGAGCTGAGCGATGTGCTTGGTTAACAGAGCACCTACGAGAGAGACGCACTTCCTGTCTTCTTGGTGCTGCTGCACGCCTCCTCCTCCATCTGCTGCTGCTGCCTCTCTGCGTCCCGCAACTTTTCTAAAAGTTTCATTTTGTGTTCCAGGACTGTCGCTTGTCGCAGATCATGGCCTCCACACCAGGTACTTTAACTAATTAACTCATATTTAAGAGCTTATATTAAATGTGCAGTGGTTAATTGCCTTATTTTGCATGTTTTTAATGTTTTTTTTGTGTTTTTTAGAGTTTAAGATCGGTAGCAAGCTCAATGAAGGGAAAACGAAGCAGATCTTTGAGCTGCTGGACCAGCCCGGACTGGTTCTGGTCCAGTCTAAAGACCAGATCACGGCTGGTAACGCGGTGAGGAAGGATCAAATGGAAGGAAAAGCTGCCATCGCCAACAAAACCACCAGCGGCGTGTTCAAGCTGCTGCAGGAATCCGGTGAGAGCTCTCCACACTATAGAAAGTTAATAAAGGATTCATCCAGCAGGTATTCTGACAGGTAGAGTGAGGAGTGGTTGTGTAATAATAACTTTACTCACCCTGAGGCAACTTTCTCACATGTTGAGAAACAGTCTTTCATAGTAAAACCAGAGAGGTATATAATTACTATAATTAAGGTATTTATAGAAGCATTCCCTCACACTTTTTTTTTTTTTTTTTTACAAAAAATATTAATTTTATTTATTCTCAGGGACAATGCACATTTTAACTAAATCTGGTGTGGCCTCACCTACAATATATAGTAGCAGCAACCAATTGGAGGCTTCACATCACATCACATGACCTGAATGTTCGATAGCTTCTTTGTATATTCTCAGTGACAATGCACATTGATTTGTAAATGTGCAAAAAAAAAAGCAACGCCGCTGAACAGGATAAAAGATTAGAGGAGTAATAAGCAGCATCATGCCAAAGACGGACATTTAAAAAGCAGGTATATAATTACTATAGGGTTAAGGTATTTATAGAAGCATTCCCTCATATTTTTTTTTACAATAATTGTATTTATTCTCAGTGACAATGCACATTGATCAACACCACTGGAACAAATAAACATAGTGGGAATGAAATGTTGATATTAAAAAGCCTTTATTGTAGTGGCTAAATCACAAAATATGTTTGACTACTGTAGGTCTTCCATCAGGGCTTTTAACAAACAAGACAGATCTGGTGTGTCCTCACCTACAGTATGTAGTAGCAGCAACCAAATGAGAGGCTTCACACCAACTATAAAGTTAATTCATCCAGTTGATTCATCCAGCAGGTATTCTCACAGGTAAAATGTGGAATAGTTGTGTAACAACGTGACTGCCCACTGAGGCAACTTTCTCACATGTTGAGAAACCTTCTTTCACTGTGAGGGGGTTAAAACCAGATGGGAATATAATTACTATAATTAAGGTATTTATAGAAGCATTCACTCACACTTTTTTTTTTACAATAATATTATTTATTCTCAGGGACAATGCACATTGATCAACACCACTGTAAATGTGATAAACAGGAACAAATAAATATAAAGGAATTAAATGTTGATATTGAAAAAGCCTTTATTATAGTGGCTAAATCCTAAAATATGTTTGACTACTGTGTACTGAAGGTCTTCCCTCAGGGCTTTTAACAAAATCTGGTGTGTCCTCACCTACAGTATATAGTTGCAGCAACCAATGGGAGGCTTCACGTCACATCACATGACCTGAATCTTCAATAATAGTTTATTTATTTATTCTCAGTGACAATGCACATTGATTAACATCACTGTAAATGTGCCACAAAAAAAGCAAAGCAGCTAAACAGGATAAAACAGATTAGAGGAGTAATAAGCAGCATCATGCCAAAGACACAAACATTTGAAAAAAGCGCTTTTCCTCAAAAAGTACATCACAAGGCACGATTTGGTAATTATAAAAAAAAAAAAATCATTTTAAATTCTTTTTCATTTGATGAATACGGAAAGAAAATGTAAAACCTGCTCTACTGTCTGATTTTTCCCTCAATTTTTAACAAAATCTAGCAAGTCCCACTGAAATAAATTTCCATTTTTGTTAACCTATTCAAATTGATTGTTTGTTTGACAGACAGTCAAAAAAAAAAAAAATATATATATATATAGTTTAATATCATAAAGGTCAAAATTAACTAGCAAATACAATACTAACATTTAAGTATTGTATTTTAGAATAGCTGAAACAATTATTTAGTTGGCAATTCATTTTCTGTTAACTCACCAATTGTTTCAGCTCTACTGAGAAATCATCCCACATATTCACCTTTTATGACAAAGTTCAGTACCTATTTATTCCTTTTTTAAATAATTTTATTTCGTTTATTTATTAGCTTTGCCCTAAAGCACAGCTAGTCTTCCTGGGGTCTGCATTTAAATACATGCATTAAACATTTCAGTCAACACAAATGGCAAAAATCAGATGTATAGTAGAGAATAACATTATTAAGGATGAATAAAAACGTACATTGATGACTCTCAACATAGTTCCGAGCAAAAACTACAAATTCACATTTTTAATATTCATTTATCACTTTCTTTTGGTTTGTTTTTACTTCCGTTTTTTAAGTGTACAGATTCCTGCAATTAACAACAGGCACTTTTGAGCTGATCTCGTGCACGTCCAGATCTGACAGATCCATGCAGTAACGTTGATGTATGTAGGCGCGTGTTTGACATTTAGGTCCCAAAATGAGTGTCCTCCTCGCTTTAATTTAAAAGTAATTGGGGTAAATGTAACCCACATGCCACTCGTGAGTGTGGTGATTATCTTGTGACTTGAAACTTTGCCGCGTATAATTCACCAGAACGTGACCAACCGCACTTAACCTTCATTGTAGGGACATGACAGTAAATCTTTGAAGTACTGCTTCAGCGGCTGTGTAATAATCCGATTTTATCATCTCCCCTTTGTTACAGGCATTAAGACGGCCTTTGTGAAGCAGCACTCGGACACTGCGTTCATCGCGGCCCACTGTGAGATGATTCCCATCGAGTGGGTGTGTCGCAGAGTGGCGACTGGATCCTTCCTCAAGAGGAATCCAGGAGTCAAGGAAGGCTTCCGCTTCTCCCCGCTGAAGATGGAGATGTTCTTTAAAGTGAGTCCGAGACTTTGCCTCGATTTAAAGTGTCCAAAATGTCTGATCACATCCATCTTTATGTAATCTGTTGCTATCTGATTTATAGGATGACGCCAACAACGACCCCCAGTGGTCTGAGGAGCAGCTGCTGGAGTCGAAGTTCTCTCTGGCTGGGCTCTCTATCGGTCAGTGCGAGGTGGACATCATGAACCGCTGCACCGTGGCCATCTTTGAGATCCTGGAGAAGTCCTGGGCCACGCAGAACTGCACGCTGGTGGACATGAAGGTATGCAGCTGCAGCGCCGCCCTCTGCTGGTTAATCTCTAGCAGTGTGATCACTCTTTCATACATCCTCTTCCTCGCTTGTAGATGGAGTTTGGCGTGAACGTGAAGACTCAAGAGATCGTCCTGGCTGATGTGATCGACAACGACTCGTGGAGGCTGTGGCCAGCTGGAGATCGCAGCCAGCAGAAGGACAAGCAGGTCAGGACTTCTCTTTTGGTCTCTGTGTTTCTTTTTTTCAAGAATTAATATAAAAGCTGAAATAACTTGTTTCCCCTTCTTCCTAGGTGTACCGAGACCTTAAAGAAGTCACCCCCGAGGCGATGCAGATGGTGAAGAGGAACTTTGAGTGGGTGTCTGAAAGGGTCAAGGTACACTGAACCTCAGTCTGCTCTGTGTTATCAGGACCGGCTTCTGTTTGCTTTTAATCAACATGTTAGAGCAGACACACAAAGTTCATTATAAACTATTAACTGAGCTTTGTTGCTCTCCTCTGTTTATCATTTTCTTAAACACTAATTCAAGAATCGTGTTCGTTGTCCCTAGGGATGGGAAGATATAGGATTTGATCACAATTTAAAAAAAACACATTCACAATAAGTTGATCGTGGTGAATTACCATTATCAGGTTAGTCGTGAATATCGTCACATGAGTGGCTTGAAAGAGCTGTTTAAGATAAGATATTGCTTTATTAGTCCCACAGTGGGGAAATATGCAAAGGCACTGCTGAGATTCGAACTCAGGATCTCCTGTTTACTAGACAGGCGCTTTAACCAACTAAGCCACGGCACCGCTATAGCACACTATAGTGGTAGAGAAGTGAAAATTAGAGCCTGAATTAAAAAAGAAAATACAGGAATTGCCATGTAAGAAAAAACAGACTTCTCTTTTATTTATGTAGGGGGACCTTATGATTTATGATTACCTTATTTAAGATTGTTTGTTTTTTCACTAAAAAGGATCATTTTGACATGACATTTTCATGTTGTCCCTTCTTACAGGTGCTGGATTTCTTTTTATAATGTAGAATATTGTTTTTACATTCAAGATTGTTTCTACAAACATGCCTTAAAGTGAAGCTATGCACGTTTTGAAAGAACAAATGGCACATTCATTCTCTTAAAAATTAAAATTCATGAGCAATTCAATGAATTCCTTCTCTATTCAATACATTGCTTCTGCTACTTGCTATTTATTTTTGGTCTGGTATGACGAGAAGCTTATGGAGGCTAATATTAGCTTCTGTTAGCTCGATATTGCTATGTAACTGACAGTTTTATCATTTTTTTATTTTTTGGCAGATGAAACTGTTTATTAATTATTATTAATTGTATTATCTTAGCAAAATATTATATCCATAAATTGATATAATGTAAAAGACTACCCTCCTTTTATACGTTTAAAGATACTAATTTTAAAACTTGACTAATATTGAAAATTGAAAACTCAAATTATAAATTCGCAAAAACTGTTGGATTATTTAGACATTTCAAATTCACCCCGATTGTTTTGTTTTTTTATTCGTCTTTTCCTTTCCCTACATTTTGTTATATAATTTATTTTTATACTATGAAATATTTTTACTGCAATTTTGATGCTGAAAGCTCAAACCGGGATGCTCTGTGTAGCAACTGTATTGAACTATCCTTATCCAGTAATTGTCACATGTGGCCACTGCTCAGCTAATGTTGCATAGTCTCTCTTTAAGTGGACATACATATAAACTTGCATGGAGCTCAGGAGTGCTGTGTTGTGTCTGTAGCTGCTGCTGGAGCACCAAGCCAGCGGCAGGGTGGTGGTTCTGATGGGCTCCACCTCGGACCTGGCTCACTGTGAAAAAATCCGGAAGGCCTGCACCTCCTACGGGATTCCCTGCATCCTGAGAGTCACCTCGGCACACAAAGGCCCCGATGAGACGCTGCGCATCAAAGCACAATATGAAGGTGTGTTTTCATTCTCCCTTTCTAGAGAAGTGAGGATTTAGTTCTGTATCTATCACGTCATAATATCCGTATTCTCCTCCTCAGGCGACGGCGTTCCCACTGTGTTCGTGGCCGTAGCCGGCAGAAGTAACGGCCTCGGCCCGGTGATGTCTGGAAACACGGCGTACCCCGTCATCAACTGCCCCCCCATCACTCCGGACTGGGGTGCACAGGATGTCTGGTCATCCCTGCGTATGCCAAGCGGTGAGTGCAGCGCTTCCCGTCTTAAACTGTTGTGAGTTTATTCATCATACAGTCGTAACCGAGCCTTCCTTTTTGTTCTGGTTCAGGTCTCGGATGCTCCACAATCCTCTCCCCCGAGGCCGCTGCTCAGTTCGCCGCGCAGATCTTCGGGTTGACCGACCACCTGGTTTGGTGCAAACTGAGGGCCTCCATGCTCAACACCTGGGTGTCTCTGAAGCTGGCTGACCAGAAGCTCCAGGCCTGCACCCTGTGAGGTGGATCTAAACCCCGTTTGAGCCTCATGTGTTCTCTTTTAGGGCTCCTCTGTCTGTCAGTATCTTTGTTTACCATGAAAACCCACTAATGGTAGATGTAATATACATGTACTTCCGTACACACATGAATCATTCCATTAAAAACAGAAAATTATTAAAAGCTTCTTAATTAAACGCTGCTGTGGTTATTTCATCCCGTTATAGAGCTATAACTTTCACAGCAGGAAAAGTATTGAAAATATTAAAGACTTCTATCTGCTTCAGTTTCGGGGTCGTGTGGTGCATCCCAAGTCTCTGAAATCACATCCACGTTTCCTCACTTGCGTCGTTTCCTTGCTTCTCTATGCATCTCCCGTGGGAAGGACACAAGGAAACGACACAGTTGAGGAAACTTAAAGAGAATTGGGATGCACCCCAGGTATTGTGCATGCAGCCTCACTATCATGGTTTACTGGGACACTTGATGACACTGAGCCATCATTAGCAAAAATGTGTTTCTCTTGTGCTTTTCCTGCCATGACAAGTCAAAATGTTTACTGTGAAAAAAGGTCTATTTCTGCACACTTAACTTTAAAAATAATAACATTTCGCGTATAGAAGCAAAGAGATTTCGGACTGAAAATGCTTATTATATTTAATAGTTCAACACAGGCCATTTTGGTAGAATAGAAATAATTTTGCTTT
The DNA here is from genome assembly GCF_043250625.1 of Sebastes fasciatus. Lineage (NCBI taxonomy): Eukaryota > Metazoa > Chordata > Actinopteri > Perciformes > Sebastidae > Sebastes > Sebastes fasciatus. The sequence continues at coordinate 25,594,501 of NC_133799.1, read as the reverse complement.
ACTTTTGTGCGGCACTTTTTAGGAGGACGTTTTACTGGCGTCCGATAGTCGCTTTCAGTCCAAAATGGCGGAAGCATAGCTTTGCTGATGGAACGAACAATTGACTTTCACTTCTTGGCAATATATATTCTTTGATTAAAGGAACAGTGCGTAACATTTTGGGGGATCTATTAGGAGAAATGCAATCTAATATTCATAACTATGTTTTCATTAATGTATAATCACCTGAAACTAGGAATCGTGTTTTCGTTAGCTTAGAATGAGCTGTTTATATCTACATAGGGAGCGGGTCTTCCTCACAGAGTCCACTATGTTTCCACAGTAGCTCAGAACGGACAAACCAAACTCTGTCTCTAGAGAGAGCCTTTCACGTTTTTACGTTACCTGAAGGCCACCGTAGTTCTCCGACACACTTGTGAAACTGCGGTAACGTGAGCCGCAGAGTGCAAAACCGTGGTACCGCCAGCCGCTGTCTGACTTCTGTTACTCCTAAAGTAGTGTTGTTATGGTAAGGATGACCTCTGAGCGAGGAGTTACATTACTGCAGTCTCGGAAAGGGAGGAGTGAGCGGAGGGGTACTCAGTTGGTTGCAATCTGCAACCTCACCACTAGATTGCGCCAAATCCCACACACTGTACCTTTTTAAAGCAACAGTTAAACATTTAGTGATATTCCTTTATTTGCTCTCCAGTAGAGGGTTTAAATAGAAGATTGATAGACATCAAAATCATAAAATTTGAAGCTACAGCCGGTTATCTATCCAAAGGTCACGATCCACCTATCGGCACCTTTTTAAAACTCACTAATGAACACTACATGTGTTTAATCTGTCTAAAAACACACATGCTGCTATAGTGCTTCAGGTGCATATCGTATATATTCAGCATGAATCGCTGTCTCACAATCTTTTCTTTATCAAATGCAAGACAGCTGCACTTCCTCTGAGTGGATTTGATGCTCTGCTAAAGTAAATGAGGTATGATTCAGAGTATGAAAGCAGTGCAATTATTTATTTATTTTTCTTCCTTGGTCTTTTTATCTCTGGTATTTCTTTTCTTCTAGATATTTATCCCTCTGTTTTTTTTTTTCTTCAACCCACCTGTGCATTTTCCTATGTTATTGAATATATCTTCTTTTTTTTTTTGGATGGAGAGCTGCTACTCTAGTTCATAAATATCTCCTTTATATTGTCATATTATTCATGCATCTTCATCAACCTCGACTCAGCCACAAGAGGGAGCCTGCACCTCACGTTGAACGATCCAAATACTTAACCTTTCAATCTGTTCCAGCAGTTTGCAGCCAAGGGAATGAGTCAGAATATCATGCCACCATTTTATTATTATTATATCTTTTTTTTTAACTTCTATTATAGCACCGCTCTCCCTTTTGATAACAAATGATGGGTATAACGACCTGTGAAATCTTTGTTCACGTGTGGGTGGAACAGGTGGGAGGATGGAAGTGCTGAGGGTGGAGAGTGATACAGATGAGTGTGGTGAAGCTGATATCTGACAAAAATCCTCTGCATGTTAATTTTATGTTTTTAAAAAAAAAAAAATATTCAATTTCTCTGCATTTCAATCATCGTTTCCATCTCTGAATGTAAATGCAGCGTAAAAAAGGAGAGGTGTAGCAGCCACAGAGCAGCTGAGATGGACATAATGTGTACGTCTCCCTGATTCCAGGTCTCCTTGACAACCGTAACATGGCAACAATCACTCCATATACAATAACCTGCTTTCCCTTCTCTGCGCCGTCTCTCGTTGTCACGCTGAGCTCCTGTAAGTCCACTTTAAATCTGCTTTAATTCCCTTCCTCTCCTCTTGCTGGCATTTCACTATTTTACTGCTCGCCGTCCCCATGGATACCACAATAGCTGAGTAAATGAACACAACATGAATAATCAGTAAAGTCTCTAACCTCACTAATGAGTTCTGGATGTGTGTGGTCATGACTTTATCCTGGGCTCTGAGCTGAAGTGTTAAATGTGATTAATGTCAGTTTCCTTTTGTAATAATAATAATAATAATAATAATGTGACGACAAACACGCAGCGACTTTCTCAAGACTCAAAAAAAGCAATTTATTTAGCTATGAGGGCGGCATTATGTATCACTACTATAGTTTATTTACATGTTCTACAACAGTATTTTCTTTTTGCTGCTTGGTCTTGTGTAGAAAATTTCTATATCGTCCTAAACATCACTAACATTGCTGTCATTCTTTCCACATGAAGATCACTCATAACATTGTCCTGCCATCCCTCTGGCACCTTCCTCTCTTTGTTGGTATTCTACATCCCTTCCTCTGCTAACAATCTAACCATTAAACGCCCCGCGGCGTCCGATCACAGCGCCCCCAGGTCGTGGCAAGAGCGGGACTTCTGCCTCAGGAACTTTCCCACCTCTCGCTCTCGCGGGTATCGCGGCACCAGGCTGGACAGGAAACGTTTGGCACGGGAGGTGATGCTTTCACGCTGGCCGCCGCTCATGTCCTCGCCACTGGTCCCCGGGGGCCAGGGGGACTGACCCCTGGCTAGCCGCACCGCGCACTCCAGCAGCTCCGGGGTACGGTGGTCCAGAGAGGCAGAGATCTCCAGATACAGGCAGTTATAGAGGGCGGCGCTGGACATGGCCTCTGAGGAAGATATGAATAAAAGACAGCAGCTGTCACGACTTGTCAGTTCACGTTTAGGGTGACAGTGACCAGTGTTAGTTAGTTTGCATTCATCATCACAAAATGCCGTGATGCCAGTCCTTGACCACCATGACACAAAGACTAACACTGAAACAAATCACAAAGAGGTGAAAAACAGTGTTAGAGGTGCAGTGTGTAGGATCTGGTGGCATCTAGCGGTGAGGCTGCAGATTGCAACCAACTGAAACTTCCCCCGTGTGCCAGGCGTGTAGGAGAACTACGTTGGTCGACGCAAGAACGCGAATGTCCCTCTCTAGAGCCAGTGTTTGGGTTGTCCGTTTTTTGGACTGAGAGAGACTACAGGACGCCAGTAAAACGTCCGCCTAAAAAGTGCCGTACAAAAGTAAAACTAAATTATTGCTAGTCTATTGTCATATTCTACCTATATGATAAATATAAAAAGCGTTTTCAGTCCAAAATGGTGGTTGTCAAAGAGTTTTTTTGCTTCTATACTCTTTGCCTGCTCCCGATGTAGATATAAACGACTCATTCTAAGGTAATGAAAACACAACGATTGTTATTTTCAGGCGATTATAAACCAAAGAAAACATACTTATATAAAATATTATATTCCATTTCTGCCAATGGATCCCCCCGAAATGCTACACACTGTTCCTTTAAATTTCGGGGGTTATTTCTCAATTTAAGGGGTGGACAAAATAACAGAAACACCTTTCAATGCAGCACAGCAGCCCTGCAGTCAGTTATAGTACATTTCATTGCATTTAAACACAAAAACAACACAGAATTTTTAAAGACTTTTTGGGTTTTGGGCATTTTCACCACCTAAAACAAACCTTGCAAAATTACAAGTCGCACAAAAGAAGTTACACTCCAGCCTCGTATCGTAGTTATCCTCTCACCCAAAGTTTGTTTTTATGTACAAAGGCTTATTTACACCTTTGACGTTTTATCAAAGAAGAAATGGTCACCTAAAATAAACCCTCCCAGAATATCTACGGATGTTTTTCTAGACTTTAACTTTGACTGTTTGATTGGTGATTTGCTTATTTAGTCCGTAATATTTAATATTGTAGAGAAAAAAGGTCTAAAGCCAAGTTTCCAGGGAGAAAACTCCATATACTGGCTGTGTAATACAGTAGTACATAGCTGCACAGCAATGCAACTGCATGAGTGTGGATGCTCTACAGCTTCAACTGTAATTGCGACTCCCTTCATACTCCCACACTGCAAGGAAGCTGAGACACTGACATTTCCATTTTCACATATTTCACCCTGCGTTAGTGTTTACTGACAGATATAAAGAGCTGGAAATGTCAACACCAGTTGTGAGGATGAAAACCACAACGGAAGGAAGGAAACCACAAGACAGGTGAGGAGAAGGGCAACGTGGTAAAGACGGTTCATCATCATACCTTGATAGGTGACCTCACGTGTGCGAACGAGGTCACTCTTATTACCGACGAGGATGATGGGAGTTTGGGGCTGAGTCTCCCTCAGGAGAAGTCGCAGTTGAGCAGTTCGGTGGAAACTGCGCCTGTCAGTCACTGAAAACACCAGGACGCACACCTCGCACAGCAGAGCCGACAGGTCCTGAGGGAACAGACACACTGTATGTTACAATACTGTAGTCGCCATTTACATATACTATAAGTATACTATGTGTGATAATTGCACTTAAAAGGACAGTGTGTAAGATTTGGTGGCATCTAGTGGTGTGGATGCAGATTGCAAGCAACTGGGTACCCATGAATATTATATTTCATTTCTGCTAATAGATCCCCCGAAATCCTACTCACTGTTCCTTTATGCGTATCCCAGCATGCAATTGGATTGCACCAGGTTACTAATACAACTAACATGTTGCATAAGAGATGAGATTAAAGGGAACATACAAACACCAAAAAGGTAAACAAAAAAGAAACTACAGTACATAAACAGATGGTTACAGCGTATGCAGCATATTTTAGATGTGTTCATATTGTATATCTGAATATTATTCCATTTCTGCTGATAGATCCCGCTAAATACACACTGTTCCTTTAAGAAAACAACTAAAATTGAGTTAGCACGTACTGAAACGTGTCGTAAAGCAGTCAAATGTGAGACCATCATCACACATGAGTACCACCAGTCAAGCGAAAACTTTTGTTTCAAATTGACTTGAGAAACACTCCACGGTATCAGAAGAAAACACTCTCAGGAAAGGAACTGAACACCTTGCTGTTGTAAATATTGTTGTCAAAGCCTTATGTGCAGAATAAAAGTGTAAGTGCTCTATCTAAACACCCCTGTGGTGTACTGTTGTACTGTAGATAACAGCAGAACACCTTCAACTCTTACTGACACACACAAACAATCCCTACAAATGAAATACTCATGAGTGAATCCTTCACACTGTAGATGACTAAACCTCTCAGCTTGTCTTCAGTTGGAGCTGCCACGCTCCACTGACTTTTCATTTCATTTTGATTAAGTCCAGAATTGAGCACAGACCAAAGGCACCTTCTGCTCTCTAATGATACACACAGACGTAACACTACGATTATATAAGAACAGTCCTTATGAGGCGACCATTACAGTGTCTCTCACAACAAATGCAGGTCATTATACATAGAATAACACATACAAATGCCCACATCAATAAAGACAGATTGTGTTACAAGTGTGTGTGTGTTCAGTTTTTTTCCCACACATCCATCTAAATCAGAAAACATCAATGCAGTCATTTGTCACATCTGCTCTGTGGGCAGCTCCCTCTCTCTCTCTCTCTCTCTTTCTCACATCAGCACACAGATGCCTCTGAACTGCACTCTGGGGAAAAGAGGGAAAAAGTGTGCAAAACAACCTGATAATGAGCTTTTCCTCCGTCAACCAGATGCAGATGCAGCAGATTCATTGTCCTCTTTCTGCCACCGCGTTTCTCTGTTTCTGTTCTGGTGACGTCAATACAATAAATGATGCAATGTGCTCCAGATATACTATATGAACACGTCTCAAATGTGCTGCACACACAGTAAGAATGTAGAGTCTTTTCTGTTTACCTTTTTGGTGTTTTACCTCGTTCATTTGACAATATGTGTTCCCTTTAATCTCATTTCTTATGTGATGTGTTAGTTGTATTAGTAACCTGTCCAAGTGCATGCTGGGATATGCTTAAAGGTGCTCTATGTGATATCCAGAGCATTAATATAGCAGCAAACAACTATTTGCTATGTAAAGATATAGAGGAGTAATGTCTACCTGTGCAGAGATTAATCGAATAGCTCTCCTTCTGTGTGTGTGTTGTAATCTGAACTTTTCCTCGCTTTGTTGACATCACCGGGCCGGCCGTGCATGCTTTTAGTGCATGTTTTTAGTACATGTTTGTGCACGTGAGCGTGCCCCACTGGCTAGCTCACGGATGCACTGCGCTCATACTGCACTCATACTGCACTCATACTGCGGTTACAGCCAAAGAGTACAAGCAAAGAGACGAAACTCTGGTGCTTTTTTGACACCGGCCGCTGCCGCCATTTTGGACTGAAAACGCTTATTATATTCATAAGATTTTGTTCATTCACATTTTGTTTTACTTTTGTACTTTTAGTGCTGTTAGCCACGAGCCGCCAGCTCACCTACCACCATGTTGAGAGCTGTACTGGGCCAATAGAAATGCTCCCAATCTCGCTTTTAGCACCTTTAAGTTCCAGTTTATGTATGAAGGGATGGATGATGTTCGGTTGGAAATGAACTTTTTTGTCTGCCTGCCACTGCGGCTGGTGGATTCGAAATTTTACCACTCAATAGATTGTTTTTTTGGCTGGTGAGGGAAGCACATCTAGCAACCACTTGCATATTTTACCAGCATTTGGCTGGTGGCTGGTGCTAATTTCCAACCCTGGATGTTGATTAGTCTCACTCGGATAGAAATCCACTTCCCAGCTTATCTCCTGATAACACACACACACACATTATCATGTGCAGCACACAAATGGCTTCAAATACAGACAATAAAATGATGCTGTAGGAGAAGACAGTTAAGAATCCAAACTGAAAAGGTACATTTTGAGCTCCTTTTTAAAACAGACCAAGGATTCAACAGTCCTGTGGCCGTCTGACAAGCCCAGATGTGTTTATATATTTATATATCTATCACAGTGAAATGCCAGAAAGCAGCTGAGCACAGTGTATACAGCTGCAGAGAGGGCTCAGTGGCCTTAATGAGGGAGCAGGGAGCAGGGAGAGTGGGGACGGGGAAGTGTTGTTTGGCTCACCTGTCTCCAGTTGTCATAGATAATGATGGTGCTCTCCTCGTCATCCACGGCGACTGTGCGCACGTAACCCTCCCCTAAGGACAGGGAGAGCAGCAGTTAGCTCTCACATGGGAGATGGGTGCTGTGATTTATTTACCTACTGCTCACTCACTGTGAAAGCACTCACTGCTCTGCATTAGTCCAGTCAAACACACACAGAAAGCTTAGTACCTTCAGAGTCCACAGACGCAGTCCTGTCCATGTCCCCAGCGAAGGCGACGGCCAGGGAGGACTTCCCCACGCCGTTCTGCCCCAGCAGGGCGATCCTTAAAGGCCCATCAGGTCTGCCCTCCACAGACACAGTCGTGAAAGTGTCGTCCAGGGCCGGGCTGAAGCTGATCGGTGATGCGGACGGTCCGGCTGCACCGGATGTCCAGTCGCCCTCATCGTGGACGGCTTCTTCTCGCTTGAGCTGGTGCTTTATGGGCAGAGGAGTGCTTCCTCTGCGGACAGTCGGGGTGCTGCACAGAGTCATACTGTCACACTGGAGGAGAGAGGAACATGGAGGGTCACTCTCTTCACTGTATAACATTTAAAGTCTGTATTCACATGTGGTGTTTCTCATTTAATACTAATAAAAAAGCCAGCACCCAAAGCCAGATGTGCAGGGTGGTGTGATACTCCAGCTTTATTTAGTATTTGTTTAGCACCTACATAACATCAGGGGACTTGCAGCAGAGGCCAAGATATCCTGTCAAGCATCAACAACACTGGATCCTAGTTACAACTCAATAGAGTGCTGCAGGAATGAGTCCTAAAACCCAGAAATGAGTTAGCATTTTCACACTTCCTGTTCCCTTGTCTCGATAGTCAGTGGGTTTTTGGTTAGATGCCTGAAATAAGGTTTGTGTTTTAAGGTTAACACAAGCGAGATTTTCAAGTTTTGCTCTACGACTTAAAATACATCAGTAAATATCCCACTTTTGAATTTTGAAACATGTAAAAGCGGACACCGTGATGTAGCCCAGTTTGTTTATATCCTATTTTTAGCTTTTTGCTTCTGGCGATTGCATTCATGCTTCAAAAATCATAAAAGGGGTGTTCATTTGTGAAGATTATCTTGCAAAACAAAATTGTGTCAGTATCTTGTTTGCCACAGAGCTTATTTTCTGCAATAATCCAAAAGCCAATGAAAAAAATCCCATTGGCTTTATGTCGAAGGAACCAGGGCGATGCTAACTTCCTGGTTGGCCTCCAAAAATACGTCATCCCTGCACCACTTTATAGTGTAATATTTCATTAGGTGAGTGGTGAAGCAAGAGAGAGAGAGAGTGGCGGCGACGGGAGCAAGTAACGTTATCTACTCCGACCCAAGCAGGAAAAGTTAACAGAGTTTGGTTTGTCTGTTCTGGACTGCTGTAGAAACATGGCGGACTCCATGAAGAGGACCCGCTCCTTTTGTAGATATAAACTGCTCAATCTAAGGTCACGAAAACACAACTATTCTTATTATCAGGCGATTATACACTAAAGAAAATGTATTTATTAATATAATATTCCATTTCTGCGAATAGAATGATATCATTCACATACACTGCAACAGGAAATAAACTGGGACACATTTAGAATGTTTACGTTTAAATCTGTGTAATGGTCTAAATATTGTATATTTGTGACATCACAAATGGGCAGAAATCCTGATAGCTTGTTTCAAATGCAGAGTTTCTGAATACGGGCTGTGTGTATTTCCCTGTGGATTGAGTGTTTCGGTACTTTCACAGTATTTATATAGGACTTAGGTCTGCTTTATAATAAAAAACATGAAAATCTAACTTTTTTATAATAAAACAAAATATAAAAATATAAAATTATAAGGAAAAAAACAGCCTTTCTGTACCCAATCCAAAATTCCCTAATTAAATTAACAAAACTCCTCCACAGACACAGAAGACATAATAACGTTTTTTTTAGTAGTATTATTCCCCATAAAGTAAGTAAAGTAACCTCTAAGTGTAATATCGGTGCAGTGCTCCTTTAAACCTGCAGTAGCGAGCTGTAAACACACAGTGACGTACTTTAACCGTTGTTAGTTTGGTGATCTTGTTAGCAAACAGTTAGTTAACTAACAGATACGGAGCGACGTTAGCATCCGTTTGGAGTAGTTTTTGTCCAATATTCACTCTCCTTTTAGTTTCACCAACTCCTGAAGGAAATATCTGGCTTGTTAGCAGCTAGCATACAGAGGAGTTTTAACTAGCGCTGTTTTGCTGAAAACAGGCTTCATACTGCGTCCGATAACGGCGCTCTGAGGTCAGTGAGACAGTGAACCAAACACATGAGCCTAAAAGTAACATTATTGTGTCTAAAGTTAACCAAAAACAATGAGTTAAAGGATGCTATGAAGCTGCTTACAGGTGGGAGGAGCTACAAAGTCAGGTGATGAAGTCTGTGTGGGTTTATTATCACTACCAGCATCACCTCTCACATCACACATTTAATCCATAAAATAATACAGAGTAAAGCCATTTTAATGAGCAAATGAGGAAAAACTATTATTATAAATAAAAGTTGGATTTAAAGGGACTGTTTGTAACTTTTTACACGTATAAATCTACCGGGTCGGTGTCCCATGCGCGCTCGCGTGTGGCTACGCTGTTCAGACCGCTCCTCTGCCTGCTTGCCTTCACTCACACAACGCGCGTGTTCTCGCTCCACCTCACGTGCATGCGCGCACACTCCACACTGCAGAAGACTTCATAGCTCTGAGAATATCTAGTGAATGTACAGTGGACGTTTGTGCAGAAATAACTGCTGCAGCTCCTCCAGACCAACAGAGGTTTCCCGTGTTGTGTGAAGTGACGGGGCTCCGCAGCGAGAAACATTATCGTCTCCGACCAAAACTCCGGTGTCTCCCCTGTTCCCTCCGGCCGCGGTCACGAGGCTGAGGCAGGAAAAGCCAACACTAGGATCTGCATTGATTCATGGAGAGACCTTCGTCTGGTCAGCTAACATTACTGCCAAGCAGCTGAAATATAGAGTGATATTGTGGTTTTAGCTGACGTGTGTCACCTCACTGTTTTGAGAGATGCTCGTTCATGTCTATGTAGAGCGAGCACAAGCGTGAGCAACAGGACGCTGACTTTCGTTGACTTAACGGCCACAGGTGTCGCTGTTAACAAGACATTCTGAAAGTTACAAATAGTCCCTTTAAAGATTAAAAAAAAAAAAGAAACTGACTCAAATGCAGGACACCACCTCCCACAACAGCCTGTTCTCCCTCCTGCCCTCTGGTAGAAGATACAGGACCTCCAGGACTCTCACCAGCAGACTGAGAAACAGTTTTTCCCCTCCAGACCATCAGACTTTTAAATAGATAATTCATGCGACACCTTCTCACACAAAAATATATCTTATACTATATACTGTATATACTCTTAATATGCCCTTGTACGAAATATTTCCTTTTATAATTGTAATATAACTTATTATTTTAATGGAGCTTCCCAGCAAAAAGCATTTCACACGATTGTACCTGTATAACCGGCGTGACAATAAACATCTTGAATCTTAAACATCTTGAATCTTGCACCACCACCACCTACACACACTAACAGCTCATTAAACCTCTCCATTAATTTATCAATCAGATTATCAAACATCATCACATCCCACCACTTTACCCTGAATCTAATTGTCTAATTAAATACTGGATATTTAGAGCTGCTTGTCTTTGTTTGTTTGCCCTGCAGCATCCCCATTTTGTTAATAGTCTGTTTATTGTCAATACTGTGTATACTGCTCCTATTTTTATACGTCCTATTTAAATGGTTCATATTTTGTTACACTTTGTTTAGCTCTTTTTTACTGTGTTAGCTGATGCATGTTGTTTTTTGCACTATCCCCTTTGCTGCTGTACACTACAAATTTCCCCACTGCGGGACTAATAAAGGAATATCTTATCTTATCTTATCTTATAATAGTTGTGCTCGCATTAATAAAGATAATCTTTTTCAAAGATGAAATATGGAGATTTCCTACTTTTCTCAGTTTTATATCATATTAAACTGAATATTTGGTTTTTTTTTTGACTGACAAAACAACACACTTAAAGACATCACTGGACTTTGAGAGACTGTGATGGACATTTTCACTATTTTCTGACATTTTATATAATTTAATTTATTATATCAATCTAGAAAATCAATCTGTGCATTATTATTCTAACGTTTTTATCTATTATTTTGTTATTATACTGCTTACTTGCACCAACAAAATCAAAGCAAATTCCTAGTGTATATTACACTTGGCACTAAACACCATTCTGATTCTGATTCTGATTCTGAAATTTCCCCACTGCAGGACTAATAAAGGAATATCTTATCTTATCTTATCTTATCTTATCTTATCTTATCTTATCTTACCTTGGTCGCCTTCTCCTCGATGTTGAGCCTGTCTTCGGGCACATCTGTCGGCATCTGCAAACTGAAATCAAGCAGAATAAGGACTCCCAAAAAAAAGATACCCAACCAACTCCTCCTCATCCTCACTTTATGACCCCCCAGCCCCAAGCAGCACAGGTATGATCTCTCACCTGTCAAGGTAACCACAAAGTAAGCACTCTCTCTTCCTCTTGAATCTCCTTTTATCTCTCTTTCTCTACCTCCTCAGGTTATAAGGCCCAGGTCCAGTTCTGCAGTCAGCACCGTCATTCATCACCGCTCTCCAGAAAAACTGTGACTGTGACTCACTGACTTGACACGAAAAAATGCTCCTCCGGATTTGTTTTCTGCCTGCAGGATGGAGAGAGAGAGAGATGAAAGCATCGACCTCCGAGGACTCAGTGTGCACGGTGAGTGTTTGCTGCTGCAGGTGCCAGCAGCTCTGTAGTAAAAGTGTGGAGAGCTGTGATGCAGGCAGGGAGGCAGTACTGAGAAGAGGGATGCTCAGTGTCACGAAGCTCTCAGTATTGACCTCTGCAAGAACTACGAGGCGATATGGAGAGTGGCCACTAGGGTGCAGCATAACACAAGTCTTCTCCTCACTAATTGGCTCTATTTGTGTGTGAGTGTGTGCGTGTGTGTGTGTGTGTGTGTCCTTGGGGGATATTATACTGTATGTTTATAATGTGTCATCTGGGTATTCCTTTTGGTAGACACAAAAAGCATGACAACCTGCCTACAGGCCTATCAGTCTGTCTCACCTGTTGAAGATTGGTTTATTATTGGCTGGCTCGTTTACATGTTATCAAATCATTATCAGTCATTTCTGGTGCCTGATCCAAGGAGTGTATTTGAACATGTTTTCTGTCAAAATGTGAGCGTGGCCGTGAGCTGCGGCGCGTCCCTCCCACACAAAGCCACAATAGACTCCGGCAGTGAGCAGCCAGGGCGCTATTATAGCCCTAATCCTGCTCCTATTATACAGGCCAGAGAGAGAGCGAGAGACACAGAGAGGGAGGTAGAGCTGAAGATGAGGTCATCCCAAACAGTGCACACCCAGGGTCACTGCCTCACTATAGAGGGACAGAGATAAAGAGAGGGGTGGGAGCATTGGGCATGGGGGGCTGCAGGGCGAGCTGCAGAGAAAAGGCCTGCAGGAAGACTGAAAGTGCAGATGCTCCGATAGGTGAATGGGAAAACAGAGATGAGGTTAAAACCTGTGTGGAAAGGTGCACAAAGACACACCACAGCATGACAGGGATGGTAAAGTTCTTTGTTTATTTCATATGCATGTGAAACCACACTACAACAGGAGCAGGAAACCATCATAATGGCCATCATTTTTTTTTTGTAATAATGTTAATTCTAATCACAATTGGATAAAATAATAAACTGTAGGAAAGTAAAAATACACGCTAATGGGATAAAACCAGTAAAGTAAAATAATTAGAATCAGTACATAAATAAACAATAAATACTGAATAAATAAGTGAATAAATAAAAGAACAATTTATTTTAACCTACACCCAAACAAAATAAATAGCTCTAATGCATGAACCCTGGCAATGTTTCCATGGGACAGTTAAGAAGGTGTCTCCACAAAGAGATTTTTTGCATTTTCTTTTTTAATCCCTGCACCGTTAATTTATCTGTTGCATCCATAGCCCACAGTACCCGAGTCCACAGTGACCAGCTCTGTGGTGCCGCATGTTGCATTAATATGGTGGTCGTCTCCTGTTATAGCTTATATCATAGCTTCTCTAGTCTGGATAACCGGACACAACCACACAAATCATGCCGCACTCTTTACGCCTGCTGCGATGGGTTTCTTTCTCTCTTTCACCAGTCGCTTTATAGATCAGCACACTACCAGCTCTTTGTACAGGATGTAAAAACCCATTTTTGAGAGCAAACAGCAAGCCTTTCCTGTCACTGTTAATGGCTGAAAGTCACCATTTCCAACTAGCACAAGGTAGATTTCTTTGCTAAAACACAAGAGCAATATCCCCACTATTCATTTAGCACAATCATTGGAAGATCCCCACGAAAGGTATAATCCTTGTACATTCTTTAATCTATGATTATTCATTTTTACAAAGAATAACAAGTCTTGGTGAGCTTAAACACTTTGGTAGGCAACTGTGAAATATTAGCTGGCAAATACAACTGCATGCCGTGGATACTTTATCCAAGCCCATACCACTCCACATCCAGCACCACTGCACTACTCAGACCTCTGCAGCTTTAGCAGCTTATTATAAAAAAAACACAACTACAGTTTGAGCCTCAACCACTCTTTTGGAGAGTACATTGCAGCAATTATTGCATAGATAATATGTTCAGCAGTGTCAGGGACTATTGATAAGTTTTAAAGCTTTTTTCCATCCATTTTTCACAGTTTTGTTTGTCCACTGTTGCACTCTCAGCCAGTTTTTGTGCAACTATCATTCACAGTGAAGTAAAAGCAGAGTCCACGAAGCAGCCTAGAGCTGAATCTAACCCTATGAATTAACAGTCGATTCCCATTTAATCACCCAAGAGTGGATTTCACAGTTGTATTGCCCCAAAACTGCCTGCCAATGTCTCTTGTTTCACTTTCTCTCTCACACACACACACACACACACACAAACACACACATACACATCCTTGTTTTCTTCCCCAAGTCTGATTACTCATCATTGATTGCTCCACGTTGGCTGGTTTCTCATTCCTCTGGGTTTTTTTTTCTTCCTCTCCCTGTGGGTTTAGCTCAGAGGAAGTAGTCAGGGGGCGGGGAAGGTGGGTTGCTGGTGCGGGTCGGTGGGGCGTCGCCGCCGAGACTGTGGTTCGTGCTGAGGAGCTTCTCGTAGCGAGCCTTGTAGGCGTCTCTCTCCCTCAGCACTCGAGTCAGCTCACACTGTAGCTGGTCCAACTTGAGGAGGAGAAAAAAAACATTTCTTTGTGCTTTTGCTGAGCCACAGTGCAAAGATGTCCACTTATTATTCATACAATAAAGTGTCAGGAATGTGGGGAATTTAGGATTACGAACATGTGCGTGTACCTGTTGTGTGAGCACATGTTTCTCTGACTCCAGAGCGTGGCGGTGCTGTAGGCGCTTGTAGCGGCAGGACTGGGCATAGCCTCGGTTTTTTAGCGTGCGGCGTTTCTGCTTCAAGCGCACCACCTCATCCTTACTCACACCCCGCAGGTGTCTGTTCAGCTCCCGCACCGACAGGCTCACCAGCTGCTCGTCAGAGAAGCGGTCGTTCACCCCGCACTGCCGAACAGATGGAGAAAAACACACACAGAGAGAACACGTTGTAGTTTAATGTTAATTGGCAACGAGACAAATGCTGGAAATGATGGATGAGTAAGATGAGTGTGAAAGTGGTTTTAATTATAGATATGACTGTGATATGACTGGTGCACTGGTGGATAAAAAAATTAGAGAAAACGTGACAAAATGCCTTCGAGGGTGCCCTTCCAGACTAGAAAACGTGATAAAGTGCTCCTCAGGATGTTGTTCTAGTAAAGAAAACGTGATAAAGTGCCAGCTAGGGTGCCCTTCCAGTATAGATAATGTAATAAGATGTTCCATAGGGGGCCCTGCCAGTAGAGAAAACTAGGGCTGTCAATCGATTAAAATATTTAATCGATTCAAAATGTACCTTAAAGGGAGATTTGTCAAGTATTTAATACTCTTATCAACATGGGAGTGGGTCAATATACAGCTTTATGCAAATGTGTGTATATATTTATTATTGGAAATCAGTTAACAACACAAAACAAGGACAGATATTGTCCAGAAACCCTCACAGGTACTGCATTTAGCATAAAACAATATGCTCAAATCATAACATGGCAAACTGCAGCCCAACAGGCAACAACAGCTGTCAGTGTGTCAGTGTGCTGACTTGACTATGACTTGCCCCAAACTGCATGTGTTTATCATAAAGTGGGCATATCTGTAAAGGGGAGACTCGTGGGTACCCAAAGAACCCATTTACATTCACATATCTGGAGGTCAGAGGTCAAGGGACCCCTTTGATCATGGCCACGCCAGTTTATTCCTCACCAAAATTTAGCATAAGTTTAAAGCGTTATATAACCTCCTTCATGACAATCTAATATGACATGGTTGGTACCAATGGATTCCTTTGATTTTTCTAGTTTCATTAGATGCCAGTATCTTCACTTTAGCTTTAAAACAGCCCGCTACAACCTAAAAATTGCAAGTTGCGTTAATACATTAAAGAAATTAGTGCCGTTAAAACTAATTTGTGTTAATCGCGTTAATTTTGACAGCTCTAATGGGAACCTAATTTTGTAGGAGACAGGGTTTGAGACAGGCTACCCTACATGCTAGAAAAACCTTCTGTGCGCTGGTGCCCTTTATATTTTTTCCGCCCCTGCCCGTCAGACAGCCTGAGTCCGCCACTGACTGGTGGACATGTGATGTGTGTGTGTCTCTATAATGGGGCACATTTAGGCACCACATGTCCATAATCTGTCATGTAATCTGACTAAGTGTGGGTGACAGTTATCAGGATTACGCACAGCAATAATAGCAGATATTATGATAATAAGCTCACACTGTGCTCCACATAGCGATCCACCCAGACATCTTGATCGACCACAACACAGATTACAAAGTTTATTTACCAATTAAAATGACATCCAAGACTGAGTTTTATTAGCAGCGATTGATTTTGCCTCCAAGCACTAAAGGGTTAGTTTTGAAATAATTATTCATATAATTGGTTTAAAGATTAAGAGGTTAGAAGCTCGTTATAAAATGTCTGTGGAGGAATTTTGAAATAAAGAGAGATCTAAAATTTTATAAAAAGATATCAATAACCCCTTTTTAGCATTTATAAAAGGGCTGCACACTTAATCGAAATGTTATCGACTTCGCAATATGGCCTACTGAAATTTCTGAATCACAGGATTAGGAAAATATTAAAATAAATTGTATTAAATTTAATATTGTTGCATGACAGAGATGACCGGGTCTACACATCGTATTCTACAGACTTAAGAAGACATCTTTCTTTGGTACAGATTCCTGCAAAAATCCCGCTATAGTCATTTTAATATGTTTTTCATTAAAAACGAGAATAATGATGTAAAAATTATGATTACCTCTAATATGGCAAATCATATCGCTATTGCAATTTCAGTCAAAATAATCACAATTGGATATTCTTTCAAAATCATGCAGCCCTGCTTATAAGTACATAAACATTTAATAATAATGTAGTTGTAAGCAGATGTAAGTGTTTATTAATGTAATTAAAATAACTCCTCCTATGGGCACCAATAAGTGGAGGCTGGTGTTTGTTTAATAATATGTAGTATGTATTTATAGAAGAAGTTATACTTGGTGACAAATACTACTAAACACTTAAAGATGTACTTATATATAACTATATTATAGTGCATTATAAACTATAAATGTTTATATGGTGCTTATAAATGCTAAATGTGGGGTATATTGTTACATATAAATGCATGTTTTATCTTCAGAAATCAAGACTTTGCACCCTCACAGACGAAGATTTAGCTACAACTTATTGTTGTCATGCAGAGAGCGATCCTTAAAGCGATGCTTCAGATAGACACAGACATTAATAACCATGTTCTAATGTCCTAATCCTAATCCTTCACTGCACGATCCCTCTCTCTCCATCCGCTCAGCCCCCTAATGCCACACCGTTCAATTCTTTCACCTCCAAACATCTCCCGTGTTTTATTGATCAACGCCTCCTGCTGGGCATCATGATCATTATCAACCTTATCTCGCCTAATATGGATTAGAGAAGATGTGATAAAATGCCCCCTATGGTGCCCTTCCAGTAGAGAAAACATGATAAAGTGGCCTCTAGGGTGCTTTTCTAGTAGAGAAAACGTGATAAAGTGGCCTTTAGGGTGCCTGTCTAGTAGAGAAAACGTGATAAAGTGGCCTCTAGGGTGCCTTTCTAGTAGAGAAAACGTGATAAAGTGACCTCTAGGGTGCCTTTCTAGTAGAGAAAACGTGATAAAGTGGCCTTTAGGGTGCCTTTCTAGTAGAGAAAACGTGATAAAGTGGCCTTTAGGGTGCCTTTCTAGTAGAGAAAACGTGATAAAGTGGCCTCTAGGGTGCTTTTCTAGTAGAGAAAACGTGATAAAGTGGCCTTTAGGGTGCCTGTCTTGTAGAGAAAACGTGATAAAGTGGCCTCTAGGGTGCCCTTCCAGTAGAGAAAACGAGATAAAGTGGCCTTAAGGGTGCCTTTCTAGTAGAGAAAACGTGATAAAGTGGCCTCTAGGGTGCCTTTCTAGTAGAGAAAACGTGATAAAGTGGCCTCTAGGGTGCCTTTCTAGTAGAGAAAACGTGATAAAGTGGCCTTTAGGGTGCCTTTCTAGTAGAGAAAACGTGATAAAGTGGCCTTTAGGGTGCCTTTCTAGTAGAGAAAACGTGATAAAGTGGCCTCTAGGGTGCCTTTCTAGTAGAGAAAACGAGATAAAGTGGCCTCTAGGGTGCCTTTCTAGTAGAGAAAACGTGATAAAGTGGCCTTTAGGGTGCCTTTCTAGTAGAGAAAACGTGATAAAGTGGCCTCTAGGGTGCCTTTCTAGTAGAGAAAACGTGATAAAGTGGCCTCTAGGGTGCCAGTCCAGTAGAGAAAACGTGATAAAGTGGCCTCTAGGGTGCCAGTCCAGTAGAGAAAACGAGATAAAGTGCCATCTAGGGTGCCTTTCCTGTTTAGAACACGTGATAAAGTTGCCCCTAGGGTGCCTTTCTAGTAGAGAAAACATGATAAAGCGGCCCGTAGGGTTCCCTTCCATTAGAGAAAACGTGATAAAGTGCTGTCTACGGTGCCCTTCCTGTAAAGAAAACGTGATAAAGTGGCCCGTAGGGTGTACTTCCAGTAGAGAAAACGTGATAAAGTGGCCCCTAGGGTGCCCTTCCAGTAGAGAAAACGTGATAAAGTGGCCTATAGGGTGCCCTTCCAGTAGAGAAAACGTGATAAAGTGGCCCCTAGGGTGCCCTTCCAGTAGAGAAAACGTGATAAAGTGGCCTATAAGGTGCCCTTCAAGTAGAGAAAACGTGATAAAATGCAGTCTAGGGTGCTTTTCCAGTAGAGAAAACATGATAAAGAGCCCTCTAGGGGTGCCCTTCCTATATAGAAAAGTGCCCCCTAGGGTGCCCTTCCAGTGGAGAAAATATAATAAAGTGACCCATAGGGTGCTCGTGAACGTCTTGTTGTAATTACATACCGGATTAAGTTGTGGGTGGTGATGATGGTGATGGCTGCCGTGCATGTGATGCTGGTGGTGCTGATGATGGTGATGCTGGTGGTGATGAAGGCGGCCCTGGGGGCTGAGGGGTTGTGGGTAGGAAGCCGAGGTGGCGGCGGCGTTGGGGAGTGAGTTCGGGCCCGATGAGAGGAAGACGAGCGGGCGATGGCACATATCTGTCCCCTTGGGGCAGGAGATGTCAGCGCCGCTGTCGCTGCTGGAGTCTCCCAGGTTGCTGCTCGAACTCTGAGAAAGACCTGGAAACTGAAGAGAGGGGGGAAGATGATGAAGAGGCTGCGAAGAGTGGAGAAGATAAAGGTTTTCATTCTGTACGATGACAGATCGTTTACCTGTGAGCTGACAGCTGCAGCAGCTGAGTTGAGTAAAGCCTCCACAGCATCCTCACAGCCCAGGAAGCTGTTGACTGGCCCTCTCTCTCTGTCCCCTCGCTCTGGCACTCCTCCCAAGGCTCCCAGCAAAGTGGCGGGCCCCGTCACCTCGCCGCCAAACTGCTGCTGCAGTGCCGCCAGCCAGATCAGGTCCTCCAGCGAGGCCGGGGTGGGACCCTGAGGCCCGCCGTGGGCCGGGCTGCCTTCCACGTTCCCCTGAGAGCCGGAGCTGATGCCGGAGGTGAAGCTGTTGGAGAGGGAGAGGGGGAAGGAGATGGAGGATGATGACGAAGACAGGGAGGAAGAGCCCGATGGTGGCGGGTGTGCGTCGCTGAGCGTCGGCGAGGGTGGCAGCGAGTTGTAAGGGCTGGAGCTCAAACTGGAGTCCTGCGGAGGGTGGCTGGTGTACGGGGAGCTGGAGGGGTCGTGTGGGAGGCCAGATTTGGAAAACCCACACGGAGCAGTGAGAGGAGGAGTGTCCGGTTTCACCTCAAACTTGAGGAGATCAAAGTCGTTTAGGTACTCCATGGCCAGAGGGCTGGGGGGGAGGGAGGGCATGGGGAGGGAAGGAGAGGACATGATGGCGTCTGCGTCTGCTGCTGCTGCTTGTCGGAGCGTCAACGGCGTTTTCCCGTGTGTCAGGATTGTTGGAAAGTCCACTCCTCTACCTCAGTGCAGCTCATAGACAGCAGCAGCGCTGATGTCAGGAAGTAGACCGCTGGGTGAGGTTCCTCCGTGAGAAACTGTACGTCCCCGTGTCCTTGTCTCTGTTTCTCTTGTCCTGAAGGAAAGATGGAATAAAAAGAAAGGAACAAGAGAAAGGAATGGTGTTACACGCTTTTCAGATATAAATCTATCAAAAAGAAAAGCATTCTGGGTACCACCTTAGTTTGTAAGCTGTAACTTTATTAATAGAGTATCACACTGATTTAGCGTGAGATTGTCGGACCATCGATGGACAGTTAAAAGAAATTCAATGCAGCACAACCAGAGATATCGTCTTTTTTAATTCCACGCATTCTTCTTCCTTGTCAATACCTGCCGCCTACATTACCCACAATGCAACTTGACCACAGACAGTTCGGTTGGAGATTGGAGTGTGTAATGCTAGTAGTTAATGCATGTGATGTGTTCCCCTTTAATCGTTCACTGATGCTTTATAGATCAGTTATTAATAAGAACAACTTTGCCAGGTTGTGGAAAATCCTCTTCCAGCATTATACTTGCTTTGCCCTTTTAGCTTAAATTCATCAGAAAGCCTCCGTAAATGAACTGTTTGACCAACAAAATCAATTTATTAACAACATAACATTAAACTATTACAGTAAGTTAATGTATTAAGTCCATTTAATGGTACTTCCTAATGATTTAAAGAGCTAGCTGAAAGAAAATGGCTTCTAACTGATCGATAAAACATAAGTAAATTATTCATTAACCATTAATAATGGTTTTATTTGCATTCAGAAAGTGGTAATCAGTTTTTATTCAGATTTCTTGGTTAATAAGATCATCTCATGTTGTATGGAATATAATACAAAAAACGTTCTTGTCGCCAAGTTGAGGAAAATCCTCCTCCAGCATTACTATACTTGCTTTGCCCTTTAAACTAACTCTTAAATTTATGAACTGTTTGACCTCCAAAATCAATTTATTAACGACATAACATTAACTTATTACAGTAAATTAATGTCGGTAAGTCTATTTAATGGTACTTCCTAATGAATTCAAGAGCTAGCTAATAGAAAATGGCTTCTAACATATCTGTAAAGCACAAGTAAATTATTTATTAATGATTAATAAGATATTTCAGAATACTAGTTTAGGATTATATCATGTTATATGGATTATGATAAAAAAATCTTCATCAAATCCAGTTCAACATTTCTAGTTAGTAGATGTCTGAATTGTTTCCTCAAAGTATAGTTTCAAAGATGATATTACGATAAATGCGTTGACAAAAAGGTCATTCTGACTTAGTTCAACATGAAGTTGAAGACTGTTAGGAGTCTGTGTGTCTGTCTGGCTTGTTTGTGTGTTATTTTAAGACATTAATCTGCAGTACATCCCCCCTAACCCACCATCTTATACACACACCTATAGGACTATAAACATATGCACGCTCACATACACGTGCATGTTTACTTGCACATGCAAAAGATTGTGACGCGTACAAACAAAGCAGAACTTCTCCAGATCGCTAAACTTTTACAGTGTACTTTGAAACTTCATTATTTGTGCCTAAATGCATGTTCAACAATAATTTTATAAAAGTGACAAACAATAATCCTCATGTTGCCAGATCTTATCTGTGAAAGAGAGCACTAAAAGACTCATCTCGTCTATGTAGAAGTGATTGCAGGGTTATTGCACTAATGTAATCACACACACAATAGATGTAACATGTAATATTTCTAGAAAGATCTGCCTACTGGACACATAAACCAACTGAAGCACAAGAATTCAGAGGGCTTAATCATTTTTGACAGAAAGATCCATGAGTCTCGGAGACCAAATCCAATTATCAACAGGTTCAGGATGTAATCCAGAGCCCGAGACTTTCTCAAATGAATCAAAACACTTTTTTTTAATATATATAATTAGATGGTGTTGACCTTAAACGAGTCATGAATCAAAATGTTAGAACTTGTCGAGACGAGTCAAGATCAATAACTTTTGTTTCGCATGGACTTAAAAGTTATATGGAAATATAGTATGTAGCTACTGTTATCAGTGTGACAACTCATCTAACAATTCAACACAGTTGAGCAAAGTTAAAAGGAAAAGTATCTCCTCACAATATCAATGAAAAGTTGAATATTTCCAGTATTATACAGAGGTAACTACATCAGAGAAAGCCGAGGAGAAGCAAAGCTGTACTTCTTCCAACAACACCGATTACAGGCCTTCAGATATAATAGTTATTAGTATCAAAATGAACATCTCATTAAAAAGTCTACCTTTGACTAGAGCCTCGGCTGCACAGCTCATTAGTTTCGCCCCCCGTGGTTCAAAATGGATTGTAAAAAGAAAGCAAACAGTGACGGGGCTCCATGGAGGCCTCAATATGGCTCAGGACCAGAGTAAAAAAAAGCAGCCAAAAAGAGCAACACACACACACACACACACACACGGGAGAGAGAAAAAAAAGTAGAATGAAAGCTAATGAGAGTGAATGAAATGATCTTACCGTCGGTCATAGAGGTGAAGGATGGTTTCGAGCTCTTTTCAACATCCCTCCACCACACATACACACACACAAATAATCAACTGACTGGTTGACTGACACGTTTGGAGAGAGACACAGAGGAAACAGAGTGTGTGTGGCGTGTTAGTGTGTGTGTTAGTGTGTATAGCACTCTGTCACTGAGTGCCACTGCCCCCTTTCTTTCTCTCCCCTCTGCTGCAAATCCCTGTTTGCAACAATCCCCTCCTCTCTCTCTCTCTCTCTCTCTCTCTCTCTCTCCATATCCCTCTCTCATGGTTCACAGGCATGTTCACGCTCTCTGGCAATGTCTCTCTCTGTTTTCATCCCTCGCTACGTCTGTCTGTCTCACTTCATTTCTGTGTCTCTATTCTCCTTTAATTTTTAATTTTAAGGCTGCAACTAACGATTATTTTCTCGATTAACCGATTTTGTTGTTTGGTACTATAAATATGGTATTAGGGCCACATTGAGAAAAAATAAATAAATCTGAGATTTTGAGATTTAAGTCATAATATTATGAGAATAAAGTCATAGGTTTACGAGAAAAAAAAGTGGTATTATAAGAATAAAGTCAAAAGTTTACGGGAAAAAAAGTCGTAATGTTATGAGAATAAAGTCATAAATCTAAGAGAAAAAAAAGTTGTATAATGAAAATAAAGTCATAAGTTTACCAGTAAAAAAGTCGTAATATTATGAGAATAAAGTCAGAAGTTTACGAGAAAAAAAAGTCGTAACATTATGAGAATAAAGTCATAAATTTATGAAAGAAAAGTCGTAATATTACGAGAATATAGTCATAGGTTTACAAGAAAAAAAAGTTGTAATATTATGAGAATAAAGTTAGAAGTTTACGAGAAAAAAAAGACTTTATTCTCATAATATTACGACTTTGTTTTCTTGAAATAGTATGACTTTATTCTCATTAAATTATGACTTTTTTTTCCTGGTAATATTATGACTTAATTCTCGAAATCTCAGATGTTTTTTCCCCTCAATGTGGCCCTAATACTCCATCGTAGTTTGATCTATAAAATGTCAGAAAATGGTGAAATTGTGTTTTTGTTTGGTATTTATTCAATGTAATGTCTTGTCTTTTATCTGGATCCTGAGTCTGTAATAAAAGTTTTGATTGATTGATTGATTTATCAGAGGATAACCAGAGAGAAAGGTGAACGAATGCTAAAATGTTTTTCAGTGGCTGTAAGAGAAATAAAAGAAACCCAGAGGAACAGAGAAGCAGAGTATATGTGTGGACTGAGGAGTGATTTGCATGTGAATGAGGGGAACCGAAATTAAATTTCTCACACAGCTATCCATTAGGGAACAAAACGAGAAGAAAGGCTTATGTAAAGGGTTGAAAATAATACAGGACGGCCAGGAATAATGAAAAACTTACAGAGACTTTCATATAGTTAGTTGTATTGAGATAAAATAATATCAGACACTCATATTTTTAAATTTTGTGAGTGAGTAAGGTAACGTTAACAACAGCAATGGAGACGC
Organism: Sebastes fasciatus; assembly: GCF_043250625.1. Taxonomy (NCBI): domain Eukaryota; kingdom Metazoa; phylum Chordata; class Actinopteri; order Perciformes; family Sebastidae; genus Sebastes; species Sebastes fasciatus. The sequence continues at coordinate 25,570,814 of NC_133799.1, read as the reverse complement.
TAACAAGACAAGTGATAGTGCCTACAAGGATAATGATGTTTTAATATATTGTGAGATGTTTTTCATGTTGCTAAACATGAAAGATAGCAAATGGTGTACTTGTGAGCACTCAATGTAGTGTATATAATGTGTATAGTTTTTACTGTTTAATTTATTTATTTATCACTTTATCTTTCAGGGCTGAGTCAAGTTGAACAGAGATTAATGTGACTTCACCTCCAGACTGTTCCTCTTCACACGGTTGGTGAGTGAAAGGCAGACTTCTTTTAGTTGACATGCGATTAGGGCTACAACTAATAATTACTTTCATTGTCGATTAATTTGTCAGTTATTTTCTCGATGAATCGATAAGTTGTTTGGTCTATAAAATATCAGAAAATTGTGAAAAATGTGACGTCCAAGATGACGTCCTCAAATGTCTTGTTTTGTTCACAACTCAAAGATATTCAATTTACTGTCAGAGAGGAGGAAAGAAACCAGAAAATATTCACATTTAAGAAGCTGCAATCAGAGAATTTTGTGCGAATTTTTTTTTTGTAAATGACTCAAACCAATTAATTGATTATCAAAATAGTTGATGATTAATTTAATTGTTGACAACTAAGCGATTCATCTTTGCAGCTTTACTTAATTTCTCTTTTTTTTGTCTCTTTCTGTTTCCTTGTACAGTATCTCTCTATCTCTCTCACACACAAATAGAGCTGCAATGATTAATCAATTAGATGTCAACTATTAAATTAATTAATTGTTTTTTAAGAAAAAAAAAAGTCTAAATTCTCTGATTGCAGCTTCTTAAATGTGAATATTTTCTGGTTTCTTTACTCCTCTATGACAGTAAACTGAATATCTTTGAGTTGTGGACAAAACGAGACATTTGATGACGTCATCTTGGGCTTTGGGAACCACTGATCAACATTTTCTGACATTTTATAGACCAAACAACTAATCGATTAATCAAGAAAATAATCAACAGATTAATCAACAATGAAAATAATCATTAGTTGCAGCCCCCCAGACACACAACAACAAATCATCTCTACTCAACTTTATTCATTAAGCAGCTTTCATACAATCATGCAGCCCAAAATCCTTTCTCTCTCTCTGATGCTGCATATTTAACACTGAGTTTCACGCACACACACATGCACTGCCACACACCTCAGGTATTTAATCACATGCTAAATCATGTAAATTATAACACACATGCACAGTTTTTACACTCGTCGTCTGCACAACAGCGTGTCAACTCAGATTCAGTTTATCATCAGAAAGTAAAGTTTAGTCATTTCATCACAGAGTAAAACAAAGTCTTCTTGACAGTTGAGTTGACACAAGTTGGACTGTAGACTCTCTACTGACTCACAGTGGACACTCACAGCTACTGAATTGAGTCTGATAGCAAGTTATGACCACAGATCTATATACTGGCTGGGACACCACAATAAAACCAGGGAAGAAATGCTCATTTCCTTAATCAAAAAGTCTTGAAACTACATAACTGAGTTTTAAAAAGGTGTCAATTAAACTCATGTCCATTATGACCTTTTAGCAATGTAACTAAATACATTTTCTTATGTACATTTTGAGGTGTGAGTATTTTCATTATCTGCTACTGTACCGTATTTGATGAGCCTATAAAATATAATTTTTTGACTATTAAACCAATCAATAATGTAAAAAAGTGCCTAAAATTGGTTTAAATTGAAGTGATATTATCCAATAAACCAATGCATTATTGATAATATAACGCTTACTATACATTTTGCAGATAATACTTGAGTACTTTTCCTTAATAATATTTTGAATGCATGACTTTTACATTTAATATAGTATTTTTACACTATGTTTTTTTCTGCTTTTACTTAAGTAAAGGATCTGAATACTTCTTCCACCACTGCTTTTAAAAAGATAACAGCATAGTTTAGGTGTTCAAATGTCTTTCCAAATAAAATGTGCATTACATTTGTAAAGACACTGACCATGAAACAGGACTTTGTCTGAATTTTGACTGAATCTGAGGAGGAAATCACTCTGTATGTATAAGTGCAAGAGCTATGTTAACCCATTAAGGTCTCCCAGGTGAGATTTTGTGTTTTATTAAATCCTTACTGTTTCTTTAATCAAAAAATAGAATAAAATGAGTCTTAATTATATTGCCAAGAGCTCCAGAAACCAACCAGTAGCTCTATGTCCTCTGTGAGTACACCTGAGTACAAATCTTTGATTAAACACAAATGTGTGTTTTTTGGTGAGGAACACAAGCCCAACACACAACGGTCCCTAGACTGGTTAAAACTTGATTAAATAATAAAACATGACCCACCTTCATGTCCTCTCATCAATTCAGTGCTTATTCCCTTAAAAGCAGTTACACATAATTACTGTGGTTTCACTGTATTTAATGGTTCTCCATACGATATCCAGAGCATTAATATAGCAGCAAAAAACTACTTGCTATGTAAAGATATGTAAGGGATAATGTACAGCTAGCCGGTCATTGTTGAGGAAAATAAACCCTTACAGGGCGATATGACAGGTCTCGCATCGCTCTGTCGAGGTTTATTTCACAACAATGACCCGCTAGCTGTGCATTATCCCGCTTATTACACGGCTAATTACTTAAGAAATCAATAATTTGACACAGAAACGGTCTGCCAGTGTCCAACATCAGAACTGCGTCCATAGCAACGGTCTGTTATACATAGCAACGGTCTGTTATACATAGCAACGGTCTACTATAAATAAATAACAGACCGTAGAATGCCATGATTGACCAATTAGAATCGAGTATTCAACAAAACTATATAATAAAGTGGAGTAATGTCTACCTGAGCAGATAATGAAGTCCCTCTGTGTGAGTAGTAATCAGAGCTTCTATGTGCTTTGTTGACATAGCCTTTTAGTGCATGTGAGCGTGCCCTACTGGCTAGGTCAAGGCCGCCACTCTGCACTGCTCTCATACGGTGGTTACAGCTGATAACGCTGACCCACGGCGCCATTGCGGAAGCGTAGCACCCACCATCCCCTTTCCCTCCAGGTTAACACCGTTACCTGCCAGCCGCCAGCTCAGCCGTCACCATGTTGAGAGCGAAGGCAATAGAAATGCTCAACCAAAGTTTCATTCCCTGAGATGAATGTTGAAAGAATAACTGAAAATGCACCAGTAACCAGCAGTCTCATTAACTTTTGTCTGCAGTAAAACTTTGTTCGGCTGCAAAATTTCCGACAAAACAGTGCTGCTTTCGTTAAGATTTCAATATATCCACAAAGGGGTTTGTTTTTGTTCTCACAAATTAGCACCCCCTGTGTCTCTCCACGCCGCCCTGTCTCTCTCTGTTAGGCTCAAAATCTGTGAATTAATTCTGTTTTTTTCGAGTTTTTTAAGTCCGCCGCCGAGCAGAGAAATGCATAACAAGCACTTCTCGATGCTCCTTAAAAGCTAAACTTGTTAATCCGGAGTCTCTCTGTGTCTTAATAGTGTCTCGTTAAGGAATCAGTGAGTTAATAGTGCCTTCACAAATCTGATTTGGACAGTAAACAAAACCTTTAAGGCAAAACGAGACGCGCTGACTCATGAAAACAGCTCAAGGATTTTACTTTGCAGTTCAACAAAAAATAGGATCTGTGATGAGCAGAGAATATATCGAGGGATGAGGAAAATGTGACAACTGTTTAGGAGGAAAAACAAACAACCTTATAACAGTTTCTACTCTCTTCATTCAGCTTCTCTTCCTCTCTTTCTCTGTTTTAACCTCTCTATCTGTCCATCATTTGTGTTTCCGGGGAAAGCTTAGCAGCTAAACCAACAGGGCCTCCCATGAGGGTGAGGGACAAAGAGAGGGAGAGACACAGAGGAACTTACCTCATACTTCATGCCAAACACACCACCACCTCTTCCTGCATCTGCAGCCATTCACACATTTGTCCTGCAGCCTCTTAGATTCATCTCCGTGCATCTCACGTTCAGGTGGGACTCGGTTTTACAGCCCGACACTGTTCACTGCTCTCCTGCGGCTCTATTTCCAGAGGTATATTTAAGTAATTAGCCATTTAGGATCCCACACTGTGATTACCATAATGGGTAGAAATAGTTGTAGTCGATGCTGTAGTGGTTTCATTCTGACTGCAGGTTGTATTTCCTTCTACCCTGTGGTGGATTATAGTTAATTTAAATTTTACAACCATTCACACTAACACACTTTTGGGCCTTTAGGCCTTTGGGCCTTTGGGCAGTGGTTGTCGGAGGGATTTTAAAGGTGTAGTTCAACATTTTGGGAAATATGTGTACATAAAAAGTTACTGTGCCTCGCAAAGAAATACAGGTAGTGCACATTGTTGTTGCTTTTGTATGGATCAATCAAACTAGATGTGATCTGTTAATTAATGAGCTTTAGTGATGTTAGTATGTGGAATTTATTACCTTTGGATGGAAAGAACCAAGCCAGCTGTTTCCGCCTACTTCCTGTTTTATGCTAAGCTAAACTAACCAGCTGTTGAGAGTGGTGTCCAAGGCAGAGCGAGGAAATGGTTATGGTTATCTTAGCTTAGAATAAAAACATTAGCGGTGTTTCCTTAAACATTGATGCATATTTTTACGTACCGTATTAGAAAAGTTGTATGGAAATGGCAAAATTCGTAAAAAAGTTGTTATACTCACTGTATAGGTGTTTTTTTGCATTTGTCGAAAAAGAGTTGATGCGCTAAATGGGATGGAAATGCTTTTTTTTCCGAATAAATTCTGACGTAGCGAACATTTAACTCACATGACTGATCAGCTGTTTCTGATGTCGGAGTCTTTCCGGGTATATATTTATAATAGATTGTCTCCGGACAGCATGAAAGATGGCCAATACTAGCCGACATGAAAGAACTATTAGAACTTCTCCATTTTTCAAGGCGACTTGTTTTGTGTCCGGTTTGCAACCTCTACTTCTTCTTCTACTCTATTTACTGCCGGATTATAGCCATGTGTAATGAGTAGCCTATAACGCCAACTTCTGACCAAACTAAACTGTCGCCGAAGTTTACTCGCTCCAAACCAGTTGATGGAAATGCGCCTAATTCACATTTAATTTTTGTGACATTTCCAAAGGGTCTTTGGGCAGTTTGACATTTTGGGAAGTATACGTAGTAAGAATCAGAAATTGCTGTGACACCTTAGGCTGTTAAGTCAACGACAGTCAGCATCCTGTTGCTTGTGCTCGCGCTTATGCTCGCACTAGCATCGGCCAAAACAGTGAGATGACACACACGAGACTGAACGTGATTGACAGCAAAAACACGATATCACTATATATTTCACATGCTTGGCAGAATTTTGCCAGCTTGGGGTCCGTTTTGATTCCCAAAACCAAACGAAGGTCCCTCATTGAATCGAAGGCCCGGCCGATGTTGATCCTTGTTTTCCCCCCGACGTTGGTCACATTCCTGTTTTGCAAGGTGGGATTCACCAGATATAACTTTGTTTTTTGTGCTTCCGTGGAGTTTGTGTTGGAGTTTGAGTTGTGGTGGCGGCTGGTCGTTTGTTGGCGTTAGCGGACTCCATTTCTAACCGAACGTTAGCTGTGGTTGCACTCTGTTAGCCCTGTAGTGGAGCTGAAGAGAGTTAAGGCACTCGCGAGCGCACATGACGTCACATCCGTTGTATTTTCCTGGAAAAACGGGCCCGGGTTCTTCACATTAAAAGCAGTCTACAGGCTGATAGGGGAAACCCAGAATGTCACGAAAGGTCTCATTTTTTAGGTTAGGTTACACCCTGTTCACACATTGGCAATAAAAAACGATTAAAAAACGTTTATCCGTGTAAAAACTCACACACAGTCCCTCTAAGTGGTGTGTAAATTATCCGGAGTAGTCAGGTTTTAAGTGTAATTTTTCAATGCTGTGAGCACCATAAACTAGATTCCATCCACCTCCTTTATATTAGGGTCCTCAAAGACAAATACCTCAAGTAATAAAACAGAAACTATCTGCATGGTGATTTGGGTGAACTGACCCTTTACGCTTGAGCATCTCCCATCATCAACCAAACACCCCTCATATGGGAAGCTGACCTCTCCGTCACCTTGTAAACCTGGTTTCATATCCTCCAGCTTTGATCCTCTGAGAGGCTCTTAAGGCAACGCGGGGTCACGAAACGGGAGAAACTCAGGACGAGACTGAAGCAGAGAGGTGGGGGTAAAAAAAAAAAAAAAAGAGGACAAGAAATAGCACTCAAGAAGAAGAAGAAGAAGAAGTGCATGAAGGACAGACAGGACAGAGGGAATGAGAGAGACGAGGACAGTTTGGACAGATGGTGTGAGGTGGAGGCCTGTAGTGGTCCCACTACCTTCTTATCCCACAGATACATGTCCTAATCCTGACTAACTCTGCTACAAGCAGCAGGCTTACACGTCTCACCTCAAGAGGGGCCTCCTCCCTAAAACTCCCCTCCCTCCCTCCCTCCCTCCCTCACTCTGAGGATCTGTCTCTTCACTCTCTACACACACACACACACACACACACACACACACACACACACACACACACACTCACACACACACACACACACACACACACACACACACACACACACACACACACACACACACACACTCACACACACACACACACACACACACACACACACACACACACACACACACACACACACACACACACACAAAGGCTGTTAAATGACACATAGTGGGGAACGATGTATAAAGGCACCTCATAATCATGCCTAAAGGCCTTTACATAAAATGCGAAAATGTGAAATACTCGCCGGCGAATATTATATGTCTAGGGCTTTTATTGTGAAAGGTAACGAAAGGAGTGGATCTTGTCTGTGCTGCCGTTGTCAAGGATGAAAGTTACTAATAAAGTTTGCCATCCTGATTCGGACTACGGAGCAAATATAGGCCCGGCTCAGAAAATCGAATCAGAAAATGTCGCTTTTTTTGCCGCGTAATATACTCGTTAATTGCTTGAAAAATAAAACGTCCCCGGTGTCTAAAGGCCTTAAGCCAAAAATGATTTTTTAATGGTTTGATTTAATCCTCCTCAATCAGTGTGATTAGTCACAAATGACAAAACATTAAAGGGACTGTTTGTAACTTCTTACACGTATAAATCTACTGGGTCGGTGTCCCATGCCCACTCGCATGTGGCTACGCTGTTCAGACTCAGACTCCAACACAAACTACACGGAAGCACCAAAACCGCAAAGTTTTATCTAGTGAGGCCCGTCTGTTAAACAGTGTTGGCCGCGGTCGTAGTACGCGGGGGAGACCGTAGCTCTGGTTTCCAGGGCCAGAGTCTCTACTCCTCTGCCTGCCTTCATTCACACACCGCGCGCGTTCTTGCTCCACCTCACGTGCATGCGCGCACACTACACACTGCAGAAGACTTCGTAGCTCTGAGAATATCTAGTGAAGTGGACATTTGTGCAGAAATAACTGCTGCAGCTCCTCCAGACCAACAGAGGTTTCCCGTGTCTTGTGAAGTGATGGGGCTCCGCAGCGTGAAACGTTATCGCCGGTTGGAGACGATAAGTCCAAAACTAGGATCAGCAGTGATTCATGGAGAGACCTTCGTCTGGTCAGCTAGCATTACTGCCAAGCAGCTGAAAAATAGAGTGATATTGTGGTTTTAGCTGACGTGTGTCGCCTCACTGTTTTGAGCGATGCTTGTTCATGTCTATTTAGAGCGAGCACAAGCGCGAGCCCGACGCTGACTTTAGTTGACTTAACAGCCACAGGTGTCGCTGTTAACAAGCAATTCTGAAAGTTACAAACAGTCCCTTTAATGGAATTGGTAAAAATGTTTTTAGTAATAAGTGGTAGAAGAAAACAATACAAACACTTGAAACAGAAAATATACTTTAAAGGTTCACCAAAATTACACCCATAAAAATATACATATTTTTCAACTCTATCTTTCCAGTTTGGGTTTTATTTGTCCAAGGTTTGAGATATTTGTCTTTGAGATTTCTGCCTCCTCTCCAATACAATCTTTACTTTACATCGCAGCTGGATTCTGTCATGATCTATCCTGCTCCTAGGTTATGTTTTTCCTTTGTTTCATGTTTCATTCATTCTTGTTTAGTGTTTCCTGTTTTATTTTTTAAATACTCACCTTGTGTCTCGTTTCAGATACTTCACTTCCTTTGCCTACTTTGGACTGAACTCCTGTGTACCGAACGCTGCTTGCAAGTAAGACGTTTTATTCTATCTGCCATGTTAGTTAAAATAATAAGAATAATAATAATACATTTATTTATATAGCACTTCTCAAAACAGATGTTACAAAAAAATATGGTAAAGCAGAACTTCACAGGATATATCAATAATAATAAAAGTGGTAAAATGGTTGGACAAGTTGATAAAACAAACATACAGTATTTATATACATAAATGTGTATACATGTACACATGCGTCCACAAACAGATGTATACATACATATATTTATACCCAGTCTTATACTTATAGGAATGCTATCCTAAAAAAATGTGATAGTTGTCAAGTGCTGTTAAAATAAAGTCAGCTGTATGCTGTCAAATAAATGGCTTAAAAAAGGCTTCTTTCTTAGCTAACATCGTTCGTAGCTGCTGATCAACCTGCTGTGGCTCATTTAGCAACATTTGTTATTCTAATAATGTATATCAAAAATTAAAGGTATGATTCATGAGATAGATGAGAAGATTGATACCACCCTCCAAACATGAGAGTGGTATCGATCTTATTGAACTTTTGGCAAGAAAGTTAAAAAGCGAACTCCCCAAAATGTCAAACTATCATGTTTTCTGTCATGTTTGTATTATTTCGTAATACCAGCTATGACTTGAAACATTACTGTAATATCAGCAAGATGCCTCACGGCTCGATGATTTCTTTCCCTTCTGATTGAATTCAGATATAATTTAAAAAGAAAACAAATGTAGTTTTCATTATGATCGAATACATCCTGTTACGTTCTCCTCATCTCTGTAGTAAAACCTGCCTTGAGGAGCATTTTTGTTTATCATCTAACTTCCTTCTCCCCCTTCTCCTGGCTGACTCTAATCTCAGTGTTTTTGTAACAAGCATCTAATCCATCACTTCAACTGTTGAGCTTTAAACTGCACATTTAAATCTGACTTTGTGCTTGCGTAGCTACAAGATTACGCATTTCATACCTCTTAAGCTATTTACTGTCTTTTTATTGATTTTCATTCCAGACCTTCTTACCGTGACTGCGTTGTTTGTGTTTGCGTCTGTGTGTTTACCCATGCTGTCCACACGTGGGGTCTCATTGTGAGTGGACTTATCAGGCTAGTCATAGGATTAGCGCTGATTCTCCCCCTGAAACTAGTGTCAGATTAACAGATACCCATGCGTTCATAAACCATCTGTAATGTAGACATAAGCTGTCAGTACTCCTGCTATTACCTCACCCACTCCAGCCTCAACTGTCTATCCCCGCCTCAGATCAATGAACACACTTAATCATAATCATATCACTTCCATTTGTTCAGTGGCAGGTCGATGCACTCATCTGTGTTCATCTGCTGGAGGTTAATTTAGGTGCTATAATGCGTTGGGAAAATGCAACCCAGTCACCAGAAAAAATATTGGCATTGTACGTTTCTCCAAAACCACGGGAATGTTGACGTTTTTGAACCAAAAATGTCTTTCATATCAGCCTTGTATCATGCTTGCAGAAACTCACAAAGCCACGTGGTTAGGTTTAGCCAACAGAACTACTTGGTTAAGGGTAGAAAAAAGATAATGGTTGGTGTTAAAATAATAATTATGGTTGTCAATCGATTCAAATATTTAATCGGGATTAATCGCATGATTGTCCATAGTTAATCGGGATTAATTGCAAATTAATCACACATTTTTTATCTGTTCAAAATGCACCTTAAAGGTTTGTCAAGTATTTAATACTCTTATCAACATGGGAATGGGAAAATATGCTACTTTATTATAATGTATGTATAAATGTATTATTGGAAATCAATTAAGAACACAAAACAATGACAGATATTGTCCAGAAACCCTCACAGGTACTGCATTTAGCATAAAACAATATGCTCAAATCATATCATGGCAAACTGCTACAGCTGTCAGTGTGTCAGTGTGCTGACTTGACTATGACTTGCCACAAACTGCATGTGATTATCATAAAGTGGGCATGTCTGTAAAGGGGAGACTCGTTGGGTACCCATAGAACCTATTCACTGATCTTGAGGTCAGAGGTCAAGGGACCCCTTTGAAAATGGCCATGACAGTTTTTAAGCTTCTTCGCGACAAGCCAGTATGACATGGATAGGTTTTCTAGTTTCATATGATGCCAGTATCTTCCCTCTAGCCTTAAAGCCGAGCTACAACCTAAAAATTGCAAGTTGCGTTAATGCGTTAAAGAAATTAGTGGCCGTTAAAACAAATGAGCGTAAACGCCTTATCGTGTTAACTTTGACAGCCCTATTCTGAACCAAAAATGGGTTTCATAAATACGTTTCATATCAGCCTCATATCATGCTTGTTAAAATAATAAAGTAACAACGTAATGTAACAACCGTAATAATGTAACTAGCGTTAATAAACAACAGCCGCCCTAATTCTACAATCCATTGCAAGTCGGAAGTCGATAATTTCATTGTCAGTATTCCCGACTTCCAATCTAAATGCGACACTGCATCTGCTCAGGAAAACAGGGACTCCCGCAGCAAACTGAAATTTGTATGGCAAGTGTTTGAGCTCCACAAGCATAAATAGCTTATAAAGTAACCATTTTTAAATGAACAACTAGTGAATCCTGTGGGGAAATATTTCTGAAAATCTAGTTTAAGACATTTTGAGGATCCGCGGGAACTCCTAGCTAGCTAGTAAAGACTTCTATCAAGCACAAATTAACTGAATGGAAATAGAAATGGCAGCTACAACGTAGTTACAGCACGTTTCACAACACAAACGCTGTATAAAAAACTACATAAAGTAAAAAATTATGAAAAGGTCATTCACTGTGTGCGCCGTCATGTTGCTGTGCTTATGGCGGCGAGTTTCTGACTTGGAATTACGACTTTAATGACCATTTTGCATTTTTCCGTATCGGAGGTCTTTTTTTTCCGAGATCCAAGTACAGTGGATTGCAGCATTAGTGAACTTGCGTACGTAATGTTACGTAACAAGCGTAAAGTCAATGTTTAGTTTTGGTTTCACACGGGACATGAACAGCAGCCTTCTGGGTGAAAATCCTGTGTTTGTTAACTCCTCCCACCGGCCCTTAGTAGGCTTTCTTGCTTGTTATACCATGTAAGTTTCAATAACAGTCGCTCGAGGTACTACATCTCTTGCTCTGTCGGAATGCAAAAACTTCAACTTGTCCTTGGTTTGCAGAAACGTACAAGGCCAACATTTTTTCTTGGCGACTGGACTGGAAATGATGTATAGCATCAGTGAAGTTCTTACTCATGTTGATGCACACTCTGCTTCACTGTATGTCATGTTAATTGCCATCATACTGATGAAAATCACTCTCACAGCATGTTTGGTTCGTAACCATGAATAAATAAACTCTTCATAAATGACGAAATGTTAAATCATCATCACCCGCTATCATCTTTTTTCGTATAATTCATGTGCAGCAACAGTAACGTCGCTGGAGGGCTCTAAATCTAGACGGACGGCTTAAAACGTCCAACCTCACATCAACACGGACACAAACAACCAAACATGAAGTATTAGACGACTTTAATCTTAAAACAAACACACAGATGAGCAGAGATGGAAATCAGGGGGTGGCAGCAGACAGAGAGGTTAGGGAGGATGAGGAGGAGGAAGAGAGGGATGAACGGATTAAGGTGGTCGATACTTTGGCTCCTCTCCCAGACTGAGAGATGACACTAAATCTGTTAATTCATTCCCCCTCTCCACCCCTCCTCCTCTCTTCACATACAGTACGTACAGTTGATGCTTCTCTCCTCCATCATCCTCCTGCAGGATTACGATAATTTACTGTAATTTTTGCTGGAACAAACTTCATATCCAATAAAAAATAAACACAGAATGTCCTCAGAAATGTTTAACTAGTACAACAATCCATATATTTACAGTAATGATGAACTTTAGTTAGAGTTTAATAAGAGGAGGCGTTAACTTGAGGCGGTAGCTCCTCCGCAGTACATCTGCAGTCCTGTTCGGTGCAGCTGCAACATTAATATGCACACAGATGACTAACTGTGCTTCATTTTAGATTTAATGAGTATTTGTGCTTGTCTCGTATGTAAATATATGTGTATTTACATATTTGCATCACTGTCTGTGCTCAGGTGTGCATATATATGTCAGAAACTGTGTTTAAGTGATTCATGCAGCATTCATGTTTGCTACCATTTCATGTGGAACAAAAAAACTACAGTACAAATGCAGTCTACCTTTAAACAATTCTTATTATTGTGTTATTGCTAATAGATTGTATAATTTTTATTATTTAGTATAATTTCCTGCATTTTTATGAAATACACTTGAATTTGCACTTTTGATTAATTGTTTTTGGAAAAATAATATTTTTTAAAGAGAAGAAGTTTTAATGCAACAAACACGATTAATATGTCAAGTCATGTGTAATTCTTTGTACTTTTCGTATTGATAACGGTTATACTTAATGAATTATTATTCAAATACAATACTATCTATTATATTTATATCTCAGCCACTGTATATTTTGAAGACTCCACTGATATTTCAAAATGCTCCTTGTTATATACTGATCAGTTATTATGATTTATATATCGAATTAAAGTCTATGGAGGCCCATTCAGTCCCATTATATTTATAACTCAACACCTGTATAACTCCATTCAAAATGTAAAATTGCTCATAATGAGTTGTACAGTTAAATACATTAGCATTTATCTCAAACACCACTGTGCCAACTACAGCCTCGCAGAGATACTAGCAACTGTTAATCATGTTTAAAAATACTTATAGGCCCTTTTCATGGCATCTATTTTGACATGTCATTGCAGGGTAAACACAGGTGTAATTAATAACTAATAATTAATAATATAAATGATGGTCCTGTTCTATTTAGGTGTGCCAGGGCTCACTGGAATAGCTGTGACACACTAAACATAATTTTTGGATGATTTATTTTACAGTTCACATAAAACCAACAATATTTTGATTTATTTATTTGTTATCTTTTTTGTTGTGTAAATGCCGTCGTTGGTCTTCTTCTGCAAATGTTGCTGCCAAAAAGCAAAAAACCTTCATAATAAATAACAGAATCATTCGTAAAGGTCCCATGTCATGCTCATTTTCATGTTCATATTAGTATTTTGTGTTTCTACTAGAACATGTTTACATGCTGTAATGTTAAAAAAAACAACTTTATGTTTCTCATAGTCTGCCTGAATATACCTGTATTTACTCTCTGCCTGAAACGCTCCGTTTTAGTGCATTTCAACGAAATTGCGTTGCTAGGCACCAGCTTGGATCCATGTTTACTTCCTGTCAGCTGATTTCATTCACATACACTGCAACAGGAAATAAACTGGGACACATTTAGAATGTTTACATTTAAAACTATGAAATGTTCTAAATATTGTAGATTTGTGACATCACAAATGGACAAAAATCCTGACAGCTTGTTTCAAAAGCTCAGTTTCTGAATACGGGCTGTGTGTATTTCTCTGTGGATTGAGTGTTTTGATGCTTTCACAGTATTTATACAGCACTTAAACCTGATTTATAATATAAAAGACATGAAAATCTCACTTTTTACAATATAGGACCTTTAAAGATGCACCCATAATGAAATTACCAATTCCATTTTTTTTAAAGCAGGAAAGTACACTTCCTTTTAGCTGTAATTACATGATATAATTACATAATCCTGATTATCTGTAGCCAGCCGCTGTGCAGGTCGTGGGTACATGTTGATTCGCTGCCACACACCTGTGACTGATGCTGTTTGAGCTGCTCCGTCTCACAAACAGGCTGCCGGCGCCATAAGGTGACTCCAAAGGCAGCAGTCCCTGTCACCCATTAGGGCGACGGTTCCCATGACGACCCTAGCTGAACAGCTCACTCATGACCTTTTGTAGACATGGTTGTAATTACATTAAATTACACTGCATCTTATCATTGTCTGCTTTCATGAGTCATTTCCAATGTGGCACGAATATCATCCAGCAGGCCTGCTGTGAGGAGCCACATGCAAATACACTTTCACAGCTTGTTCATGCTCCGACAGCAAACAACCTCATTCAGGATTAAATACTCATAACGGGCAAGTTTAGTACATTTACTGTATGTAGAAGTAAACTGTTTTATTCTGTGGTTTTCCCCTAATCATTACGGCCTTTTCTCACACACGGTGGATCCTCCTTCAAGCCGGAAAGAAGAGGAGAGGATTTGGATTTTTAGGAGGTATTGTGTGAACACAATCATACACATTGCTGCGGACTGCCTGCATCCTTTTTTATTTTTCACGCATCTTTCTCCTCTACCCACACATGTTCTCTCTCCGGCTCCTCTCTTCCCTCGGCCTTTATGTGATCATGTTGCTTGGTAACTGCATGAAGAATGATGAGAAGAGTAGGATGTGTTCGGGTTGCCTCCTGTGTGTGATGTGATGTGTCTTCACATCAGCTGTAAAGAATACGTTGTATTGTGGCCAAAATAACAGAGGGAAGGAAACTTATTGTAAAATATTTCAGTTTAGATTTCAGGCGTGAAGTTGCAGAAGAAATCCTCCTTTGAGTGCAACATGAATCTATAATCTCATCACTTTTTCTTTAGCGTTGTTAGGGAAAGGAAAATTGTGTTTTTGTTAAAAAAATAATGATTGTTGAGGTGTCATTGTGCAGCAAACAGACACTGGTTGCATTGTGGCACCCTGACCGGAATGAATATCACAGAATAATGTGAGGCTTAATTATGCAAAATAAGAGCATATATGTTAAAATGTAAAAAACGAAATAGAAATCAAACTAGATTATCTTTATTTTTTTGTCCGTGAACAGTTTGGTTAAAACATGCAAACTCTAACGGCACAATCTGTGTATTTAGAGTGTCAAGGCTCCACTTTGTGCTTTTTTCTTGACAATTCATCAATAACAGTGGGCACATATCATTTTGGGGAATATCATTACACGAGAGGACTCATCACTGTGGATTCCACGTTACATTCGAGGTGGAGTGGGAGTAAAAGTTCAAACCAACACCAGGGTTATATTTCACTCTACTGTTATGAAGTCATAGTTGAGAAGACTGCCAATACGCTGCCTGTAATCTCACCATAAATCAAAATTTGAGATGCAAAATTGCTTCAGCAGAGACTCGCTCGCCGCTCACACACTGGGCTAAAAGTGGAAGCGGGACAGGATATTAAATCATCTTTTATCTGGAAAACTGCAGTGATTAATTAACTAGGATATGGAGGCTGAATGATTGAATAGATCAATTAAAGTTCACACATACAGTATCTCCCTCATCCAAGCTGCCATTATATCTGGGGAAAAGAAAAGAAAATGTTTTTAGAACAGTGCAAAATATACATGTTATATTTTGTGAACACAGCAATTTGTGGAAGCCTATTTCTGTCAGTAGAAGAAAAAATAAGATGAAAACTTATCTTTGTGATAAAAGAAATTCTGTAAGTCATAATAATGACTTAGTATTTCCAAATTATTTTGAGAGTTTCTTGTTATTTATTAGATCCTAAGTCATTATTTTGAGATACTAAGTTGTTATTTTGAGATATTAAGTCATTATTTTGAGTGTTTCTTGTTATTTCTTAGATACTAAGTCATTATTTTGAGTTAGTAAGTTGTTATTTTGAGAAAGTTTCTCATTATTTTGTGATACCAAGTCATTATTTTGAGATACTAAGTCATTATTTTGAGTGTTTCTTGTTATTTCATTAGATACTAAGTCATTATTTTGAGCTACTAAGTTGTTATTTCTTAGATCCTAAGTCATTATTTTGAGATACTAAGTTGTTATTTTGAGATACTAAGTCATTATTTTGAGTTAGTAAGTTGTTATTTTGAGAAAGTTTCTCATTATTTTCAGATACTGAGTCATTATTTTGAGTGTTTCTTGTTATTTCTTAGATACTAAGTCATTATTTTGAGTGTTTCTTGTTATTTCCTAGATACTAAGTCATTATTTTGAGTTAGTAAGTTGTTTTTTTTGCAAAAGTTTCTCATTATTTTGAGATACTAAGTCATTATTTTTAGTGTTTCTTGTTATTTCTTAGATACTAAGACATTATTTTGAGTTAGTAAGTTGTTTTTTTTGCAAAAGTTTCTCATTATTTTGTGATACTAAGTCATTATTTTGAGAGACTAATTCATTATTTTGTGTTTGTCATTATTCCGGGATGCTGTTGTTATTCTGAGATACCAAGTCATTATTTTTAGAAAGTTTCTCGTTATTTTTGAGAAGCTAAGTCATTATTTTAAGATGCTGTTGTTATTTTGAGATGTTAAGTCATTGTTTAGAGATATTAAGTCATTATTTAGAGATACTAAGTCATTATTTCAAGAAGGTTTCTCACTATAATGACTTGCCGGATCGTTTTTTGTTCATCACATTGTTGAAATGGGCTTCCATAGTAATTAGTCTCCGTCATCTGTGAAAACCTGCTGAACATTTCCCCAGAGGCTGTTTGCTCGTTATAAAAAACACTGACTTGGTTTAAAAAACACAGCCTCTTTGTCAACATTTCAGTAAACTGTAAAGATTACCTCTACTCTGGCAGTAACTCGTATCTGACTCATTACAGCATCTTTAGAAGGAAAAAAGGTCATGGCACGGTTGCTAATGACAACCCGCGAGACTGCTGCTCCACTGAAATCATGAGTGTGTGTGAGTGTGTGTTTCTCTGCCTCATTTGTAGGGATCAGTCGCCCCCTGCTGTTTCTCACATTCTTTGACTTCTACAATATATGAGGTTGCCATGACAACCGGAGAGGTGCATTTCTGAAGTCAGAAAGTAAATTTAGCATCCACATGTGATCATGGAAATCAAACCAGTCAGTCGGATGCTTTTTTACACTTCAATTCATTTCACTTGTTCCGTTGATAGTGAATTAATTAGACATTTATTAGTAATAATTATATATTAGGCATGCATTTTGCAGTTTTACATGTGCAAGGCAGTGGAGGAGGAAGTATTCACATCATTTACTACAGCAAAAGAACTAATACCTCACTGTAGAAATACTCTGTTTCATGTTGAAAGTCATTGGAAATGTTATATCAGTAAAATTATGTAAGGAAAATGTGCTTAAAGTATTAAAAGTAGAACAATGTCCCCTGTGACTGTTACTATTATATATATATAATATTATATACTATTATATATCATAGCATTTGACTATTATTACTCATGCATTAATGTAAAATTAAGGATTTCATTGTTGTAGCTGGTTGAGCTGGAGCTCATTTTGAACTATTAACTATTTAAAGATTATTTTCATTATGAATTAATCTGCTTTATTTTGTCCATCAATCGATTGTTTGGTTTGTAAAAATAGTGAAAATAGTGAGAAATGCTGTCACAATTACCCAAAGTGGCACCTTCACAATTTTGTCCAACCAAAAGTGAAAACCTCAAAATGATATATAAAAAAATACATAAAAAATTATGATTAAAATAGTCAATCAGCAAATCTTCACATTTGAGAAGTTGAATCCATTAAATATTTTTGTATGAAAAAATGACTTAAATGATTATCAAAAAGTTGCTTTTATAGTCAAATTCTTCATATATTTTGTGCAAAAAATCTTAATTTGTAAAGTAACTAAAGCTTTCAGATAAATATATATATAGATATATCCCTTTGAGATGTAGTGGTGTAAAAGTGTAAAGTGGCAAGAAAGCAAAATAGTCAAGTGAAATACCTCAAAATTGAACTTAAATACAGTACTGAATCATCTAATTGTCACGTTTTATAAAACAATACATTTAAAGTGATATGATTCAGATACAGTAAGAAACTGGAACCTGGTTGTGCCAACAATAGCTGTCAATAACAGCCACAGCAAGAGTCATAGTTGTTTTCCATTAGTGTTTTATTCATACAGTGAGGGTGCTCATACATAATATTTTTTTTTCTATAAAATATATTACATTTCAGTTCCTGAAAGCAAAACTAGATATAAATCATCAAGTTTCATCTGATAAGAAGCAACTTATTTTCAAGTGTCAATCAAGGCAATCAACTGTATCAGCAGTCAGAAATGCATTGCAGATTTAAGAAATCACATTCTAATACAGACGTATTTTTATTTTATTTTTTTCTGTCTAACAAAGCCACACAATGCTCCAACACTCAGCCCACCGTCCACCGACACAAAAGACAATGATCATTTGGGTTTTTCTAAAGTAGCAAATACTAGTTAAAATACTGTAGCCACAAAAAGAGTTTTCATGTGAGAGGAAAGCAAAGACAGTCGGGGTGAAGAGGGAGGAACGTGGCATTAAAGGGATAGTTCGGGTGTTTTGAAGTGGCGTTGTATGAGGTACTTATATACTGTATAGTCAGTGTATTAACTACAGTAGATGGAGTTTGGAGAAACAGACAGAAGTACCAGCTAGTGAATGTACAGTGGACGTTTGTGCAGAAATAACTGATGTAGCTCCTCCAGACCAATAGATGATTTTCCGTGTCTTTTGAAGTGACGGGGCTCCGCAGCGAGAAACGTTATCATCTCCGACCGGGTGCCGGTGTCTCCCTTAGGGCGCGGTGGGGAGACGATAACGTTTCTCTTCCTGCTTCAGCCCCGGCACCGACCCGCTTTTCCTGCTTCAGCCCCAGAGGCTGAAGCAGGAAAAAGCCAACACTAGCATCAGCAGTGATTCATGGAGAGACCTTCGCCTGGTCAGCTAACATTACTGCCAAGCAGGTGAAATATAGAGTGATATTGTGGTTTTAGCTGACGTGTGTCGCCTCACTGTTTTGAGCGATGCTCGTTCATGTCTATTTAGAGCGAGCAAGCTCGAGCCCGACGCTGACTTTCGTTGACTTAACGGCCACAGGTGTCGCTCTTAACAAGCATTTCTGAAAGTTACAAATAGTCCGTTTAAAATAAAAATAAAATGACAAACACAGTAGGGTACAGTAGGGTTGTAAAGGTATGAGATTTTCACAGTACGATAACCATCTCAGAATATATCACTGTATTACACTATTATTTTTATTAGTAGTATTACTAGTATTAGTATTAGTAGTAGTAGTATCAGTTACAATGACCCTTTAAGGAATGAGAACAGAATTATAATAAACAGAATTATAAACCTGATAAAAAAAATAGCATGTAACTATAATATATTTTATAACTGAAGCATTTAGCATAGTTTACATGTTAGCAGCACTATATCATGTAATTAACTACTAAATGAAAAATAACATCAGCTGTGAGCTTTTAAAATAATGTCCTATGATTATTAGCAGTTAACATATACTGTAGGTGCACGACAGCACAGTCCCGTCTATACCTTTAACTCACACACTCACTCAATTATGTCAGTTTTTTTCAATACTGTAGATAAGCAAATGTACACATTATGATAAATACCACGATATACCTTGATAACCCTAGTGTACGCTATATTTGGAATATCTTCACTGCTTTACCTCGCCGTCAGACAGCCCTTTCTGACGGGGAACTGGATCAGTTAGTTAGTTTGTGTTATTGTGTGACTCTGGAGAATCGGAACTAACCCTTTAAAACACCAAAGTCACACAATAAATCAAACAATTTAACCGATCGAGGGAGCGCTAGACCAGCAACTCCTGCATTCTGCAAGGTAAAATTACTGTTTTTGTCAAAGGAGTCTGGTGGCTTTAAAGAGAGCATAGATAGCGGCTTCAGTTCCCCGTTGGAAATGCGAAAATATTCTAAATATAGCGTACACTTAAACTGATATTTTTAGGTGTCTAAAATATGTTTTTTCTGCTGCCCCCGTCCACAACAGGACATTGCTTTGCTCCCGTGTTGGTACTCCTGTCTGTTTCTCCAAACTGCTGACCGTCATCTACTGTAGGTAATACACTGACTATGGATAAATACCTCATACAACCCCACTTCAAAAACACCCCAACTATCCCTTTAAGAAAAGTGAGTGTTTCAACAGAAGCTGACGCTTTATGACGTCTGTCAGACATTTTCTCTCTGGCTCTCCCCCCCTCCTCAAATGTTTTTTTCTTTGTTTCCTCGTTGGATGAAATGCTCCACAGTTGTCATGACAACGCTTCGGTCCGGACAGCGGCAGCGGGTGAATTTTTCCCGGGCATCACAACAGCTCGCTCTGACCAGAGGCTGAGTCGAGGCTGTCTGTAAAGTAGAACAGGACAGGAACCTGATCACTGGCCGATCACTGCTGTGAGCTACAGATACATCAACAGTTCACAACATATAGAAATGCACAGTAAAATATCCACTGAATTATCATTGTTTTTGCTATTTAACTAGCAATTTAATGATCACGATCTACAATAGTAACACATACTGTGGTGTTTTATTACCACTTGACTCACACCTTGTAACATCTGCTACACACACACACACACACACACACACACACACACACACACACACACACAAATAAAAACAGAGAGACGAGTACCAGACAAGTCCAGTGACTTATTTCTGTTTTGGGGTAGTCTAGGTTTTTTCACGGGGGGTTTGCGATTTGGGGGCTTCTCAACGTTATTAGGGCTTTCCCTGTCAGTGCCTGAGTTCAGTGAGGACAAAAAAAACACAAATGAACAGTTAGATACAGACGCTTTACACACAGATAAACATATATACATAAATTGCCAACATAAATATACAGTTAAATAATAGGTGTACTGTATATAATGTGATGGAGACAAAGACAAATTGTACCTGCGTCACAAGACATGGCCTTTCTGTTTCTCTGTGGTTTCACTGGTGCCTGAGGTCTCAATCCTTCATCACCTGAACAACAGGCATGAAAGAAAAACTAGTTTACATGTAAAGAGTAACGCAAGGGATAGATGGTGTCCAGGCAGCAACCTCCGAGTCTGAGAAGTGAAGCCAATGCTGAAGTGCCTTAAACTTGCCTTCCTTCTAACAGCCAGCAGGGGGCGACTCCTGTGATTGCAAGTCTGATTGGATAGAAGTCTATGAGAACTTGATTTATTACCTCAGTAAACATTGTAAACATGAGTTTATGGTCTCAATCGCATGATGTTCATTTAGTAAATTATGGTCCCATTTAGAGTCAAACAGACCATAAAGCAGGGGATGCTTTAGGGCGTGACTACCTTGATTGACAGGTCGCTACCACATCGTTGTCCGGTCTGGGAGTTGTCCGTGTTTTTCTCTTACAACTTTAACCTTTTCACGGTGTGTTTTCAGTTCATGAAAGTTAACTGTATCATTGTGGTCGCCTAAAAATGTCTTAAGCTGGGCATACACTGTACGATTATATCCCGTTTCTGGCCCGAATTTTGAGCCAAGCGACTCATTTTAGGGTTGGACCGAGCTTAATCTTCGTCGGTCGTCAACCAGTCGGATGAATTTCTGACACGCTGCAAAATGGACAAGCCATATTGTCCACGTCTTCCCAGCCACCTGCAAGTCCATATACGCCTTTTTAGATGGCACAGCTGATCAAGGCAGCATGTTTCTGCCTTGTCAGCATTGTGACCCCTACAGACCTCTGCTGGCAAACAAACTTTACCTGCCTCGGAGCTTTCAAACCAATCTTTATTGACAACTGTCAACAGCCAGAATGGTCCGCAGGGGCCGACGGGCCGTTTTTTTCTTTTCTTCTATTTTACACGTACAGTGTGAACACTCAGGTCGTGGCTGACGATCGGACCGTACAGTGTGAGCACATAAATCGTGAGCTTTGGCTTTACATCGCAAATTATCTACTCGTACAGTAGGACTTGGAATTACACAACAACATGTCTAAAATCGGACAGTGTATGCCCAGCTTTATTCAGTGTTCGGTTGTACTTAGCTCCACCCGCTCGTGTCATTTCTGGTTGCAAATAACCAAGATGGCGTCAGCCAAAATCGAGGCTCGAGGCTTTGAAACCGTATTCCACAAACCAATGGGTGACGTCACGGTGACTACGTCCACTTCTAATATACAGTCTGTGATGGTGTCACAGTTTGTTCCTTTGCCCCTCCTCTTCAGCCACATCCCCACTTCCTCTTTTAGTTTTAGTTGCTGTTCCCTACCTGTCCAGCAGATGTCCTGAGACTTTTTCACCAGACTTCCTCATTCACCTGCTCACCTGTTCTCACTTCCCTCATCAGTCACTCCTAGCACTCACACCAGTCCACTTTCTTTTTTCTTTTCAGATCATCATTGCTGGATGGAGTTTTGGTAGCTGTTTGCTTGTTATCTACCTGCCTGCTGTTACCTGCTGTTACCTGCCTGCCTTTTGGACTCTCTGCCTGTAAGCTCATTCATGCAATTACTCATTGAACTGCACAAATCTGCCTGTTTCGTCTGTGTTTTGGTCCTTCCCCTACTCCTTGCACTCCCCAGCGTGACAGATGGTCTGATAATGTATGGCACAAACCTATATTACAAATATAAAAACACTAGAACCTTATGTGAAGCAGAATTTAGTTAAAGATCTCTGGTGTGTGTACAGTCACATTCAGGTACATTACCATCACCCACAGCAGTTAGTAGGTTTAATGGTCTGAAAAGAATGGGCTGTGTCCAGTTTATGTTTCATGCAAATGATTACATTTATATGATTTAAGGGCTATGATCTCCTCTGGTTGGACGATTATATAACACCTAAGTTGTGTTTTAGGATGGAGCTCCTCGTGGGAGTCGATTTTTATTTGTAGAGCTCGCAAGAGGAGACAAACTTCTTTGTTTGTAATGTCCTCCTACTACTGGCTATAATTTGTTTAAAGGAATATTTTAGCTGAAATACCCTTTTTCATTTTCTTGTTGAGAGTTAGATGAGAAGATCAATACTGCTTTCAAGACTACAGCAAGACTATCAGCTTAGCTAAGCATAAAGACTAAAAAACTGCTAGCCTGGCTCTGTCTGAAGGTATAAAAATCCTTTTACCAGCATGTCTAAAGCTCACTAATAAACACTGTTTGTTTAATTGGTACAAACGAGATAGCACAGTGTTATCGGATGTTATCTGCCAGACAATTTCTTGGCTCGGAACAGTGACTTTGTAGAGTCTACGCTGGTTGCTTGGCAGGAAGTCACTGTGCCGGGCTAAGAAGTAGTCCAACACACAACCACTGTAAAGCCACAACTTTCTGTTCTCCCCGACTACTGCTGCAGCTTCATACGTAACAGACAGATACGAGAGTGGTATCGATCTTCTCGTATAACAAATGGCAAATACGTGTATTTCCTGTGACGTTTTCTACAGGTTAAGCTGTTTATTTGCACCTTGATTTTCCCAAAATAAGAGTTTGAACCAATAACAAAACGGTGAGCCATTTACTGTGATGTCAAAGCTCTGGCAGGCATCATTATGGGAATGTGAACACAACTGAGCTACTTATGTTATACATGTGTTAACACCACTTTAAGTTGTTTGTTTGTTGTGTTTTCAGTGGAGTTACCTTGAGATGCGGCTCTGTCTGGTAATCCATGCACAGGCTTGTTAACAGGAGGTGGCACAGGAGGAGGAGGTAAGTTCCTCTCATTGACTGATTCTTTTGGAAATGTCACATACGAGGACGTCTTTGGCTGTTGAACATGAACAAATCACAAAGACAATTATTGCAACTGGCAAATTTGCTCTAGATTTACAATAACTATTGATGGATTTATATATGTTTTTTTTTGCACAAAACAAATGGGACAAACCGAACCCTGCATGGCTATAAATTGCACACCTTTTCTGGAATCGGAGGAGGTTGTCCCTCCGAGTCTCTTCTTCGTTCTCTCTCTTTCCTTTCCATCTTTCCAGTTTCCTTCTCTACATCTCCTTCCTCCTCTGTACCTATGAATCAAAAACAAGTCACTGTCACCTACATGCAGGTTGGTGGTGGTTTTTTTACACACCGAGGCGACAACGATTGCAGCCGAAACCTCTTCTGCAAAATGCTAAAACCTCCGTTCTAACGTGGCTGACAGACAGTGAAGTACCTGGCAGAGCGTCTGCGCTCTCGAGCCGATGTCTCTGCCTCAGTTTGGACAGGTTGGGTTTGCTGCTTTGCGGCGGGGGATCGGGTTTAGATGCACAGGAAGCAGCTCGACTTCCTCCTCCTCCTCCTCCTCCTCCGCCGCTCCTCCATGCCTCCGTGAACCCTCCGCCGGCATCGGGACACACTTGTCTGTCTCCCTGCGTGTCCTGCTGGTGCCAGTCTGTCGCTGCCGCCTCTGTGCTTTTCAGAGGATCCGTTTCCTGTTTCGGCGAAGGCGTCCTGTCCGACGGGTACGGAGGCAGCGGCCTTTGAACCAATTGAAGCACCTGCACTTGTCTCTCCGCCTTCCTGCTCCCATGTCTGCTCTCAGTCCACTGACTTTCCAGCTGTATGTCCGTCGGCCTGTTCTCTGACCACGACCTGTCTATCTGTCTGCCGCCCATCCACTGTCTTTCTATCTTTCTGTCAATCTGCCGCTGGGTGTGTCTGTCAACAGTCCACTGTCTGTCCACGTGTCTGTCTGGGTGTCTACTCTCAGTCAGGTACCTGTCCGTTGGTCTGTCGGTCGTCCTCGGTTCTCCAAAAGTCCTTTCTTGCAGCCTGCTATCAAACCGCTGTCTGTCTACATGTTTCTCAGCGTGCTGGTCGCCGGGTCTCTCTTCCACCAACGGGTGCAGCACCTCTGTTGTCCTGTGTTTGTCCTCCACCCAGTACTTGTCTGACTCTGACGGGTGTTCAAACACAGCATCCTGTTCGGATTTCTGTCAAAACACAACAAGAAGAGGCAAAAGACAAGATTGCACCCCGAGGCAAACTTCCAGTAACAATGAATACTCGTGTTGGGTCACATAGCCACGTTTCCATTTACGTATTTTTATGCACGTTATCGTGTTAGAAAAGCTGTGTGGAAACGGCTAAATTTGATAAAACTTCATCAACTGCAAAAAAAAGTTTTTACGCTCGCTTGAGGTGTTTTTTGCCTTTGTCGAAAAGGAGTCAATGTGCTAAATGGATTATGGATTATTATTACGTCCGACGCGACTCGCAGAGTCTGGAAACTCCCGAGAAACTTTTAAACTAACCATTATCGATTTAAAATAAAGACAGATTCAGCAACTACATGGCTTATTTCTTGCATAGAATGTTTTCAGAAACACATTACAAACTATTTTCGTGATATAAGATAAGAAAGTTTCCAAACAAGCCGCCATGTTGGTTGCGGTTTAAAGCTGGTAGCAGCAGCCCCTGAGGGAAAGCGTTTGTCCAATCATGTGCAGAGTGCCTTGTGTCTCGTGGCAGCCCATCAAGCGTCCAAGGCTGGGAAGCGAGGCGACCCCTCGCCATAAAAAAACGCCCCTGTGGAAACGTACCATAACGTAGCGAACATTTAACTCACATGACTGATCAGCTGTTTCTGCTGTCGGCGTCCTCCCGGATATTCCCCTAATGCGTGAATGCTTGTCTTCCTCTCCAGACAGTATTAAACATGGCCAAGCTGATATGAAGGAACTATTCAAACTTGCCCAATTGAAACAAATTCATGAGGACCTCTCTCCATTTTTCTCTCGCAGATGGTAAAATGGCCAAGCTGACTTGATTTTGTGTCCGTTTCGCAAACTCTACTTCTTCTTCTACTCTGTTCAAACATGCCTAATTCACATTTCCTTTTTTGCGACATATCAAAAGTTGGCTTAAAATTCACTTGACAACTGAATAGAGACACGGCTGCTGACTGTACCTCTCTGGGAGAATAAAAAGGGTGTTTGCTTCCTCCTCCTCCTCCTCCCGGGTGAGGGATGCCCGGCACTGGTGGCGGACTCAAAACCAGAGTATTTTTCCCCTGGTGATCATTCATTTTCCCATCAGCCCCTTCGCCGGGCGATCCAGCCCTGCCAGCGGACCTCGGAGGCTGAAGGAGAGTGTATACATTCTCTGTGGCCGTCCTAAAAATCGAAAGACACTGACGATGTTAGCCTGCGTGAAACATTTGCTGCTGATATTTTCCACAAATTCAAAATACAGAATAAAGACCGTAAGCTTTAAGTGTAATTAGGAAGTATCATTTTTACTGTCAGAAATCAGCCATCTTGCTATCCTAATCTGTATTTGACATGCAGCGTGTTCATCTCTAATCACTTGGCTGACTGTTGGATCCAGAATCGGAGCCACTGGCTGTCATCTACATCTGTGTACACACGCTGCTATCAGCTTGCCTGCACCAGCAGCCATTTCTCATATCAACAAAGACATGAGGGAGATTTAGAGTGATATTTGTCAGAGTATTTATGAAGTTCAGTGCTGCTGACTGTTCTTATAAGAGCCAAGAAGAGATAAATGTGAAGCTGTACAGTAGAATATGGAAGGAAAATTAATGAGTCCTTTGTGTTTGTGTGTTATCTAGTGCAGCTATTTTCAGTCTATAGTAACCTATAGCACCCTTGTAACTGCGTTTAAAAAATAAAACTTGTTTTTAGGGATTTCAATCGATTAAAATATTTAATCCCATGATTATCCATAATTAATCGTAATTACTTGCAAATTAATCTCACATTTTTTATCTGTTCAAAATGTACCTTAAAGGGAGATTTGTCAAGTATTTAATACTCTTATCAACATGGGAGTGGGCAAATATGCTGCTTTATGCAAATGTATGTAAATATTTATTATTGGAAATCAATTAACAACACAAAACAATGACACATATTGTCCAGAAACCCTCACAGGTACTGCATTTAACATACAAAATATGCTCAAATTTTAACAGGCAACAACAGCTGTCAGTGTGTCAGTGTGCTGACTTGACTATGACTTGCCCCAAACTGCATGTGATTATTATAAAGTGGGCATGTCTGTAAAGGGGAGACTCGTGGGTACCTATATACCTATACCATTTACTACATTCACATATCTGGAGGTCAGAGGTCAAGGGACCCCTTTGAAAACGTCCATGACAGTTTTTCCTCGCTAAAATTTTGCGTAAGTATGAAGCATTATTTAACCTCCTGTATGACATAGTTGGTACCGATGTATTCGTTAGGTTTTTTAGTTTCATATGATAACATTATCTTCACGCTAGCTTTAAAACTGAGCCCGCTACCACCTAAAAATTGCAAGTTGCATTAAGGTGTTAAATAAATTAGTGCTGTTTATACGAATTTGCGTTTATCCGTTATCGCGTTAACTTTTGACAGCCCTACTTGTTTTTTTCCCACTAAATTCATCTCTGTTTGAGTGTGTGTGGGATCTTCTCAGGCAGATCTGAAGTATCAAACAAGATTATTATATTTTCTGTAACCAAGCAACCTAACACAGGCAAAAATTTGTGCTAGAACGCTTATATGTATGGAGATCGTTTAAATGTATTAGTGTGGTTGTTGAAGTCAAAGTCTGACACTGTAGGCTGATTTTGAGACAACTGTGCCACCCCCAACATTTTGGCAAAC
This sequence comes from Sebastes fasciatus, assembly GCF_043250625.1. Lineage (NCBI taxonomy): Eukaryota > Metazoa > Chordata > Actinopteri > Perciformes > Sebastidae > Sebastes > Sebastes fasciatus. The sequence goes on along the minus strand of NC_133799.1, from coordinate 25,543,271 downwards.
TGGCACCTTATAAAAGAATGCAGAATTAGCTATTATCAGATTATTTTTTGCAATGTTCCCATGGATGTACAGACAGCTATCACTGGATTACTTTGATACTGAAGGAAACTTAAAAACGTGACAAGTCTGAGACAAGTTCTGAAATTAAAAGGAGCGTCTTTTTTTCTATTATTTCTAAGTGGATTTATGCACGTGTGTTTGTTTGGACATTGGAGATAAGGTTATCCTCAGGAAGTGGAAGTCACCCTTAATATAAAAATATGTGTATGACGTGTCTGTGTTTGGATTTGACTGATTTATGACTTTGAAAAGAAGTATGACGCAAATCGCCTCACCCCTTCCTCCGCGCGTCTCACAGTTTGTAAATCTCTGATCTAGTGCATCTTATGGGCATTGTGTTGTGTTTTCAAGGCCATACCTTTCTAAATGGAGTGTGTGTGTGTGTTGTGTTGTGTTTGTGCATACACGAACCCTGTTGGTGCTGTAGCAACAAAGTGACACCCGTCTCCATAAACCTCTGCTTCAGACTCCGGCCCCGGAGTGGACAGCGTTTGGCTGCGGTTCTTACGGAAACCGAAGATGGCCAGCATGTTTCTCCTCTTCTTCCTCCTCAGCGAGTGGGCTTTGTGCAGAGAGGAGAGCTGACTGGAAGAGGGGAGAGCGGTTGAATGTCACACATAAAGTCCAGTCATGTCTGTTAGGATGCCATTGAACTCTTCACAGACATCCACGCCGGCTTTTTGTTCACTATGCTTCTGGTACAGTACATTGGCCGTTTGAGCGTTGCTAGGCTACATCTCTTGCTACATAATGATTTATCTAAAGTGCACTTCTTTATAGTATAAAATGCAATCACATAAAAAGCACTGACTTAACTTGATGATCTGCAGTGTGGCAGGGAGCAACGTTATTCTGATAAGCTGTGGCAGCTGTTCCTCAATTCAGCTCCACCAAAATAAAAGCTTAAACCAAACTGCTGCAATTATACTTTAAAAGAGTGGTTCACAACCTGTTTTCCTTGAAGCCCCCCCACTAAGAAAAGCTGAGCCCCCACTACGTCAACACCCTGACAAAAATTACACATCCTTGAACAAAATCCTCAGTTTGAATAAAGTGATTCAGCGTATTAAATCTTTTTCTTTTTATTAAATCAACTTTCTTTAATGAATAGAACTTGTCAGTTTCATCAACATAAATAAAGTGATGATGTCTTGACATATTTGCCAAATTAATGCAGATACGTAATATGATCTTTGTAACAACTTGATTAATTTACTATAATATTGTTTTCGTCGGGGTAGGGCTGTCACAATAACAGCAATATTGCATTACCGCGCTATTGACAAGCCAACCGCAGGGGATGGCAAGCAACTGCCACAACCGCTATGTTCGCGTTTTTTGTTTTTTGAATTATTTGCAATGGGAGTGCCACATTTCTACACTTTGCTATAAACGGCAGCAGCGCGACAAGGCGCTGAGCGTCTATTCTGCGCTAACTACCGTACGTATGGCGTTTTTCGGGAACGTTGAAAAATGTTCAACATTGGGTAAAACTCTGCACTTGTCACTGTCACTTTTTTACCACATAGACCAGCGGGTCCGTCCTCTCTCAGGCCTTCCCTTGTGTGCGGGGAGCGGGAAAGCAAATAGGTTTTTGACGGCAGTGAAAATGTTGTTTTTGAAAGGCTAAACGGCAACAAATACGGATTGCAGCAGAATATTTCATTAGATTTTGCTGCTAAGTAGCAAAAAATATATATTTTGAAATAGTTTTATTTACAGACTTTTGTAAAACTAATCCAGTAAGTGTGTTATTATGATTTTAGTTATACATAGGCAAATCTAATTTTTACAAATCCTGGCGCAACCCGTGATCTTTGGCGTCCCCTTTATGCCGGGTACACACTACACGATTCCCCCCCCACCTCCCGACGATCATCATCAACGCCCCGATTTCTTGATGGTTCTAAAGATTATCTTTCCAGATATTCCTGTGGTGTGAGGAACGTTAAGAGTGTTTTTTACATCCCCCGATCGGCTCAGAAGTCCATCCTGGCTGTACCGATCTCAAAAAGGTGGGAAAGCACAATAGCCAATAGAGAACCAAGCTGACTGAAGAAGGAAGGACAACCACCGCCGTCATGGCAGCTGTGGCTAATGCATGAGCTAATGCAAAACGTAAAGCATAAAGTAGTAGTGAGATGGAGCTCAGAGATGGAGGACCAACTTGTTGATTTATGGCAACAACGCAAGTGTTTATTTAACGTGTCTCCATGACTTCATCCATCCATCCTTCGTGAATTTTCAGTACAAAGTAAAAGCTAACATCACTAATTCTTCTAAAACAGATTTCTGTTTTTTTTAGTCGTGACTCTTGTTGTTTGATGAATGAATCTGTTAGCGTGTGGTGTGCTGTTTTGGCCAAATTGGTGCTCTCCACACACTATAGGAACAAAACTGTTAAATTCAACATAACATGTCGTTATGTTTGGGCTCTCTCACATTTTCAACATCTGGTAGGATTTGAAAACTCTTTTAGTGTGGGCAACTTAAGGACCTCAGGTTGGGAACCACTGCATTAAAGGATCACACTAGTGGTTCTGCATGTTTTAGCACATTATTTTTTAATTCTGTTTCATTTCACTGTAGGACCAAACGTTCATTTCCAAAGCAGACCGATCACAAATTTAACAAAATCACGACAAACAGCTAACATCCTCCTTTGAGCTGTGTAAAAAAACAAAAAACTCACCTCTCCTTCCTGAATCTCAGATCTCTTTGATCAACACCATGCAGTCACCAACTGACCTATCACGTCTTGTTACCCAACCCCCAAATGCTCCAAACTGCCAGCTCCCGCTCCTCTAATCATCAAAGAGTGACTATATTTATGTTGTGATTGAGTAAAGATGATGGACAGCAGATTCAATTGCCTTTGAGCAGCCTGCAGGAGGATGTGCTAAGCAAGCTGAACCTCGCCGTGAGATTACTTAAAAGACTGACAACACTCTGGTCAGAGAAACACAACCTTCCTGAATTATAATAACCTGAATATAAGCCAATTAATATTAAGCCTCAGTACATAAGCTGTCAGAATCGCATTAATTGAAATGTCATTGAATTAAGACGTAATATGGAAATTGCAGAAAAGGTAGCAATCTTTTAATGTTTGGCTCAAGAGAATATCACACTTAGAAGAATTTCTTCAAACCTAAATCCAGCCTGATTTAATGGATGGTATTTTAAGTGAATGAGAAACAGTAAAGACTCCTTTTATACAACTAGTTGTGTTGGTTGGCACCAACCAAGGTTATACATTTGTTGTATTTGTTCTATTGAAGCTTCACTTTTCACAGTCTCTTGCTTTTACTCTAATAGTGTAAGTCTGTTCGTATTAACAACGGACCAGCTTTTCACTCTCGCAAGGATCCTGGAGGGGGCCTGGGAGTATGCCCATCCAGTCTACATGTGTTTTGTGGACTTGGAGAAGGCATATGACCGGGTCCCCCGGGAGATACTGTGGGGGGTGCTGCGGGAGTATGGGGTGAGGGGGGCACTTCTCAGGGCCATCCAATCCCTGTACGCCCAAAGCGAGAGCTGTGTTCGGATCCTCGGCAATAAGTCGGACTCGTTTCCGGTGGGGGTTGGCCTCCGCCAGGGCTGCGCTTTGTCACCAATCCTGTTCGTGATATTCATGGACAGGATATCGAGGCGTAGTCGGGTGGAGGAGGGTTTGCAGATCGGTGTGCTGAGGATCTCATCGCTGCTTTTTGCAGATGATGTGGTCCTGTTGGCATCATCGGTCTGCGACCTCCAGCACTCACTGGATCGGTTCGCAGCCGAGTGTGACGCAGTCGGGATGAGAATCAGCACCTCTAAATCTGAGGCCATGGTTCTCAGCAGGAAACCGGTGGATTGCCTACTCCGGGTAGGGAATGAGTCCTTACCCCAAGTGAAGGAGTTTAAGTATCTCGGGGTCTTGTTCGCGAGTGAGGGGACGATGGAACGTGAGATTGGTCGGAGAATCGGAGCAGCAGGGGCGGTATTGCATTCGCTTTACCGCACCGTTGTGACGAAAAGAGAGCTGAGCCGGAAGGCAAAGCTCTCGATCTACCGTTCAATCTTCGTTCCTACTCTCACCTATGGTCATGAGGGTTGGGTCATGACCGAAAGAACGAGGTCGCGGGTGCAAGCGGCCGAAATGGGTTTCCTCAGGAGGGTGGCTGGCGTCTCCCTTAGAGATAGGGTAAGAAGCTCAGTCATCCGTGAGGGACTCGGAGTAGAGTCCTTGCTCCTTTGCGTCGAAAGGAGCCAGTTGAGGTGGTTCGGGCATCTAGCACGGATGCCTCCTGGGCGCCTCCCTTGGGAGGTGTTCCAGGCACGACCAGCTGGGAGGAGACCACGGGGAAGACCCAGGACTAGATGGAGAGATTATATCTCTACTCTGGCCTGGGAACGCCTCGGGATCCCCCAGTCAGAGCTGGTTAATGTGGCCCGGGAAAGGGAAGTTTGGGGTCCCCTGCTGGAGCTGTTGCCCCCGCGACCCGATCCCGGATAAGCGGTTGAAGATGGATGGATGGATGGATGTTCGTATTGTGTCTTTTGTTGTGTGCCCTTCTTAGTTTGCTACCGGCTTCCTCCCTTTTGTAATACAATCACATAGGAACTATATACTGTATATCGATGGATGAAAAATACTCTTACTGTCTGCTATTCCTCTAAGCTACCTTTTGGTAAAGATTTGAATTTAGTACACTGCTGACTTTCCTCAAAGCACACAGAATGATTGATTACAGCCATTTCAACCACAGGGGTCCATTCACTTCAGTACAGTATGAAAATAGTGGGTAATATAATAACAATTATTTATAAATGGTAAATTGATAGTTGATTAAACTTAGTTAATAATTATTTTACTGTTAACAAATAATGAAATGATAATGAATATTTATGAATTATTAGTAATGCTATAATTTGTTATTCTAACAGTTTATTGTTGCACACATTAGAACATTTTAATCTGTTAATGATTAATATATTTTTTGTAAACCTTTACTGTGAAACTGTTGCTGTTCAGCAGCTAAACTCTGTCGGACGTCCTTGAACAAGAAGAATTCTCAAAGCAGTTTCTGCTCACAGCTGCGACAATAACATAAACGTGACAAATTGCTCAATGTGATAGATTACCTCCAGTATCTCAAGCAAGTTTGAAAACTCTGTAAGTTGATTTTCAAAGCGCTGCTTGACGGCTTGAAAAGTAGGAACTCAATCTAAAAACTTAGGGGATGCTTTGGGAAACGGCAGTAATTTAACCCTCATGCATCACTAGGGACATTTTTCACTTTTTTAATCTTTAATTTTTCATTCATTTTGGCTGTGTTAATGTTTATGGCATACACTTTAGCAAGGGTGTTAGTTTGTCATTTTGGAAATTCAACCTCAGCTCCGCTAATGACTATAATAAACTGTGTAGCCAAGAACGTGGTGACCTAAAGGTTAGAGGAGCGAGCTTGTGACCGGAAGGTTGTCGGTTCAATGCCCCGGATCGGCAGGATAAATCTGGGTGGGGTTCAGTGAAAAAGCAGCGCTTGCCTCTCCCTCATTACCACCATTGAGGTGTTCGAACCACTGTAGTGGAGCTGCTCAGTGGCAAGCAGAACAGACTGGGGTTGTACTGGGCAGCTTCCAGGTGTGAAGCTCTGAAAAAGAGAGCATTGCGCTCAGAGAAACCTCCCTGAATAAATTAAGTTAAACACATTTTTCTCATGTTTGCCCTATGGGGCTAATACATGCTGTTCTCCTGGTTTCCACTAGGTGCATCGCTGCTGTATTATGGAGTGTCAAAATCAGTGTTGTTGATAATTATTGACATATCAAAGACTGTGAAAAAATTCAAATTCCCCCTAGAATTTTGTATTCAAGCAATAATTAAATTTTATGTGTGTTTTATTTCATAAAAAATAACAGTGGCATTATGTAAACAAACTGGCATTTAAAGGGTTAAAATTCTGAAAATGAATAAATATTTGGTAGTTATGATCAGGACTCAATTTGGTTAACTCGGTGAAAGTGGATAATTATATCAATATATAGTATTTTTATGGCAGTTTAAGAAAGGGGTCATTTTTGTCTTCTAAGACATCAGAGCAACTTTTTTTAAAGGGATGTATGACGTTGTAGTTAAAACGTGTAAATGGAGGGGATGTTCTGTAAGAAGAGATAACAGTAGAGGAACTCTTACCTGTCAGGGAGAACTCTTTTAGTGTAGAAATCTGGGAGTCCGTCATCAAGAGGGCTTATTCCTCCATTTTCATGCTGTACACACACACAGTCTTTTTAGAGAGGTCAATTTACTTGCACTGGGTTTTGATTTGTAAATGTTCTGTATGCAATAAAACAAATGGATACACTGGCTTCAGTGAGATGAAATAATCCAATTCCAACCATCCACTTTGTATAGATTTCCTCTGACAAAGACAGGAGTCACTGCCAGCAGGCATGAACATTAGGAAATGGAAGAAGTATGCATAGATACTGTAGATGGATAGATTATAGATGGATGGATGGATGGATAGATGGATGGATGGATGGATGGATGGATGGATGGATGGATGGATGGATGGATGGATGGATGTGTCAAAAGGTGACGAGATCAAACCCGCCTTACAGTCTCAGCCGGGATGTGGCCTCCTTTGTGCCTCCGCGGAGGCCTCGGTCGAACCCGCGTCACATGATGGAGAGGCAGACCCTGTGTAGGCAGCTCTGACAGGCCCTCCCAGGATGCCGAGCGGGATAGCGGCGAGGAGTACGATGGCACGGAGGGGGGTGGAGAGGAGCTGGAGTCGTCACACAGACCTGATGGCAGGTGGAAAGATTAATAGAGGATGTGAGGGCAGGAAAGGCAAAGTCAAGGAGACGAGAGTTACAGTACAGTGAGCCATCGTTTCCGCTTCAAAGTCGACAAATTTAAAACAATCTGAGATGTACTGACTCCGACTTGGCTCGGGCCAAATTAAAACAGCCATTAACAGACTTTTCAGATGGAGAGATGAGGAAAGGGGGAACAGAAAAATCACTAATGGAGGCCTGAAAGAGACAAGATGGGGTCAGAGCTCGACAGGAAAGAGAGGAGAGAGAGGAGGATAAGAGGATATACAGCAGTACTCACTCAGCCTGGTGGAGACAGGTCGTATTCGTCTTGTTCTCGAGCTGCGCTTCTTAATGGCTATTGTGTCCTGCGAGGAAAAAGAAGAAGAAGAAAAAAACGATAGTGAGATGCTGAGGGATAGTATTAGAGTAAGGCACACGAGCAGGAAACATGTCAAGTAGCACAAATGATACAAGCTCTCCTTCAGGCCGATCAGTGCTTCTGTCGGTGGAGTTTTGTCAAGTCACTTTTCAAAACAACACGTGAAGCAGAGCGCTGTACAACATGTAAAAACAGTCAGTGTAAAATAACAAATACACACACTGGGACATTAAAAGGTAGAAGAAGAACTGTACAAATAGTCTGTGATTAACTTGATCATGGGGTTGCAGGGAAAGCTTGATTATAGAAAACGATTGTTCATGAAAGATAAAGTCAGTATGAAGGATCAAGGCAGATAGCTGGTTGAGGTTTGTAGCCATGCTTTTTAGGCATGACGGTATAGATGTCAGTCTGTTGGTCGGTCCACCGCTTTGGTCCAATATCTCAACAGCTTTTGGACGGCTTGCTGGGAAATCTTTTTACAGACATTCATGGTGCCCAGAGGATGAATCCTACCAAATTTTGGTGATCCTCTTTTCATCAAGCATTGTCATTGTGAGCATATTAGCATCCAGAAATAAGCATTTAAATAAAGTACAGCCACACAGAGCTGCTATCATGGCTGCAGAGTCTTAGTAGGGGTTGGAGGCATCAAATTGACCAACTCAGACTTGCTCTTGTTGTAGCTAGAGAAAGTTACTAGACATTGATTATGCACATGAATAACCTATTTATGATCGGGTTTAACCATATCCCATTTTCATAAACCCGGATATGCTAGCTTGAGTACTCAGAAAGAAACCGGGATACCGTTGCATGTATACACCTTATCCCGGTAATTGTGCACCGCTGACTCGACTGTCTACACAGGCACGGCTATATCTGTTGTGACTGAATTGTGATAAATGGGTTGTGCATATGGTGAAAAGTTGTACAGCGTGTGTGTCGGGTTAGAGAGAGAAAGGCTTTTGCAGGATTCTGTTGCAGGACATAGTTGTGTAGTTGTGCAAGCAGCATTAGTGTTAATGGTATTAGACTTGGTGATGTGCGTGCAAAGTGTGTGTAGCCTAGTTGATTGCCTTGGCTTGCATCCATGAAGCACTAGGTACAGTAAGTAAGGGGGACCAGGTATTTTTTCACATCGTGTATAAAGATTACTTGATTTGTGCCAGGATGTACTTCCTGCTGCAGCTGAAGAATTTCAACCTGCCAAAGTCAATGATGCACTTTTACACGGCCATCATCGAGTCCATCCTCACCTCCTCCATCACCATCTGGTACGCTGCCACTGCCAAGGACAAGGGCAGACTGCAACATATCATTCGCTCTGCGGAGAAGGTGATTGGCTGCAATCTGCCATCCTTCCAGGACCTGTACGCATCGAGGACCCTGAGGCAGGCAGGAAAGATTGTGGCCGACCCCTCCCACCCCGGACACAAACTTTTTGAGTCACTCCTCTCTGACTCGTACCGTTATATTGCGTTATATTAATGCACATCTTGGACTATCATCCCTGTAAAGCACATATTCTCTTTACTGTAAACTTTTGCACATCCCCATATCAATAATTTTGCACATCCAGCACAAAACTGTACAGCTCTCTCATTCTAAAACAGTTATATTGTACATATTTATAAAGTTATAGTATTTTTAAAGTATCTACAGTAGATTTTTATTTAAAAAAACTTCAATTATGTTCTTGACTTTTGCAGTACTTTGCTTGTATTTTCTATTTCCTCTTAATATGTTTATTGTAATCACCAAACATCAAGGCAAATTCCCTCTAAGTGAAAACCTACTTTGAACGTTCTGATTCTGATTTAATGCCAGTCAGACTTACAGTGTAGGAATTATCGGCCTTCAATCAAACCAATCAGTGAAAAGCCTCTAAAGGCCAAAACACAATTGAATTGACGATTCATAATCAATCCAAGTATCGTTGAAATGTCTCCAGTGGAGGACTTTGGGCTTTTCAAATGTTGACCTTCAGTGATTCTGTCAAGAAAGTCAGTGTATCGTCTCAAATGCCAGAACCCAGAGGAAAATCCATCATTTTATCCATCCATCACTGAGGCTGTGTTTTCTGGTTAGAAGTGTATTTCTATGGTAAACAAGTGAAGGAGAGTGACCCTAGTTTAGTCGACATATTCTTTTGATGCATATAAGATTAAAGACAACGAATGTCTAATATCACGACTATACAATAGAATAAAAAAACTCCATAAACTACTCAACTGTTCATGTCAGACAGAAATGGGAGACAGAAATGGAAATATCTGTGGAAGACTGGAATAATATGTGAGAAAGTCACACTTATACTACCTCAAGGTCTCGGCAAGAGTTGGAAGAATACGGTATTTTGTGACTCCAAAATTGAAATACATGCTGTACAAAGGAGACAAAAAAAATGCTGGAGGCAGTGTGATAAAAAATAAATTGCTGAAAGTTTTCATAGTTTGTGGGCTTTTTTTATATTGGCAAGAGATTGCTGAATGTTTTGATTGAAAATTATACACAGAGCAAAATACTTTTCAATATCTTTAAAATACTTTTGGGAATCATTCAGAGAAAGCTGCAGGCGGAATACAAAAAAGACGAAACTGCAACTGAAATAAACTGTATGGAATAAATTGACCAATATCGTAAGACTACGACAATTGGTAAAATACTGTAGGGGGAACTGTATATATGTGCCGATAAGATGACACTGAAAGACCTACTCATTTAACTTGAAAATCATCATCAAAATGAAGTTTGAAAAACATCAACACGAACATTAAAAGGAACATATAGTCTGGAGGAACAATATTTGTTGATGATTAATATAGCATTTCCACTGCATTGTGCGGCACGGCTCTACTCAACTTAACTTGCTCTTGTTTGTTTTTCCATTAGCAAAAGTTGTGGAATTTTTTTAGGTACCTCCTCGGTCGAGGTTTGAAGCGAGCTGAGCCGATACTAGAAGGAGTTAAAACTCTGCAGACCACTGAGTGGTCAGAAAGAATCGTCACTAGCTCGACACTGGACATCCTGCGAAAAACCCGCTATTTAAAAAAAAAAAAAATGTCAATGTGAAAAAGTGGAAAAGACACCGAACCCCCTGCAATACAAGAGGACAAATGTAAAGATGGATATCAGCCCAACATGTGTCTGTATATTCATACTCACTATGCTGGTGCTGAGCTCCTCATCTGTGATGTCCAGAGAGTCTCTGTGTCTGTTGAACCTCCAGCCCGTCCCATCGTCACATGTCCCCTCCCAGCGTTTAAGATGAGACACCTGCCGAGTCTGAGGCAGACAGTAGTGCTCTTCAGTCTCTCTGACGCCCACTCACTTTCTCTCAGACACATAATATCTTTTAGTATATTTACCAGGGTCTTGTGGGTGGCGTAGAGCTCCTGCAGGATCTGGTCCACGATGGAGTTGGTGAGATATGAAACCACTGACAGCTTCACTTCTCTGCACAAGAAGATTGGGTTAGGGGGAAAGGGAGAGACGGACGGGAAGAGGTTAAAGTGAGAGGAAATCAATAACCTACTTATCAAATTCAACCTTTTACTGCTGCTCAACACTTCTACTCTTACTCTAACGCTCGGTGGATGTCCTGCGCTGCTCTTTCCATCAGAGCTGTCCGAATGGCAGAGCGAGGGATGGACACGCGCTCGGAGACAGATGAGAGCGAAGGACTCAACCTCTCGGCCGCAGAAGAAGATAAAGGGCAGAGCTCGCGACAGAGAGACACCATAGAGTCGACGATCACCTGCAATGAATGCCAGCGATCAGTAACTCAGTCGTCTGCGAACGGATCACGGCATGAAAAGACGCTGTTATATCTACCTGAAGCTCCTTGTCTGCAGCTTTGGCGAGTTCACCAGCCAGAGAGTCCAGTCTCTGCCGCACCGGCCCGTCCACAGACAGCACATGAGCCAGCTCACACAGTGACGGGTACAGCTTGAAAGAAAAGAAAATATTGGATTCAAATTTACGTGTGACAGTAATAAAAATACTACGCTCAGACGTTTCCCATCACTCACAGCTCGGGAGTTCCTGGCCTCTTTTAACACTTGTTTAGCAGCTTGAAGCTCCTCCATCTCTCCGATGCCTCGTAACACGCACACCTGCTGCTGGACACGCACACAGAGGCGCTCCATCACCTTGGAAACAGACAGGCGGGGGGAAGTGTTATGAGCTAAATCACACATAAAACACTCATAAACATACGCCGCACACATGATGAGTGCTACCTGTTCGGCGGTGCTCGTAACCAGGCCTTGGTGCAGCCGCAGAGCCTGCCTCTGAGAGAAGCGCTGTGTCTGGTTGTTCCTCACCAGAGAGCGCTGGATCTGTGCAGCAGAGACAGAAGAGAGTTACGAGTTTAATAAAACAAAAACACGAGGAGGACACAGACAGAAAAGACGAGGTGATGATGATGCAACGAGCAGATTGTTGAGGAAACAAAGTGCAATGAAGCAGAGCGAAAGGATGCAGAGAAGAGGCTGCTGTCTCATTTTAGATTTCACATTTCTGGGCCCCGTTTCCTAAAAGCATCTAAAAGGTGTTCAGAGTATTAATATAGCATCAAAAAACTATTGTCTATGTAAAGATATAGAGGCGTAATGTCTACCTGAGCAGAGAATGAAGTCTCTCTCCCTCTGTGTGTGTTGTAATCAGAGTTTCTCTGTGCTTTGTTGACATCGCTGGGCCGGCCACGCGTGCCTTTTAGTGCATGTTCGTGCATGTGTGCGTGCCCCACTGGCTTGCTCACAACCGCCGCTCTGCACTGCTCTCATACGGCGGTTACAGCTGATAACGCCATCAGTCGCGTTTCACGTTCACGTTTTGAATCGACTTTTCACGTGTCATTGAACGCCATATCCTTAACGTTAAACAGTTATGTTTAGGCAACAAAATCACTTAGTTCATCATGGTTGGGCTTAACATAAGTACGTAAACTGAGTGAAATATGTATATAAACAAGTAACATAAGTACGGAAAACACGTCACAAACGTCACTTCGAAATAGTTTCACACGGTACACAAACACCGGTCTCCTGGTTGAAATCCATTAATCCCGACCATTGCCGGCGTTGTGGAAGCGTAGCACCAACCCTCCGGTTCTCCCCTCAGGTTAACACTGTTATCTCTGTCAGCACTGTTGCTGTTGTTTTCACTGTTAGTGCTGTTAGCTGCGAGCCGCCAGCTAACGACCATGTTGAGAGCCGTGCAGAGGCAATAGAAATGTTCCCAATCTCGCATTTAGCACCTTTTAAGAAATTGGCGTGTCATTCATACGCCATTTGGTGAGACCGGCTGAAATGAATGGTTTAAATGCAAATGATAGAAGTAAAACTTGATTTAGTCTTTTAAATTTAAGTTTCTGACGATGACTGTGGCTGGTCTGCGATGCCAACCTTGGTCAGTGCCTGCTCTGTCCTCTCGGGGGCGCTGCGGTACGCCTGGCTGATGTCACTTAGGGGTAGAGGCATGTACTGCAAGGTGAAATTACTGAGAGAGAGGAAGGAAGGAAGGAAGGAACAGAGGAGAGGTGAAGTTATTGAAGGAGACAGTAACAGACTAAAGAGACGAAATAAAGTGGGTTAAATATTCAAGGGTTTTGTTGAGGTTAATATCCCCAATGGACAGAGCTCATCCCAAAATACCTCCTATGCCATGAAACGAGTGAGTAATACTTTGATCTTTGCAACCATGTCATCCTTAGCCTAAAGATAAGTCTGGACCATTTAAGATAGCAAAGTGGAAAGCAACAATTTGCTCAGCTCACGTCGCAGAGCTCTTAAATAGAAGGTAAATCTATCACGCTTTCTTAAAGTCAACACCGTTCTTGCAGCACATATATAAGATAACCTCTTATTTATTGACGATCTGTGTAGATGATGTTTTAATGCTCTTACTGTTCAAGTGCTCGAGCCACATCTAGAAATCCCGATGCAGAGGTGTTGTTGCGATCCCATGTCACACTCCTGCAGGGCAAAGTGGTGAGATGCACTGAATACAAACCTCCGTATATAGAGCACACGTTAAACTGCAGAAAAAAACAAAGAAATATCCTCTCTCTCTATATACATTGGTTCTTCCTTCACCTGAGCGTGGTGTTGATCTGCAGGGCTTTGCTCAGCATCTTGGCACCGATGTCGTCCATGTTGTTCCCGCTCAGGTCCACTTTTCTCAGGCAGGTGTTGCTGCCGAGGGCGTTGACCAGCATGGTGCCCCGAGAACGCAGGCGCGAGTCGGTCAGAGACAGAGACTGCAGGGCCTGGAGAGGCAGAAGGGAAAGACACGTGTTAAAATGAGTCTGATATTTAGGAATAAATCAAGTCGAGTAAAAATGAGCGTCGGAAAGAGAAGAGGGGACTGGAGAGCCGTGAGGACAAAGTGCAGTGGTGAAATTTACTGTGGAGTGATGCGACTCCTCGCCAACATGACTTTACATGCTGTTTGTATGAATTATTTACAATATGTGTGTGTAGGGATATAGACACTGTGCCCGCAAGACACAGGAGACAGTAATAATTGATGATACAGTGACACGTCTGCAGTGAAACATAATGCAAAAATTATGTTCTAACCTAAAAGGGGACATGTCATGAAAAACTCACTTTCTCAGTGCTTGTGCTCATACATTTGGGAGTTTGCATTCTGGAGTTCCTACCAACCCACAAACTGTGAGATAAGACAACCCAGTCAGTTTTTTGTGGGCTACCTAGATCAGAAAACATGTGATTCGACATTCAGATTTGGCTCCCCTTCCTATGTCACATGCAGGCTCATAAGAGTATATCACCCGCAATCTCAGTATCTCCACCCACGGCTTGAGCAGGGATGTCACAATACCAGAAATTTAGTAGTCGATACTAATACCAGTGAAATTCTACGATTCTCGATACCAATTCGATGACACATTAAAAAAAAAAAAAAAGTAAAACAATAATTCCCATGTACTTTAACATCCACTCCTTTATTACCGTTTGCATACTGTTTTTTGTTAGGAAGATAAACAGGTAATTATTCCTTCTCTTTTATCTGTTTTATATTGCTGTGAAAACATCTCCTTCAAACAAATTGATTTATTCAAATTTATCAGCAAAAACTACATTTTAGAAGATTTGAACACTTGATGATAACATTAGAATTTATAAATAGGGTGCGTCCTTTGGACGAGTCGATAGTGAGTTTACTGCGTCCCAAACACATTTTCTATTGTCCCTGTGACGACGGGACACCGTGACATCCCTTGGCTTGAGAACTACCTTTGCAAAGGTGCACCATATTTTTCTCGCAAACCAATCAGACAATCAGGCTGGGATGTTTCGGGAGGGGGTCTTAAAGAGACAGGAGCTAAAACAAAGCGTTGCAGACAGAGGGTGAATACAGGTCTATTCAGACAGACAGTATTAAAAAATCAATATGTTTTGTTGAACATTAAAGCATGTAAACATGTTCTAGTAGAAACCCCAAATACAAGAACATGAACCTGAAAATGAGCGTTATATATCCCCTTTAGGTCAACAACTTTATAATCTTTATTATTTTTTACGAAGGCGTATTAGCGCCATTGAAGGTAAAAAATAATAATAATAACTTTCTGAGTTTTTTTCCGTAGATTTACGACTTTATAATCATGCATGAGTTTTTTCTCGTAAATTTGCCCCTTTAATCCAAGAAAATATCCAAGTTTTTTTCTCTCGTAAAATTATGACTTTAATCTTTGAAATTCAGATTTCTTTCTCTGAATATTACCCCCCTCCCCGGTATCATAATTTTTTCTTTTACCTACAATGGCCCTAATACACCGTCGTATTTTTTCCTTCCGGAGAGAAACTAGAATACGTGTATTTTTCTGTGTCTTTGCAGCTGATTAATTTTCTATTTGTATGATGAAACTAGTGCCAGAAAACTAGTAAATTTGCATCACACAGTATATTTCCTGTGTTATCACTCACACATTCCTCCTCCTGTATGAGATGAACCAGCTTCTGCAGGACTTCATCCAGAACCCTGCAGACAAACAGGGACAAAAGCTGGATGAGCTGGCGTGAGTCATTTCCTGCCGGCAGCGAGCTGTCTGCCCGGGGAGCGGCACCCGCTTATGAATACGGAAGTTAAATCACAGACACGTATATTCGAGCTGGCGTATGTAGCGCACGCACCCTCGTGTTCATGCACACACACACACGTACATACACAAATACCGGCAGTAGAGCGTGACATAGAGCAGCACCTGTTTTTGATGTTGAAGTTCTTGCCCAGATATAGGTGTTTGAGGGACGGGTGTCTGGAGAGGGCCGGCAGCACTGTGAGCAGGTCTGCATCGAGACCTGTCAACACACACATACATATATACATTTATATTGCTCAGCATGGCTTGATTCACTAACAGCCAACTCAAACCTCGCCTGCCCGAGGACAAAGAGTCAAGGTCACAGAGGGATGTGATGCAGCGTGCCACCGTACCGTTGTCCGACATATCCAGAGTGCCGATAGAGGAGACTCTGGGGAAGAGTTCCTGTATTACAGCAGCTCCTGCAGACCTTAGCTGGAGAGAGAGAGAGAAGAGGGAAACCAACATATGCACAGGCGTGAATCCCAGTCATTTTAGGTTCAGTCATTGGGGAATTGTTCTATTTTTCCACAGTGAGGCAGATTTATGAATGCCTTTTTTTATGTCTCTGCAACAGTGTGAAGGTTCGTTGAGCGGTGAGCTCTGCCTTGCTTGTGATCTGCAGCAACTCTGCTCAAAATATTTCCGGCTACTTGTTAGCTTGGCACATTGTCGCTTAAATGAACAGCATATAGAGGGATCTATTGGCAGAAATGGAATGTAATGTTAATAAGTATGTTTTCTTTAGTGTATAATCACCTGATAATAAGAGTTATTGTGTTTTCGTTAGCTTAGAATGAGACGTTTATATCTACATGGGGAGCAGGTCCGCTTCACGGCCGCCATGTTTCTACAGTAGCACCTTTAAACAAGTAAATATATAAATATCCTAATAAACCTGGAAAAGCTGTTTCCATCATCAAAGCTGTGGGTGCACGTTAACAGGATCGGATTGGAAGTTTGATATAATTTAATATATACATATTAGCATCTTCATAAGTATGTGAATTAAAACGTATGGGGGAGTTAAACCATCATCTCTCCTTAACTTACTAAACTTAACTATGTATATTTACATAAATTATGTACATAAGTACAACTTGTACTCGAAGGAGCAATATTTTGCATAAACAACATTATGACATGCTACAGTATGTCTATTTGAGAATTACAATAACTAGTTGATTTACCATACAAAGCGTATTGAACATTACACTAAAGTGTATAAAGTCATTAAAGAATTCACCTCAATCAGCTGCAACATTGAAATGCTGCTTACACATAAAAATAATCCATTATTATGTGATATAACAGGACCCATTCTGTTGCATGATGTTTAACTTTAAGTGAATTTAGCTGATAATACTCCTGTCTATTTTATTTCATTTTAAATACCGTAGTTTTACTTCAGTATTTTTGCAAAAAAAAACAACACTGTAAAATCTGCATATTCTGAATGCTGTAAAGTGAATGAAACAAATTATATTGACTGTGAGGTACATTTTGGCCTTGACTTCAGCTGTAAACGCAGAGCAAAAATGTGTTCTTGTGACATAGATGTGTCTGTTT
Source organism: Sebastes fasciatus (assembly GCF_043250625.1). Lineage (NCBI taxonomy): Eukaryota > Metazoa > Chordata > Actinopteri > Perciformes > Sebastidae > Sebastes > Sebastes fasciatus. The sequence continues at coordinate 25,526,334 of NC_133799.1, read as the reverse complement.
ATGTGTGACTTTAGTGTCACTCAGTGTGGGAACTTTGTTTCACACATAGTTTTCTGCTTTGAGTCGGTACTCAGATGCTCACAAAAGCAGCAGAGTCTTACCTCACAATTTCATTCAGACTACAAAAATCTTTTCAACACATTCACAAACTTGAATTTCTCTTTCAAATGATTTCTGAACATATTTGAGCCCACACAATACTGTGAGCGTGTGACTCAAGATCACACTATAAAGCAAGGAATCTCTGTCTATCTGTGTGTGTCCTTTGAATATCTCAGGGACCATTCATCCAATCTACTTCACACTTGGTGGGCGTGTTGCTGGGGATCCAAGGGAGTGCAGTGTTGAATGTGGTGTGATTTGGCCAGATGGTGGCGCTATAACAATGAACTTTATGTTTTGGCCTGTAATTTTTTAACCATAAGAAACAAAATTATTTTTTTCCGCCATTTTGAATTTAGTCCAAATCAGATTTTTTGTTGCTTTTCCTACAAATTTGAAGACATTGTCTTCAGATTTGGTACATAACATCTCTGAACCAAGCCGGAACAAGTTACTTGATTTTTGATGCTCCACACAGTATTGCTATAGCTGGCCCTCAAAATTAGCTCAAATGCCGTGGGCAGATCTTATATTTAAAAAAATGTCATATCTCCTGAAGGCTTTGTGCTATTCTAACCACATTTGGTGGACATGTGTAGATATGATGTCTGAGGGACTATGACATGACACATTTGGTGCCATTTGGCCAATAGGTGGTGCCTTTAAATATCTCAAGAACTGCTAATCCGATCTACTTCACACTTTGCAGGTGTATTGCTGGGGTCCCAACGACGTGCAGTGTCGAAGTCTGTACAATTTGGCCAGATGGTGGCACTATAACAATGAACTTTATGTTTTGGCCTCTAAGTTTGAACTCTAAGTCTCAGAAATTTTGGATTTTGTGGGTTCCAGATGAATCTATCCATATAAGCCACGCCCATTTGCGTCTAGATTTTCAGCAATTTAGAATTTTGTGCAAATATGATTTTTTTGCTCCTGCTCCCACAAATGTTGAGCAATCATCACCAAATTTGGTACAGAACATCTCTGGACCAAGCTGGGGAACGTTTTTTTAATGTATTTTTGCTGTTCCATACGGTTCTGCTGTAGCTGGCCCTCAAACTTTGCTCAAATGCTGTGCTGTGATGTCATATTTCCTGAATGCTTTGTGCTATTGCGACCACATTTGGTGGACATGTGTAGATATGACGAGTGACCATAGCAAATTTGGTGCCATTTGACCAATAGGTGGCGCTGTAGCAGCATCATCTAACTGTAAAGGAAGTATTCTCTGTCTTTGTATGGATGTATGTATGCATGTATGGCTGTCCTTCGCATATCTCGAGATCTGTTCATGCAATCAACTTCTCATGATGTCACAAGATCACACGAAAATCCATCTTGTCAGGCTTCAAGTAATGCATTTGTGTCCGACAAGCCAGAGCACGGTTCAATCAGCGTCCTGTGAGGAGCTACTAGCAGCTACAGGCGTGGCTTAGGTGTGTATGACGCAACGACACGGAGAGGTGACTGTTCCTTCTAAACAATGGCGGCTCCTGAAGAGATTAGCGTAGATATTGCAATAACATCAGTTCTATCAGAGCTGGAGAGTATTTCTACACCGAAAGAAGAGCAAAGAACGGCACTGAAGGCTTTCCTCGATGGAAAAGATGTTTTCACTCTTCTCCCAACTGGCTCCGACAGGAGTTTGATTGACAGATGGTTCATCCAATCGCCTGCCAAGTACTTTTTGAAAGAGCTTGCCCTTTTCCAAACAGCTTCCAATGACGGCTTCTCAGATGGTTCTGTGTAACAAACCATCTGGCGGGTCAGATTACGTGCAAGCAGCCATTCCACGGTTCTCGACAAGGCTGCAAGCAGCACTTCTGGGGGCCAAGCAATCGGACCGCTTTGAACGGGCGTTGCACTAGTACCTTTAAACTGCATGTGGAGATAGGAAGAAAATCCCCTACTCTGTATGACGAGAACATACCGAACTAACCCTTTAACTTGAGCTCGCAGACGTAGAGATGAACTCTTACCTCACAGCCACTGATGTCCAGATGAAGGTCATTGATATGAGGATTGGAGGTTAACCCTGTTAGCAGAGACCTGCGGAAACAGGAAGGATAGAAGAAGTGAGCGATGGAGAAACGGCGAGGAGAGGAAGCTGCGTATATATATATGTGCTTCATCGTAGAGGAGTTTGGATGAAAGGAAGGAGAATAAGAGGCGACATGGCGAGTACCTCAGAACATCAGGGGGCAGCTTCATAGAGGCCAGGCTGACATAAGTGAGGCTGAAGGCCGAGCTGAAGAACTGACGGAACAGCGGCAGCGTGTCCTTCACTTTCCTATCGGATAAAAAAAAACAAAAAACAAGGTGAAAGATGAAAGAGAGGTGATGATAGAGAGAGTGCGATGGAATGAGACCGGCCACACAAAAGAGATGAAGTCACATTGTTGACATGCTGGGTAAATATGAGTGCAGTGCTGAGCGCAGCGTACTGACACAGAATGAGAAACAGAGCGAATGAGAGAGAGGGGGGAGTGGGGTCAAATGATAGATAGCTTCTGCTTAAATATGCATGAGTCTTATCTATGCAGACAGCGCCGGGAGTTCTGGTTTTAAACGGCAGTAGACACACCCACATAGAGGAAGCACAATGTACCAGTGACTCCCACAAAGCTCATTTCTGATTCCCCATTAAGCAAGAGATGAAGATAATGACAAAAAAAAAAAAAAGAGAAAGAGAGAGGAGGCCTTTACGGTGAAATAAGGATGATATAATCCCAGATTTGGATTTGCTGGTGCCTTTATTGTTTAGGTAATCTTTAAGAGATGACTAACCTGTGGGAGAAGGAATTTTTGGAAAGATTCAGAAAGGAAAGATCAGCGCAACACCCCCTCAGAAGAGCCCCAAATAGCTGTATGAGACACAGGGTGGAAACAGTTAATCTGGGCTGAGAGAAATGCATTTCTTTTTTAGCGTTGCACATAAACATTCGATCGTGCCCAGACATTAAATACTTACTGAGTCCACAGAGCAATCTGTGCCTGACAGATCCAAATGGACCAGGCAGTTGGGCTGAGACAAGAACAGATACAAGTGCTGGAAACAGAAAGAGAGAAAAGAGGTATAAGGATAGAAAAGTGGGGTATAAATGGAGCAGTGTGTGTTTTTTGTTTTCCGGATGGGTTGTGCTTTCTGACCGAGGCGTCCTCCCCCGAGAGGACCCCGGGGTTCTTGCTCAGGTCCAGGTGCAGCAGAGAGTTGGAGTACTCATCGCTGGAGCACAGAGCCTGAGAGAGAGACACCACTCCTGAGAGAGATGGATAAAAGGAAAGAGAGACAGAGACGGGAAAAGGAGGAGGGAAGTTGTACAATATTAAAAGACAGAGAACTCTCTCAAAACATTTTGTGTCCTTACATTATTCATACACATCTGCAGCAGCAGGTATCAGCGAATGTAACGGGAAGCAGCGTGTCTGCCTGCTTCAATGTAATATTTAAATTCTCCACTGGGTACAGGGTAAGATGAGACGGTAACAGGAGGCGGGGCAGACATCAAAAGTCAATACGGAGTCGAAGCAGGGGTAAAACGTGAAACAAATCTCTCCAGGAGGGAGAATCCTCTGGGGCTTTGGAGGCTTTATACTCCCTAAATTATAATCCAACCTGAGCTCAGAGAGCTGCTCAATCAGATGCAGCTTTATAAAAACTGTTGTCGGTCTATAATCAAACCAATTTCCACCCGATTTTGGTGAGTTGTTGAATTGTGGCCACACTTTCTCAACATCACTGAGCCATGAATAGCAAGGCAGGAAATAGAAAGGGACGGGCCCAAACCTTTGGAGGTGAGGGAGGTCTTGGAGAGGTTGAGGAGACGGAGGCCCTTACTGAGGCGACACACCTGCTGAATTAAGTTGGACACACCTGCAACGTACATACAAGAGGGATAAAAATAGAGTTACAGAAGACACCTCATTACCAACATACAATATTACTAAATAAGACAACCAAAGAGAGTGTTATTGCACCTTGGTTGTCCAGTGAGTTGTGGGCCAAGTTGAGTGAGTGGATGACAGAAGCAGGGTTCTCTGAAAGAGCAGCTGACATCTTCTGTGGAAAGTCTCTGTGAAGTAGGTCCATAGTTTAGTATGTTGTAAATACACACAAGCATTTAAAGGGAGAGATTTAGCACTGCACACATGATCAGCGGTAAAATCGCTCTGCGCTGGCTCTGCCATTGTTTCCCTGTGGGGAGAACGGTGGCGCCCGACTAGGCAGAAACGCTACCCTTGGCGTGGCATGGCGCACCACTCAAAATCGCCACTGAGCACTGCGCTCAAAGTTCAAATTATTTCAACTTTGACCTTGGTTACCGCTGACCTTTCAAAGCGCAACCAATGAGAACAGCTGCAACTATTGTTGCCTCCGGGTCTGAAAAGTGAAGCCAATGCTGAAGTACCTTAAACTTGCATTCTTTCTAACAGCCAGCAGGGGACGACTCCTCTGGTTGCAAAAAGAAGTCTGATTGTATAGAAGTCTATGAAAAAATGAGCCTACTTCTCAGTTGATTTATTACCTCAGTAAACATTGTGAACATGAGTTTATGGTATCGCTAGTTTCAAGTCTTCTTCAATACAGCATGATGTTCATTTAGTAAATTATGGTCCCATTTAGAGTCAGATAGACCATAAAGCAGGGGATGCTTTAGGGCGTGGCTACCTGGTGATTGACAGGTCGCTACCACGGCGTTGTCCGGTCATGAAAGTTAATTATAACATTTTTGGTCATCTTAAAATGTCTTACTCAGCGTTCGGTTATACTTAGCTCCACCCTCTCGTGTCACTTCTGGTTGCAAAGAGCCAAAAGGCGACTGGTAAAATGAGGAATTTGAGGCTTCAAAACCGTAGTCCACAAACCAATGGGTGACATCACAGTGACTACGTCTACTTCTTATATACAGTCTATGCATGCACTTTTTTTGTGGAGATACTGCTGCCTCTGCAAGGCTCTGCACCCTACCTCGCAGTGAGTGAAGAGCAAATGTCTTATCATTAGACCATCCTGACTGCTTGTAAATGCCCACATCTTTAAAATGCCCCCCAGTTTGTAACGCAGGGTTTGTTAAAGTTTCAAATTCTCAATCTGAGATTTCTCAGACTTTAGAGAGCTTCCTTCAGAACCACAAAGAACATCACACCACTGCTTCCACCGGCTGAGTCGTACTTGTGTGGGTTTATAGAAGATTGAATGGATGAAAAGTAAAAGAGAACTCACGATTTTAACCCGGCGTTCTCCAGCGTGATCTCCTCCAGGCTGGAGGATTTGCTGACTGTGTGCAGGACCTGCTCAGTGACCTCTGACCCCTGAGGGGGGGGGGAGGGGGGGGGGGGGGGGGGGGGGGGGGGCGGGAAGGAAACATTTAAACTAAACATTTCATCTGTTTTTGCTTAAAGCCTTTTTCAATAACTCAACAGAAACAGTTTATACTCACTATCCGCAGGTCTTTGCAGTACAGTTTAGTGAACCAGGTGTTGTACGCCATCGATGCAACAATCACCGCCAAATCCCTGGAAGAGATGAAACTGAGGTAAATGAGGTGCCATATTTTTTTGGGAGATTACAGTGTTTGACCGCTCTCCGTCCCTCACCTGCTCTCCAGGTGGCTGAAGTCCAGCAGGTTAAACTCTCGGCTGTCCTGGGAGTGATAGATGGTGTCCACATCCTAGGAGCAACATTACCCATGAGCCTGTTTGCTGAAGTACATGACCCCCTTCATTTTGTGCACAGTGCTGTACGTAACACTCAAAAGCACTCACAGCGACACAGGCACAGTCCCACAGCTCTTACCCACTGCACTTCCTCCTTGCAGCTGATGCCATTATAGTCGCACAGAGCGGCGTACGTCTCTGAGAAGCCTCCTGAGAGGCGGGCAGGCGGGAGGAGAAAAAAACAAGAGAGAGAAAAACAAAATGAATCTGCGATGATGTGAACAGCTGCTTCCTTCAGCGATAAAATGCACACAGAAACATTTGCCCAAATTATCAATCTTTTATTTGTCTGACAGAGCAAAAGAACATCTGGGAGACCATTTGCGAAGTGAGCCAACTTCCTCTCCAGGCTGCCAAGTGGTGTGCATGTGCCCCTATTCGTGTGTGTGTGTGTGTGCATGTGTGCAAAATTCTCATGTTGGATGATAATGTTTCTTTTACCACAGGCCCTCTGGGTTTCCACTGAAGTCTCTGAGCTGGGCGAGTACTTCCTGCTGCCCTCAGAAAGGTCGCTGTCTGAATGACAGATGGAAGGACTGCAAAAAAACAAAAGATGAGGTATCATTTATTTTTTAAACTTCCTGATTATCTACCGCTGCACAGATTGTGAGAGAGTGGCACTTACGCGAAAATGGAGTTGTTGAATATTCGAGAGAGAGCGAAATTAATATGGCTGACCACATGGTTGAGGTGCTCGCGTGCCTCAAACCTCAGGGAGAAGCTGGACTTGTCAGTGTCGATAATAACCTGCACAGAAAACTGAGCTGTAAAATATATATTTCACTTTATGTAAAAGCAAGACCCTCCCCAGCATTACTAATATTTTCTTTGGACTCTCTCCCCCTTAATATCTTAAAATATAGTACTGAATTTGTTCGTTTCACAATTAATGACTAAAAGAGTATATCTTATAATGTTCCTATAATTAAGATGATTCCAGCAACTCTGTATTTTAGAATAAAGAGATTAGATCTGCATTGATGTTTCGATTAATCAAGTCGATCGACAGAAAAATAATCGCCAACTATTTTGATAATCATCGTTGAAATGAAAATGCTGTTTTCAGCCTTTCATATATGGAGATTTCCTGCTTTTCTATCATATAAACTGAATATATTTGGGTTTTGGACTGAAAAAACAAGACATTTAAAGGCATCAGAAAGTGGGACGGACATTTTTGTCACTATCTTCTGACATTTTATACCAAACGATTAATCAATTAATCCAGAAAATAATCGTCAGATGATGTGAAAAAAAATATTAAACCTAAATTTGTTACTTTCAGGGCTGCAACTAACGATTATTTTCATTATCGTTGTTTAATCTTCTGAATATTTTCTAGATTAGAAACACAGAGATACGCTGTACCCGAATGCAAATAAATGGAGTTATCTTTTGAATTTTCGTTCTGGGCTTGTGTCTTGAAATCATCCCCCTTATGTTGGTAAGTGGCTCTGGAAAGTTTTAAAGCAACTGCACAAATGTTCGTAGAGATAACATTTATATTCTCATGACTGTCATATTGGTTGTGTTAGCTAGATAGAGTGTGATGGGAAAATTAAGCCCATAAAAACAGTGAGAACATTGTTGTTCTCTGCATACGGCAAGCGAAGGCTGAAAAGTAAGTATTAAAGACCTTATTCAGACTACCCTCCACCATGCAAAGAGAACAAAAATACAACAATACTCGACATAATCCCCCTTTTCTGACCTCCCCTCCCACTCTAATAACTTTCCTACAGTCCCTGAGCAGTTTATCTAGTTTCCATCACCGTCAGCAACAGAAGAGAACAAGTTAATAAGAGAGCATTGACTGTCACTGCAGCTGTTTCGATAAATGGTTTAAATGCTGTCATTCCTTGAAGGCCAGAGTGATGTAACCACTCCGTTATACAACTCTACAGACAAACAATTAGCTTTTCACAGTGGAGCTGAGTGGGAACAGATTTCAGTATTAATGTTAAAAATTCACCTGGTGCTCAGGGTGGGAATTCAAAGCTCGAATCTCCAAGAAGTTGAATGTGGTTTCTACCTGTAGTTACAGTCGACAAAGTAAAGGTTTCAGCTGGCATCATGAAAAGAAAAAACGCTTTATACTGTAACTGGAGACAGAGAGCGATGAGAAGTACCTTAGCGGGAATCTTTGGCGCCAGGAAGTAGAGACGCCATGTTGTGAGGACCTAAAAAAAGGAGAATAGAACACAAAGTTCACTGCTGTCACACTCCCCGCAGGGAAAGAAAATAGTCCCGGGAGTTTCCATGGTAATGATGAGAGGGAAATGAGGAGTACTTTTCCATATTCATGTATCGATCGAGCTAAAAGCTCTCAGTGTCAGAGACACGTTGTCTAACATTAACAGATTGACATACGGGCTGAGAAATGACGGCATGTTGCAACGTTCTTCTCACAAATAGGAGATGTAATTTCATTAGCGTTACATTACGTCTGACATGAAAGTGGCTCGTATATTAAATTTCAGAGATGCGGTGTGGCTTTGGGGCTCAACAGGGCAATCGTTTCTGGTCATTCAGCAGCTCCCCAGAGCTTTAATATCAGAATTTAAAGCAAAGAATCATAGTCAATTATGTTTTCCTCCACATTTCAAGTCATGGGATCTGTTCCAGATTTGCATTTTTTTTTTGCTACACTACCTCCGCTAATTTGCCGTCTGCAGTTCTGGAGTGCGTGATCATTTTTAGTGCCTTGCAAAGTTGATGTGAGTTTGGACGTGACTGGCAATTTGAAAAGCAAACAAGAGAGCTTATTTGTGCGTCTCCGTCTGAGCGAGCACACGCAGCATTTCTGGGCCTGCACCTACTTATTCTCGGCATGGAAACATTTGTGTCAGGCAGCTGTTGGATAAATCTGATTCTGCCCCTGATTCTTGTGCTTTTTTTTTTTTTTTAGCAAGCACATCCTAAAAAAAAGTCTGTCTCCATCAAGGCAAACAAAGAGCAGTGATTCTTTGGCATTTCGCTGCTCCCCACCAGCACTGCCCTCTGCTCTTTCTCTTCTCCTCTTCTGCTCCGTCGCTCCCAATCATTTACTCCATTCTCTACGATGGCCCTGTTAAAACACTCCCTCAGGACAACCTCTCCCTCCCTCCATGTGCCTCTCCCCAATGAAAAGCGGTAATTAAATTACAGCTCTCCCCCTCTCCACTGTTGTGTTTTTCTTTGGAGAGAGGAGCTTGACACAGGCCCGTCAGAAGCACACACTGACAGCCTCATACACCCACACAGTCGGCGAGGTGTCGGAAATGTAGTCGCTCAAAATGTGAGATGAAGAGAGAGAGAGAAGAGGAGAAGGAGGAGGATGTGCGTTTCACTTCAAAGACTGTCTGAAGGAGTTGATTAAGGAGACCAGATTGTATCACATTACGGTGATGAGTCGGGGTTAGATGTGGTAGTTAAGAGTAAACAGGAGTAAATCATGCTGATGCAGCAGCAGAGAGAGAGACTCCACATCAAAGGGAGACCACACACACATCATGCTTATTGTGGCGTATAATTATGCTGCTACAGGACAGATATTCTAATCGTCTCTTGTTTGAAACTTTTTCCAACAAAATTAGTGCGTATATGCAGTTTTTTTTTGCTACCTGCTAAAAATAGGCGATAGACTCCTAAAGCCTCTTTTCCACTGGACAAATCCCCACTAACATCTGGCTTTTATCTTCAGTGGGAAAGGTTACAACCAGCATTCACTCCCAGGACAAATCACTCTGCTGAAGTGACTGGTATTTTATCGGCTCCAGCTCCAACCGGCCCTGATGGAAACATGACATCTGGGTGGACACGCTAACTTTTGCGGCGTGATGTTATGTGACACCCGTTGGAGGTGAATATATAATAAATAAAATCAACAGGGATTTGGACAATTCTTATATCTATTAACGTACAAAACATACAGTTAATATGCTCTCCTCAAAGCCACCAGACTCCGGTCAGTCATCAGTCATTTTACCCCGCTGATCATCGTAAAAACACACTTTCCACTGTTCCAACAATCACCAACTCTGATTTGGTCGAAATAAACCCTCAATTCACCGAGTTAGATGTGAAAAGAAACAGCCGTTATATGCTCTCCTCAAAGCCACCAGACCCCATTGACAGAAACAGTCATTTTTACCTCACTTATCATCGTAAAACACACGTCATTCAAACACAACAGAAACAAAACAAAAGTCATTGAAAGCACATAGGTGTGAGACTCCTTTCCCATTGCCAGTAGACTGGAGCCTTTCTGGGGTTTTTTCTGGTGTATGACGTTCGACATCACGAACGCGCCGGAAAACAGGGTTAGTAAACGTTGAAAATGTTATGGTGGTTACTTCTTTTTTATATCTGTTACTTATTCAGTCTCTCTTTCAAACTCTCAAACCAGAGTTGGTGGTTGTTGTCGAGTCTGAATGACGTGTGTTTTACAACGAATCAACGAGTAAAATGACTTTCAATGGAGTCTGGTGGCTTTGGGGATCACATATAACAGCTGTTTAGTTTCACATCTAACTTATTTATTTATTTCAACCAAACCAGACTTGATGATTGCTGGAACAGTGGAAGGACTAACCAAGATGGTTACGATGAGTTTTATTTTGTGTGTGTTTTACGCCAATCAACGAGGTAAAATTATGGTTCCTGTCAACGGAGTCTGGTGGCTTTGAGGAGAGCATCTTAATTGTATGTTTTGTTTTGTAAATTCTAATAATTGTCCAAAGGTTGATTTAATTTATTTAATTTATTAAATCTTCAACGCACGTCACATAGCATCACACTGGAAAAGGGGTGAAAATTAGCGTGTCCACCCAGGAATGACTGCCGATTGTAACCTCTCCCACCGAACACAAAAGCTAGATGTTAGTGGTTGTTAGTGTTTTTTGTCCAGTGGGAAAGGGGCTTTAGAAATCAAGATAAATTCATGTAATCTGCAGCGACAGATCACAACCTTAAAGAAGCTTCGACTCCAAACCTTAACACGTTTAAGCTCAGCTTTCCCTTCCAAAAAAAGCAGTGTTTGATCAAACTCCAATCTCTTTTTCCGTCGTCTATGCGCGCCCAGCAGGAGCTCGAACTCCTTCCAGTTCAGCTTTTAAAGAGGAAATGAGACATGGATTGGAAAGAGATTATTGGAAAGATGTTGCTGGCAGATAGACATATCAAAGTGTGAATATCAAAGGCCATACATGCAGAAACTCTCCTAAGAGCCCATGCTCGCCACACGACGAATAATTAAAGCATCCGTTGAGTGGAAGGAAGCGCAGCTCTGTCTAGGCAACGCTTGGATTGCAGGAGGGGTAGAAAGTACTCTTACTTCACCGCAGTTGGGAATTGTATAAGATCATGTGGTTTAGTTGCTGCACTTAAAGGACCACTCAATCAATAAAAGCTGCTCTGTGCTGACTGTATGTTACCTGTGTGTGTGCTTTCATGCACATATATATAAATCTACTGCATTCTGCAAATACAAGCATCCTCTCCGGGGTCCAGTCTAAGCTCTGGTCCATAATGTAAGAGCTGATTGCCCCAGATTTGATCCAGATAGCTGGCTGAGCTTCACTCACTCAAATCGAGATTTCCCATCTCTGTCCCATATTCTCTGATGAAAGCACCCCAGAATCAAAGGCTGTGAGCTGCTCAGCCCCCCCCCCCCCCCCGCTGCCTCCACAGTAGACACAGGCGCTCCCACAGATACCGTCTATCCAATATTCATCCCGCCCAGCCGCCAACAGCAGTCACAGAAGAGCGCCGGCAGTTAGAGAATGCCATTCACCCTCACTGTTAAATCATGGAGGGCCTCTACCTCTGCTGTCACGGACGTCAGCGCGGTGGCAGAGATACATTAACGCTGCAGTGGAAAGTTAACCTCAAAGATACTGTACTTTACATACATGGTGCACGCATCAGACTGCTTATGTTGCAGGATTACGGCGTTCTTCTACATCAGCAGCAGCAGCCTGACGTTAGTGTAACACAGAGGCCCATTAAAAAAAAGAGCCCAGCCCTCAGTGGACAGACAGAAAGGAAGCAGCGACTCACCAGTAGTCTGTCCTCTGTTTTGCCATTTTTGGAGTCAAGCTTAATTCCATGAATAAACTTGATGGATGATTTGTCGATAATCTTCCTGATGCTTTCTGTGGATGAAAAAAACAACACGTAGACTTAAAATACGCACAAACACTCATTCTCTCTGTTTCAGTCTTTTAAAGGACCAGTGTGTAACAATTAAGGGGATCTATTGGCAGAAATGGAATATAATATCAATAACTGTGTTTTCTTCAGTGTGTAATCACCTGATAATAAGATTCGTGTTTTCGTTATCATAGAATGAGCCGTTTATATCTACAAAGGGAGGGGGTCCTCTTCACGGAGTCTGCCACGTTGCACCTCCATGTTTCAACCGTAGCCCAGAATGGACAAACCTATTCCTGCTTGGGCCGGAGTCGATAACGTTACTCGCTCCCGTCGCCGCCGCTTTCTCTCTCTTGCTTCACCACTCACTTCCCACGTACACACACACTCTACACACCGGCTCTGCTCCTAATGACCTACGCTACTCTAACAACAACTGGCTCTACAGAGGGATATTCGCATTTTCGCGTCGGCCACCCCAGCTCTCCAACACGCTAGGCGCACGGGAGAGGCTTCAGTTGGTTGCAATCTCCTCACCTCACCGCTACATACCGCCAGATCCTACACACTTGACCTTTTTAATGCCTAAACCAGCATTGTTTGCATATTTCATAGCATTTAAAGGTACAGTATGTATGATTTGGCGGCATCTGGTGGTGTGGTTGCAGATTGCAACCAACTGAGTACCCCTCCTCTCACTCCTCCCTTTCCAAGACTGCGGTAACGTGAGTGGCTGAGTGCAAAACCGTGGTAACGCCGTTTGCCTCGCTAAAAGGCCATCAATACCATAATAAAGGCCTTTACACACCGGCAGTGTTTTGTTTGTGCAATTAATTTGCAGGTCAATATAATTTTTTTCTTTTCTTCTCATGAGTACTTTCACACAGAATGCGAATATTATCAATCAATCACGTTGTGCTGAACAGCTTGAGTTGCGTCTGTATTTATGAATCAAGAACACGGAGTCTCCATAGTCCAAACCAAGACGGTAAGATTTATTACTTCTTTCAACCTTGAAAAAGGCAGCACACACAATAAAAGCCCTAGACATATAATATTCACAGGCGAGTATTTCACATTTTCGTGTCGTTTATTCATCACGTCCTCGGTGTACAAAGGCCCTAACACTACTTTAGGAGCATCAGTTTCGCACTCTGCAGCTCACGTTACTGCAGTTTCACAAGCGTGTCGGAGAACTACGGTGGCCTTCAGGTAACGTAAACACGTGAAAGTCTCTCTCTAGAGCCAGAGTTTGGTTTGTCCATTCTGGGCTGCTGTAGAAACATGAAGAGGACCTGCTACGACATGATATGAAGGGCTCATTCTAAGCTAACGAAAACAACGATTCTTATTTTCAGGTGATTATACACTATTCAAAACATAGTTATGAATATTATATTCCATTTCTGCTAATAGATCCCCGAAATGTTACACACTGGCTCTTTAATAAAAAACATATTACTGCTGAGCATTTATCAAAGCAGGCTGTCATCTTTTAGACTCGTTTGTGTTTTCCTACATTCCAGAAAACACAGTGTAAAAAAAATCAACCTGCAAGAGACTGAAAACATGAGACACGCAATTTATCACAGTGAAAATTATGTCTGCGTTTATTTTTCTCAAAGTCACATTAATGTTGCATGTGCAGCGAGATTGATTTGAAGAGTCTACACTGCAACAATAACATCAGTTTGACAAAAATAGAGAGGGATATGTTTACGGTAGATTATCTATCTGCTGTCTCTCTCTGCAAGCTGATTTTCATATCTTATCATAAATGCCTTCCAGCCAGGTATACTGTAGAGAAAACCACATTTAGAAGACCCTTTGGAAGACAGTTGGTGCTTATAAGTACACATATTTCATGGTTAACACCCCGGTGTTGTAGGGATTAAGGTACTGACCAATAACTGCAATGTCTTAAGAAATTAAATATGTTAAATTTTGATCATTTTATTTAGTTTGCTAATCTTAAAGTCATCTATAAATGCGTACACATCCAGGCTCCTCAGGCGCTCAGTGACCTTTTGGTTCCACTGAGAGCTTCGGGCTCAGTAACATGTGGAGCATCCAACAGGAAATTGTAAAGTGCGCCCACGTAAATCCCCATTTGGACAAACAGCTTTTAGTTTTTGGGGGTTCAACATGTGGAATTTCTTACCTCCAGAACTCAAATCCTGATTGGGATTATTTTAAACTCAAACTGAAACTGTTTTTGAGGATGGTTCAGTCATGTAGTCGTGATTGATCTGGTGTTTTATTGTATTATAGTTTGTGTTTTATATTGTTCTGTCTGTATTTTCTCGTCTAGTTCTGAGTTTTGTATGCATTTATGAGTTTGTGGTGTCGCAACATACCGGTATGACGATAACTGTGATATTTAAAAATGAAATATTAATATCATGCTAATAATACACATATGATAATATCGTGTTAATAATCCAGCGCCTTTTAAATAATTTTATATAAACAGTTATGGTTACAGACTCTCTTCTCCACCTCCCTACACTTGTATTTAGAGTGTTATTAATTTGCAAAAAAAAGAGACAAAACGCACAATAAACAAAGTTAAAGTTGAATATGACTGATAGCAATATCTTTTTTTTCAAATTGTCTATAGATTACGCGATAATATCATTATCGTGAATTCTTTTGGGCACGATAATTGTAAAAATCTGATATTGTGACAGCCCATAGTCTTGTGTATTTGTTGTTGAGTTGTATGTATATTAAATTTTCATCCAGGGACGGGCATTGCAAATGAGCTAAGGCTATAAATGCTGTGGTATGTGGAATTGGTTTATGCGACATACTATACAAATAAACATTAAATAAATTATTAAATGTCCCTGGTTCAACACCGGCTAGGGATCTTTGTGCATCTCTCTATAGCCTCATTTCCTGTCATCTAACTACCGTCATAAAGCATAAAAATGCCCCCAAAATACTTTAAAACCTCCAAAACACCAGTACGGCCATTTAAGAAAAGATCAGATCAAATTAGTCAGAATCAAACTGAGCATTAAATGACTTTGACCTTTAGGTGGACAGGTCTGTATTCATGCCTTCATCTAATAACTGAAGGAGACATCAGGTTGGTCATTTGAACAGACCTGTCATGTCGTGGCATTTCAGAAGATGATAAAATAATCCAATGAACTCTGAGTCCGAATGAATCCTGATGATTTTAAATAAGTTACAAACCTCTTCTGTGAAAATGGATGCAAAAAAAGACTGACATTTAGCGGGAAGTAGTCTGGAATAATCACAGAAATATAATGATCATTTTTAAATCACCCCCTCGTGATATCATCAAAATGCTTCACAATATGCCTCAGTGTCGTTTTCTTCCTTCCGAGAGCAACGTGACACATCGGAGCATCAGTGTTTATGATTCACTGAGAACTGTTCCTGTCAAACAGCATCACTGTCAGCGCTGTGACCTCTGACTTGTATACGGCACACAAGCTGCCAGAGGAAGAGTCTCGCTCGCAGCCGGGCGAGGAACGCACGGCACCGACACACTCGCCGTGGCCATCACAGAAACATGCAGTCGGCCTCTCCATCACGGTGGCTGCTGCACAGCATCCCCACTGACAGCTTTATGAGGAGATCGATACTGAAGCTGAGACGCAGGGATTTGTCAGCGGAGTTGATAGAGTCACACCGGATAGTAAAGCAAGTTCCTCTCTTCATGCAGCCACATTTATCCGTATCTTCAGGTGCACATAAGGCTCATATATTGTTGTACTTTTCACTGGGGCTGCCCCCTCTTAGTCGATTAGTCGACTAATCGCTCGTTTTGGAGAGATTTCTTTAGTTGATTAGTTGTTTTTTAAGGCTTTTTTTCATGCTGAATGACTTATTTCCAAGAAATTTATGAGCACATATCTGGTAAAAACAAGATTTAAAGTGGTGCTTTTGTGTGATTCTTTGTGGAGAAACTCAGTTTTACAGATCAGAGGCCTGTACTACGAAGCAGGATTTGGCCTTAGCGAGGTAACTTCAGGTTTAACTCTGGGTTTTCAGTCCTACGACGGTGGTTCGCTTCTTACCGGGGTAGATCGCCATGGTAACTTATGATGAACACCTGACCAGCAGGTTATGTTTGAGATAAGAGAGCAACTCGTATAAAAGCACCGTCTACTGACCAACCAGAGCTCGGTGCATGGATCGTATGATAATATTACACAAATACGAAGTAGTTACAGTCATAATCCAGGCTAAAAACAACTCAGTTTAAACTGATAAATACAGGAAGGACAGCTGGCTGTGTGCTGTGGGTGCTTACCACTTTGAATTATGTTTTTATATTTATTCTTTTACTTACTCCCGAGTCCGTTTCCCACCGCCGGACGCAGCTGAAAGAAGGTTAAATTGTCATACACGCCACATTCTCCTCCAAAGGATTAATGAAGAAACTTCTGTTCTTCTAATATGTTCTATAAGCATCATATGAATTCATTTGAATACACAAAGTAATTACAGTCGGATCTATCGTGCTCTAGATGGGGAAGTGATATTATAAGTGTGATAATTTACACATTCACAGTCAGTGATTTTTTTTTGTTTTGCCAGCTGTCCTTCCTATATTTGGCAGCTTCAACTGTGTTACTATTAGTCTGGATTATGTGTTTAACTTCCTCGTATTTGTCTCATATTCTAGTTTGCTCTTGGTTTGTAAAATGTGCCGCTCTGCTGACAGTAGACTTGTCCATGTTTGTGATTGGTCATATGCTGCAAACCCCGCCCCTTTCATGTGAACGCACTCATAGCCAAACGGAGAAACCCTGGGTTGATTTACTGAGTTGATAACCACCGTCGTAGAACCGCTTAGCGTGATCTCGTTTGTTAGGGTTAGTGAAGCCAGATAACGAGAAGATACCCTGGGTATGTTGAACTCAGTTGATCAACTAATCGATTAGTCAACAAAATCGTATGAGTGTTAGTCGACAAATTGTACGTGTCCACAGGGGCGTCACGCCGCTTCCCAGCTTTCCAACTGGAACCAACATGGCTGCTCGTTTGGAAACTTTTTTCTTGTATATTACGAAAATAAAAACATTTGAGGCGTGAAATAAGCCACGCAGATGCTGAATCTGTCTTGATTTTAGATCGACAACGGTTAGTTTAAAAGTTTTTCTGGAGTTTCCAGAGGCAGCGATTCGCGCTGGACGCCCCTGATTTGCATAAGTAGCCTAGACCTAAACTTTATGCAAATGAGGAGTGACCAACGTGACGGTTCATCTCTCAAAACGCAAAGCTACGCTACCAGAATGCATTGCACTGCTGCTTACGCAATGAATGGGAAGCGTGGAAATGACGAATCCTGTGGACACGTACCTTAAGAATTTCCTTAGTTGCTTTTGTACTTTTTTCTACTTTTAAATATTTTTATATCGTGGTATTGTTACTTTTACTAAAGTAAATTATACTTCTTCCTCTACTGTTGAAATATATATTGCAGAGTGTTGTTAAAGAAAGATTGGGCGTACTTTCCAAGCCTAAAAAAAATACACAAATGCAACAAATTGGCACCAGTTTGTTGCCTGACAATCACCTCTACATCAGTGAATACACACTGAACAACAATCAGAGTCCATCCAGAGACTAGATCTGGACTGAAGTCTCACTCAGGTGAGCTTGTTGTGACCTGCAGGGCCCCCGGTGGCCCCTGGTGGCCCCGGTTAGTCAGGAGGAGGAGGTGCAGCCGCCTGGCAGGTGACTGAATGAGGAGGCAGGGACTCCACTGGATTAATCATCACAGTGCGCCTAATAGAGCCATTAGGAGTAATTAACGCAGCAGCAGAGCTCTGCTATATACCCAGAGCATGTGTAGGAGTGTGTGTGTGCGTGTGTGTGTGTGTGTGTGTGTGTTTGTGTGTGTGTGCGCGTGCGTGGCGCTCGTGCACTTGCAGGCTGTGACTTTGACATGTGTAAGCTGTTGCTTGTTTGATGAGAAAAAAAAGGAATAAATATTTGTGCAGTCTGTTGCAGGTTTGTCTAAGCTTATGCATTTAGTGTTGGCGAGATCCACAGTGAGCATCTGCCTTTTACCAGTCCTCCTCTCTACACTTAATCACACGCACGCACGCACACACGCACGCGCGCAATCACTATAGCTGGTTGCAGGCAGCAGAAGATAAAATACTGGAGGGGTTCAGGTTCAGAGAGAGGGGGAATATAGGCTACTCTAAAAACAGGTTAAACGTGCAGAACAAGACGCTCCCAGAGCCACGAGTCCTCAGCAGCATCATCATCTCTCCACAACGCCCCTTCTCCTCTCCTCTGTGGCCTAAAGGCTGCATGCATGGGCTCTTTATTACCTGATCCTCCCAGAGGGGCACATTCACAGCAAAAGGTATATTCCTCTATATTCCCCAGCACTGTAAATAAGTCATCTCTGATGCACATCAACTGATTCTCATGCACTGAGGAGGACAAAGCTGCAGGAGCAGATGTAAAGGTGTACAGTAGCTCTCAGGACTACAAGCATCATCCACAATGCGTCTGCGTCCAGGCTCAGGATGCTTTTCCTCCTCCAGCCTCCAGCCGCCGGACGCGCGGAGGAAAAGCATCCCGAGCCTGGACGCAGAAAACGGAGCAATACAAAGAAATAACCCGAGTACCCACCTGTGATATCCTTGCTCACACTCACGAAACCAGAGGCAGTGATCTCTTTAGAAGCCATGTCTGATCCTCGCTCCTATCAGCACCCCTCCTCTTCCTCTCCTCCTTCTCCTCCTCCTCCTCTCTCTCTCTCTATCTCTCTCTCTCGCTCTCTCTCTCTCTCTCTCTCTCTCTCTCTCTCTCTCTCTCTCTCAGTAATGGACAATGAGGATGCTCTCTCTCCCAGGCATTCCAGCACCAGCAGAGCATCCGACTGCCCGACGCGCTTCCTGGAAGAAACCCTGTGGATGATGTTGGGAGGCTGGATGTGGGAGCGATGGGAGGTGGAGGGAGGGGCAGAGAGGAGGAGGGATGATGATGATGAGGAGGAGGAGGGAGGGTACCACGGAGGTATAATGAGCCAGCTGTAGTTACCTGGGAAAGCACAGAGCACAAGATAGAAATGTAATCTAATCCTATTGATTGTAACTGTCATTGCTTTTAATTTATTTTTAATTTTCAATTTATTTAATTTTTTTGTTTATTTAAATTGTATTTTTTATAATAATAATAAATTGCTTTTTTATATACTAAAAAGCAATGATTTAATTAAAAGCAATAAATCATTGCTTTTAATTTATTTTAAATTTTAAAATTTAGTTAATTTTTTTTAATTTATATATTTTTTAAATGTATTATTATAATTATTATAATTATAATTATAATTATTATTATTATTATTATTATTATTATTATTATTATTATTATTATTATTATTATTAATATTATTATTATTATTATTATTATTTATTTTTTATTTTTTTATAAATTAAGGGAGGGATAATTGGGCTGCTGTAGTTATAGGGAAAGCACAGAGCACACTCAACATTACAAATATAATCTAATCCTATTGATCGTAACTGTCATTACTTTTAATATATTTTTTAATTTTTTGAAAATTTAATTTTGTATTCATTTATTTTTAATATAATTTTTTTATTTATTTAAAAATGTCATTGTTTTAACTGATACAGCCATTTATTCTTCTTTTAGTGGTATTTGATTTTAGTTGTGTCTCCAGTTATTGTATGTATACCTCGGCACCATTGAAAATTAGGATTCTCCTTCAATGTGTTTTCCGAGGTTTTAAATAAAATAAATGAAAATAAACAAAATTCATAGGAAATGCTCTGTGGGTTGGCTTCAAAAAGTTCAAACTAGACTGATGCTATTTTACTACACTTTCTAAAAATATATATATTTAAGATTATAATGAATAATAATTTCTTTCTAGCATTAATGTTTAATCTTCGCACCACTTTAATGAAGCAGTTGCTGCATAGCACCATCTACTGGAAGGTGGTTCAATGTCACGAGAGTTGACGGAAATTCATGCTGTCTCATTTTTCCGATTGGTATATATTATAGAAAAAAAACTTTTTACTTTTATTAGTTTTTTCAACCAGTCAATATAGTTTCAGTTTAGTTTTAGTTTTTCTTAAAATATATAGTTTTTAATTTAGTTTCGGTTTACAAAAATGTTTTTCACTGCTTATTTTTGTTTTAGTTTCACTTTTAGTTTACGATAATAACCCTGGTTCCAATCCCAATCCATCCAGTAGATGTTGACATATTTCACAGGATAACTGAAAACTTTGACCTGCTGGTGGCGCTAGAAGAAAAGCAGGGTCTCCAAAGTCATAAAGATTCATCCTCTGGGAACCACGAATATCTGTATGAAATTTCATGACAATCCATTTAATATTTGTTGAGATATTTTAGTCTGAATCAGAGTGAACAGATATTGTGATCCATAGAGACATGCTGCTAGCGTGGTTATAAAAAAACAACACAAACTTGACTGGAGGTTATTATTATTCCCTCATTTAATTTACCAAAACTTGATCTGATTGGAGCTGATTGGATTAAACTGAATAAAACGAAATGTTCCCCAAAGAGAAAATAAGCATCAACATCAGCAAGAACAGGAAAAAGAAAAGTAGGATATAAATAGAGCAAACAAGAGATAACAAAAAACAGCCTCAATAAGAAGATATGTGCAAATAATAATGTGAAAAGCAGAAATTGATTTCAGCATTGGTAGGATGAACATCAACAGCATAATAAGAAAATAAGAATATTATGTGAAAAATTTACTTTCACAGGCGGGTGGTTGTTTTTCTTATTTTTTTTTTGTATCTGTTAGAGACGCCTTGCCATGTTCTGCATCTGATGTAGTGACTTTGACATGTCTGCAGAAACCTCAAAAAAAAGATTTGGGGAAAAAAGAGAGGCAGAGATTTGACAGAGAAACTGTAAAACTGCTTGTTCATGGGACCGATTCGACTGTTATTAGACCATTAAATAGTCGTTATTTAGGTTTAGGAAACAAAACTACAACTTCTTTAGGGTTAGGCAATAAAACTATAACTTCTTTAGGTTTAGGCAAAAAAACAGTTAGGTTGAGGCAATATAACTACAACTTCTTTAGGTTTAGGCAACAAAACTACAACTTGTTTAGGTTTAGGCAACAAAACTACAACTTCTTTAGATTTAGGCAACAAAACTACAACTTTTTAGATTTAGGCAACAAAACTACAACTTATTTAGGTTTAGGCAAAAACAGTTAGGTTTAGGAAACAAAACTACAACTTCTTTAGGTTTAGGCAACAAAACTACAACTTCTTTAGATTTAGACAACAAAACTACAACTTCTTTAGGTTTAGGCAATAAAACTACAATTTCTTTAGTCTTAGGCAACAAAACTACAACTTCTTTAGATTTAGGCAACAAAACTACAACTTATTTAGGTTTAGGCAACAAAACTACAACTTATTTAGTTTTAGGCAACAAAACCCACTTAGTTTTGTTAAGGGAAAAAACATTGTGTTTTGGCTTAAAATAACTGGCCTACGTTTCAAAAGTGAAAGCGAAACCTTTACCACTTGTGAACACAAAGACAACTACACTTTATTGGTTTCACATGGGATATGAACCCCGGTCTCTTTGGTGAAATCCCTGTGTCCCAATATGGAGTTTGACACTGTCTATACTACAGCTCCTGACTTCCACTTCTACTCCTGTCATAATTACTACGGTCGCTAGAGGTCACTGTTGTGTTTGTTTATACTTTCTTTCAGTGATTGGTGAATAGATGACATGTGAATAGATGATAAAACCTACTACTGGGTGTAGTAGGCCCCTAATGACCCACATCTACAGTATGGTGCTTATAGCGACCAATTATGCCTATTTGATGGCCTGATCGGCTGTGATAGTAACTTGGTTATATTGTGGTTTGGGATCTTAACCTCTCTGTCCGTCCCTGGATTGTGCTGTCTGATGGCTCCGCCTGTTAACTGCTTGTCAGAGGAAGGAAATGTCTCCACCAAGATGACCATCTCTATCTGTGGTTTGCTGTGATAGTCAGTGGTAACTCCTCCTATGAGAGAACTTTATTCCCTGTCTTATATAGCTTCTAAAATCAAAAAAGGCTGTGTGAAAATTTACCAAATTTATAATTATTGTCACTTTCTCTCTTTTTTTTAATCACAGAGGAGCTGTGGAGGAGCTGACAGAATGAACTACCTCCTCATCTCCTCACTGCTGGGTGAGTACCACAGATTAAACCTGACACACACCTGCAGTGACTGTCTGCATTCAGACTGGCATCTACTGGGAAGACTCACAAGAAATATCTGCGTGTTTCTATCTTCTACTGGTGGATGAAGCAGTGGGAAGCGTCTGCTGCATACAGCTGTCAGGGCAGTGCTGACTCAGAGCTTTGGTGCAGATATCAGTATATCAGGAGGTTATGCAGGGTTATAAATTTGACTGGGCTGCAGCCGGGAGTTTCAGACACTGCTAAATTAAAATGATGTGCACGAGCCAGGATCTGAATGGAGCTAATGCAAATGATTTGGACGGGGATGCAAAATCATTGTGTTGGCTATTGCATCCCTGCCAGTCATGATGAGTTATGTTTTAAACTGTACGACTATAGTACTAGTAGACTTAAGTAAAAGTAGTGATACCTCAGTGTAGAAATACTCTGTTACAAGTAAAAGTTCTGCAGTCAAAATCTTACTTAAGTAAAAGTACAGAAGTATCAGCATAAACATATACTTAAAGTAGCAAAAATAAAAGTACTCATTATGCAGAATGGCTAATTTCACACCTTTACGGAATTATAATTGGCAATGGAAATGGCAATTTTATTTATATAGCACATTTCATTACACGTAAACACAAAGTGCTTAACATTTAAAGACTAAATATAAAACTATAGACATAAACATAAGAACATGTCAGCATAAACAACATAAATATAAGAAATATATTAGTGATGCGTTAATGTTTAAGCATCACTTTGGTATAGGTGGCGCTAATTTTCAATACTTCATATACCGCCAGGTAGATTAATCCATAATATTTGTATCTAAAGCTGTCAGATAAATGTAGTGCAATAAAAAGTACAATATTTCAATCCAATATGTAGAAAAGTAGAAGAATAAAGTAGCATGAAATAGAAATACTCGTAAATACTAGTAACTAGTACTAGTACCTCAAAATTGTATTTAAGTACAGTACTTGAGTAAATCTACTTTGTTACTTTCCACAACTGGTAGTAGTGCTATGCTACACTACTTTATTACATGGCTTTGTTGAATACTCAATTCCGGTTGGTCAATTATGGCGTTCTACAGTCTGTCATTTCTTTATAACAGACCGTTGCCATGGACGCAGTTCTGATGTCGGACTCTGGCGGATCGTTTTTGTGCCAAATTATTGATTTCTTAAGTAAATAGCCATGTAATAAGCAGGATTATCCCTTATGTATGTAGCGTTATGGGTGTCTCACAGGAAAATACAGTAAAATGTGTGTCCATTCCTTCCGTTCCCACGGGGATGAACAGCGTCTAAACAGTCTCATTAAGGAACAGGAAGCTCTCTTCTCTGTCACACTGTGTGGCAGCGCTGTTATGAGAGGAATGTGTCTTCATAGCAACGCCTCAGCAGAATTAGAGCTTGTTGTCATGTCGTACAGAGACACAAGTTTGCTGCTGTTAGATGTACTAAATCTGCCTGTAGAGATGAGCCTTTTTTAAATTTTACATAATGCCTTTTTAACCCTTTTAGATCACATCCATAGTCACATTGTGCACCTATTTAACAATACTAACCTTTTTATACAAAAATCTAATGATCTTTTCTTCCTGCCAATAATATTATGACATCCATCCATCTATCAATCTGCAACCTTTAACGACAAGGGAGGTGTGTGAGTGTCTCTGGACTCTGTAGACAGAGACAGTTCAGAAAGTCACCAAAGTAAATATTGGACCCATTTTCCACAAGCCACATATCTTCTGAATGTTCTGACACTAAAATTACATTTTTTTCAGATGGACAAATCAGGAAAAAATGAACTGTTCCAGACCTTTCTCTGTCTCAGCAACACACTCTCGCAAGATCTGGCAACTAACGTTCGCTAACGCCCTAGCTAACTCATTTTCCTAATGCTAAATATGTCTGTCAGCTGTGTAAATATCTAATGTTAGCAAAAGAAAATATAAATACATCTTGCAAATATAATCCAATCTGCTTTCATCCATCCACATGACGTTCACAACACTTCCAAAGGAGGTGGGGGGGATGGAGAGAGAGGCGGACATGCCATGACCACGCCCACTTAGGAGACAGGAAGTCAAGCCATTGGCAGAGCTTGTAATGCTTCATCTTTGTTATAGAGCATCTTTGATGTAGCTCCGTATCACGCTACATTCTAAGCTCGCCCACTTTAAACGGTCCGACCAAATGCGAAGGATTTGATTTAAATCCCTCTTGTAAAGGCACTCTCACACATGCACAAATACAGGCGAGTGATGATCACTCGATATTCGCCTGTAAGTTCACCAAAGTTGAACTCCACTCGAATGTAAAGAAGCAAATTTGCTTCGCAAACCGGAAAGAAATGTTTTGTGTGACCGTGCCTTAACTGTACACCGCTCAAATATTCTGTTTCACTGGGGAATACGTGACAGTACAGGAGCTAAAGATACTCTAACTCAGTGGTTCTCAAACGTTTTACATCAAGTACCACCTCAGAAAATATTTGTCTCTCCAAGTACCACCATTATGAACAATGTTAAAAAACAGTAGCGTAGGCCTACCCTAGTCAGCAATGCACAGTTCACGCAGCAGGCAAATTTATTCCTAATAAGAATATTACTTATTGTTGACTTTTGTCAGGCACAGCCATGCTTTACAGAGGGGTAGCACTAGAGCTGGCACTTAAACTCTTCCATAAAACCATAATCCCGTTTGGAGCCATGATTGCAGTGTTTTTGAACCTTCATCATTTTAGCTTCCTCCGCTTACGATCTTGACATCACAGTTTAGCTCGTAACTAATCGTGAATGTTTGCACGCACTACTACCCGACTACGTAGCTGCTACATGGCGGGGTAGTAGCGCGTGCAAATGTTTTTTTGTTTCAAAATAACAAAATTACAGCAAAGCCAAAACGTATTTTAAATCCCATTTCAGTGATCTCATGGTTACGGTATTTTCATTTGTAGTAGTATTTTGATAGTATTATATGTTTTTAAATTAATTTTATTTCATTTTTAGAAATATTTCAGAGATTCCTCCACGTACCACTAGAGGGAGCACGCGTACCACTAGAGGGAGCACGCGTACCGCCGGTGGTACACATACCATAGTTTGAGAACTACTGCTCTGATTTACGCTTCACTGGTACTTTAAAATATTTTCTTAGTTATGGATAACAGGGTTGGTTGTCACATTCATTAGATCTCGCTCCCTAGAGGACTCTGTTAAAAAATGTTTGTAGTGAAATTTTCAGAGTTGGGGTCAGAGGTCACCTACAGGGCCATTTCAGGAGTAAGACACGTGACATTGAGGTGAGAGGACTTTTAGTGTTTTTTCATATCAAAATGCAAATATCCAGCTCTCCTGTGTTTCTCTTCAAGGCTTTTACGCCATGGGTTGATAATAAAACGTAGTTATTACCATTAAAAAGTATGAAGGGAGAGCTTCATAATTTGGCTTAGCTAGACTACCACATGTAGTTGTTAGCTTAGTAAAAGCAAAAAATCGCTGGCAAAAGATCCCAGTTAGGGATGCCTGTTACATTCTCTTCAGGGTTGGTTGTCACATGTGACTGATAATGAGTAACTGACATAAGGATGAGTTGAGTATTATTGTTTTTTTATATTGTTATAAAAGGATAAAAAATGCACTTATAGGAATGATTTTTCCCGTTTATGTTCTCTTGATGCCGAAGATGTGTCAGCTTTTTGCATTTCAATTTTTGCATTTTTAAGATTACCTCCATCCCCACAAGTGCACAAGACATATTTGACAGTCCATATCTGTTGAACAGAAATATACTTAAGGAGAGTAAAGTCCCTCCGTTCCTTCCAGACGCTTTAGACTTCCATTACATATTGAAAGGGAATCTATTAGAGGGATTGAAATGAAAGTATGAAAGTGTGACGACCAACCCCGTTCTCCCTATAATCCAAAAAATCAGCAGTGGACCATGACTGACTGGCGTGCCGCCATGTGGGAACAAACCATCTGAGCCGCCTGTGGCGTTCGTGTTAATACATTTCACTCCTGATTGGCAGAGCAGACTGAAAACTAAACACACTGTACCCACCGCTGTGGCAGAAAACAAGCTGTGGTAGAATAACTAGGACATAAGGAGACGTGTGTGTATTTGTGTGAAATAATTTCAGGTGTTTCAGGTGCAGCTGCATTTGTTCTCCAAGTTGCTACATCTAAAGGTACAAAGACAAAGAGCGTGCATCTGTCTCACACACACTTATAGTATATTTAGCATGTAAAAGAAATGATGATAATGGAGTTTCTGTCTTCCTGCAGAGACTCTGAAGGTCAGTGTGTCCGTGTGGCCTCCAGGGTCAAACATCTACCTCGGTGAGAGCGTGTTGCTGCAGTGCTCGCTGGAGTCAAACTGACACAAAAACATGGGAAAATAAAGTCCAGGTTGAAACACACTACTATCTTTGTCCCACAGATGGTCCCATCATCCTGAAGACTCCTGCCTCTCCTGTATTTGAGGGCGATAAAGTGGTCTTGTATTGTCAGTACTGGAGCGGCAATCACAGTAAAACAACCTTCTTTAAAAACGGAGCAGAAATGGTCAATTCCAGCTCCTCCACTTCAGACAGAGTGATGAAGATGACTATTGAGAATGTGACACAGGAAGACGAAGGCTTCTACAAGTGTGCGTCTCAGGACGGAAAGATGGAGAGTCCAGAGAGCTGGTTATCAGTGAGACCTGATCCAGGTATGGCTTTACTACTTTTGATGATGCTAATATTCATCATTCTGCTTAGTGTAATATCAGTCAAAGTGGATCAGTGAAAGATGTTAATTGTTGTCTTTCAGGCAATTTCACATCAGCAGATGGGACAGCAGCCTCCACTAACGGTAAAATGTATTGTTAATACATTAATTTACTGGGTAAAGCAAAGGGTTCTACTTTCCAAAAAGTTATTCTTTAACAAGGGTGTAATAACGGATAAATAATTTATTAATTTGTACTATAACATAAGCATCTATTAATCCTATGATTCAGTGTGGTAGTGATGTAGTTTCTGGTTCAACTTTGTTACTATCTGACATTAAAGGGATAGTTTGGGTGTTTTGACGTGGAGTTGTATGAGGTACTTCTCCATAGTCAGTGTATTACCTACAGTAGATGGCGGTCGGCACGCCCCCAGTTTAGAGAAACAGACAGGAGTAACAGCGCGGGAGCAAAGCAATGTACTGCTGTGGACGGGGGCAGCAGCAAAACTGATTTTAGATACCTAAAAACATCAATATCAGTTTAAAGGGACTGTTTCTAACTTCTTACACGTATAAATCAGTCCGGGTCGGTGTCCCATGAGCGCTCGCGTGTGGCTACGCTGTTCAGACAAGACTTCAACACAAACTACACGGAAGCACCAAAACCACAAAGTTATATCTAGTGAAGCTCGTCTGTTAAACAGTGTTGGCCGCGGTCTCCAGGGCCAGAGTCTCTGCTGTACTCTGCTCCTCTGCCTGCTTGCCTTCTGTCACACAGCGTGCTCGTTCTCGCTATTTCGCTCCATCTCTCACGTGCATGCGCGCACACTATACACTGCAGAAGAGTTAGTTTAGCTCTGAGAATATCTAGTGAGTGGAAGTTTGTGCAGAAATAATTGCTGCAGCTCCTCCAGACCAACAGAGGTTTCCCGTGTCTTGTGAAGTGACGAGGCTCAGCAGCGAAAAACGTTATCATCTCCGACCAAAACTCCGGTGTCTTCCCTGTTCCCTCCGGGCGCGGTCGGGAGGCTGAAGCAGGAAAAGCCGACACTAGGATCAGCATTGATTCATGGAGAGACCTTCGTCTGGTCAGCTAACATTATTGCCACTCTTGCCAAAGCCACCAGACTCCATTGAAAAAACAGTATTTTACCTCGTAGAACACAGGAGTTGCTGGTCTACCACTGCCCGTATCGGTTAGTTTGTTTGTGTTATTGTGTGACTTTGGTGAATCAGAACTAACTCTTTAAAACACTAAAGTCACACAATAACACAAACAAAATAACAGATCGAGGCAGCTGTAGACCAGCAACTCCCGTGTTCTGGAAGATAAAATTACTGTTTTTTTCAATGGAGTCTGGTTGCTTTGGCAAGAGCTTAGATAACAGCTTCTATTCTTCGTTGTAAACATAGACTGTATAGCTGTCTCACAGCAAGATAAAGCGGTGAAAATATTCTAAATATAGCGGACACTTAAACTGATATTGATTTTTATTTAGGTGTCTAAAATACATTTAGCTGCTGTCTCCGTCCACAGCAGTACTTTGCTTTGCTGTGCTGGTACTCCTGTCTGTTTCTCCAAACTCCATCTACTGTGGGTAATACACTGACTATGGAGAAGTACGTCATACAACCTCACTTCAAAACACCCAAACTATCCTTTTAAAACATATTTGTTCTCTTCATCAGGCTCCCGGACGTGGATCATTGTTTCATGTGGGATTGTACTTCTCTTACTCATTCCTCTAACTATTTGGCTAGTTCGTCACTACAGGTGAGTCACAATATCTCCAGTCCACTTTACTTCTCTCATTCTATACGCACGTCATTAGATCAATAACATCTTGCCATGAATCACAAGTCAAACAGACGGTTGAGCAATAGCCTCAAAGAATTATTGTATTTGTCTGAAGGTGTTGGCCGTTTTCCAAAGAGGATCTTCCAGAAGTGGAGCTTCCTGCAACCAAGCAGGACGTGACAGAAGTGCAGTGGGATCTGTCCTGGATGGAGATGTCCAATCTGTTGGATAAGCAGTTATATCCTGGCCCTTAAAGGACCACTCTCACCTGAGGAAGCATTTAGAAAACAGTAAATGAGCTAGTTCAGGCAGCGCTGCTTCCAACACGACGTAAGAACAATTTACGAACAAGAACCCTTACTTGGCCTATTGCTTTTTTTAAATGTATGTCAATGACCTGTCCTCGGTTTGTAAAGATCTCTATGTTTCGTAAAGCTTCACACAATTACACACTACAAATGTAATTCTTACAAAATGTAAACACAGAATTGGTGCAAATCTTTAAATAGTTTCTGATGAACAAATTTAACCTTAAAAAGCTTCATAATATGATGAACCAATCAAAATAGAAAGAGTATTCAACACAGCTGTTTAATAATTTCCGATAAAAACAATAAGTACCCTAAAGATTCAGCACAGATATTTATAAATAATCTTAAAATTAAGTTTATTTTACAGGTTTAGCTTTTTAGATGGAAAATCTTACTGGGAAAATCCACAAAATATTTGTAAAAAAAACCCTTAATGAACAGTTGGAATATTGAGGGAAGTTTGTTAGCTGACCTACCGTACTTGTTATTAACTGTATTACCTTTTAATTTATCCAGTATATTAAAGCTGAAGTAGGCAGATTGGAGCAAATATGATTAAAAAAAGTTATTTTTATAAAATGCTATATCGTGACAGTAGTACATGAAACAGGTAACCTGAAAAAAAACATGTGCCTCTGTGTCCTCCAGTGTCCTCTATTGCTCCTAACGGCATCTGCAAGATTTCACAGACTGGAGGAAAACAAGCAGTCAGAGCTGATCTGAGGTCTGCTGTCCAGCTGCCGTCTATGAGAGCCGGCTGTCAATCACTTGCGAACTCCGACCAAACGGTCAAACTAGGCAGCACTGATCAAATATGAATCAATATTCTGTTACGTTAATGCCTATTTCTCACCTCAAATGTTTTCAGAATCATCTTGTAGTGCACGGTTTAGCTGTAAAATGAGAAAGTTTGTGACGCCGCCATTGTGAAATCTGGTGAAGGAACGCCAAGTTCTGGTCACATGACCGGAGCACAGCCAATAGGAACGCTCCCTCTCTGAAATGATCTGTGATTGGTCAAAGTCTTCCGTCACGGGCTAGATTTTCTAAAGCCTGAAAACAGAGCCATGAGGAGGAGCAGAAGTCTAGTTTTCTCTCAGAACACTTGAATTACAATATGCTGAAAGGTTATTATGGAATTTTTCCCCAATGATGCCAAAAATATATACTGCCTACTGACACTTTAACTGTTGTAAATTGTTTGGGGTGCTACTAACTCATACCATAACAAGGTACTTTAAATCCTGGAAAGGCCTCTGGCTCAGGGCCCTGCTCGAAAATGGCATGCCCAAAATGATATATATATATATAATATATCTCAGCAACTTCAAGGTCTATTTGAAAAATCTTGGTGTCATAATAAAGGTAACACTTGTAAGCATCAGTATAAATGTTACTGGGTCAGAGTAAAGATTGAACACAGAGTAAATGAAAGATTTAATTTCCACTAAACAAAACAATGCACTTTTAGAGTGAATATCCCCTTTGGATTGATTACAGTTGAAGCCCAAAACCTCTAGCAAACCATATCACAACATCTGAACATTACCTGAGCACAGACTGATGCTAATAAAGTGAAGCAGAGCAAAGTTGGAGAGGTTTTAGTACAGTAGCGCCATGTTAAGGTGGAATCCTCAAATTGGCCATCTGGGTACATTTGGGTACCATCTGTGCCATTTCAAATGTTCTCAGGTAACTGTAAAACTCATTTAATTTCATTTACATGTCACTGTAAGTATTAATTCAATCTAAATATAACTGGATTTTGCTTTGTTTTGAAAAAACAAGTCTCATTTCAAAGAAAACCATAATCCGTTGGTCTATTTAATACCTTACATGCTATAGTATTGAATACAGGACTTTTACTTGTCGTGGAGTATTTTCACAGTGCGTTATTAGTACTTTTACTGAAGTAAATGATACTTCTTCCACCACTGATAGAGACCCATAATAACCATTATGTATCTGTCAGGATAATTATGATGGAAGAAACAAATCACCGGCACTCACAAATAAAGAGTCTTTTTTAGTCTATTCTGGGCAAACAAACGAAAACATTTCAGCTATAAGCCGTCATCGGAGTGATCACTCGAGATGTAATACCATTTTAAATATTTCAGGTGAGACATGATTACATAATAGGAATCATCTGTGGATGCAACGCCAGGACACATCATCCTCTCGCAACAACAGAGGCGTGGCCAAAAACAGTCAGAAACAACCAGCAATACAATGAAAGAAATATATATATATACATCTTGAAAGCCCACATGGCAAAAGCCACTCCATAAAATGGTGATCATCAATAACACATCATTGATAAACATTTTCTATAGCATCTATTGAGGAAAGACATAAATAAAGCTATGCTTACAAACTGTACAATATAACCTCATGAATGTTCAGTGGCTCGTAGGCTAAAAATACCCTAACACTAAAAAAAGAGCACAGAAAAAAATCCAAAGAATTGTGGCCACGCCTCTGTTGTTGCGTGAGGACATTTCCCGTCAACAGATGATTCCGATTATGAAATCATGTAGTTTAGTGTTTTGTTGGCACCCGATACTGTTCAAGATTTGGAGACATGCTCGCTGCTATTTTCTATTTTGTCAGGAATATTATGATGCCATGATGCACGAGCATGACTCATCTTTGAATGTACTATTTATTTCCAATGTTGCTGTAAAACCACATGCATATATTTGATTTTGATTTAAATCATTCCAAAGTGCTATCAAGCATTTTGTTTACATTTTTCTTTTAGTTTTTTTTAGTATTACCTTGACGGCTGAAAAGGAACCTCATTAGAGTGGATTTTGTTTCACTTCCTTTACATCTTGGTAAACAGCGAATTTGAGATAAAAACAAATCTGATAAATCTTAGATGTGTCAGTGAGCACATTTCTTTATCAGTGAGGTCTTCTCTAGAGGGACTCTTATAATGAGCACTGTAAGTCAGTACAGGCAACAAAGAACTGACACAACATCATCTAGTGTCAGAATCTAAATTATGCAGATAGAGTCAGTCTGCCAAAAGTCCTTTAAGAAAATGTCTTGCAGGTTTAAGGATAACTTTTTTTTTGGTCTCTGTTCCCATAAGATGTGCTCTGGCACAGAGAGGTGACAGCGCTCTGGTTAGGACAGATATTAAAATTAATACAGCAGTCCTTCAGCACAACAAGACAAGCTGGGAAAACCTGCTGCCCTCTGCAAAAACATCACCAAAGAAACACAGTCACGTCAATCTGATCAAAACAAATTGAGATAACACTTCACAATAATGTACACAAAAATGTGAGTAGTTACTGGGGAACGAATGAGGAACTAACTGCTAGTGAACCATTAGTTAATGAGTAACTCCCAATCAAATTTTATAGAGTAATGAGTAATGATTAGTCAATGATTAGTCCATGATTAAGTAATTAAAAAACAAATGAGGATCTAAATGCTAGTGAACCATTAGTTAATGAGTAACTTAACACACAAAAAGGGTGTGTAATCATAAGTTAAGACAAGTCAGACAACACAGCTTTTGTCTGACTTATAGGGAGACAAAAACACATCATGACATGACGGGTTGACATGTTGGAACAGGCTCAAGGTGTTACAGGAACCTGGCTAGAACCAGTTAGGCAGCTTTGTTAGACCGCCCTGTTGTTGCACTGCTTACAAACAAGGAAGTGTGGACTAAAACCTGACAGACAGACTTCATCCAGTGACCTCTGTGGAGCCCTCGATGGTCGAGTTGGTTGTAACTCGCCTGAGAAAAGAGAAGACTGGAAAAAAATGGAAAACAATCTCTGTGAGTTAATCAAGCAGTAATATTGAAGATAGATTGAGGTGCTTAAGTAAAGCTTAAGTATTTCATTAGTAACGAGGACTTGATGTGTTGTATATGTTGAATTTTCTGAATGTGTTCCTCTTTATATTATTCTGATTCAAATCAGCTTGTTCCAGCGACATTGAGCATTTACTTCACCTTGATCATATTAAAGCTGCAGTCAGTAGCGTTGAGCATATATGATATGTATCAGTATATTAGTATATCCTGACAGTAGTGCGTGAGAAATCTTGTTCCTCTGTGTTCCTCCTGATTCCATATATTTTATGCTAAATGCAGTACCTGTGAGGGTTTCTGCACAATATCTGTCATTATTTTGTGTTAATTGATTTACAATAATAAATATATACATGCATTTGCATAAAGCAGCGTATTTGCCCACTCCCATGTTGATAAGAGTATTATATACTTGACAAATCTCCCTTTAAGGTACATTTTGAGCAGATAAATGTGGGATTAATTTGCGATTAAATATTTTAATCAACTGACAGCCCTAGTATTATTATTCTGCATTTTGGATTTTGGATGTACTTTTTGTTATTGTTGTCAAATTCAGAAAAACAGGTTGTGCTTTTGGTTGTAGACTTTGTGTAATTATCGTAATAAACATTTGATTGCAATAAAAGGTAAGCATTTACAGGAATACAACTGGCAAATAGAGTGTAATCTGCAGCCAAATAAAACCAGTTAGACCTGAGCTTGTTTGCGGTAAAAACACACAACACATTAGATTACCATCAGATTATCAAAATAAATTCCTACCTTGATGTTTGAAGCTGCACACCAACAGGTTTCAGGTAACAGCCATAAGAAAAATAGAAACGCCTCTAGATTTCTATTCTATTCAGCTCTATAGTAAGTTCTGAGGTTATAGTTTGTTTGGTCTTGTATATTATAAAGTCCTTTCATTATAATGTTGTTCAATGTGGTACCACAACAAATTACAGCCTCTGAACATTGAACTGAATCACCTTAAAACAAGCCAGTTAGTACCCACAAAAATAATTGCATGTGGTTTTTGTGTTGCACTATTTCCTACAAGTCTTTTGATTTTGTCTAGTCCCTCCTGATACTTTCCGTATCAGTTACATATTTCTTTTATCACGCAGCACAAGTGACAAAAGGAGGTGATGAGTCACTCTCAGCTGATTTTGTTGATCTTATTTTCCTTGTATAGCTTCGTTTTCATTTTGCCTCAGAATGACTTGTTTTGGTTCAGGGTTATTCTAAATATGTTTCGTCTCATCTTACTGTTATTCTTCAGACTCCGTCTCTCAAATGAAAAGGGATTAATAGAGTCAAAAATAACTCCGGCACAAAGTCCCCGAGGAACAAAAGAAGCACAAGTTTACCAGAGCATGCCTCTTCTGTCAGTCATGTAAAGCAGCAGAGACGCCTGCTGTGATAACCTTGTCATTCTAGGTTGGTGATTTTCTCGGCCAATTTGATCATAATAACAAGATACATTATCTTCAAGCCAAAGAAACTGTTAATTTTTTTATATATAACTAATGCATCACACTTGAAAAATAAAACTTTTGGCTTAATTTGGATTCCCTTCTGTAGGCCTCTACATGTGGAAAGCAAAAAAAAAATTCTGCTACATATATTAAAATAAGTTAGCCGACATGGTTACAACAGGTATGCTGAATTTGAATATGTTAGAATCTGTATACTTCAGATAGTGGTGTCACTAAAACATAAAAAGTGCAGTAGCTGAGTGGGAGGACTGGTTGGATTGACGGATGTTAGGGACAACAGGGGTCAAGCACAAAGCTCTATGATATTATAGAATATAAAGTAGTAATTAGGATGAACTTTCATATGCAGTGAAAGTGAAATAGTCACGAAATTGTATGTATTGATTAGTGTACATAGACTCGAATTTCAAATTTATTTCTGTGATGCCAGCACGTAATCCACATAATTGTAAGTATTACAAAGTATTTGAAAGTATAGAGATCGGCAAACGCTGCGTATGGAGGAGGTCAGGGTGGATGGCTGTCATTCTCTGTTTCTTCACATCTGGTCCAGAAATGTCTTCTTTGTCTTCCAGCGGAGGGAGCGATCACGACCCTGTCGGAGGTCAGACTCGTCCTGATTGGTGGGAGATGGGCTGGCAAGAGCTCCTCTGGCAACACCATACTGAGAAAGGAAAGGTTCGAGTGTGGCCGGACCAGAACGGCTCAGTCTGAGGTGAGGCATGAAGAGGTGGAGGGCAGGGAGCTCACCGTGGTCGATGCTCCGGGATGGAGCAGCTCCCTCTCCCTCACCGAGATCCCAGAGGGGGACAAGCAGCGATTTAAACTCATCGTGTCTAAGTGTCCGCCCGGACCAATGGCGTTTCTCCTTGTCATTCCCATCGACACAGCTTTCTCTGCGGAGCAGAGGAGGACCGTGGAGGAGCACATGAAGCTCCTTGGGGAGCGGGTTTGGAGACACACCATGGTGCTCTTCACCTGTGGGGATTACCTCGGGAAGAAGACGATAGAGCAGCACATCGAGAGGGAAGGAGACTCACTCAAGTGGTTGATAGAAAGATGCAGGAACAGGTACCACGTGTTCAATAACAAGGAGAAGAGTAACTCAACGCAGGTGACCCTGCTGCTGGAGAAGATAGACGAGATGGCGTGGCACAACAATGACGGTTACTATGAGGTGGACGAGCAGACGTTTAACATCATTAAAGAGAAGCAGCGAGAAGTGGCTGAGCGGGCGGAGGAGAGGAGGAGGAAGTCCGAAGAACAAAGACTACAAATGAAACGACTCATTCCAGGTGACTCAAACAAACACTTCCTGTATTATAATATGTTCCTGTATCACAGCGTTTAGGGGGGATTATTGGCAGAAATGGAATATAATATCAATAAGTATGTTTTCTTTAGTGTATAATCACCAGAAAATAAGAATCGTGTTTTCATTAGCTTAGAATGAGCTGTTTATACAGTTATTATATTCACCAGTTGTAACTTTATTAATAGCTACCCAAATAATGTTTATAGACACTTTACAAACCAATTATTAGCTATTAACAAATATCCTTCTATGTAATGTTTATAAATGTTTTACAAACAATTTCTTAAAGTTTTACAAATCATTTCATATCATCAACAGATACTTATATATAGTATATTAATGTGTGCAAAAATAAACTGTTAAAATAACAAATTATAGCATTACTAATAATTAGTAAACATTAATTATAATTGCATTGTTTGTTAACAGAAAAAAAACTATTCAATTTGAATTCACTATCAATTTATTATTTATAAATGATGGTTATTATAAAGTGTTTCCGTGGTTTAGTTCAATAACTTGTATAAACAGCTGTCAACTCTGTGACTAATCAAGCTTTGTTTTGTGTAACAGAAGAGAAGAAAATCATCCCAAAACTCAACATGGTTCTCTTGGGAAGCCGCAGCGTTGGGAAAACCTCAGTGGGGAACACCGTCTTGAGAATCAAAGAACAAGACGTCGGAAAAAGAACGGCACACTCGGTGGCCCGGCGGGGGTTTGTGGGTAAAACAGAAATAACTCTTGTTGACACACCAGGTTGGTGGAAAGGCTTCCCCGTGTTTGACACTCCTGAAGTGATCAAAGATGAAGTGATGCTCAGCCCGTTCCTGTGCCTTCCTGGGCCTCACGTCTTCCTGCTGGTGGTAGACGCAGACGCATCCTTTAATGCCAAACACCTGGATGCAGTGACAACACACGTGGATCTTCTCGGTGAAGGAGTGTGGAGACACACGATGGTAGTTTTCACCAGAGGAGACTGGCTGGGAGCACACACCATAGAGGAGTACATCGAAGGGGAGGGAGAGGCGCTGAGGTCTCTGGTTGAACAGTGTGGAAACAGATACCACGTCGTTGATAACAAGAATACAGACGACGGCACTCAAATCACAGAACTGCTGGAGAAAATCACTGAGACGGTGGCTGGAAACGGTTGGGACTACTTTGTCCCAGACCAGAAGATATTTCTGACCATTGAAGAGAGAAGAAGAAGAGTGGAGGAAGGAGCCATACTGAGGCAAAGTCAAGTCAGGGCCAAGAGAAGATCCCTCAGAGGTATGGATGGATCATTAGTGTAAAGCAGTAAAGCAGTCCAGGGGTGGACAAAATGACAGAAATGCAATGCAATACAACAGCGCTGCAGTAAATACTAATCTAAAAAGCATGAATTTCCGTCATATCCGGTGACATTGAACCACAGAAATTGAACTTGACTTGACCTTCCAGGAGACGCCGATAGGCCGCAATTGTTTCACAATATTAATCCCTGTTGTTTCTCGCATGCAGTCGAGTCTTGTAGAAACGAGAACATGATTTAAATATTGTAGTAGATCAAATATAACCAAGCTATTCAGCTCATGTCTGATGTTAACCAACTAGGGTTGGGATGAGTGTGGTAGCTACATACTTCTGAGCCCTAACAAAAAACAAACTAAATATATAAAAACTAAAACTAAACCTTTCTTAAAAACTGAAACTAAACTAAAACTAGCAAACACACTCTGAAATCTAACTAAAACTAAACTAAAATGAAATCAAAAAGTGTTATTCATAACTATGTTTTCATTAGTGTATAAACACCTGAAACTAAGAATCATTGTGTTTTTCTTAGCATATAATGAGCTCTGCATATCTACATAGGGAGCGGGTCCTCTTCATGGGGTCCGCCATGTTGCTCCAGACATTCATGTTGTTACCTGAAGGCCACCGTAGTTCTCCAACACTCTTGTAAAAGTGCGGTAACGGGAGCCACAGAGTGTAAAACTGTTGTACCACCAGCCTTCTGACTTCCGTTGTTCCTGAAGTAGTGTTATTATGGGGACGATGACCTCTGAGCGAGGAGAACGGCGTACTCAGTTAATTGCAATCTGTCCCTTTCGGATACTGGTATGAAATCGGTTCATTAGTATTGTGTGTACAGGATATGATTTGATTTTTCACCCTGCAGTTGTTTTTCTTCTTAGACTCCAAAGAACAGTTATTGGACCTAAAGATCATGATGCTCGGTCAGAAGACATCTGGAAAGAGTGCAACAGCAAATATCCTCCTGGGTAAAGAAGTGTTCCCCACCTGTCAGAATAAGTCCTGTCAGGTGGAGGAGGAGGAAGTTGCTGGCAGGCGGGTCACAGTGATCGACACCCCGGGCTGGTGGAGGGATCCCTCCTGCTGCACTGAAGAGATGGACAAAGAAATAGTCCGAGGTCTGTCGCTGAGCCCTTTAGGGGTTCATGCTCTTCTGCTGGTCGTCCCCTTGGACCTGACCTTCAGAGAATCTCAGCAGGCCGCCCTGGAAGACCACATGAACCTCTTCGATGCCAGCATCTGGAAACACACCGTGGTTCTGTTCACATACGGAGACAAGCTAGCAGATAAATCCATAGAGGAGCACATTGAGAGGGAGCACAGCGCTCTGCGCTGGTTAATTGACAAGTGTGAGAACAGATACCATGTTGTAAACAACATGAAGAAAACAGATATGAGTCAGGTCACCGAGCTGTTCGAGAAGATCGAAGAAATGGTGGCAGGGAACGGCGGCCGGCTCTTCTGCCCGGAGATGAACGACGTCTACCTGAGAATCGATGAGAAGTTCAGGAGGAGGCAGCTGAAACATGTGCTGAAGCAGCGACTGGCGGAGGAGTACAGGAGGAGAGAGCTGGAGCTGATGGCAGGCTTCAGGGAAACTCTCCTCGAGCTGCAAGCTGAGGTCAGGGCAAATGTGACAAGCACTAAATCCAAGCTACTGAGTGAGTATTACGCTGTGATGGGGGATGATTAATTGTTTTTTTTCCATCAATATTCTGTTCTTTTAACCTTTTGTTCTGTTGATAACTTGTTAGTTGGTGACATGACCAAAATCAAAGCCAAGGGTATTGGCCAGAAGAAGAAAGATGGAAAGGAGAAAGAGGAAAACATAAACTCCAAAATCAGCCAGGAAATTGAAAAGCTGGACATGAACATACTAAGGAAATCCTCAGATCTGCTTCGGGGCAGCATGGACTTCCTGCTCCCAGACTGTAAGTAAAAATCCTAATATCTAGCATTCACAGTAGTACTGAGCATGACGTCACAGTGTTTTTGTTTCACCTACAGTGAAAGGAGAGAGTCCAGCACCATCTACCGCTGAGTCTTTGTCAAAGAGGAAAGATTCAACCGACCGAGTCTTTGATAAAGTTCTCGGTTGGATGTCAAAACTTCAGATCGACACAAACGAAGAGAACCAGTTGACCCTCAACTTCTCTGAGTCGTCAGGATACAGATCTGTGCTGCCACACGGCGACTTTGACTTTGACATTGAAGAATATTCCTGAATGAATAGTCTCAATTAAAAAAAAAAGAAGCATTTTAGCAATGCAGAATTTGCACTCAGGGAATTTTCGATAGTCTAAGAAAAAGGTAGGCCTACGTTAAACGTCATGGAAGAAATAATATCATGTAATATAATAACAGAATGTGATTCATTACTTAGATAGATACAGATACAGCCACCTAGAATTTCCCCTCCCAGCTGGCTGCCAGCCAACTTCCAGCCTTTTTTATTCAGTTTTCTCTTTCTATGTTTATGTTAAGCAGCAATACACCAATTCAAATTCCTTCTGGATATTGGTTTAAGTGGTTATATAATATTATATTATAATATTATGTTATATGTCAGCAAATCATAGCATGAATATAAAACGTTTCAGGTATTTTCAAATAAATCTAAAATTGTTTTAGGCTGAATTTTGTTTTTGCATTAACTTGATTAACTTTATTTTATAGTTATAGTTATAACTGACAATATACTGTATTATATACAATATAATATACAATAAGACATTCCAATCATTAAACTGTACCACATTTCCTGTTCTTTTTTAGGGGATTTTAAATATCCTGGTCTTCACTGCAATACATTAAATACACAATATATTGTCTTTATAATGTACCAAACATGTTATTTGATGCAATAGACAAAGGTGTCTGAATCTGAGACTGTTTTGCTGTTTTATTCTATTTACCCAACAAAGTAATTCAAGGTGAAGGGCAGACAATCTGGAAACTGTCTGATTGGATTTGTATTCATGTGGAAGCGACAGAATTTCCCCTCTGAGATGATAAAATTCAGCACATAATGTAATTTTTTTGAAAATGAAAGATTAAATCTTTGCAATTCAATGTCAGAGTGTAATTGGAAGTTTCCACTAAATTAATAAAACAAATGAGGTTTGCAGTAAGGCTCATTGTAGAATGGCTGTGTGCTGTATTTATTTACTTTTTGTTTATTTACATCAGTTGAGTATACGTCATGTAACTTTATTAGATGTGTCCTGCTACTTCTACTTCTGTTACAGCAATACTACATAATGTTTTATTATTATGAATAAAACACCCTTATCATTTTGCAATTACACTTTGCATAAATTATAATTATCAGAAATTGCAAACTGTCATCTGTCAGAAGAGGGGACGCCCTAAAATTAAGTGTATCACTTTAATCAACATTAGACTTGTGTTGTGCCTCTGAAAGCATCGGCTCATATCAGTGATTTCTTCTTCTAACAAATCATCCATTTCTAGCTGTTCTTCCTCTCATTAAAAAGTATATAATTTAATTCAGTACAAACAAATCCAAGAAAGATTATTTTTCAGCTTATTTGTTGTGCAATACAATGTACTCAGAGGCATCTGGCCAGAAAAAAACCCCTTAAAAGTAGGGTTTCTTTCCATATGTAATGTCACAATAATCCACAGATTTTGCTGTGACCAGCGTCAGTAATGTTTCTATCTGCTCCCGTTGTTTAAGGAAGAGACTGCCCACCAGGCCCGGTTCTACATGAGTGCAAAAGCATGCATTGCACCCTCAGTTAAATATTTTGCAACCTCAATTGTAATTTGAATAATAACCAGGCTTACTTTTTTAGTATTTCCCTTTAATGCTATTTTAAATCATAATTAATATGTTTGTACTTTTACATAACATAATGCGTTTCCCTGTAATGTGACCCTGATGAAGACCTGTGTTGGTCGCAACGCGTTGGTCATTTTAAACCATTATTGCTATGTAAAATAAAGGCATTTTAATTTTGTTCAAACACTACAGTGTGCCCTGGGTTATTTTTGAGGGAGACTTTGCATTTTGTACTTTTTTGAGACCATATTCCACCCATGTAATGAGCCCCTCACAAGATTGAATTAGCCCACATCACCTGAAGGATCCAAAGAGCACCTGTATGTGATTACCACAGAGACCCAGCAGCACTTCTACTCCCATTGTCTTCGTGTACAATATTTCCCTCTGAGATGTAGTGGAGTAGAAGTAGAAAATAGCATAAAATGGAAAAACTCAAATAAAGTGAAAGTACCTCAAAATTGTACTTAAAGGTCCCATATTGTAAAAAGTGGGATTTTCAGCTTTATAAATACTGTTAAACTATCAAAACACTCATTATATTATATGTATTAAAAAATTGTGCGTTCGAAACAAGTCGTTTGGATTTCTGTCCATTTGTGATGTCACAAATCTACAATATTTAGACCATCACACGGTTTTAAACGTAAACATTCTAAATGTGTCCCAGTTTATTTCCTACTGCAATGTATGTGAATAACATCAGCTGACAGGAAGTAAACATGGACCCAAACTGTTGCCTAGCAACGCAATTCCTTTGCAATTCCGTTGAAATGCACTAAAACGGAGCGTTTCAGACAGTGGGTGAATGCAGGTATATTCAGGCAGACAGTATGAGGAAAATAAAGTTTTTTTTTAACATTAAGCATGTAAACATGTTCTAGTAGAAACATAAAATGCAACTATGAACCTGAACATGGGCACGATATGGGACCTTTAAGGAAGAGACTGACCACCAGGCCCGGCTCTACATGGGCATGCAAAGCATGCATTGCACCCTCAGTTAAATATTTTGCACCCTCAATTGTAATTTGAAAAATGGCTTACTTTTTTAGTATTTCCCTGTTATGCTATTTAAAATCATATTTAATATGTTTGTACTTTTACATAACATAATGCATTAAAGAAATGATTGGCGTTAAAACGAATTTGCGTTAACGCGTTATTATCACGTTAACTTTGACAGCCCTAATCATAATATATTAGTTAATTTATATTTTGTATTATTATTATTATTATTAATAATAATAACGATCTGTATCTGCAAAGTAACACATATCTAAAGCTGTCAAATAAATGTAGTGGAGTAAAAAGTACAATATTTAGCTACTGCTGAATGCTGACAGTGACCCCGATGAAGACCTGTGTTGGTCACATTGGTCATTTTAAACAATTATTGTTATGTAAAATAAAGGCATTTTAATTTTGTTCAAACACTACAGGGTGCCTTGGATTTTTTTGAGGGAGACTTTGCATTTTGTACTTTTATGAGACTAAAGTGCAAGTACTTCAAAATTGTACTTAAGAACAGTACTTGAGTAAATGTAGTTATGTTCCACCACTGCACTGTAGTATTGCTAGTTTTACTCAATATATATAAATATAATAATAATACTTCTTCCACCTCCATCATAATGTTGATTTAATATGTTTGTGCTGCTGTTTGCTGTTTCCTCCACCAGAGGTCACCAGAGACCCACAAACCACCGCGGTCTCTCTCTGCGTGACGTCAGTGTCGTGAGACGGAAGTGCAGACTTGTAGTCGTTAGAGATCCTGGTGGTGACTAATGACAAATCAAGCTGCTCTCTGAAAACACACAGCCAGCCAGGTAAACACCGACAGGTGAGTGTTTTACTGGATTAACTATGTGACCTTCAGTGCTTATCTGTAGTTAAATGTATATATATTATATATATATGACTGTTGTTGTGTTATTCAGCTCAGTGTTGTTTACTGGAGCTAATGAGCAGCTAGCAACAGACTCAGGGCTGCTAATGCTCACTGTGCTCACCTGAATGAGGCTTAAATATACACATATACATCATATTAATACATACTAATATCAGTACTAATAGCAGTAACCTGAATGAGGCTTAAATATACACATATACATCATACTAATACATAATAAT
The DNA here is from genome assembly GCF_043250625.1 of Sebastes fasciatus. Classification (NCBI taxonomy): domain Eukaryota; kingdom Metazoa; phylum Chordata; class Actinopteri; order Perciformes; family Sebastidae; genus Sebastes; species Sebastes fasciatus. The sequence goes on along the minus strand of NC_133799.1, from coordinate 25,483,448 downwards.
ATCAGTACTAATAGCAGCAGACTCAGGGCTGCTAATGCTCACTGTGCTCACCTGAATTAGGGTTAAATATACACATATATATGATATTAATACATAATAATATCAGTACTAACATCAGTAACCTTAATGAGGGTTAAATATACACATATATATCATATTAATATATAATAATATCAGTACTAACATCAGTAACCTTAATGAGGGTTAAATATACACATATATATCATATTAATACATACTAATATCAGTACTAATATCAGTAACCTTACTGAGGGTTAAATATACACATATATATCATATTAATACATACTAATATCAGTAACCTTTAATGAGGGTTAAATATATACATATATATCATATTAATACATAATAATATCTACTAATATCAGTAACCTTACTGAGGGTTAAATATACACATATATATGATATTAATACATAATAATATCAGTACTAACATCAGTAACCTTTATGAGGGTTAAATATACACATATATATCATATTAATACATACTAATATCAGTACTAATATCAGTAACCTTAATGAGGGTTAAATATATACATATATATCATATTAATATATAATATCAGTAACCTTTAATGAGGGTTAAATATATACATATATATCATATTAATACATAATAATATCAGTACTAATATCAGTAACCTTTACAGAGGGTTAAATATATATACACACAGATGATCAGCTTATAATATTAATATATAATAATATCAGTACTAATATCAGCAGACTCAGGGCTGCTAATGTTCAGTGTTTTCACCTTTACTGAGGCTTAAATATATACATACCTGTGATCAGCCTATAATATTAACTTACACTGAATATAACTCCTCATTTTCCACCATAAACAGATCCTCTGGGCTGCTTATGTTCAGTGTTTTAACCTTTACTGAGGGTTAAATATATACATACAGATGACCAGCTTATAATATCAATATATAATAATATCAGTACTAAGATCTTTTGGGGCGAGTAAACAAATTCTTCTTTTGTTTTTTACTTCTGTGATTATGAGTGTTCTACAGTATTGTTATACTACATGGTACAAGAGTTTGTCCACTACTTTAAAGTCAAACTGCTTCACGAAATGAAAATCTGCGGGGGTGGCTTTTTGACCTCTCCTGACACATTTCTTGTTTTTTTTTCATTGACTGGATTTTGTGCAGTTTTATATATGTGCAAATAAATAAAAATATTAACTTACTCAGGCCTAACACTGAATACAACTCCTCATTTTCCACCATAAACAGATCCTCTGGGAAGTCTCCTGCACAAACAGAAAAGATGGTAAGAGATTTATAATTTACTACATGAAATGTAGGCACTGCTTTGGTCCAGTGTTCATATTGTGCATGGGAGTGATCAGTTATTTATACTAACCTTTAACCAGCAGAGTGAACTCTACTTACTCCCTCTTCTTGGTGTTGTTTTTGACAGCATGGCCGAGTGAAGGTTAAATCTACAGCCCAGCAGGAGGAGGAGAAGAGGAAGGAGAGGGAGAAGAAACTGAAGATATACGTGGCTGCACGAGATGCCTGTTTCTCTAAGGTCCTCTACAAAGACATATGTACACCCCCTGTATTGTCTATCACAGTAGTTCTCAACCAGGGGTCCTTGATGGAGTTCCAGGGTGTCCCCAGAAAAATGACAGATTTATTTTCACTATTTAATTCATAAAAATGAGCCCAATGTGAGTAATAGTGTCCTAATAGTGACTATTCTGATCATAGGTTTCACTTCCTCCGTCATGGTTATCTCCGCAACTGTTACTGACAACTATCAACTTCTGGTCTTAATCATATGTAACAACCAAAATCTTTTCAGATGGAGGTTCCTGAAGCGAAATCTTATCAAATGGCAGTCTGTGACCTAATGTGCATAAATTCCTTGAAATGAAAAAGGTTGAGAACCACTTGTCTATCACATAATGATAGAAAATTGTCTTAAGTTAAGGGGCACACTAACAACATAAAAACATACAATGATGAAATACATAAAATTACATTAAAACACAAACAATTCCATAAATAAATACGAGCAGGTGTGCAAAGCTGCCTTAAAAAGTAGTGACAGTCTGCAAACAGGCAGTCAGACATTTAACCTCGTTTAAAGTGGATATTGCAGCGGGATTTTTTTTTTTCAGTAAGCCGAGAGGAGTGATGAAGGGTCCTTAGTGTCTATTTTCTGCATGACTAAAGGTCTGAAAATAGAATATGTATTTAGTCAAATCCACACACCGTCCTGCTGCTGTAAATACTCACTAGAGCACCAAAGGTGCATTCATCTAGAGCTGAAAATAGTCCCCAACAAATGCACAAATTCTCCTGTTTTAGTAACTTTGGATAAAAGCTACAGTGCCCAGCTGTTTATTCTTATATGCAAATTACTGAGCCTTTATACAAATTTAAAATATATACCTTTGACCGTTTTTTTAAGGGTTGTGTCTTCAGTAGATCCAAATGTACTCAGGGCTGAGAGCCACAGACAGGATAGGGAAGTCGGAAAGTATTTAGAGACGGACTAAAGAATAAAGAATAACAGCAGCCTTATCTGTTATATGGCAGTCTACATGTGACACTTAAGAGTACAATATTAAAGAGGAGCTATTATGCTCATTTTCAGGTACATTTTACATGCTTTAGTGTTCAAAAAACACTTTATTTTTTTTCTCATACCGGCTGTGCTGCAGCACTTCTTTTCACTCTCTGTCTGAAACGCTCTGTTGAAGAAAAGGCAGGACTTCAAGCAAGGTGTTTCAGGCAGCTCAGCAGCAGTGTTTCTGTGTGACTTTGGGCTTTGTGACTAAAACACTAAAGGAAATGGACAAAGCACAAATGCATAATAGGTCCTCTTTAAAAGCAAATGTCATGCTTAGTGCTTATTGAATAGATTCACTGATTGAGCTGTGCCTGTTTATCAGTTTCAGGTTTGTTTTGTTCTTGTCATCATTTCTTATATGTCCTTTCCCTGTTTGTTGCTTCCTCACTTCATCCTGTCTGACAGAGGAAGGAGGGTGTTTGGGACGATGAAGCTCTCCAGATTACCCAGCAGCTCCTCTCATCCAATCCTGACTTCGGCACCCTCTGGAACTACAGAAGAGAGATCCTGATGCACCTGGAGACTGTGAAGTTAGAGCATTACCAGTTATCTCGTCACCTGTAGAGAATAATTATTGAATGGTAAATCATCAGAGATATGACGGGAGAATGATGCTTTTTTGTTTCTCGATGTCCGCTCTAGGGACGAGGATGAAGTGCAAAAGATTTACGAGGCTGAGCTGTCGTTTCTGGAGTCGTGCCTGAAAGTGAACCCAAAGTCCTACGGCAGCTGGCACCACCGAGGCTGGGTCTCCACCCGCTTGCCTCGACCGGACTGGGCCAGAGAGCTGAGCCTGTGTGATCGCTGCTTGAACCTGGACGACCGCAACTGTGAGTAGAAAAAGGAAACTTCAGGAAAAAAAGGATGTTGAAAGTTCAGAATTGTAGTTTTTTTTGTAATCTATCTAGACGTGTTATGTCACTGCTCTATTTCCATCCATGTCTCCCACCATATCCTCCCATCTGGCCCAGTCCATTGCTGGGATTACCGCCGGATGGTTGTGAAGATGTCCGGCGTGCCCGTGGATCAGGAGTTGGCGTTCACTGATCGTCTCATTGGCTCCAACTTCTCCAACTACTCCAGCTGGCACTACCGCAGCACCCTGCTGCCGCTGCTCCACCCAGAGTCTCCTGAGCCCCCGTCACCGTGCCGCAAGCCCCACCAGTCCTCCCCTCCGCCTTCTCCACAAACCCACTCCCATCGCGTCTGTGAGGCGCAGCTCCTCAAAGGTAAACTTAACAATAACTCAGCAAATGAATGTATTCAGCAGTACCTACTAACAGCAGACAGGGGGCAGTCTCAGGCTGTAAATAGTGGTGCTGTAAGGGTGATGTCTGCTGTGTAACTCAACACATTTAGCATTCAACTGTACCCATCTTTCTTTCCAGAATATGAGCTTGTACAGAATGCTTTCTTCACCGACCCCAACGATCAGAGTGCTTGGTTCTACTATCGCTGGTTGCTAGGCAGAGGTACATCCATCTCTGACTGTGTCTATATGTACAAATATATGAATGAAATACACAGCAGTTTTTCTGTGCATGCAAATGTAACGATGTTCTCTGTTGTTTTTTAACAGCGGAGCGTGAAGAGATGATAAGCTGTGTGTACGTCAGTCGGGATGAGGAGCGAGTGGCCGTCGCCTTCTCTCGGCCCGTTAACGTGAGTACCTTCACTTACTTTCTCATTCTTACATTTGTTTTTGGTCAATAATAGTTTTAATTGAGAGTATTTCAAAAAGCATTCTGTCTTTACGTCATAGACCGTTCTCATCATTACTCTTTCATATATTTTTGCAAATATGTAAGCTCAAAATGCAAAAAAAGAGAAAAACGTTCTAAGCAAAGTAAAATATACAAACAAAAAATGGAGTAAACAATCACACATTACAAAAGGAAAAAAATGGGAAAAAAAGAAGTAAGGAGATGTTGGGAACAGATAACACAAAAAACATCATATTCGTTGATTTCCTTTAGATGACCATGGTAGGGAAATTATTCAGTTCATTGTTTACACCCTAAACTAAATAGAAAATAGCCAGGTTGATCATGAACGTTTCAGCTCTAATCCACAGTTTAGTCCAGACTGACTTCAGTTGTGCCGACTGTGTGAAGAGTTTAGAAAAAGTGAACTGTAACTAACTGTAAAAAGCTGTAATGTGGTGTCCACGTGGTACCCAGAGTTTCTTGAGTGACCTCTCTACTTCTTCTCCTTTCCTCCGCTCCGTTAGGCGCAGTCAGTCGGCCTGCTGCTGGTCCTGGATGGTCTGCCTCAGAGATTGGAGTGGAGGAGCGTCCACCCGCGCTTCAAACACAGCCCTGTCTGGGTATCCTTTTCCACTGGCTAGTCCTGCCTCAGACATTATTATTATTATTATTGACTGTCACTGTGCTGCTGATTGAACATTCTGTTCTCGTCATTCTTCACATACCTCATGATGATGATAATGATGGTATGTGCATGACAAAGGGGGAAGTGTTTCGTCACAAAACTTTGATCAGTTTACTGGAAAGGAATGTTGTTGTTACTTTTACCACAGACGTGCTTTTAAAAAGGTATTCTAACTGCACAATGACACGGAGGAGACCAAGTTTAGTCAGCTGACGTAGATGCATGTTAGGAGGACGTGGATTCTCCACAGCTCCTCCAGGAGAGCTGCTCTCTGCATCTGTCCTCACAGACTAAGCGTCCTGTGGAGGGGAGCTCGCAAAAAATGGTGTTTTCATTCCAAAAAGTCACTTGATTTCACTATTTGAAAATCATGGCTGCTTCTATCTTTAAAAACAAAACATATTGTAATGATAATTTTTATAATTAACATGGAAGAGTAGGTGTTAATATTTTGAGAAGACAATCCCATTCAGTAACCTTTTCCAGAGCTTTCAACCATTTCACACACTGTGTCCGCAAACTATGCACTACATACTCAATATGTGTACTATCGCTCAATGTATTTCTGTGTGAATAAACAGTAGTATGGATCTTTTCGGACGCACTGACAAAGAACATATTTTGCCAAGAAGGGAAAGTCAATTGTCCGTTCCAATACAACATCAGCGCCCAGCAGCAGAGCTACGCTTCCGCCATTTTGGACTGAAAGCGACTACCGGACGCCAGTAAAACATCTGCCTAAAAAGTGGCGTACAAAAGTCAAACAAAGTTATTATTATTGTATTGTCATATTCTATCGAAATGGCCTGTGTTGAACAATAACATTTTATAAATATAATAAGCGTTTTCAGTCCAAAATGGCAGCAGCAGCTGTTGTCAAAATAACACAGGAGTTTCGTCTCTTTGCTTCTATACTCTTCGAGCAGTAATTTACGTCGTCACTTCCTGAGAGCCTTCTTTCCGGTTGGAGACGCATAACCGTGGTAACCCATGCCAACCTCATGTGACCATGTGACCAAACGATGATTTGTTATTAGAATCATAAAGTCTGAACTAATTTAAAATGTAAATTACGCCTAGCAAAGTGAAACCTTATATTTACACTTAAGTTGACGTCACAGAGCTGTCCGCCATTGTCTGTTATGAGCATTGTCGTCACTACTGCATTGCATTGTGGGATATTTATCCCCGCATAGTGTCCAGCGTTTGCATACTGTAATATTTCACCAGAAATAGTATGCATTCATGTGCTATTGGTTTCATACTGAGGTTTCGGACATACTAAAAAAATCTCTAAAACGGTCTTCATCAGTGGAGGCCGTTTGCTCAGTTTTCATGGCAACGGATCTGTTGACATGCGAGTCAAGTAGTTGTTATGATTTCATCCATATTCATTAATGTTAATATTATATTTTATTAGAGCGGATGCAGCTGTGGCCAGACACTTTTCATTTGTGGTCACTCACTCAGGGACTGTACATACTGTATATTCAGCATTATCTGTTTATCTGTCTTTTAAATTTGTATTTTTATTCAGTTTTCTTCCAAACTAGATTAAAAATGCTTAATGCTCACTCAGTGATAGAATGTTTTACTGGTCTGTGCACATTCAATTTAATATATTAAAGCTATTCCATCAAGGATGTTATATTTGAGTCCTACTGCCCTGCTCTACCAGTCTCTTGTATTTACTATGCACACTCACGCTGAGGGCCTCAGTGGGTTTCTTTGGGGTTTCTTTTTTAAAGGTGGCTGATTGGAAGTTGGAATCAAACTCTTCCTTTTCACTTGTAGAATAAATAATCTCCTTTTTTATTTAACCTTAACACCGGCTCAGATCTGTGACTTTCCTCCTGGAACGATCAGCGACATCTCAAATGAACACAACCTGACGGTGCACTGGACTGAGAAACCCACTCGCAGAGACTGTGCTCTGTACACAGGTGATACATATCATACATCTTTACATGTTCATACTCTACAGATGTGTGTTTTCTCAAGCTTCATCGTTACACTGTGAACTTTTAACTTTTAACAGGTCGAGCGGAGAGTTGGTGTCGGGACTCTGCTACGGATCAGGAACTTTTCAGGTATTGTCTTTGCACAGTTTTTATACTTTTCTTATTTGGTGTTACTTTTTATTAAATAGACAGGCGCCTCTAATAATATGTATATATATATATATATATATATATATATATATATATATATATATATATATATATATATATATATATATTAGAGGCGCATGTATATACTAGTATTTTCCTTCCATAATCTTCTTTATGTACCTTTTATAAATATATATGTAGCCTTGACATATTATCGGTGTATATGCTTAAAATATATTGTATTTTCATATTACTATTTGATTGAGTAGTTGAAACAGGTGCAGTATGTTACGTGTGCTTGTATATGCATTACGCACTGAGCTGTAATTTACGTCGCCACTTCCTTAGAGCCTCTTTCTCGGTTGGAGACGCGTAACCATGGTAACCTGTGCCAACCTCATGTGACCAAAACGACGGTTTGTGAGAATCGAAGTCTGAATTAATTTAAAATATATATTACGCCTAGCAAAGTGAAATCTTTTACTTAAACTTAAATTGACGTTACAGAGCTGTCCGTCAACTTCTGTTATTAACGTCGTCGTCACTACCGCATTGCATTGTGGGATATTTATGCTGCTATAGTGTCCAGCGTTGCATACTGTAATATTTCACTGGAAATAGTATGCAATTCACGAACTACTGGTTTCATACTGAGGTTTCGGATGCAACCTTTATTTATCAAAAGTCTGAGGAAGAACCTGGTGTTCGAAAGGTTACTCAGCATTAAAGTGCTTCTAACGGGAGCTGCCTGATGTGCAGATCGATCTGTTTGTCAGCTAATTGTGTCGTTCTTTGAAGCAGTAAGAAGAACTGAGTGTGTAACTTTGTCTGTAGGAGTGAACTGTCAGTAGAGAAGACCTCGGTGTTACAGTCGGAGCTGCAGTCGTGCAACCAGCTACAAGAACTGGAGCCACTCAACAAGTGTAAGCGCTTTTAAAGGCATCACATCCACACGCTTCCTCGTTCATTACAGAACCAAAACTTCACATAAATACTGCAGTTTGCTGCTGCTGATCGTGATGTTATTGTGCTCTCCCTGGCAGGGTGCTTACTGACCATCATCCTCCTGATGAGGGCGCTAGACCCTCTGGGATATGAAAAGGAGACTCTTGCTCATTTCCAAACACTGAAGGTGAGTACCAAACACATACAGTCTGTGACACTGACTAGGAAACACATCACTGACTCTTATTCTTCCCTCAGGAGGTGGACTCCATGCGCTCTGCTTATTACAGCGACCTGTGCAGCAAGTTTATGATTGAAAACACCATCCTGAAAATGGAGTACGCTGAAGTTCGCGTCTTCAGTATTTCTGACAAGGTTCAGAATTAAATAACAATAAATTACATTTGCTTATAATGAAATTATTTCTATCTGCCTGCCACACGGGGAAGTTGTGATTACTGCTTTCTCTTTCTAACAGAACCTGACCACTTTATGCCACCTGGACCAGCTGTTATTGGTCACCCACATCAATCTGTCGACCAATCAGCTGCAGCGGCTGCCCCCTCAGTTCGCCATGTTGCAGTGCCTGGAGGTGATACAAATCCAATTATATGTCCTACACGGGGCAGCGTCTCTGTTCTTCTTTTGTGTGTCCCATAATTGGCAGATGACAGTAGGAAAGATAAATATTGATTACTTCTTTTTCTGCAACATGTTTGATTAACATTTTTCACACTTGCAGGTCTTGGAGGCTGATAACAACTCCATAGAAAATCTGGAAGGAGTCTATCACCTTCCCAAACTGGAGGAACTCCTCTTGAAGAATAACAGTATCCTTAAATTATTCTTTGATGCAGTGTATTATATATTTATAGGACTTCTAGCTGTAGTTAATTTGCAGACCGTGTCCCTGTTTAGGCTTTAAACAAATGAGAACACATAATACAGCTGTTTAATACAGAAACTAACAATAAAACAGACAAACAACCGCTACAGACTAATTGAAACTACAATCAAAACAATGACTGAGATCTATGATTAAAAACAGCAAAAAGAAACTAAAATGTGTTTTCAATATGAACCACGTGTTCACAGATTTGCTTAAGATTTGTGTAAGCCACTGGTTCCCAACCTGGGGGTCCCGGCCCCCACTAGAGGTCGCCAAAGCCTGACAGGGGGTCGTGAGGCCTTCTTGATTTTAAGGGGGAAACACAAATTGAACTTTTCTTGCGACAAAGTCAATGCAAAGGCGAATAGCCTCGAATTCACGCCAGGCGACGCGAATGACGAGTATATACAGACGTAGGCAAAGTTGTTGGTACCCTTCCGTTAAAGAGAGAAAAACCCACAATGGTCACTGAAATAACTTGAAACTGACAAAAGTAATAATAAATAAAAATTCACTGAAAATTAACTAATGAAAATCAGATATTGTTTTTGAATTATGGTTCAGCAGAATCATTTAAAAAAACAAACTAATGAAACTGGCCTAGACAAAAATGATGGTAACATTAACTTAATATTTTGTTGCACAACCTTTTGAGGCAATCACTGCAATCAAGTGATTTCTGTAACTCTCAATGAGACTTCTGCACCTGTCGACAGGTATGTTGGCCCACTCCTCGTGAGCAAACTGCTCCAGCTGTCTCAGGCTTGAAGGGCGCCTTCTCCAGACTGCATGTTTCAGCTCCTTCCACAGATGTTCAATAGGATTTAGATCCGGGCTCATAGAAGGCCACTTCAGAATAGTCCAATGTTTTGTTCTTAGCCATTCTTGGGTGTTTTTAGATGTGTTTTGGGTCATTATCCTGTTTGAGGACCCATGACCTGCAACTGAGACCAAGCTTTCTGACACTGGGCAGCACATTTCGCTCCAGAATGCCTTGATAGATTTGGTGTCCTCCTGGGTCGTCTTCCATTAAGTCCACTTTGGCTCAAACAGTGACGGATGGTGCGATCTGACACTGATGTACCTTGACCTTGGAGTTCACCTCTAATCTCTTTGGAAGTTGTTCTGGGCTCTTTGGTTACCATTCGTATTATCCGTCTCTTCAATTTGTCATCAATTTTCCTCTTGCGGCCACGTCCAGGGAGGTTGGCTACAGTCCCATGGACCTTAAACTTCTGAATAATATGTGCAACTGTAGTCACAGGAACGTCAAGCTGCTTGGAGATGGTCTTATAGCCTTTACCTTTAACATGAAGGTCTATAATGTTCTTTCTGATCTCCTGAGACAACTCTCTCCTCAGCTTTCTGTGGTCCATGTTCAGTGTGGTACACACCATGATGCCAAACAGCACAGTGACTACTTTTCACCCTTTAAATAGGCAGACTGACTGATTACAAGTTTGAAGATACCTGTGATGCTATTTACAGGACACACCTTAGTTTAACATGTCCCTATGGTCACATTATTTTACATCTTTTCTAGGGCTACCATCATTTTTGTCCTGGCCAGTTTCATTAGTTTGTTTTTTTAAATGATTCTGTTGAACCACAATTCAAAAACAATATCTGATTTTCATTAGTTCATTTTCAGTAAATTTTTATTTATTATTACTTTTGTCAGTTTCAAGTTATTTCAGTGACCATTGTGGGTTTTTCTCTCTTTAACGGAACGTTACCAACAACTTTGCCTACGTCTGTATTTCAATAGTTCAACTCAACGAGAAATTTGCGCGATGCTGTGTCACGAAAGCCTGTCAGCGTTGAGATTCTCCTCCTGTCGTCACTGACGTCCTGACGTTGTTGAATCGAGATGGAGGACAAACTTATTGTATCTGTCTTTTCACCCAGAGCTGCGTATGTGTATACACACTGTCCACAGCAGTACATTGCTTTGCTCCCGTGCGGCTACTCCTGTGGCGTGCCGACCGCCATCTACTGTAGGTAATACACTGACTATGGAGAAGGACCTCATACAACCCCAGTTCAAAAACTCCCAGACTATCCCTTTAAGAAAAAAGGTTATAAACCACTGGTTTAAACCATAGTTTTGCTTTGGTATTAAAAGCTTTGTAATGTATTTATTCATAATGGCAGGGTATTCTAAATGATCTTTAACTGGAAAAGAGGGCTGACCGAATGTTGCAGTCTCCACTAGCTGCTCCCCTCCTACTGGCTCCTTTACTGTTATATTTTACAAGCATTTGTCTGACTAGTTCTTGGGGCTTCAAGGCCATTCACACACTTGAAAAATCTATTACATAAAGGAGCGATGAATCATTCATATTCATTGGTTTGTTTTCTGGAGAACGTCCCATTCTGGATCTGTGTTAATAATCCTTTAGCATCGTCAGCAACCTCCCCGCTAAAGAGCCCGAGCAGCTGACGGCGTACGATGTTAAAAGACGCACAAGGACGGTGTTTACAGAAAATTGCAGAGTCTTCAGCTTCAATGCCTTGAATAATTTGTTTTCTACCTGAAACTTTGAGTAAATACAATCAGAGCTGCAATTTCACAGAGCAAACAGCATCATTAAGAAGGGAAGAGACACCCAGCTGCTGTCTTCTCCTTCACGCTTCGCTTCCTCTGATACACCGGAGACGAGTTAATGTGGTCGTCTGCAGGTTGTGACACTGAGGCCACAAGTCAAGTTGTGTTTCTGTAATGAAATTGAATTACAGCTTCAGTGTTGACCTCCTCATGCAGATTCAGTCCTGCAGGTTTTATATTTAGAAGAATTAATTAACATCTCAGTGTCATATTTGACACGTGGATCTCACATTACGCCCTTTCTCCTTCTATCCATCGCTGCTTCCCCTGACCAAAAAGTATATTTCCCCCAAGTATACTTTATGTAGTAAGTATACGAATATCAATGTACTAGTAAATGTACTACTTCAATACTTCTTGGAACTAAATTGGCCCACTTTTTAGTTTATAAAAATATACTTTTAGTATAGTATTTATACTTTATATATTTTTAGTATAGTATTCAGTATACCTTGAGTACACTACTAGTTTACATCTAAGTTTTATTTTGCACTGCAGCTATACTATAGATATACTGATAGTTTACTAGTTTAATACTTGTAGCCCATTTTGTAGTTTATGAAAGTACACTTTAAAGTATACTCAGTAAACTAAGGGTTTAATAGTTTTTATACTGCAAGTATACTTGTATATACTTGTAGCCCACTTTATACCTTATGAGAGGACACTTTAAAGTATACTATCAGGAAACTACTAGTTTAATAGTTTTTATCGTGCTAGTATACTTGGCTAAATTATAGCCCACTTTTTAGTTTTTGAAAATATACTTTCTATCTTATAACTTATAGTACTTAGCCAATGATTTATGTATTACATAAAGAGACTTTTGCTATTTGACTTGATGTTTTGTGATTATATTAATAAATAAATAAATAAAATTAGTTTTTCTGGCATGCCTCCATGGTGAACAGAGAATCCAAAAACGTAGAAACTTTTTTGATGAATTGAAGTAAATTCATATCAAAACATACATTTACAAGCCAAAAGATTAAGGACAAGTATAAGCCAAGTATAGTTAGACTTTTCTGTGTACTTGTCAGTGTAAGCCAAGTATACTTATTAAGTATATCTCTGATAAGTACATAAACTGAAAGTATACCCTCTTAAATATACTAATAGCACACTTGACTAAACTTCTTTTAGGTCAGGGACTCTGCAGAACTCATGACGGCTTTTTCTTTAACTCAAATGCACAGAAATTTCCACATTGGCAGATCTTCAGCCGCTGGCCTCCTGCCCCAAGCTGAAGCGCCTTGATCTCCGTGGCAACCCCGTCACTCAGACCGCCAACGTGGAGTCTTTGCTGTCCGAGCTGCTGCCCTCAGTCACGGACCTCCTGCTCTGATCGCCGCCGTCGTCGCTGCCGTTTCGATTGTCCCTCACATTCTCTGGCGTGTTTGTTTGTGAAAGAGCAAGTGGGTGTTTTTCTTCTCCAGCGTCTTGTGACTCTGTTTGTTTGGGAGACTGTCAATCACACCGATCCCCGCGGGGCTGGGAGCCTGATGCCTCGGAGCACATGTCAGGAACCTCTTAACACCTTCAGCGAAACGTCTACATTTGTGTGAGTGAGTGAGTGAGTGCGTGCGTAATAACCAATGTTGCATTTCTCTGTGTGTGTGCGTACGGATGTCCTTAATACAACACGCCCAAATGCATGCGGGAACCCTGATAATGGAGTAAATTCAACCCGGTCTCACAGGAAGGCGAATAGATAGCACGACATCACAACGACATTCGGCGTGTCATGAGAACGCATTTTAGGCTTTTCGCTTTTTGTCATTTGTACGCCACGCAACAAAACTACGGTAATGTCCGCAGTTAGGTTTAGGCAATGCCGGATACAGTATTATAATGGTAGTGTCTAAAAGGGAACCAGCAAACTGTGAAATCTGATCTGAGATCTGCAAAATCTCACGCGAGACTCACTGCCCGACGACCTATCCTAACCGTTCAAGGTCAATGCCTAACCTTATTACACGGCTTTGTTGAATACTTGATTCTGATTAGTCGATCACGGCGTTCTACAGTCTGTTATTTCTTTATAACAGACCGTTGCTATGTATAACAGACCGTTTCTATGTATAACAGTACGTTGCTATGTATAACAGACCGTTGCTATGTATAACAGACCGTTTCTATGTATAACAGTGTGTTGCTATGTGTAACAGACCGTTGCTATGGGCGCAGTTCTAATGTCGGACTCTGGCGGACCGTTTTTGTGCCAAATTATTGATTTCTTAAGTAAGTAGCCGTGGGATAAGCGGGATGCAAGTCCACATCACCCTGTCGGGGTTTATTTCACAACAATGACCGGCTAGCTGTACATTATCCCTTACTCAACTATTCAAGGTTAATGCCTAACCTTAACAATCTTCTGAGAGTTTGCTGGTTCCCTTCTAGACACGACCATATTAAACATGTTCAGTATTTATGATGGGATATCCTGTTGTGTGTGGGGGAATCCCGAGGACAGCTGATGACGCAATCACGTGGGAAACAACGATAGCCAATAGAGAATCAAGCTGACTGAAGAAGGAAGGACGACTAATGCGTCATGGCAACTGCGGCTAATGCATGAGCTAATGCTAAACACAAAGCATAAAGTAGTAGTGAGATGGAGCTCAGAAATGGAGGACCAACTTGTTGATTTGTGGCAACAACACGTGTGTTTATTGAACGTGTCTCCATGACTTCATCCATCCATCCTTCGTGAATTTTCAGTACAAAGTAAAAACTAACATCACGAATTACTTCCTGCCAGTCGTCCGCCATGTTTATTTACTCTGGACTCTTGTTGTTCATGAATGAATCTGTTAGTTTTCAACATCTGGTAAGATTTGAAAAATCTTTTAGTGTGAGCCAGCCTTTAGGCAACAGAACCGCTCAGGAAAAATGTCATAGTTGACCTTAAAATAAGTACGTAAACTAAGTAAAATACGTACGGAAACAACGTAACAGAAGTACGGGAAAAAAAAGTCACTAGCATAACTTGCAAAACAAAAAACACTGGTGTCCTGGTTAAAAGACGTGTGCTTGTTCAACCTGTTCTCACTCCCAACTCGCCAAATACCACAGATTGGGCAACGCCCCTCGTCATCGAAAACCAACACAAGCATCTTTTAGCAACAGTATGTAACGAACGGGCTTTCAACTAACTCCAATGTTGACCCAGGGGAGGTGGATGGGTCAGACAAACACAAGACTTTCAACCAGGAGACCGCTGTCCGTGTCCCGTGTGAAACTAAAAGTAACTTATTATGTCACGTCAGTCTCGTGACTCGTCAGTATCGTAAGTCATGTGGGTCACGAAAGTCGAGTCAGTGAAGTTAACGTCAACCACGACCGTTTCCTAATCCTAACTAAGTGGTTGTTTTTGCCTAAACCCAACTTCCTGTGAAAATGGAAGTTTATTTTGAAAGGACACCATGCACGTAACGAGCGTATATTGACACGCCGTACCTGGTCCGTTGACGAGTTGGGAGTGAGAATGTGTTGGTGTGTTCGACCCATTCACTTCCCCACCCGCCTGTCATAAGCGGTATTTCCCGCTTTTTATTCTACGTCACAAACTCTGGGCGTTGCATATTTACACAGATGCGTTTACACTGCAGTCAGTACATGGCGTACAAATGACACGCGGAAAGCAAGAAAGACGTTCTTGTTGCACGCTAAATGCTTTTTACATTATCGCCTTTTCCTGCAAACGGGCTGAGTAAATTAAATGGATTGGCGTGCCGGCTTATTGCTTCTATAAGCTTTAAAACAGTTGAATATGAAAAACAAGCTTCTAACTATCATGATCAGAGCAACGCATAGTTCTCATTCACGTTTTTTTTTTTAAATGTTGTGTAAAGCATCTAATATATGACACTATACTGTTGCACAGTAAGTCACAGATCCAGTAATAAAACTGCACACATTGTGTCACTGCCTTCCAGAGAGATTCTCCTGTTTCCTTTTATTTCTGAATATCTGATTTACAAGCTTTCCTGAATGCACCTTTAATCCCTAACTAACTCATTCATGACATTCAGCCTTCGGTTGCATTACTGCCTTTGTTCATTTGTTTGCCTTTTTCGTGTGATAAATCTGCAAAATACCAAGTTGATGTTTATACTCTGATGTCATGGCGTTTTCTAAAGAATCCCTTTAGGCGAGAACGTTGGGAGTGTCTAACCAAAACAAGTAAACTGAAGTTGAATCTGTAAAATAATACCACACCTTTTGGCTCATAACGGGTCCATAAAGGACATGAACAAACATGAAATCTGCCACCTGTAGAGAAACAATGCTACAGTATACAAACTTTGCATGCTAACATTTGCTAATTAGCACCAAACACAAAGTTCCTACAGCTGAGAGGCTGATGGGAAATGTCAATGTTGATCTTAAACCAAAGTATTGGAGAAAAGAAACTCACTAAAAGTTAGAATTCATCTTGAGGGGGACGTTAATGCCAAGTCTCATGGCATCTTACTGTCACCCCTATGTTCCCAGGGTCCTATGTTCTTGATATAAACTAAAATTGTAAGATTGGTAAGGGCTATATTCTCAGTTCAAATTGAAAATGAATGAAGGGACATGGACCTTTCAAATGCAATTTGAATATCAATGTCGAAAGAAAACTGTCTGCAGATTTGAGGCCGTACGTTTCAATGAGCAGAACGTCAGCAGGCTTTAGGTGGCTGATTTCTACATTTAACCTAAAAAAAAGTTAGAAAAAAGTCCCAAAAAATCAGGAAAAAGTAAAAAACAAAAGTTAGAAAATTGTCAGAAAAATGTCCAAAATATGTGAAGAATGGCAAAAAAAAAAGTCAGAAAAATGGCAAAAAAAAAAAAAGAAATCAGAAAAATTTCCAGAAACATGCATTAGTGAGAACATAAAACACTTTCAAAGGTCTAGTTAATGAGTCATATTAAGAGGATATTAAGCTGGAGAACATAGGTATGGAGTACGGAACCTGCCAAAATAAAAAAAATAATGTAATAAATGACTATAAATAAATAATTATATCATTGAATGTGGCAAAAATAATATAAAAAATAAATGTAGCCATTAATTAATTGATAAAAAATATTACATAAATTGATATTTCTGTTTTAATTTGCTTCTTTATTTATTTACCTTTGTATTAATTCCCTTATTTATTTATTCTTACTACTACGTTTCATTTTCCTTTTTATTTATTTTTGCATTTATTTTGTATTTATTCATTTTTTATTTATTTTTAAATGTATTAATATATTTATTTATGCATAATTTTCCCTTTGCATTTCACCCATTAATTTTCCCTTTTATTTATTTATGTATTTACTTTTATTAATTTTTAAATGTATGTATTTATTTATGCATTTATTTTATATGTATTTATTTTTGCATTCATTTTTATATTTTGCATTTCAATTTTATTTATTTTTAAATATATGTATTTATTTATGTATTTATGCATTCATTTATTTATTTTTTACAATCTATGCTTTCCACTCAAATAATCTATCTAATCTAGTATTTTATCGTTGCATACAGAGAGGTCTCTGGTAGAAGGTGTTATAACATTCCTGCCTTTTTTATGGAGATACTTGTGTAATACTCGACTTGACACTTGTACAGTATCCCTCTAAATTATGCACTATAGAATCCACCTGCGGTTGTTCAGAGTTGACTCGTCACACAGTTGAGAAATCCGACTCAACCAGTCAGTGTGGATCACTCAACATCTTATCTATTGTACGTTACAGTGTCAGACTTTCCTGTGAACAAGGAGTGGGCCCTCCCACACACACTGGGTGGGTGGGTAAACTGTCATTTTGATGTATGACGGATGTCGACATTGTGACATGTCACAGTAGGAAAATCACAGGTGTAAGTGATGAAATCAGTGATACCTGGTCATTGTGTATTCTGCCTCATGACTCACTGAGATATTTAAATAAGGAGTACAGTCACATTTTTATGTCATTAGTACACCTGAGCGTTTCCTACTATGACAAGTCAAAATGTCTGCTGAGAAAGATGCACATTGATTTATTTTATCTTTATAGATATTTACTAGCTCTCTTTTTCTCTTCCACTGTTCCATATTATATTATATGATTGTATTGTTTTAACTATACGTGACAGAAAACATCCAAAATACACATTTAAGTGTGTATTTTACTACTTTTTCTATTTGCTTCTGTAGATTTCTCCTAAATTCACCAAAAGTTACCATTAGATAATGCCTCATTAGCATATTTAAACATAACATTTTCAGAAAACTTGTAATACAAACAATAATTGTTTTAATGTCAGTAATCAACTGGGGAAGTTTCATGGTGATATTTATTAGTTAAAAACTATATTCACCTGTAGTGGCTTGCAAAACAGCCCGTTCTCATTCCCAGGGCGTCAAATACCCCTAAAGTCTCGCAAGAGTTTTTGCAAATCTAATATCATATTTTGTAATTTGTGGGCTCCCTTCCAGACACGACCCTTTAGCACTAGTATGAGACGCACCGGGCTTTCCATTAACTTCAATGTAACCCCATTCGCGGCAACAGTAAACACAGAGAAAGTGAGCCGGGAGTGACTGTGGTGATGTAGTTTAAAGAGTGAAAAGACACACTAAAGGAACAAACACAAGGCTTTCATCCAGGAGACGACTGTTTGAGTCCCTTGTGTTAAGTTTCACTTTAGCGTTCCTACATGTAAACCTAAGGAGACGCCAAGGGGAAAGCGGCAGTATGTGACGAGTTGGGACGAGAATGTGTTGCAGCTTGTGCAAAATGTAGGGAATTTTACAATCCATATCTTTAAACGAGTTTTGTCGCAGACTCTGAGTCAGAAATCTAAACTTCAGCAGCTCTTACATCCACCAAACTTCCCAGTTTTATTCCCATTTATATTCTGCAGGTTTTTACAGAGGGATTTGTTCATATTTCATTCATAGCCTTATTTATACAACATTTTATTCATAAAAACATGGCAAAAATAGATTTTTTTTTAATTGACAGTATTTTCTGATTTATGGAGTGATAAACAGAAATAGACTCTAATGTGTCGACAAAAAGAAACAAGAATTTTGAACCTGGCTTTATCCAATGTTCAGATTTCTGTTCCGGAAATGTATGCAAATATTTAATAAGATCATTCATCATTTGCATATTTAAACAGAACATTTCATCATTTTTTTTTTTTTTTTTTTAACTTTTTTATTTATAGACCGACATGTACCCCGTCTCCAAGATACAGACTAGATTCGTCATACAATATCAATGAATAAGCCAGAGAACATGCCATAACAAAGTCATAAATCCCAAAACAATATTTTTATGCAACGGGAAAGAAAATAAATAAATATATAAAAGGCAGAATAATAAATAAATAAAAGGAAGAATAATAAATAAATAAATATAGGAAAACTTGTAATACAAATAACAATTGCCTTAATATCAGTAATTAACTGGGGAAGTTTCATGGTAATATCTATTAGTTTTTTTTTTTTACCCTATTCACCTGTAGTGTCTTCCCTTAATGGTTTAATAGCCCTCATTATTTACCGTTACTCTACATGTTGGAGGTTAATGATAATTATATAATTATTAGGAGATATAATAAATAATGAATATAATAAAATCACACTTCTGTTGCTTCATATTATGGATTAAATCTAAGCATCAGTGGTTGTTTGGCTCGCGGCCTATAAATGATTTCATTTATTGTTTTTGGCAGAATAAGTGACCCGACTGCTGCCGGTGCAGCAGGAAGGCGTGACCTCACTGTCTGAGCTCACAAGTATTTAAAGGAGGTCTGAACATGTAGTCTGTGAAAACACAAAGACAACAAGAAGACAAGAAGATTTCTGCCTCCGGTCTGAGTTGTCTCATTTTCTTCTGCCACTGAACTGCGTGAGTTTGAACCAGCTGTTTCACATGTACATCTGTCTGCTGATAGATAGAGGGCTTTAATTTGTGACTTAACAAATTCATACTTCTCTCCCTGTTCAGAGGACTCTCAGATTTCATGCCAAAGTAATTCACTTGATTTATAGGAAAGGGAGACAAAGTGTTGCTGCTTTGCCGTCAGGCCGTGATTATGCAAATAATAGTCTAAAAGTTCACTGAGTGCCATTTCATGCATGATTAACAAGACTGTGTTTTTAATGTCGATCTGTTCCTGAATGGATTTACATTCTTCACTCACAACTGCATGTCATGACATATATTATTTAATTGTTTTACATTCCATGATGTGACTGGAAGGCATCCTTTCCTCTCATAAATATATATCACTGTATATAACATGTGACTCCAAGCAAGTTGTCCAACAGCTGCCACATCTGGTCTAATGGAGTGTAGTTAACCAGCATAATAAAGTGATACTGTCAGATGTGAAAGGGACAAAACTATGGCTGTAAATCAATTAAAATAGTTAATCGCATGATTGTCCATAGTCAATTGCGATTAATCGCACATGTTTTATCTGTTCAAAATGTACCCTAAAGGGAGATTTGTCAAGTATTTAATACTCTTATCAACATGGGAGTGGACAAATATGCTGCTTTATGCAAATGTATGTATATATTTATTATTGAAAATCAATTAACAACACAAAACAATGACAAATATTGTCCAGAAACCCTCACAGGTACTGCATTTAGCATAAAACAATATGCTCAAATCATAACATGGCAAACTGCAGCCCAACAGGCAACAACAGCTGTCAGTGTGTCAGTATAGCTGACTTGACTATGACTTGCCCCAAACTGCATGTGATTATCATAAAGTGGGCATGTCTGTAAAGGGGAGACTCGTGGGTACCCATAGAACCCATTTACATTCACATATCTGGAGGTCAGAGGTCAAGGGACCCCTTTGAAAATGGCCATGCCAGTTTTTCCCTGCCAAAATTTAGCTTAACTTAGCCTCCTTCCCGACAAGCTAGTATGACATGGTTGGTACCGATGGATTCATCAGGTTTTATAGTGTCATATGATGCCAGTATCTTCACTCTAGCTTTAAAACTGAGCCCGCTAAAACCTAAAAAACGCAAGTTTCGTTAATGCATTAAAGAAATTAGTGGCGTTAAAACGAATTTGCGTTATGATGGAATTAACTTTGACAGCCCTAAAGAATATATTAGTGATGCATTAATGTGTAATTATCACTTAATGTTGAAGTTGGTAAAGGTGGCGCTAATTTTAACTACTTTATACAGTATACTGCTGGGTAGATTAATCTATAATAATACATCATCATTTATTAGTTGATTAATATTTTGAATCTGCAAAGTATCTAAAGCTGTCAGATAAATGTAGTGCATGTAGTGAAATTGGCCATGCCAGTTTTTCCTCACTAAAAAATGAAGTGTAAGTTTGGAGTGTTATTTAGTCTCCTTCGTGACAAGCTAGTACGACATGGTTGGTACCAATGGATTCATTATGTTTTCTAGTTTCATAAGATGCCAGTATCTTCACTCTAGCTTTACAACCTCCGAAAGATTGATTGCATTAATGCGTTAAAGAAATTAGTGGCGTTAAAACGAATCAACGCGTTATTATTGCGTGAACTTTGACATTACTTGTCTCAGGGGTCAAATACAAAGTCAGCGTTTGTGTGTTAAATTGAGCCCTGTGAAAGCTTTCTTTAATTCTGACGTCATCGGTGAAAGTCCCTCGCTGTGGTTGAAAATGAGTGATCTGGTCATGAGTGTAGCCGAGGGATGATCACTGGATCAGCACCCTCCTCGAGGAAGATATCCAACTTTGATGAAGAGCACATGGGAGTTATGTCTGCTGCTGACATCATGGGAGAGAACTTAGACCAACTTCATTTGACTTTTAACCAGACTTTCTAGATCTGCACATATGATTCAACATGTTGGATGCAGACAGAAAATCTGCAGTGAGTAGTGAGGATGTAACACAGCGGATGATGAAGCAGAGGGAATCGTCCACAACATGTCGCTCTCACCGTTACACCTCCTCGTCTCACTGTGTTAGTTTATTTTACATTTTATTTGGATGCAGTGAGAGGGTTTTGTTGATCTGTGTGGGTGTGTCTCTTTATTTGTTGGATGTGAGATACCCTGCGAGCAGACTGTAATCTCAACCATATGGAGCACGCAGGATTTCTCCTCTACTATATTCATCCTTTTGGCACTGAGGCAGGAGCTGTGGTGGATTTCATTTTCACTTATATAAACAGTTTGTGAGTTCCCGCCCTGCAGTAAACTTTCACAACCTACTGAGGCGTCCCAGTTATAATCACTGTGGGGACTTTCAGATGAAATTGCATTAGTGACATGTAGAGGTCATGTAGAAGTGGATTTCTAAAGGCTGATAGCATAACGCTAGTTTGGAGCAGGAAAAAGCCGGCAGACGAGACCGTTATCTTACACCTTTACTTCTGCAGCAGCCTACATGTAGTCAGCTACTTTTGCATCCTGAAGTTTGATTTAATGGATTACATTGTTGGAATATCTTCTATTTATTTACAATGGACGATACGCTATACTGTGTTTTAAAACGGGCCAGGATTACTTCTGTTGTAGGTCTCGTACATTGTTAAATGACACTTTTACAAACCGTTAATGTTGGTGCATATTCCAGAGAGAGAGAACCTGAAGTTATCCCCTAATGTGCATACAGTAGCATGTTTATCAGGTAGTTATGGATTTACAGTATGTCCTGCACATAGTTTGGTTAGCCTCGTCTGTCAGCAGTAAGTCCTGGGGAATCCAGGAGGCGTTCCCTCACCTACTAATGTCTGTCTGTGATTTAGTGTACTCACTGTCTCAACTTCATTGGCATATGAATATGAATAAGGAGCAAACTCATTGGCAGTCCTGCTATTGCTTCATCGGAGCCTGTTTGGTTGCCACATAACAGTCACGGTTTCCGAGGAATGTAAAGTGAGTGTGTGGGGGGGTTTTAGGGCTTTTGTTGCATTTCTAGAAAGCTGGAATGCTGAAGGATGCAACTCAAGTCAGAGGTGAGAAACATGAGTAGAGACAGCAAATGGGAGGGAAATAGGAGGATTTGTCGCCTCAGTTGTCCGGCTTAAGTTTCGCAGAATTCATTTCATTCATTTTTTCTTGGATTCTTCAATTCTCAGAGAAATTATGACTTTAATCTATTTAGTGGCGTTTTGATCTTGAAACAAAATGTGTTTCATAGCCCAGTTGTGAATCCGTTCACGTATCTACTCTACCTCCCCAGAAAACCTCCTGGATGCTTCCACTGACTTAATAAATCACATTGTAATTCAGCATCAGTGAATCAGCTCCAGATGTGTCCTGATGCTGTCACAGAGTGAAAGCAGCCTCCTGCTTGATGCCACCAGGGATGATTCTCTCTCTGTGTGTGTGTGCAGAAATAACATGAACAATTCCAGATGGTTGTGTGTTTAGCAGCAATATTAGTGGATCCAATTAGTTATGAAAAAATATTTTTTCATGCAAATCAGTTCCTCATCAAAATATTTGTACAGTAGAGTTTGCATTTGACTGAATCCATACTTTATATCTCTAAATGAACAGGCAAGAAGAGGGATATATAGATATAGATAGATAGATATGTGACACTATAGATGCAGTCACGTGACTTCTGACAATGGCTGTTTTTGCCGGCATGTTGGGTACCGATCAGAGCTGGGCGATATGGAGAGAATAACAATATTTTTGACTAAATTTCACAATATCAATAATTGCGGCGATGTTGTAGGATTAAGGGTTTTATGGTTTATTTACACAATGAGATTTTTCATAAATAACCATCAGTAATGTGGATATAATGATTAAGTGAAAAAGACAAATAAGTTCAGGAAATGTATAATATTTTGTACTCTATGTGCAGTGGCAATAATTCATCAAATCATTATTTTTTATAATATTTTTTCTCTAATTATGTGCAGTGATGGTAATTATTAATCAAATCATTATTTTTTATAATATTTTTACTCTTTGTGTAGTGGTGGTAATTATTAATAAAATTATTATTTTTTATAATATTTTTACTCTTTGTGTAGTGGTGGTAATTATTAATAAAATTATT
Source organism: Sebastes fasciatus (assembly GCF_043250625.1). NCBI lineage: Eukaryota > Metazoa > Chordata > Actinopteri > Perciformes > Sebastidae > Sebastes > Sebastes fasciatus. The sequence continues at coordinate 25,459,856 of NC_133799.1, read as the reverse complement.
ATTTTTTATAATATTTTTACTCTATGTACAGTGTTTTTTAATTATCAATCAAATCATTATTTTTACAATAATGTTTTTTTTCTCTTTCTATTTATGTGCAGTGGTTGTATTTATTTATCAAATCATTATTTTTACAATGTTTTTTTTCTCTCTTTATGTGCAGTGGTTGTAATCATTTGTCATCATATTGTATATCATTTGTATTAATCAAATAATTATTTTTATAATAATATTTTACTCATTCATGTGCAATAGGCAAGCATACTATTTTTTTTTTTTTTTTTTTTTTTAATATATACTTAATTTATTGATAAACGTAATTGATAAATGGTTGAAATACTGTAGATAGCTAATGGTAGCCTAATAGATAAACAGCTGAAATAGCTAAAACTTGTGGAGAAATGGTTGAAATATAGCTACAAATTCTGAATAAATGGTTAAAAATTATGACTAAAAGTAAAGGATAAATGGTTGAAACGTCAAGCTTCTTACCAAGTGGTAGAACAAAGGCTAAATTCACCAAACCGACTAAAACACTGACAGTTTAATTGTGTTAAAACATTATTGTAACAACATCCACTTTTACATAATTACTAGTGTTAAATGTACATGCTGGAACATGATGGATGGTGTTCATATAACAGGGGTGTTTGACACGACAGCTGTTGAGTCACTGTAATAAATCCATAGCTTGAGGTTTTTGTGCATACACAAGTTAATCATTTCTCTGTCACTCTTGATGTAGCACATCAATCTTATAGTGTTTCATTTTAACATGATGTGCTTGTTTTGTGATATTCATCGACGACACATGAAGGACTCAAATGAAAAAATGTCTCACTGTCAATCTCAGCCTAGTTGTATGAAAAACCTATTTCTTCCTCTAAATGAGGAAGAGAGAATGAACTTAAAGATTAGCTTAGTGTAGTAGTTTTAATCAAATATGCACAGCAGTCATTAAGTGTGAAGACTTTAACCGCTATTAAAGAAGACAACCTTTTGAGCTGCACGTATAAAAACGGAGTTGTCCTTTAGGAGACCGATGCATAATCAATGACAAAGCCCTAGATTGCCTCATTGTGTTCACCGTTTTCCTCAGGATGCCTTTAGAGAAGCGATCAATCAGGGACAGATCTGCAGTGGGTCGGTATCCAACTGTCACTCTCGGATTGTGGGAAGACTCTGATGAAGGAAACGAAGAGCCAGAGGAAAACAATCCTGAGGAAGAAAATGCGTGTCGGAGGTGGCTGAGTAAGGTCTGCCCGTGCTGCTGTCCCCAGCCAGATGGAGATGACATTACGGACACTGTGGTCACAGGGACTGAAGAGCCCAATAAGGACAACGGGATAAATGGCGAGAAGCCTGCGACTGGTGAAAGCGAGCTTGATGGTAACTGGCATCTCACAGAGCTCACAGCTGTGTTATTTATCAAACAAAGTGAATGCCGGATAGACTTCACCCTCATTGTTTGTTTTTGTATTTCACAGAACTCCTCCTGAACGTGAAATCAATTGACCTGATGAAAAGTAAATCAGGAGAGAACCGTACCGAGCATCACACCGACCTCTACCAAAGTGACAACTTTATTATTCGCAGAGGACAGACTTTCCAGATGTGGATTACCCTCTCTCGACCCTTCAGCCCCGCCACTGACACACTTCACCTTGAACTCAAAACAGGTTAGTCCCCGATGGAAACAGTGTGCTGATGGTTGATTGGGAATTTGAAAATAAATCAAGAACCACACAATGGGCCTATCTAGTCGATGAAGCCTGTTGGACTATTTCTTGCAGCTGTTGAAGTAACATTTATAGAATAGCCTCATTAAGAACTTTAATAAAACAATTTCGGAACTTGAACTTAACCACTGCATTTACAGGGAATATTTTAGTCCTTTTCTATGCCTCCACGCTGGAGAAAGCTGCCGCCGGAGGCATTATGTTTTCAGGTTGTCAGTCCGTCCGTCCGTACCGTTCTCCTGAACGTGATATCTCAGGAACGCCTGGAGGGAATTTCTTCAAATTTGGCACAAACGTCCACATGGACTCAAGGATGAACTGATTAGATTCACAGAACACGTTTTTGGCCATAACTCCAGAATGTTAATTATGGACACAAATATCTAAGAGGATAAAGGGATGACATTTTGGACAGCCATGGATGTAAACTGCAACTTGACTGGTTGGCGGAGGCATACGACCTTGAGGCGGTAATTCTAGTTTTAAATTTAATTCAGCAAGTAGCGCGATATCTTCACTCTCTTGCCTTGCCCATTCATCATGCAAACAATCGGACACACAGGGGATGTGATCATCTCAAAACACTTATTCATAAACTTCAACATTTAGAAAATAATCTCAACATAAAAATAAATAGGCTACAGTCTTGGCCTACTGTCAGACTAAGAAATCTGCTTTGATGACAGACTTCTGTCTTCTCTTTCTGCTTTCCTGTGGAGGGGTCATCTGTGGTATGTCGGCCCTTCTTTAAATCACTTCTCTCTCTGCAAATCTCCGGGCAGGGAAGGACGCAACCACCTGTTCCGTTTACTGAGAGTTGTTTCCACTATTGACTGTTCTCACGTTGCAGCGCTTTACTTAGATATATTATAAATAGTAGTTTTATTTGAGGTATTTTATATGGTCTGTTGGTGAAGTAGCATTAATCACTATGAGGGGTGGGACACATTTATCCACATCAGGAATAAAAATAATTCAGCAGAGGCAGGGATATATAGATCAGAGGTGGGGGAAATAATCCACCCCATAACCCCGGCAAATTGCACCCTGCTCATACAACAGCTCGTATGATATGAAGTTATTTTTCATTTTTCGTGCATTCTCCTACAAGTGTCTTGCAGCACAAGCGATCAGTGCTCTTGTGCAAGCCCCTGCAGTGCAGAACCTGTTTAGGCCACAAAACAAAGTTAGGTTTAGGAAAGATTGTGGTTTGGGTTAAAATAAGTAGCCTATGTCTGTTACGTAAAATAAATACGTTTGTTACGTTGACACACACAGGTAGTTAAGTACGTAAGTTACGTAACAAAAGTCTCCCGAGTGAAAGTCACAAGTTATTTTGACCCAGCCATCCAGCCCGACCTCCTCCCTACGCAGACTTTGTCGCTCTTTATACTACGTCACCTGACTTCCTTAGCAGCCCTGCACATCCTGGCTCACCATGACGTGGATTATATACAAATTACAGCGCATCAGTTTTCATACTACAATCCATAAGGTGTTTTCCTGTTTCACACTATAAAGACGGAGACTTTCACAACAACAAAATAGACTATGATTCCAAAAGCAACAGCTGTGCTTAGGAATAATAATTAAAGTGATATGAATTTCTCACATGACTGGCCTCTGATCTTAAGAGGCCAAGTGTGAAACTGGATGGACGCAATCCAGCCTCACCCTCCGTTAAACCCTCTGCAGAGCTGCACATAATGATTTAAGACTTCCCCCTCTCTCTTGGCGGTCACAGGAGAGAGAGGAAGGTGATGATGGGTTGACAGCTGTGGGAGGAAACAAGATGTACAAGAAAGAAGTTTTGCTTTTTTACGCTGGTGTTTTAATTTGGCTGCTCGTGTGTGTGGAGCATTTAGATTTTGTTGAATTTGTGTGTGAGATAAATAGATTTATAGATAGATAGATAGGGAGGAAGAGAGAGAGAGGAAGGAGGGAGGGAGAGAGAGTTTTGGTTACTATTGCTATGGTAACCGTTCTGGTTGCTATGCTCCGGGGAGAGTTTTACGGATGCGGAGTCCTCAGTCCTGCTCTAACTAAAAATCCAGTCTGCTGACGATTCAGCGTCGATGCTGCCAGCCGTGTCTGCTCTCCCTCTCTCATTGTGTTGAGTACTGTAAGGCAGAGAGGACACAGACCAATATAGATCCTACAATTAAATCTGCGTGTGATAACAAGTGAAGCTTGAAGATTATAATTAAAATGTCTCTTTTACACAAAGACAGTGCATCCATATCAGGGATGAAAATGTTCATCGCTTAACACCAAGGAAACATGCCGCGGTTTAATGAATGGTTGCTATTTGGCAAATAGAGTAACCAAAAATAATGGCAATCATTTATTTTTTCCAAATGATATTCTCTGTTTCCTTGAGAGAAAAACTGTATTGTTGCAACCTATTAACGCCACAATGTGATGTGATAACAAAAATACTGATCATGAATAATCATCCAATAATCTTAAAAAGCCATCTCTGATACCAGCAACAGAGTCCTAAAACCTGTAAATAAGTAAGGGTAATAAGTCAGGGCCTGAGCAGGAGGCGCACCGCACTGACGTTTTGTTGCCCGATCAGACTTAGTGTTTTTTCGGTCAACCACTGAATGAGTGATAAAATTAGCTTAACACAAACCATGACCTGTATGATACCTAATGGTTAATAGTTACTTAAAGGTACAGTTTAAATGAATGAAAATAACTTCTCAAGTACCGCACTAATTAGCTGTTTTGTGTTCAGATCATGGTAACTACACTTGGTAAAGTCATTTATTACACGGCGTTGTTGAATACTCAATTCTGATTGGTTAATCACGGCATTCTACGGTCTACTATTTCTCTATAGCAGACCGTTGCTATGGGCGCAGTTCTGATGTCGGACTCTGGTGGACCGTTTATGTGTCAAATTGTTGATTTATTAAGTAAATAGCCGTGTAATAAGCGGGATAATGTACAGCTAGCGGGTCATTGTTGTGAAAGAATCCCTTCAGGGCTATGTGTCGGGTTGCAGCATCACCCTGCTGGGGATTCTTTCACAACTATCACCGGCTCGCTGTACATTATCCCTTACATAGCTCCAGGTATCCAGAAAAAGTCACCACATTGAGAAAAAACGCTTATGACATTGGGCGCTTTTCCGCTCTGATTTGAATTTCTTCGAACTCGAGCCGTTCAGGGCACGCCTGCAAAGACGCGAGGCACACAGCAATGCAAAAGCAGCATGCAAAACGCTTCACTATCATTGTAAACAATTACCAAAAGCTGCCCCAGGCTGATCAGGGCCTTAGCACTTTTGCACTTCTGGTTTCCATGTCTCAAATTTGATTGGTTAGATGCCTGAATTAAGTCTGTGGTTAACACAAGCTGAAGAGATTTTAACGTTTTGTTCTACAACATAACAATACGTCAGTAAAAACCCCACTAGAGAAACTTGAAGCTCTTACTGTACATTTCCTAAAAAAGGCGGATGCTAAGAAGTGGTTAAATGAGACTACTAACGTCATCACACTGAACACTAGTCCACCTTTAGCTTAGTGGTGGCAAGGTGAAGTCATGCGACCGTGGTGTAGTTCGTTTATCGCCTAACATTAGCTTTTTACTTCTGGCCATTGCATTTACGCTTCAAAAATCATAAACGTGGTGTTCATTTGTGGAGATTATCTCATGAAACAAAACATGTAAGAATCATAAACGTTTGTTTGCCTCAGAGCTTATTTTCTGCAATAATTTAAAATTGGCTTTTTGCGATGCTAACTTTGATCTACAAAAATGCGTCATCCCCGCAGCGCTCTATCAGCAGGAGGACAGTAGCAGCCGCAGATATAATGCCAGTTTTTAGTCTTTTGAGAATCATGCCACCACTCTCCAAATGGTGGATATTTCACTTCAAAACAGTTTAACAGGAAGGTGCCATTTCTCTGTTTATAATCAAACTTCAAACTGTTTTCAACCGTTCGTACAGTATCCTGCATTCAGTCCAAACACTGTAATCGGACATGTGAGCTCCATGGTATGAAGCAAATCACAGCCCAATCTAAAACTATGACGTGCTGTTTTTAAATTTCAAGTGAAAGCTGTCATTGAGACGGCTGAATGTTCTGACCTTGTGGTTTTGAGGTGCATTTCAACAGCTCACAGAATGAAAGTGTGCGGCACGTTGGACGGTTTTGCTATTCTTATAGTCTTTCCTGTTGCAGTGCTGAAAATGTAAAGTTGTTCCTGAGGGGTAAAGGTAGAAAAAAAAGACTTCTCCCCCCTGAGAGCATGAATGTATTGCCTCGTATAGTATGAGATATGTTGTGTGCCATGTTGACATTTTACGGGGGGGTGTATGAGCCTAATCATTGCATGGCCAGGAGCAGTGACTTCCTGGCTGTATAGCCGTATATTTACTGGACAGATGTGACAGTGGCATCGAACTTGTCATATGCAAGAAAGCAAAAAAAAAAAAAGAAGCTTATTCCCAAAATGTCAGACTATTGCTTTAAGCAGCGGTTCAGACTGAAAACAAGGCAGGGGGCTGTTTTCAGCCTGAATCCGTTGTTCTGCTGGAGCCCCCTGCGTTCGCTACCCTGCTGGCTCAAATTCAAATGATGAAATTTTTCCACGCAGGTCTGAACGCGGCCTAAGGGTTCACCCTCTTGGGAGTGTGAATGTGCTCAGTAAATCTCATGGAAATCTGGCTGTTATTTTGATATTGCTTGTGCACATGTCGAATTTTAGCCTGATTCTGATACAACAGGCAGTGCCTGCCAGTACTCTGTTATTCACATGTTGGTGTGTGTGTGTCGGCCGGTATCAGCAATCTCTTGACACCTATTCCTATTTATTCATTACTTCTTTAAGCATGTTATACTGTTTCAGTCATAATCAGCTGTGATTTTATTGCTATTATTATACTTGAACTATGCATCTTTTATAGTTAAAGTGCTTTCCTGTTATTAGTAGCCTATAGTAGGGTATCATTCAGGTTTTAGGAGCAGTGTCCCAGTCAGGATGCTCCTACATATTATAGAGCAGGATAAAGAGACAAATTCTGAATTTGAAATAAAATATACTAATAGATATTGGGTTTGGGGGTCCTCCCTCCAAAAAATGTGAAGCTTTTTAACTTAAAACTATGCAATGTTACATCATTGTGGACCATTATTATGACTAGTCAAATGATTATAATATTATTTACGCATATCACAGCCTTCGTCTGAACATTTCATTCTTCTGGAAATGTCTGACATTAAAGAGCAGATTCAGAAAATGTTAAAATAATGTTTCATTATTCGGCTCGTCCAGATGCTCCCTTACGTAGTTTTATGTTCGTACAGCTTATGAGGCACGGCACAAATACGCTGACGCTGCGCCGTTATGAATCTCCCAGAGAACCTGGTACGGAGAGGGCAGAGAAGAGTACCGGCAGCTTGTGAGTAGTGCCGGTGCTCAAGAAAAAGTCACGGTACGCCAAGGAGTAAAATAAAGAAGTACCGGTACTGTGTACCGATGAGTACCGGCCCGCTTCGAGCACTGGCAACAGGAAGGGACAGGAAGTCACTAACAAAAGTAGACTTCAACTTCTCTGTCGTTGTAATGCAATGCATGGCTCGTACATTTCACAGTGGTTGTTGCATTAATTTCTTTGGAGGCAGCTTCAGGTTCCTATTGTCACACACAACCAGTAGTCAGTCTGTCCAAGTAAACATGTCATTGTGAAATTGCAGCTTACTGACTCTGTTCTATTAAGACATTTGTAAACACAGCAAAAGAAAGAATACAAGGTCACACCCACTGAGGATATAAATCAGGAGGGCTGTAGTTTTCACTCAACACACTTTTGGTATCAGGTCCTTTTCTCTATTTTGTTTTCCACTGCAGATAGTATCCCCTCAGTGTTGGTGGGATTCTCAGCTGATCGCCGCATGAAACTGCCGAGACCTACTGTAATACTCCCCGGAACACTCGCTGAATCATTTTAATGCCAACCAAACAGGATTGTCTGCACTTTGTCAATTGTAGGGCGTAGTTTTATAGGCTGCCAATTTGAAAAAATCTGGGTTGAGTGAATTAAAAATTGCGGTCACTATTGACGGTAGCTTGACTAATTAAAAATCACAAGTTTGTGCAGGATGTCGCAATGGTGACGATTCTCTCTGACCAATCAGAGGTCTGCAGTGTTTTAACTCCACTTTCTAGTACTCGCTTGGAACTCGCTTGGAACTTTGGTGGTAACAAAAAAATACCAGGAACTAACCACAACTTTGCCAATGGAAAACCAAAAGAGAGCTATTAGTAGAGGCGTGCCGCACCCACCATGCATTGGAAAAGTCATATGAGCATTGTTCAACTGTCACCAAACAGCAACTACTGCCAGATTGTTATTATAGTTCAGCTACACTGAAATCAGATGCTGTCATGACATGCTGTATGTGCGTGCATGTGTGTGCATGTGTGCGTATTTCTCGCCAAGACAGTACGTTCTTCTATTTGGTTTCTGTTTTTTCAAACATTCCCCACGAGATAGGAATGCAGGTGTGGTTTAGATTTGAGGGAGTTGGAAAAACAAACACATTGATTGAACTGTGTGGCGCCTGTGCCTCTGTTTGGGCATGGTACAGTATGAGCACTAGTTTCCACATGTTATTCTCTTCTCTCCGTCTCAGGGCCACAGCCAGCAGTGTCAAAGGGAACCCATGTAATCATCACTCTGGTGGAGGAGCTGGAGGACGATCGCTGGGAGGCCGCCGTTGTGAGTCGGGATGACAAAAGGATGAAGCTGTCAGTGAATTCCTCCCCTAAGGCGGTCATCGGCCGGTATCAGCTCACGGTGGAAACAAACTGTCCAAACGGCCAGACTGTCTCCACACACGACCCTGCGAATGATATCTTCCTGTTGTTCAACCCCTGGTGTGAAGGTAAACAACAAACAAAGCATCTAAGACAAGGTTGATATCTCATACATGTTATGTATATATATATATGTTCATACAGTATACTACAGGGGGTGGTCAAAATAACAGAAACACCTTACAATACAGTGTATATATAGCCCTGCAGTAAAGATATAAAATGTACCTAGTAAATCTAACAAGCTTTTCATTTCGACAAGGCCACAACAGTGTTCACCATCATTTCTAAGAAAATGTATAGAAGGCAGAGACGTAAACAAGAAAACAAACAGTACCTTTAACAACAATTCAAACTAAATCTTCACAGACACAACTGAGAGACAAACTCAGTCCAAAAAATGGATACTTAATGCAGGGCCTTTGTATTGTGAATAGGGCTGTCAATCGATTGTCCATAGTTAATCGAGATTAATCGCAAATTAATCACACATTTTGTATCTGTTCAAAATGCACCTTAAAGGGAGATTTGTCAAGTATTTAATACTCTTATCAACATGGGAGTGGGCAAATACGCTTGCTTTATGCAAATGTATGTATATATTTATTATTGGAAATCAATTAACAACACAAAACAATGACAGATATTGTCCAGAAACCCTCACAGGTACTGCATTTAGCATAAAACAATATGCTCAAATCATAACATGGCAAACTGCAGCCCAACAGGCAACAACAGCTGTCAGTGTGTCAGTGTGCTGACTTGACTATGACTTGCCCCAAACTGCATGTGATTATCATAAAGTGGACATGTCTGTAAAGAGGAGACTCGTGGGTACCCATAGAACCCATTTACATTCACATACCTGGAGGTCAGAGGTCAAGGGACCCCTTTGAAAATGGCCTCAACAGTTTTTCCTAGTATGACATGGTTGGTACCAATGGATTGCTTATGTTGTCTGGTTTCATATGATGCCAGTACCTTCACTCTGGCTTTAAAACAGAAAAAAAAATTAAGTTATTATCATGTTAATTTTGACAGCCCTAAAATAAACAGAAAAATTAAAAGTAGTTATTTCCCATTTAAAAGATGCTCTCACTTGTTCTCTGTCAGATGACATGGTGTTCATGCACTCTGAAGACGAGAGGCAGGAATACGTCCTGAATGATATCGGACGGATGTACTACGGCACAGAGAATCAGATTGCAGTGCGGACATGGAACTATGGACAGGTGAGTGGGCTGTGTGATCTTTCGGTGAATAGGCTGAGCAGCAGAGAGTTTACTGACTGACTCCCTTCCTCCGCTCCTCCCTGTGTTTTCTCTGTTCTGGTTTCAGTTTGATGATGGGATTCTTGCTGCTTGTGTCTATGTCCTGGAGAAGAGTGGAACTCCTCCGTCTGGTTGGGGAGACCCGGTTACTGTGGTGCGAGTCATCTCAGCCATGGTGAGACTGTTTTTCTACACCTGATCTATACCGACCTTCATATTTCTCTTCATAATGTGCGACATAGTACAGGGACCAGTACGGTAGAAACCCTGCTCGGTACCACATCTAATCACCACACATCACGGCAGTAGTTCAGCAGGATGCCTGTCTGTAGCATCGTAGGGTTTAAAGCTGGTGGAGTTTTCTCCTTTTTGAACCACTACTGCAAAATGGTACAAAATGGACAGAAAGGTCTTTCTCTTAACATTCCTTAACTGATGATAAATTAAGTGTGAAATAATCACATAAAGTCATAGTGACTTCATCATTTGTTAAAGGCAGGGTTGACGATGTTCTCCAGTCTACACTATTTGTTATATTGGTTGAAATGGTCTTTACACTCCGACAGCGATCCATTACTGATGAGCTCTGAAAAAGGACCGGGAAAGAGCCGTCATCTGTAGCTGCTGTAATCCTGTAAAAACATCTACCAATCACTGCCTCGAGGTCCGCTTGGAAAGAAACAATCAGATGCCTCCCCGCCTCCCTGCTCGTACTCTACCCTTGGCGTGCACCAGCCTGAACTCAAAGCGCGTCGCCGCCGCATGTTTACTGGAGAATGGAAGAGAAAACTCAGCCCTGCAGTAGCACTGCCGCGGTTACTTGTCATGAGGTAGCGTTGTTGAGTTGAGGTCCTCAACTGCTAGCTTTCCAATATCGTCGACCCTATCTTTAGTAATGAGCGGCAGTAGTTCATGATACATCCTGCATTAATTCATGCATTAAATCATCCTGAGTCATGCATTAGTTAAGATTTACTTAAGTATATGATTTGTACCATTATTATAAAGTGTTACCGCGTAGTCTTGTTCAGCAGGGTTTCTATAATTTCTGGGAACCGAGTTTATAACTTCAAACTCTTTATGCAGATCAACTCCCCCGATGACCGCGGCGTCCTGGAGGGAGACTGGTCAGGAGACTATTGGGGTGGAACTAGTCCAACAGTTTGGAGTGGAAGTGTGGAGATCCTGAAGGAATACCATAATAACGACGGCAGCCCCGTTAAGTATGGACAGTGCTGGGTGTTCGCTGGCGTATTCAATACAGGTCAGCTGATTGGTCTTTTTCTTATCACGTGTTTAGGTGACGTGTGGTTCTATACTGTAGGTGTGTGACAGATATTCACTGATGCCTTATGTTCTTTCCAGTTTTACGGTGTTTAGGCATTCCCAGTCGAACTGTGACCAACTACAGCTCAGCTCATGACACAGACGTCTCCTTGACAACAGACGTATACCTGGACGAGAACCTGGACCCTATAGATCACCTCAACACCGACTCTATCTGGTATGTGCTGTCTCCATCATCGTGATGCCACCTCATCGTGACATGTTCCGCCGTCTCTGGTTTATTAAGACTGACCTTCGAGTCTTTCCCCCTGAAGGAACTTCCATGTGTGGAACGACTGCTGGATGGCTCGTTCTGACCTGCCCCCGGGCTTCGGAGGCTGGCAAGCTGTCGACGCCACGCCTCAGGAGACCAGCATGGGCACCTTCCGCTGTGGCCCTGCTTCTCTTGCTGCTGTCCGCAATGGTCACGTCTACTTCAAACACGACACTCCGTTTGTCTTCGCCGAGGTTTGTGGAATATTTAGTTTACTTTTAAAAGAGCACTTCTGTATTATACTTCCATAAAGTTGCAGGACTTGCAAAGAAGAGTCAAAATTGTTGCAGGAGAAAACGACCCTCTTTCCTCACATATAACAACTGATCTATATTATGCATGTACTGCGTACCGATCATGAACCATATGGCATACATCAAATGATGCATGAGGTTTCCCATCTGTTGAGGCCTTTTTTTTTAACTCAATGATTCCCAAAGACTGGGTAGAGACCCACAGGGGGGTCGCAGGAGATTTTATTAGGGACGCCAAATAAATTGATGCACATGGGACCAGAAAAGGGATCTTTTCCTAGACCTAACCAAGTAGGTTTGTGGCCTCAACCTTAGGAGATTTCTGGCAGAAAGCCCTGAAGGTAAACTTCTCCCATGTGTATAAATTTGCAGAAATTCTTTCATCTTCTTTTATTTAAGATTTATATCTGCAGTTCACCTTTTACGCCACATGACTGAATGTTCGTATTGTTCTGATAATTATAGCCAGTACTTATAACATTGAATCTAATATGAAAAGGCTAACGGACATTCAGTTTGTTTTACTGATGAGAGGAAAAAAACAGAGGGCCTGTTAACGCCCCCTAAATGCATTTATTTGGTCTCATTTATAAAGTATTTAACGGATTACATGGAATGGCGTTACATAATTAGGGTACAAAAAAAGGAAACTATAGTCCGTTACAGTTACAAAAAAAAAAAGACGTAGGTAGATTACTGATACATTTAGTAAAACTGGGGATTACTGGCAGGATTATAATTTAAAAATATATTTTAAATAAATAATGATATAGGCTACAATGCAGATGCGCACACATAGCGACACTTCAAGACACGAGTCTCGCAACAGATTAGTGAGGGCGCCGGCAGGTAGAGGTAGGCGTTAGTGAAAAAAAATGCTTTCACTGGGTGGAAATTTCACCATTATTTAGTATGTAAAGCAGAAAATTGGAACAACATCACGGTACAGCGCAAGTAATCACAAAGTAGGATGGTTGGAGCACTTTACATCAAGATTATTATTTTTGCCGGGAAATTTGTAGGGCCGTACCAAATAGTTTGAAGCTTCACATTATTTCCACTGTAGTCAAAAAACACAAAGGGAGGCACGCAGGCAGGCTAATTTGATTAAATTTATATTGGCACTGCTGCTGCTGCTCCAAGTTAAAAATCTGGCGACACTAATGTGCCAAATGATTGGAGTCCCTGGATGATGAAAATATTTTCACAGCTGGAAGGCAGAATTTGCAGTGTACTGTGATGTTTTCCCTCTTATCTGCTTTACATACTAATATAATGGAGAAATTTCAGCATGTTTCTTTTCTCTCGTCTATATTTGCATATTTGGTATTGAGCTAATCCAAAAGTAACGAAAAGAAATCAGATTACATTACCTTTATATTGTGACACTTGGATTAGGGTACAGGTAATTAGTAATTGTATTGGATTACATTTTTATAGTAACTCTCCAAACCCGGTGTATATGTTTTCAATAACACATGGAAGTTGTGATTTTATAATGTATATTTCTTCGACATGGCTGGTTTACCTATTCAAGATAATATAACATGATGCAGAAATGGCGGTAAACATGTTCTGGGATGTCCATTTATGCACAAATTCGTTCTTCTCACAATTTACAGATAAGGTTTATTGTGAATTGGGTTGCGATTTTTTGTCATTTTTAAAAAGTGGGTCCCCAGAAATAAAACGTTTGGGAGAAGCTGCTCTAAATCCGTCTCTCCGTCTCTCTGTGCGCTCTCAGGTGAACAGCGATAAAATCTACTGGCAGAGAAACACAGACGGGACCTTCAAACAAATCTACAGTGAGAAAAAGAAGATGGGCCACTTCATCAGCACCAAGGCTGTCGGCACTGATGAACGCGAGGACATCACACACCTTTACAAACACCCTGAAGGTATCATCTGACAAAATGAGCACACTGAAATGCTTAGATCACATGCACTTAGAGTACAGGATACAAAAAAACCTGTCAAGGTATTTATGCTGCATCGTTTATTGAATTAATTAGTAATTTTGTAATGGGTTATGTATGAATAATTGTGATGTGTTTTGTTTTTTTGTCTGATGGGTCTTATTTGTCTGTCTGTCTATGGTAACAGTATGTCTATTGTATGTGCACTTTTTCTCAAACTGAGCTGCATATGGATGCAAAATGAATTTCAGTGCAAACTGACAATAAAGTTGTATCGTATCGTATCGTTATTAACTTTATTTCTGTTCATTCTCAGGCTCAGAGGAGGAACGCATCGCTGTGGAGACGGCGTGTAGCTATGGCTCCAAAGCAGAGGCCTACTCCTCTCCCACAGCAGAGGACGTCTCCGTAGAAGTGACCATGGAGGGCGAAGGTCCTGAAATGGGAAAAGATGCAGATCTGACCATCGTGTTTCGAAACAGCAGCTCGGAGCACCGCAGGCTCCTCCTGCACAGCCAGGTGGCGGTCATGTACTACACCGGCGTCCACAAGGCCACAGTCAGAAGGGACAAGACAGACGTGGACGTGCTGCCCAACGAGGGTGAGTGGAGCTTCTTCATCGGGGTGGGTGGTTTATCGCAATCAAAAATAATTTAAAAAAGTGCATCTTTGGTTGTATTTTCTTGGTGGAAACTTCTGCAAACTGCAAAGAATAGTAACAAGGAACAATGCCTGTTTATCCCGCTTAAAGGAAGAGTTCTACATTTTGAGAACTCAATCAATCAATCAATCAATTAAGAGCTTTACTGTCATTATGCAAGCATAACGAAAATGCAGTTGCATCAACCTCAAATGGTGCTTTGTATTAAAAGTACACATTTTTTTATCTATTCAGAATGTACACACAAGGGAGATTTGTCATGTATTTAATACTCTTATCAACATGGGAGTGGACAAATATACTGCTTTATGCAAATGTATGTATGTATTTATTATTTGAAATCAACTAACAACACAAAACAATGAGAGATATTGTCCAGAAACCCTCACAGGTACTGCATTTAGCATAAAGAAATATGCTCAGAGGTCAAGGGGCCCATTTTGAAAATGGCCATGCCAGTTTTTCCTCGCCAAAATTAAAAAGTGATTAAAAAGTGCTGAATCTGACCAATATAAGTACAAAAATACAAGATAATAATGATAAAATACAGCTAACGAGTGTGCAAACATCAGCAGCAAAAGTCCAGTAAAAGTCTTGTCAGGCTGAGGAGATGTCTGAGATCAGTAGAGAGAGTTCAGCTTTTGGAAAGAAGCTGTTTTTCAGTCTATTTGTGCGTGAAGGGATTGATTTGAAGCGTCTTCCTGATGGGAGGAGTTTAAACAGATGGTGTCCAGGATGTGTGATGTCTTTTATGTTGTTGCTTATGATGTCCTCCTCACACAGCGAGTGCTGAGAAGATGTTCCAGTGATGGCAGCTCAATGCCCACACCATTATTTTTTTTTATCAATAAAACTACAATCTTTTATTTTCTTATCATTTGAATTGTTTGTTTTTATGCAAATAACCATTATAGATGAGAATAAGAAAGTAAAAGGATAACATTTCAATTTAAAAACAACAAAAACGATCTGTATCGGCCGATATGGCTCATCGATGATGGGCAATCTGTATCTGCGGCAAAAAAAACGTGACTCGGCATCTCTAAAAGATATATTCGCTCCCTTTTATTTTCTGCTGATCTGATCCGTGACTCAAAACTGGGATATGATCTGATTGATTCACAGGCGATATTTCGCATTTCCGGTGTGCAAAGGCCTTTAGGGGTGCAGGTTGGCTGATTTTGTTACCTGTGGACGGAGCCAGGCTAGCTGTTTCCCACGGTTTGCAGTCTTTGTGCTAAGCTAAGCTAACTAGCAGCTGGTGGTGGCTTTACATTTACCGGACAGATGTGGGAGTGGTATCGAACTCTCAGCAGGAAAGAGAACATATCCAACTATTGCTTTAACAATTTTACTCGATACATTAATATAAAGCTAAAAAAGTTGAAAATACACTTTTAACATCTTCTGTCTACAGAGAAGAATGTGGAGTGGACGTTGGAGTACAAAGACTACAAGGACCATCTGATAGACCAGGCCGCCCTGATGCTGACGCTGTCCTGCCGGGTCAAAGAAACACAGCAGGTCCTCGCCACTCAGTTCAGTTTCCGGCTCAGGACCCCAAACCTCAAAATGAAGGTGAATAAATAAAGGGGAAATATTAGCGGTAAGAAGATTACGATTTTAATTCTGATCTGATGATGTGTTCTTACTTCGTCGTCGTTCTCTCTCACAGCCCATCGGGAACGCCGTGGTGGGGGAGAAGATGGCGGTAGAGATTTTATTTACTAACCCACTACCACAGGTGCTGAAAGACGTGATATTCCACGTGGAAGGACTGGGCCTCCTAACTGCTCGAAAGATTCATTACGGGTGAGGAGGGGACATATACTTTCTTATATTGTGCTGAGTTTTTTTTTTTTTTTTTTTTAAACTACCTTGCCTATCCCTCTCTTTTGTGATTGACACTGTCATTTCCTGTCTACCCTCAGAGATATTGGCAGCCGTGCCTCGGTGTCTCTGACGGAGCACCTCGTCCCCACCCTGCCTGGACCGAGGAAATTACTGGCTTCATTGGACTGCAGGCAGCTCACGCAGGTTCACGGTGTGACCGACATCACTGTGGAGGAAAACAGCAGCGGTGCTCTGTAGCCGTTTGAAAACGGAGGCACTTTGAAACTGAATGGTCCTTAGAGAGATCTGTTTTCAGCTCATTTATATGGAAAGTTAGAGTTTAAATTTAAAAAAAGCATGACACCACAGGTCTGCTTTATTCAAGTCAAGTCAAATTTATTTGTACAGCCCAATTTCACAAATTCACAAATTTGCCTCAGGGGGCTTTACAACCGAGTACAACCCTCTCATCTCTCCCCAAAAATACCCTTTTAACAGGGAAAAAGAAATCAAAGAAACCTCAGGAAGAGCAACAGAGGAGGGATCCCTCTTTCAGGACGCACAGACAATAGATGTCATGTGTACAGAGTAACAACGTTATGAAAATACAACACAGACAATCCATATGACAAAAAACAGATAGAGCCTGAGCAACACGACCTCTTCTCCACCATGTAACCTAGACAGAGGACAAGATTTTTGTTTTTAGTTCACAGTTGCTTTGGTAATGTAAATGCATGTTTCCCATGCCAATAAGCCCCTTTGGACTGAACTGAATTTATAGAGAGGCTAAATCTCCTGGAGGACGGAGGTCCGTCATGTGGAACAAAGCACCAACAGCCAGGAGAGGCAGAGCGAGGTCATAAACAACAGACGGTTATTAAGTCCCTGGTTTACGACCGACCAGGAATACTTCTGTTGTGCGTCCCGTTACGTTGTTAAATGCCACTCTTACAAACTATTAATGTTGGTTCATATTCCCAGTGTAGGGAGGATCCTAAATTGTGTGATTTCATTTCATGAATGGATAGTTACGTGGCTGCGTTTTTTGGAAGCGAGAACGCCAAATTGGTAAGCGAGTGAAGGTCCTGACACACCAAGCCGTCAGTCGGCCGTCAGCCAGTTTGGGGCCGTCGGTTAGCGTCTGTCAGCCTAGTTTTTGCGGTGTGTCCCACCGTCTGCCCAGGTCGGAGGTTTTTCGGCCGATTCAGCATGTCGAATCGGCGGCGGAGCTCGTCGTTGAGAGAAATCACTGTTATTGGCTGTTCGGCTTAAACGAATCAGTGCACGAGAAGAGAAACGGACGTGAGGAAACAAAGCCAACGAGTAAAGTCAAGAGGAAAAACACAGACGGCTCTTCTCATTTTCCTCTTCAACAGCGGTATGAACATCTGGAATTAAGCTAAGTGGTGAGTAAAAGTGGTGTGTGAATGGCCGGCAGACACCGCTTTGTTTCATGTAACGTATCATAACAACAGCTTGTATATCCGCCGTCCTCGGTCTTCCGGTTTCCCTTTTTGAATGACGAGTACAGACTACCGGCGCCTGCTGGTGTGGAGAGTTATTTCATCTCACGCAGGCGCAGAACGTACGTGGTAGTCGGCTGTCGGCTGTCGGCTATAGTCTTTGCAGTGTGTTTGAGTGCAACTTTTTGGCCAAGACAATGGTGACGTGAGGCGACGCAGCTGGTGACCTTCGTCACCTCTAGTTTTTTTATGTCGGATTAGTGTCGCCCCAGCTTTAAAATTAATATTATTCTCGTCAGCAGGACTACGAGGCTTAAATTATACGTTGAGACTGAGACCAACCCACCAGCCGAATAATAAAAGAATAACTAACTAATTGAAAGTTAGGGCAGAAAGACGGGTTTTGAGTTTGGATTTAAGGCCTCCACAGAATCAGCCTGTCTGATGTCCATAGGGAGGTTATTCCAGAGGATTGGGGCTCGATAAGCAAAGGCTCTTTGGCCTGCTGACTTCTTTTCCACTGGAGGGACAGACAGGAGCCCTGTATTCTGTTTTTGCATCAAAATGACCGCTGAGAGACGGCTAATCATGAAACATCTAACAAAAATGTGGGACAGAATCTTTTATATTCTATGAAAATCATTTACGTTGTTGCAGAGGCTGCAGCTTAAATGAAAGAAGTTTTATATTTTTATAAAGACAGGCTCTACACTAAGATCATGTATTTTATGCCTATTTATAAATACAATGTATTTATTTTGTCTACTTTGCCATGTGTTGACAGTAAGAATTGTTTTATTTAAATATGTAAATACTGCTGCAAATGCTTTTGTTTTTATTAAAACTAAATATAATTAAAAATGTATCCTGGAGTCTGGTGATTTATTGTGACATTACAGAGCACTTTGTTTCTCATGTCTTGTGTCATGAATGGTTGCCATAGATTCACGGGGTGTTGCCAATAGTTACAGAGCCCTGCCGCTAACGTTGGTGGGAAAACAATAAGAAGAAGATAACAGCGTTCAATGGTTAAAAACAATCATTGTTTTTCATGCACTGGTCAATTTTGCTTCCATAACATCGTCTTCTTTCAGACTAGTGGAAAGAAAAACATCAAAAATACACATTTAGGTGTTTATTTTACTACTTTGTCTAATTGTGTTTGTAGATTTCTCCTAAATTCACTAAAAGTTAGCATTAGATAACGTGAATCCATTTCATTCCTCTCTATATTTTAAAGGATTTTACTGAGGGGTTTGTTCATATATCATTCATAGCCTGATTTATACAGCATTTTATTCCTAAAGAAATGGCATTTTTTAATGTATGTTGACAGTATTTTCCCATTTATGGAGTGATAAAAAGAGATATCCAAAATCCCCTCTGTAGAATATGTCAACAAAAAGAAACAAGAATTTTGAGCCTGACTTTATTCAATGTTCAGATTTATGTTGTGGAAATGTATGCAAATTAGCACATATTTAATAAGATAATGCATCATTTGCATATTTAAACATGTAATACAAAAGAATTGTCTTAAGGTCAGTAATTAACTGGGGAAGTTTCATGGTGATATCTGTTAGTTATATATTTTGTCCCCTATTCACCTGGGGTGTCTCCCCTTAAGAAATGCCCTTTAAAATGTCTTTGTGGGTAATTTCCAAAGAAGGGAATGTTTACTTCTTCATTAACATTATGTATGTTCTGTTTTAGAGGGTACATTTGATTAATACCTTTTGTCAAGGTGCATTTGACGACCAATTAGCTCCACCTGAGTGGAGATTGATGCCACCTGTGTTAAAGTGGCTCTAATCCCAGAGCTCCTCCCTGATTGGCTGCAGACAGCAGGTGACTGGGTATAAAAAGTCCTGGAAGACAACAAACTGGTTGGTCTGTTTGTTACTCTGCATGAAAACAGAGGTATAAATAGTAGTGTTTTGTTTACCAGAAGTTTTTTTTTTCTTATTAAAGGGTTTATTTGTAACTTTCAGAAATGCTTGTTAACAGCAACACCTGTGGCCGTTAAGTCAACGAAAGTCAGCGCCGGGCTCGCGCTTGCTCGCTCTAAATCAGTGGTCTCAAACTCAATTTACCTGGGGGCCGCTGGAGGCAGAGTCCGGGTGAGGCTGGGCCGCATCAGGTATTCCACAAAAAAAGCTTTGTTAAAAAAAACAACAATCTTCTCAAACGTCATTATTAACAGTTCTTTAACTTGAATGGGTTCTTCTGAACATGAACTGTCCTGAACATTAATGGAACATTGAAGAACATGAACGGTTCTTCTGAACA
This sequence comes from Sebastes fasciatus, assembly GCF_043250625.1. NCBI lineage: Eukaryota > Metazoa > Chordata > Actinopteri > Perciformes > Sebastidae > Sebastes > Sebastes fasciatus. Next base: position 25,439,990 of record NC_133799.1, on the reverse strand, counting down.
TGGCCTCTATTGCGTCTCCCACTTTTCCTGAAATTGTCTGTGCTCCTCACCAACCTTTCTCTTCACTGCAGGCTTTGAAAAAGACATGATTGGGGCTGTGTGACAAGATATATATTCATTCCACTTGGTGTCACTCCGCAATAAAGTTGTGCCTGCTGTGTTTGTGTTGCTCTGCAATTACACCACCAAACCGCTAGTTGGCGGCGGCGTCTCTATGAGTTTCCTTCTTCTTCTTGTACTACAAACAGAAACTGAGGGAGTTGGAGCTAATAACTGTTGAACCACAGAACTTTTACTGACATTACTGCAACGCCGAAAAGAGAAAATATATCTGAGTGGATTTGTGTGAACAAACATTGAAAAGATGGAGGCAGAGAGAAGTAGAACTTGGTCCTGGCCGCTCAGCATCGCTGAGAGACTGGACCAATCACAGCTGTTGCGGTCTGCGTCGCCGCGACGTGTAGTTACATTTCTGGAGAGGTGCACGTCAGGCTACGGCGTCGATTCAACGCAGAAGTATAAATCAAGCTTTAATCGAGCTTATGCGATGTTACACGGGCGCCGCCACAGTTGTTGTGAAATGTTTCTCTGCTTGCATCAAGCCCGGCCGATTGCCCGTCCCCGGGAGCCATATACCCCGCTGTGATTGGTAGGTTCGTTCAGCTCGGGCTCGCGCAACAAAGGGACCTTCAACGGCAAACTGCCATTCACATAAAACTCGCGGGCTGAGGGCGCCTGGTTAGCTCAGTTGGTAGAGCGGGCGCCCATGTAACAAGACTTGGTCCTGACCGCGGCGGCCCGGGTTCGAATCCGGCCTGTGGCCCTTTCCGCATCCACTCTCTCTCTCCCCCCTTTCCAAGACTCTATCCACTGTCCTGTCAATAAAAATGAAAAAATGCCCCCAAAAAAAACTTTATAAAAAAAAAAAAAATTTGCGGGCCGCACTAACATTAAACTTTCATATCAAGGTGGGGGCCACAAAATATCGTCTTGCGGGCCGCAATTGGCCCGCGGGCCGCGAGTTTGAGACCCCTGCTCTAAATAGACATGAACGAGCGTCGCTCAAAAGTGAGGCGACACACGTCAGCTAAAACCACAATATCACTCTATATTTCACCTGCTTGGCAGTAATGTTAGCTGACCAGACGAAGGTCTCTCCATGAATCAATGCTGATCCTAGTGTTGGCTTTTCCTAGTGTTGCCGGGGCTGAAGCAGGAAGAGAAACGTTACCGTCTCCGACTGCGCCCGCAGGAAGACACCGGCACCCGGTCGGAGGCGATAACGTTTCTCTCTGCATAGCCCCGTCACTTCACAAGACACGGGAAACCTCTGTTGGTCTGGAGGAGCTGCAGAATTTATTTCTGCACAAATGTCCACTAGATATTCTCAGAGCCAAGCTAACTCTTCTGCAGTGTGGAGTGAGCGCGCATGCTCGTCTAGAGGTGGAGCGAGACAGCGAGAACGCGTGCTGTGTGAGTGAAGGCAGGCAGGCAGAGGAGCAGTGAGTCCGGCCACACGCGAACGTGCATATGTGTTCGCGCATGGGATCCCGACCCGGTACATTTATACGCTTAAAACGTTACAAACAGTCCCTTTAATTGTCTGCAGAGGACTCTGAAATGAAATAGTTCATGTTACTCCGTTTAGTGGTCGGTCTGAATACATTTAGTTTTTCTGGAAAATCAATGGCTGCATGCTGCTCCATTCTTCCCACTCACACTACCAACCGCCCTGAACTACAACACTGTGATATGAAAAAATCAATGAATATGTGTAACAAAAGATTCTATGAAATGTGAGCTAATTTATAATTTATTTATTTCCATGGTGTTTTATTTACAACCCTGTGTCCTACAAAATTACGTTCCCATACAACTCAACTGCATTCTCACTTATGTTTCAAAGGAAACATATTTTCTCCTGGATCACGGTTGCAGTTTTAAACACGTGTTTAACATTGTAAATTGAAACAAAACAAAAACAAAGCTGCTTGGTTAAGTTTAGTGGCCTAAAAATACAAAATGGTTTAGCTTAATAAAATGACTTCATTTTTTATTTAAGCTCAGGGTGTAAATTTTGTTCCACATGGGACACGAACAGCGGTCTGCTGGATGAAGTGTTTGTTTGCAAACCAGTCGCACAGCAATTCGTGAAATAGTCACGAAATTTGATGTATTGATCCGTGTACGTAGACACGAATTTCAAATTTTTTTCGTGATGGTCAGCATGAAATCAATTCGTATGTAATCCACGTAATTGTTAATCGGGAAGTATAAAGTCCCGTGAACGCCATGTAGGGAGGATGTTGGGGTGGATGGTTCGGTCAAAAAAACACAGGACTTTCGCTCAGGAGACCGCTGTTCGTGTCCCGTGTGAGACCGGAAGTCAAATTTGATTTTTTTCTTGTCATGTAATTCCAGTACTTAAGTTGGTGTTATTTTAACCCAAACCGCGATCTATTCCTAAAGCTATCTAAATAGTTTTATTTTGAAAAGACTGGAGAGGAAAGTTACACGTGCATCAAATGTGAAATTTGCGTCTATGTACACGAATCAAATGACTATTTCACAAACTGCTGTTAGACTTTGTTGTTGTTTGATACTCCCATCCACCCCGACCTCCTCCTGCTGCCCGATTTATGCTTGACTTATCTGCAAGGTTTCCGCACCGCCAAAGCCATGTCACACCATCAGACACATCCCTTTGCGGGGGTCCATGTGGCGGGTTTTTCTTCTGTCTGTGCGCATCGAAACATTTTCTAACTACACCAGCCCGGTCTCAACAAATGGCTTATGAATAACATAGTATTTTGTAAGTCATTTAGCGCGCAATAACAATGGCGTTCTTGCTTTTGGCGTGGCATTTCACAATTCACGACGTAGAATAAAAAGAGAGAGATTGTTTATGGTGGGCGGGTCCAACAAACACAGGACTTTCAAGGAGACCGCGGTGTTCCTTTCCAAAAGTGTTGTTGAGTTACGTTAGTGACTTGTTTTCCGTACTTTAGTCTACGTATTTTACTTAGTTTACATACTTATTTTAAGCGTAACCATAATTTTTTTCCAAGACCTAACTAAATGGTTTTGTTGCCTAAACATAACCGTGACCGTTTCACAGTAACGTGAAATGCAAAAAATGCGTGATCATGACAAGGGGAAATGTCGTGCTATTTATACGCCTTACCGTGAGATCGGGTTGAACTACACGGGCGCGGAGAAAATAGAGAACTTAGAGGAGCTGCTGGTGGCAGAAGTGAGGAATATCGGTTTGCCGCGAGGAGAAACCTGCACCGAGTAGAAAAGATCCAAATGTTTCCTCGTCACGATTCCAGGTCATTCATATGAAATTTGCTCAGTGGCACTTGAAGCAAAAAAAGTTTGACTTCCGAGTACAAAAGTACCCGGATCTTCCCACAGTAGCGTTTCCTTTAACTCCGCCTCCCAGCTCGCGGTCCAGCCTCGGTCTGGATCTCATTCACATGAACGAAGGAAAGGAATTAACTGTGGATTCAGCTGCTGGTGCATTTTACAACTTTTAGAACCAAATGATTTAAATAATGGTTATTTAAGTGTTCGTACTGGGAAGTTAATTTACCTAAAAAAAAATTCTGCCTATTTACAGACGTCTCTTTTCCAAAGTAAGTCTATGGGAAAAAGTATTTTTTTGGGGCCCAATGGCATCACATGACAAACACGGGAGTTGTAATTCCACCGTTTGGCCACTACGAAAATTTGCTTCAAAGCCCGAACGCTCTTCCGGTCTATGCGGGAAGCATAACTGAGGCTTTACGCTGGTTTCAATAGAAACTTATTTTGTGATGCATCCAAAACAAACATAATCTGCGACAAAATACTTTTCTCTCGAAATATAACTCACAATGCATGTTGTATGGGAAAGTAATTTTTGGGAGACAGGGCTGTTTATTTATGCCACGCATCACTTTTAATTATGGAAATTATTTTATTGTAGAGAAACAGTCCTTTTAGGACATAATTAGGACAGCCAGCATTTACTTTACGGCTTAAATTGTATTTTGGAAGGTCGAGCCCTGCTTGACTGCTATCTAACAAGTTAGCTCCTGTGCTAAGTGACTAATATCAGCGCTTCTGCCTGCCACACTACTTTTTGATTACGTGACGGTCATTTAAAGGGGACATATCATGAAACAAACTCACTTCTTCAGTGCTTGTGTTCATCCATTTGGGTATCTGGAGTGTCTACCAACCCTCAAACTGTGAAATAAGATAATCCAGTCAGTTTTTTTGTGGGCTGTCTGGATCAGAAAACATGTGATTCAACAAGCTATTCAGATTTGGCTCCTCTTCCTATATCACATCCAGCCTCATTAGCATATATCGCCCACAGCTTGAGAACTACCTTTGCAAAGGTGCACCATATTTTTCTCTCAAGCCAATCAGAGCAGACTGGGCTTTTCAGAAAGAGGGTGAATACAGGTATATTCAGACACACAATAGGAAGAAAATAAAGTGTTTTTTGAACATTAAAGCATGTAAACATGTTCTAGTAGAAACCCAAAATACAAGTATGAACCTGAAAATGAGCATGACAATTCTCTAACTGACGTCTCAGCTGCTGTATTTGCCGTCAAATTGACAGGTTTTGTTTTGGCTGTTTGCCTCCTTGTCAGAAAGTTGAGAGCAAAGCTGTAAAGTTAATGTTAGTGACATTTTAGATTAGATGACCTTTTACTACTAAGACACATGGCAGGCAGACAGTGGAGGGTTTTCCACAGGGAATCTCATGCTGCATTCATGAAGAGGAATCTGAGGAGAGCTCATCTCACATTTATATTCTGTACCCACCTCTAAAGCGGTTAAGATGGGAGAGCGAAGTCAGCGCCCCAAAAAAAAGATTGCATTTGTTTGACTGTTTTTTGGTGATTACCTGATAGTGGCAGCAGGGCTAAACAGATGCAGAGCGGCTTCATCATACAGGTGAATACAGTGAATAGAAGGAACATTGTGTCTCTAACATGTTGTACGAATCCTTGCAAACAAGGGGACAAAATAGTCGGACACAAATTGGTGTTACTGACAGGTCAACATGAAGCCATTTGTTTTCTGTTTATTTAGCCACTTTCCTCCCAAATATAGTGCTGCAAATTCTGACTGCAGAAGTGGCAATGTGCCAAATATATTTTGTTTATAGAGATATTCACACTGAGTTTCTGACAAATTGTGTTCAATTTGTTTTTCTCTGCAGTGGGAAACATTTCATCACTCCACCTAGCAGCCACTCCAGTTGTGTTTGTATGCCGGTGTGTTTATTTTTTTTTTACAACAATGGGGGATTAATGTATGAATACAGAAGATTTCCAAAACTATAACGTCAAATAAAAATGAATGCGCTCACGGTGTGTGTACCTTTCCAAGCCTCCTCCAGTCCACAAAGTATTTTTAGACGGTTACTTTCATCCTTGTTTGCCGTGCTAAGATAAATGGGCATCTGCATGGGTAAACAAGACTCTGACAGCACACCTGTGTCGAAAAAAGAAAAATAGACGGCGCTAGCTGTGAATATTCACAGGCTGGAAAAGTGCAGGTGTAATCAATAATGTTAATGGTGACTGCTGCATTTAGGTGTCCCATTGAACTGTGTCTGTGAGCCAGCATGCTTAAAATGTGGTACGGAAGAGCCTTAATGGAGTACAGTCATTATTTATGTTAGTTGTTATCTCCGCCAGGAGATAATGAGATTGATTGTGTGTGTGTGCATCTCTGTGTCTGTCCACGGCTAATCTCACATACTGCTGCACCGAACTGCATAATATTTTGGGTGCTGATTTATGGACCTCTCGTGGTTGCAGTGACTCACACTTTCTCAAAACATCTTTTATCTCCTGTTTGATAGCGCCATCGATTGACTGCTGACTCCTCACTCAAAACACCGGTAGGGGCCTTGGATGTATTAAGAGAGCTGGATCCAGCATTGGAGGCAGGGCCCCGTTCATTCCTATGAAAGTTGCTCAGTGGCGCATGAAGACAAAATGCTCTGCCAGAGACACAGTTAATCTTTTTTTTGGTGGGGTCCGCCACCACCTCCCCCTCTTTGAAGGACTAAGTTTACTTTGTTTTCAGTCTTTTTCAAGCTAATAGCCAATGAAGGAAAAGAAAAGTGCTAATACTAATAATAATCATAATCTTAGTCAAACATATTACTTTAAAGAAACAAAACAAAAACAAAAAAGCAGGGGCAAATAAGCTGGCCACCTTAACGACATATAAACAACGACAAAAAACGTTCAAGAGTAGACATGGAGACACGGTTATTCAGTTAATTTCACAGTTAACATTACATCAGTGGTCGTTACAGACACACCTGGTGGAGACCTTTCTAGTTACACCTGAGTTTCACAAATCAAAACGTGAAACAAGTGCACAGAAAAACCTGCACAATCTTACTTACAATGTTTTGTTTTTGTTGAGACCACCTTAGGAGTGTTAATGGTATAGTTTGAGGTTGTACTTTGTGGTGACTAATTAAACAGTTTAAAGAGTCACCTCATTTGCATATGTAAAAGAGGAGCAAATGCTCTAAGAACATTTTATAACGCAGTCAGCAAAACAAAAATATTGATCATAAAGCTGAAGCAGCACTTCTCAGGTTGCAGTTATATTATTTATTACAGGATTGTTGTATTGAGTTGTTTTTCTATTTTTCTGCTCACTCAGTGGATTTTAATATGGCAAATACTGTAGAGTAAAAGGTCTAATCGTGCCACTGGCATTTCTTTGTTTTTGTGTAGCAGCATGCATAAATCTAGAGTGCAGAAATGTTTATATGCGTGAAGGCTTATACTGTAGCTGACTGGAGCTGGTCAATATGTTGTTATTTTCCTCTCTGGATTAGAAAGTGTGGAAGTTTTTCAGGCGATACTGAGTGCTTGAAGATCTTCACGACAAATATATCAGTCAATGTGAAGAAAACGCTCGTTATTCTCTTGATGTATGATATTTTTCCGGTGTTCCTGTCACTTTATATGATGTCTCAAGTCCTGACTGGATCCCTGCTGTTAATACGAGTCACCATTATTTCACTTGTGACGGCCGCAGCAAGGATGTGGGGCAGCACAAGAGAAGAAGCAAGAAACTATGTAAACGACATGGAAGCTTCAAATGTAAAAGCAAATGTGCTGCATATGATTAAACTAAAAGCACTCAGAGAATGAATGTCAACGAGGCTGCAGAATCCTCTAAATGTGCTATTTAAATTATGAGAATGTGTATTAAATATACATAAAGACAGACAATACCAGTGATTTTTCTAAAATACCTCAATCATGGCTGTGCAAGGATGAATGGTTTAAGATTTCTGACTAACGACCACTGAGTTAGAGCCATTTAAAAGCGTCTTCCTGTAGTGTCAAACACTGACTAAACATGATTTTTTTTGTTTTTTTGTTTCACTTATACTGTTAAATATGACTATTGCACGCAAGCACATCTCTTATGCTCATCACACATTTTTTGTCTTTTTTAATATATCTATTGTTATTGTAGTTATTATTTATATCTTGTTCTAATTGTTTGTCATCATTATTATGTAGTCATATTATTTCTGTATATTAATCTTGTGTTCTCTATAAGATTGTTAAATTTTAACACTATTTAGGTGGAGACTTCAAATAAACTCCGTGGGGGTTTCTTTGCCTCTTCCTGCACTGTTTATTATTTATTTTTGTCATGTTTGTGTAGTCTTAATTTGAGCAAAATAGATGAACAAACTAAATAAACACCAAAATCAAACTCTCAGAAAGACGGAACAAAACAAACACATACAAAAAAAAGTTAATAAAACACACACACTAACACAAAAGTAAATAAAATAATATAAAAAAGGGAGGGACAAAGCATTTTTTATAAAATGTCCGAAAAATGTCCATCACAAGTTCCCAGGACCTGAGCTAACATCTTCAAATTGCTTGTCTAAAACATAAATATATTAAATTTACAGTGGTTACAGGAAACCCTGGAATGAATGAATGAATGAATGAATGAATGAATGAATGAATGAATGAATGAATGAATAAATAAATAAATAAATAAATAAATAAATAAATAAATAAATAAATAAATAAATAAATAAAATATATAAAATAAATAAAATAAATAAAATAAATAAATAAATAAATAATATTGCTTGCTGCTGTCAGCTGCTGTTCTAGTGAAATGACTGTGAACGTCTCTGCATTTGGTAATTTGACTGTATAAAAACTCGGGTTTAGTAGAATAAATGCTGTTGCTAAAGAATGTCGCTGTGCTTAAGGCGAGTCTTTTCTCTACTGGTAACCATGACAGTTTATGATGCATACTATCTGTGTTCATTCTCATCACAGCATCACTACCCCGTTTTATATACTACGTCACGATGGAGTCTAATCGCCAAAGACTTTGCACTATTTTTCTTATCATGAATTATGTAATGAATTATTGTTCAATCTATACGGGGTCTCTCCTGATTGAACTGTGTTGAGTAGTTTTTGAGGCAGACAAACAGACAGACAGACTCAGCTCTCCTGAGCCGAGAGGTAATTAAGCTCTCCTGTCTTGACACACATACTGTAGTTACTGATTAATGTGAGAGGCGTCCCCTGGTTTCAGTTTGGTGTTTTACATAATGAATTTATGAAACTTAAAGCAGCCTAGTTTCCCATTTGTTACATTAAACAAAAAAGCTGACAGTAATTAGCTTGTTTTATACTGAACCCAGTGATGATATAGTGGTGAAGAACTTTCTGCCTGTTTGAATATATCAGTTTTATAGGGAACAAAATTCACATGGGTAAATGTGAGTATTAGTGTTTTATGCCTAAAGAAACATATTTGCCCACTTCCATGTTGACAAGAGCACCAAATACCCGACAAATCTCCCTTCAAGGCACATTTCGAACAGACAAAAAATGTGTGATTAACTTGCGGTCAATCATGCGATTAATCGCGATTACATTTTTCAATTTGATTGACAGCCCTAATTTATATATGGGAGGTCAGTAATCGTATAATGTGAGGATGCCAGTCTAATGAGTTCAACTTAAATAGGCTGGTGCATACAATCTCCTTAAAGAATAAGATGATAGCAAACATAGAGTAAGAAGACGGGTGAATAAAATATTAAATAAACTGAGCAAAGGAGTGAACTCAAACCGTTTCTTTCTATAAAAATATATCAAACAGTCTTAGATTACGGTGATATTTTGTATGGGTAGCGGCCCCAACACTGAAATCACTAGATCAGGGGTCTCAAACTCGCGGCCCGCGGGCCAATTGCGGCCCGCAAGACGATATTTTGTGGCCCCCACCTTGATATGAAAGTTTAATGTTAGTGCGGCCCGCAAATTTTTTTTTTTTTTATAAAGTTTTTTTTGGGGGCATTTTTTCATTTTTATTGACAGGACAGTGGATAGAGTCTTGGAAAGGGGGGAGAGAGAGAGTGGATGCGGAAAGGGCCACAGGCCGGATTCGAACCCGGGCCGCCGCGGTCAGGACCAAGTCTTGTTACATGGGCGCCCGCTCTACCAACTGAGCTAACCAGGCGCCCTCAGCCCGCGAGTTTTATGTGAATGGCAGTTCCCTTTGTTGCGCGAGCCCGAGCTGAACGAACCTACCAATCACAGCGGGGTATATGGCTCCCGGGGACGGGCAATCGGCCGGGCTTGATGCAAGCAGAGAAACATTTCACAACAACTGTGGCGGCGCCCGTGTAACATCGCATAAACTAGATTAAAGCTTGATTTATACTTCTGCGTTGAATCGACGCCGTAGCCTGACGTGCACCTCTCCAGAAATGTAACTACACGTCCCGGCGACGCAGACCGCAACAGCTGTGATTGGTCCAGTCTCTCAGCGATGCTGAGCGGCCAGGACCAAGTTCTACTTCTCTCTGCCTCCATCTTTTCAATGTTTGTTCACACAAATCCACTCAGATATATTTTCTCTTTTCGGCGTTGCAGTAATGTCAGTAAAAGTTCTGTGGTTCAACAGTTATTAGCTCCAACTCCCTCAGTTTCTGTTTGTAGTACAAGAAGAAGAAGGAAACTCATAGAGACGCCGCCGCCAACTAGCGGTTTGGTGGTGTAATTGCAGAGCAACACAAACACAGCAGGCACAACTTTATTGCGGAGTGACACCAAGTGGAATGAATATATATCTTGTCACACAGCCCCAATCATGTCTTTTTCAAAGCCTGCAGTGAAGAGAAAGGTTGGTGACGAGCACAGACAATTTCAGGAAAAGTGGGAGACGCAATAGAGGCCATGTTCAGAAGAACCGTTCATGTTCTTCAATGTTCCATTAATGTTCAGGACAGTTCATGTTCAGAAGAACCCATTCAAGTTAAAGAACTGTTAATAATGACGTTTGAGAAGATTGTTGTTTTTTTTAACAAAGCTTTTTTTGTGGAATACCTGATGCGGCCCAGCCTCACCCAGACTCTGCCTCCAGCGGCCCCCAGGTAAATTGAGTTTGAGACCACTGCACTAGATACAGTCTACCATAGTTGTGTGCGTTGTATTACTGGGGATGGTTTGTGAACTCACCGCTCTGAACTATACCAGAATGTGTGCTTGTTTTCTCTCAGTGATCAGAAGGGAAAGACACTGCTTCCTCTCTGTTCATAAGGGCAAATTACTTTTCTACCTAATTTCTCTTTTAGAACTCAATCCATTTGTCATCATACTCGCTCACAGGAAGTTTTATCCCTTGGAACTCCTCAGATCAATACTGACTGAGCGTGGCAAATTAGCTTTTAGATTCTTTGCACCAAATAAATGGAACAAATTACAAGAGGTATTGAAATTAGGTGCTAGAAGCCAGTAGATCAATTTAAAGTGTATACTAGATGATTTGGTTTGTTGTACAGTGTTCCTGCTTTGGTTAACTCACAGACATGGTTGTTATATTTATTGTTTTCAATTCACATCTTTACATTTTATTGTTTTTATTGTTGTTGTTGTTGTTGTTTTTGTATGTACGTCTTTTTATATATTGTAAATCCTTCTAGCCCGTATGAATGTGGTTTCAGGGCATTGCTGTTAAAGAGCTTAATGCTAAGCCAGTTTTCCATGAATAAACAATGGTTGATGGTCAAATAATATATAATATTTTTTTTAATTGTATTTTTTATATTTATCTCATCGAGGAATTAATTTGTCAAATATTTTTTTACACAACATTTTTTATAAAATGTCAGAAAAATGTCATCACAAGTTCCCAGGGCCTGAGGTGACCTCTTCAAATTGCTTGTCTAAAACATAAATATATTGAATTTACAGTGGTTACAGAAAACCCTCTAATGAATAAATAAATTTATTTATTATAATAAATTACCGAAACGATTAATTGAATATTAAGATAGTTGAATAGTTTAAATAGATACATTTTATATGTCAAAATACACAGGAACACTATTAAAAAATATATATATAAATAAAATTAAAATAAATAAATAATACAGTAAATAAAACAATAATAAAACTAAATAAATAAAAATAAACATACAATTAAATATATATAATGTAAAATACAAAATATAAAAATATAAACTAAATAACTTAAAACAATACTTATAATAATAGACTAGATATTTTTTTAAAACATAATAATAAAGATAATAATGACAGCAATAATAACAATAATAATGATAAAACTATTATTATACCATTGATAAATTCACCTATAAAATGTTGTTGCATATATAAAACACAAAGCGCCATCATATAATTTCTATATTTTAAAGAACCGTAAAATAACACTGACATTCAATACTAAATCTGTTGAGATTTCAGTATTTCGGAGCTTCTTGGTCGGCTGTAATCTGATGCTGTGAAAGGAGACAAACAACTAAAGTTGAAATAGACACATTATGTTACCAAACATTCAGCATCACTGCTCACTCTGTTGGAAGACGATGATTTAATTTGGCACGAAGTCATCCTGACCCGGCACCATGTGTAGACAGACATGGAAATCTTCAGTGACCCCACATGGTGCCGGGACTCTTTTAGTCTTTGTCTGTATATTTAAACTTTATATGGGAGTAACAGAAGTGAGCCTCATGTTGTGGTGACTAAATTAAAGACATTTGTTAGAGGTCTGTTTCCTAATTGTTCCCTTCATTTAATTTAAAGCCTGCTGTGCTTTCTCTGTCAGAATAGATAAGGTGAATAAATGTCTTTGGCTCGCTCCTACAGGATGATATTCTCCTCTGCTGTGTACCTTTGGTAATTCTCACAGCAGTCATTTGTTTGTTGACGGACCGTGTGCAGATCTCCTGTGACAGGACGCCACAGACGGCAGGAGGATATGAAAAGGCAGATTGCTGCCACTTTGATCAGGTCTGATTTTTATCGAAGCCACCGAGCTAATCTTTATGTCTGAGTAAGAAACCAATTTGGTCATGACATATTTATTTGTTCTGTGTGCAACAGAAGCACTTTGTTCAGCAAATTAAACCTCTATATTCTTTGGGGTATAGAATACAGAGAAAGTAACAGGATTTATAATTAGGCCCCAACGGTGCCTCTCAAAGTGTGAGTTGTAGATGTTACTTTTCTGCTGTGCAATCACATTTTTGAGGGTCTTGAGATGTTCGAACACTTGTGAAAACTGGCACACACCTCATAACTGGTGAAAATTGCAAAGTTCTGCAGTGACCGGGCTCGGACGTGGCCAGCGGGCTCCATAGTGCCCCAAAACACACGCCAGGATCGGGATAAAGTTCCCTTGATGTTCATGAAATTTGGTGGGATCATTGCTCTCATCTATAAGAATATATTTAAAAAAAATGTTTAAACTTTTTCGCCAGACAGGAAGTCAGACATTTTGGAATTTGTGCGTTAATTTTCATTTTACCACAACTTTGAGGACTTAAAGGTGCTAAATACAGAATTTAGAGCATTTCTATTGCCTCCACATGGCTCTCAACATGGCAACAGCTGAGCCGGCGGCTCGCAGCTAACTTATCTAACCTATCTACTTAAATTATTTATTTTATTTATTTATTTATTTAATTTATTTAATTTATTTATTTATTTATTTATTTATTTATTCATTCATTCATTCATTCATTCATTCATTCATTCATTCATTCATTCATTCATTCCAGGGTTTCCTGTAACCACTGTAAATTTAATATAAACTGGAAAAACAAAGTTTGGAAACTTGTGTTTGGTCGATTATTTCTCTGTTGTTACAATGCTAATTGGCATTGTATTTTACATCGTTGGAAAGCCTGTTTATTTACCTTCGCAATGATGTCCAACTTGTAAGGATCATGCATTTGTGGGATGAGCAGCACAGCTGATTATGTGGGTAGCGCCCAAGAAAAATTTGCCAAAATGCTCTAAACAGTGTATTCTTATAAGGCTACCAGGAAGCCTGCAATGACTACCCTTCACCGTCAGGCCCGTTTGCATCTTCCTCACTGGCAAAACAAGGCTTGTCATCATTGAAGGCAATCTCAATGCAGTGAGATATATGGATGAGATTCTGCAGCCAGTGGCGATCCCATATCTCCACAATCCGGCACCTAACTTCATCCTCCAAGATGACAACGCTCGCCCCCACAGAGCCAGGGTTATCACAGACTACCTCCACAATGTGGGAGTAGAGGGAATGGAACGGCCTGCCAAGAGTCCAGACCTCAACCCAATTCAACATGTGGGATCAGGTTGGGCGTGCTGTATGTGTTAGAGTGACTAACACAACCTCGCTGGCTGACCTGCAACCAATCCTGGTTGAGGAATGGAACACCATCCCACAGCAACGTGTGACCAGGTTGGTGACCAGCATGAGGAGGAGGTGCCAGGCTGTTGTGGCTGCGTATGGATCTTCCACCGCTACTGAGGCTCCTGATGGTGTATTAAATGAATAAAGTGTAAAATAGCCAATATGTCTTGTTTGTTCCTTGTTACTGATAGAGAGTTCAATCATCCAATCCACCAAACAACTCAAAACAAGAGTCAACACCAACAGGAGAATACACTGTTTACCATCGACGGAGCATTTTGGCAAATTTTTCTTGGGCGCTACCTACATAATCAACTGTGCTGCTCATCCCACAAATGCATGATCCTTACAAGTTGGACATCATTGCGAAGGTAAATAAACAGGCTTTCCAACGATGTAAAATACAATGACCATTAGCATTGTAACAACAGAGAAATAATCCACCAAACACAAGTTTCCAAACTTTGTTTTTCCAGTATATTTATGTTTTAGACAAGCAATTTTAAGATGTTACCTCAGGTCCTGGGAACTTGTGATGAACATTTTTCGGATATTTAAAAAAAATGCTTTGTCCCTCCCTATTTTATTTTATTTTATTTACTTTTGTGTGTGTGTTTCATTAACTTTTTTTTGTATGTGTTTGTTTTGTTCCGTCTTTCTGAGAGTTTGATTTGGGTGTTTATTTATTTTGTTCATTTATTTTGCTCAAATTAAGACTACACAAACATGACAAAAATAAATAATAAACAGTGCAGGAAGAGGCAAAAAAAACCACTGAGTTTATTTGAAGTCTCCACCTAGATAGTGTTCAAATTGAACAATCTTATAGAGAACACAAGATTAAGATAACAGCGCTAATAGTGAACTGTTCGTGTCCTATGTGAAACCAAAACGTTCACTTATTTTAAGCATGATGTTTTTTTACTAAACCTAATGAAGTAGTATATTTGCGTTTCAATTTACAAAGTTTACCACGTCTAAAACTTTTTAAAAGTGTGACCGTAATCCCGGAGAATTGAGAATGCAGTTTAGTTGTATGGGGACATAATTTTGTAGGAGACGGGGCTGGGCAATTACCTCTAACTCATGCGTGCAGTGCCAACACAGTCTCACGGCAGTGTGTGAAATAGTCACGAAATTTAATCTATTTGATTCGTGTACATAGACACAAATTTCCCTTTCCCTCAGCCCGACTTTCAAAAATGGATTTTTCATGCTTTTTCCTACGAATGTACGAATTTCCAGTCCAGTCTTTTCAAAATAAGACTACGTAGTAAGGTTTGGGAAAAGATCGTGGTTTGGGTTTAAATAACTGCGGCTGGGCAACACTGCAAGCCCAGACACACAGCAGTGAATTTTGTGTAATAGTCCCGAAATGTAATGTATTGATTCGTGTACATAGACACAAATTTCAATTTTTTTTTATGATGGTCAGCACGAAATCAATTTGTATGTAATCCACGTAATTGTCAACCAGGAAGTATAAAGAGCGGTGAATGCCGCTCAGGGAGGAGGTCGGGGTGGATGGGTGGGTAAAAAAACAGTTAGTGACCCGTGTGAAACCAGAAGTCAAAGTTGATTTATTTGTCACGTAACTTCTGTACTTAAGTTACAGCACTTGAGTTATTTTAACCCAAACCGGGGTCTTATATACGGTTGTTTCTGAGCAGTTTCCAGAAGATTGGACAATTGGATTATATTTCCATAGCCTAATTTGTTTTTGTGCTATATGTTTTTACAGCTCCTAGAGATGGATATCCCCAGCGACACTGTGCTTATCATATAATACTGTGGACGCCCCGGGCTAGGACTTGGGGACGGAGGACTGAGACACAAAATCAGACTGAAAAAATCGTCTTGTCTGTGAGCTGGAAGGTGGCGACATTATCAAAACAGAATATTCTGAAAGTAGAAAAGGACAAACTATATATTATAGTTTACGTAAAACTCGGACAAGAAGATTCATTCGATGCACATTCAAGCAAACATGAATCACGGAGAGACACAAAGTTGTTTGAAATCCTCGGCTTGATGTCGGTGCCATAATGTGGAGGATAAACAGCCATCGATATTGCAATATGCTCCTTACTGATAAAAAATGTTTGCACACGTAAACAGCAACATTATTGAGGCTCGACCGGCTGGCTCTGGAATCAATACAGCCCCTTGAGGGATTGTGCTTCTCTTCTACACGCTTTTCTAAATGTCTGGGTGTTTTGTTTTTTCCGACATTTGTTCCTCCTTTGAAGACTACCTGCGTTGGGACGACTCCCACGTTTCAACTCATGACTCATGTTATATCAGCGAGCAGCATCCGCTCGCTCAGCTGGCTCCTTCATTTCAATTACAACAGATCGTCACAGTGTGTGTGTGTGGGGGGGGAAGCAGGAGAACTATGACTGGAGGGGTGTTTGTATTTAAGGTGTTTTGTGTTTCACTCCCTCAGGTGTTGAATAGACCAGATGCTTTACCTTTTCCTTTTTTTCTACAGCGGTGGAGGGAGCACAGGATATGTTATTTGGGGTCGAGGCTATCAGTGCAGTCACAAGCCAGCGGTGGTTGTTATGATACATTATTAAATTCTACCTGATATGAAGTCCCGGCAGGTAATACGTCTAAAAGTCTGGATTCAGACAGCACATGTGTGAAAGGAAAAAGTAGCTGTGTGTCTCTGTGTGGGTGACGTAAACACTGCTGCAATGTTGCATATAACACATCGAACCATACAGGTACATCAGTAGGTCACAGAGAACAGAAGAAGGGTTGAATATGTCCATCATGTTTGCCAGTTCTAGAAAAATCTTTCTGAATCACTTTAAACTAGAGGCTCAGTATAACTTAATTCGGAAAAATACAAATAATGTCAATTTGTGGCTGATGTTGCAAACAAACTCCTGCACACTGTCTAACTTGCAAAAAAAATGCGACATTTCTGTGCTTGATGAAGGTTTAGTACAGGAGTCAGCAACCTTTACTGTCAAAAGAGCATTGTGATGAAGGTAACACAGTTTATAGTCTAAGTATATAGTATGTAAGTGCAAATGTACGATGGAGTATCGGGGTCACAATGAGAGAAAAAAAATCAGAGATTTCGAGAATAAAGTCATAACTTTACGAGAAAAAAGAAAATAACATTTAAAATTACTACTTTATAATATTATGACTTTTTTATGTATTTATTTCCTGTCAGCTGATGTCATTCACATACACTGCAACAGGAAATAAACTGGGACACATTTAGAATGTTTACGTTTAAAACTGTGAAATTGTCTAAATATTGTAGATTTGTGACATCACAAATGGACAGAAATCCTGACAGCTTGTTTCAAACGCACAGTTTCTGAATACGGGCTGTGTGTATTTATCTGTGGATTCAGCGTTTGGATACTTTCACAGTATTTATATATCACTTAAACCTGCTTTATAATATAAAAGACATGAAAATCTCACTTTTTACAATATGGGACCTTTAACAATCTGGCATGTCATTCATACGCCATTTGGTGAGACCGTGCTGAGCATCGAAACGTCGCAAATAAATGCTGTTTTGCAAGTTAGTCAGTGTGCCGGAGCGTATGTTCCCCAGCTTAATATCCTCTTAATATGACACATTAAGGAGACCGTTCAAATGGTTTTATGTTTCAGCAAAGCAGTCAAATGTTCAATGTATTTCTCTCTGGATCAGTATGTTGAAATCATCTACAATGTATAACCTACTGATGTTTATTCTTGAAACCTACAGTATGCCCTCAAATTTGAGGGAAAGACAGTTTTCTTGACTTTAGACTTTAGACATTGATGTCTCCACAGCGGCTGCACAGATTTTTACCATTCAAACTGCAATTGAAATGTCCATCTCCCTTCGTTATTTTGCAATTTGAACTGTGAAGACAACCCTTACCGATCTCTCACAACGAGGACCCTGAGAACACAGAGATGACCCCCCTTTTTGATCTTTTCGTCCCTCTCCTACGCACCTGTCTCATGAAATAGATGTGCTCTAAGTGTTCTCCTGGTCTGATGTACAGTAAAGAAAGAGACATGCAGTCTCATCGTGCTTGAAGCAGTGTCACTTGAAAGGTTTGGTGTGTTAGCGGCCGACAGTCTCACAGCAGTCAATAAGGTCTAAGCCCAGTCCTCGCTCGGTAATGATTCAGAACGAGCTGTAGAGCAGCACTTCAGGCTGAGAGTTTCTCAGCTGACTGAAACACAACAAACATGAAGGGAGTGTCTGTTATTTTTGGTTTAAAGGCACTGTGAAATGAAACGTTCCCCCTTATCACTTAATTGATAGAATAATTACGTAAAACGGCCGTAGCCTAATTGATATTTTTATAGCTAGAAGAAAGAAATTAGAACCAACCTACAGAGAATTATCACCTGAATCTGCAGCTCCCCTCAGGCTTTACGGAGGTTTACAGAGACTATGTTTACATGCACACTCATATTTCACTATTATATACAGCGTTTTCAGATTAAGACATGTGTGATATGCTGATGTTATTCAGGTTTTAGGAGCATTCTTTGGACATGTTTACAGCACATTCAAAATATGAGTCTCTATTGGGGTTTTCATGTCAGTTTGCGACACGCGGCCTCCTGCCTGTTTACAGCCAGCTCTGTGCGTTGAACACAAACCAAGGCGAAAGTCGAATTTGGAGAGAGAGTTACAAGGGTGAAAAGTGCATTTATTTATTTATTTATTTCTCTTGTTCATTTGTTACCTCAATGCAGAAAATGAGATGGGCGCCCAATGTCATTTTTAAAAAAAACACTATTTATTTATTTATGTATTTAATTAATTTTAATTAATTCGTTCATTTTTAATTAAATTAATTAATTAATTAATTCTTTATTTATTTTTTTAGAGGGTGACCAGCATCCCCCAGAAGGCGCCCTAGGCGATCACCTATATGGCCTATGCCTTAAGCCAACCCTGCGTAAATCAGAGTATGCATGTAAAGGGGAATATTAGTGGAACATTCATTTTCATTTGCAACGAACACAGTTTAGTAGGAATATTGTCTTTTTCAGAATAAAGGCAAAAAAACTAAATATTTTGTGCATGTAAACGTAGTCATTGAGTTGCAGCTCCTTTTTGCGCCGTCCAGCTGCAACTTTACTGTTCTCTCACCGCTCTCATAGCGTCGCTTTCAGCTGAGCAGACTGTACACTACCTGCTACTATAATAATGACAATAATAATAATATTAAACTTTAATTTTACAGCATCTTTCATACATAAAATGCAGCTCAAAGTGCCTTACAAGAAAAAATTAAATAAATAAATAGAAACAATAACACAGGTGTTAAATACCGAGGTCATCGGGAGCAAAATATACCAATAAATAAGACCAATAAAACAACAATAAAATACATAAAAAAGGATGATGTTAAAAAAGGTTAAAAAATTAATTAAATGTTTTAAAACTATTAAAACAATCTTAATAAATCAAGGTAATAAGACAAAACTATGCAAATTAAAAATTAATGTTCGGATGAGCATTAAATCTGAATATATGACAATCAGAAGACGGCAGTGGTCCTGATGACAATGATCATGTTGGCGTCCTCCAACTCAGTGTTTGACTTCCCCGGACAGAAGCCAAGTGTGTGTGTGTGTGTGTGTGTGTGTGTGTGTGTGTGTGTGTGTGTGTGTGTGTGTGTGTGTGTGTGTGTGTGTGTGTGTGTGTGTGTGTGTGTGTGTGTGTGTGTGTGTGTGTGGTGGGGGGATGTTAGGTGCGTCATCACCCCTAAATGGCATCTGCGTATTCATGCCAGCCAAATTACTTTTCTGTATACTCATCTGGATGAGCTGTTTGTTTGGGCTTCTCTTCTTCTCGCTGTTCGTCTCTCTCTCTCTGTGTGCGTGTGTTGAATTAACATATAAAACGAGGTCAAGAGTAATCAGCCAACAAATGGAAAATGGTCTCATGACGGCATCAGTGAGTGACAGAGTGACAGGTGAGTGACACGAGTGACAAGTTAATGTAGAGCACAAAAACACATCAGGTTGGTTTGAAATCCTTATTTTCTCATTTCTGTGAAGGAAAAAACAGCAAAATCCAGTCACTGGCAGGACACTTTCTTCTTCACTTTTCTGATAATTTAATTAGTTCCTTCAGTCTGTGATTGATAATTTAACGCCCTGTGTGATCATCCTTATTTTAAAATAGATCAATTGACTGAAATTTATCACACGCATATTTTGTTATGAGCTACAGCTGCAGCCATGGTTGGATTATGCACGACTGTAACACACACAACTCATTCATTATAACACTGAGACATCAAAACACTGGCTGTGTGAAGTGTAACTATAACTTTTTCCAAAGAATTCAGGTTGATCCAGCTTCACTTTTCAGGTGACCTTTGACCTGTTTTAGGGGGAGATAGCAGGCCAGCAGTAGATGTCACATAGAAGTGGTGTAAATCATCTGAAAGCTGGGTACCTGAAGATTAATTTGAGATGCAGCTCAGCACTGTGTGTCAAGTTGTTCTAGTCATGAATCAGAACATTATGATAGAAGTATGGCTGTTCCGATGCTCTATTGTTGCTCTAAGTTGTTGCAGCAATTTTTGGGCTGATACCATTTGTTACACAGATTTGGTGCTAAATTTAACCTTTTTTACTACTCGAAAATGTATTAAAAATGATCAATAATCCCTTCAAAATACCACATTAAGACACCAAGACCTTGAGGAACACCATAGAAAAAGCCATGCTGTGATTTGGTATCAAAAACCTTTTGGAGATTTGGAGATTTCTGCAAGAATTGCATTTTTCCGCGACTGGATGGCGAGCACTTGTGTTGTGTAAACTGCTCAGAAACCCCCTTATTGTCAATCTAGCTAGGAAAGCCATCCATCCTCTGAATGCTCTAGGTCTGTAGTTTGTGGTTGTGACGTTTCATGAGGCTGTGATTATCCTAGAGGTCACCACAGGTCATTTTATACAGTGAGGTCAATGAAATGTCTCCTATGGGGACTAACATCATCACACATGAATACAGTTGGGCTCATTGGATCCACAAGAGTCTCAGCTTTACAGTGATACCCAATTTATATAATTTCAAGACTGTTTAGGGACCCCAGTATGCAGAAATATTCAAATACAGCGAATAGGTGAAAATAACACATTTATACTGCATTTGAAAAATCTTCATGTGATTATCATAAAGTGGGCATGTCTGTAAAGGGGAGACTCGTGTACCCATAGTACCCATTTTCATTCTCATATCTTTAGGTCAAAGGTCAAGGGACCCCTTGCTAGTTTGTCCTCGCCAAAATGTAGCCTAACTTTAGAGCGTTGTTTAGCCTCCTTCCTGACAAACTAGTATGACATTGGTACCAATGGATTCCTCAGGTTTTCTAGTGTCATATGGTATCTGTGCTTTCACTCTAGCTCTAAAACTGAACCTGCTACAGCCTCTAAAAGCCAGTAAAGTGATCGGCATGACTGTCATAATAACCGTTTATAAAGCACTTTAAAGACATTTACAGCCACATTACATCACACAGTGACTAGAAGGGAGGACAAAGGTTAGCAGATGGAAGGTGAGCATACATAATAATTACATAAGTGAAGAATACTTCTGATAAACGACAATGAAAATCTATTTTTGCGTGGCATTTTAACATCACTGACGTTGCACATCTCCCTGCTGGTCACTCCTGAAGCTGCCCACAGATCATCTGTCTTATAAAATAACCTTAAAAAATGGATAAATGAAAAAAAAATCAGTATTGCTTGCAAATAAGCAGCAGGGTGAAGCAGACATACGGCTCAGACAGTAATCAAGACGAACAGAAGGGCGGCCGATAAAACACTCGATCTGCACCATTAGAAAAATAACAGGTTGTCAAATCAAGATGTCAAATCTCTGTGTTTCTCTGGTTGAATAAAAAACACATACAGCAAATCAATACTACAGAAAAGCATAGTGTGTTCTCCCTCTTTACATTGTTATCGTTGGTCTTCAATCTGGAAGAAAATGCAGCATTAATGCCACAGAAATCAGCAGCAGTATTACAGTGTCAGGCTTTGTTTGTCAAATCCACCGCCTGCATGGCAACCTGATCATACTCATTAGTTTATTATTCATGTATCTGCGGCGCTGGACGCTCCAGTTTAAATTTGGGAATCGGATCTCTCTGAGTCAGAGAACAGAGAGCATTAGGAGCATTACATGAGAGGATCGGCTCGCTTGAGCTCTCAAATCAAAAACACCCATTGAACCGTATCCTCTGTTCCACAGATAACAGAGGTGGAAAAAACTAATTTTCTCGGCACCAGGTAACCACGTTAGTGGAGATGGTGTTGTCTTGGTGAATTCAGGTACAGCTTAATAACGTGAAATTGTGTTTCATTGCCCTTTAACCCCTTTAGAAAACCTTTTTGATAGGCACAGCAGATCGTGAAATAATCACAACATTTTTCGGGATGGGTGGGTCAAAAAACACTGGACTTTTGAAGACCGGTGTTTGTGTCCCGTGACAAAGAAATCAGAGTTGATTCCTTTGTCATGTAGTTTCCGTACTTAAGTTACGTCTCTTCTGGTGTTATTTTAACCCAAACAGCGATCTTTATCTAAACCTAACTAAGTCGTTTTTGCCACGTAAGTTCCGTACTTAAGTTACGCCACTTCCGGAGTTAATTTAACCTAAACCGCGATCTTTATCTAAACCTAAAAAAGTAGTTTTGTTGCCTAACTTCCGTACTTAAGTTACACCACTTCCAGAGTTATTTAAACTCAAACCGCAATCTTTTCCTAAACCTAACTAAGTAGTTTTTGTCACCTAACTTCTGTACTTAAGTTGCACCACTTCTGGTGTTATTTTAACCAAAACCGCGATCTTTTCCTAAACCTAACTAAGTAGTTTTTGTCATATAACTTCCGTAGTTAAGTTACGCCACTTCCCAAATTATTTTAACCTAAACCGCAATCTTTTCCTAAAGTTAACTAATAATAGTAGTTTTATTATGAAAAGACTGGAGCAGAAATTGACACGTACGTCACATGTTGCTGGACATTCGTTGGAAAAAACGTGAAAAATACATTGTTGAAAGTCATGCTGAGCATCTTAAAAAAAAAAGGGAAATTCGTGTCTGCGTACACGAATCAAATAGATTACATTTTGTGACTATTTCACAAACTGCAGTGAGACTGTTGATAGGCGATAGTTGAAGTAGTCGCTTGTCTGACAAGAAGCTTTCCGTCTGTTGTGTTTGAGCCACCAAACTACAATAGTTGTGAAGATGCTGCTGAAAGGGAACATGACATTTTAAGGATTAATAAAAAGCACTCCAGGTATTTTTGATAATTTCAGCACTACTTGTGATTCCTTTGTGATGCATATTTCAGTGCTCTTCGTCCTTTATTTGGAACAGTAGTTGGCACAAATAACACTGATTCATTAGAAAGATTTTGTGCCAGGAACATCTACTCCTCTGAGAAAAGGTTGTGTGCTGCCAGAATCTGACTTTTTTAGTCAGACAGATAGCTTTTTATCCTGCCTGAGACAGCAGCACTTGTCCAGTGCTGCAATTCATATTCAATCACCAGGAAAGGTCGTCTTACTGGAAACATTTAAGTCATTTCTAAAGTCGTTTAATGGCGACAATCAATCTGCATCAACTGTCCTGACTGAAGGTCAGAAAATGCTCACGACCAAGACGTGTATTTAAGTTTCTTATTTTTCAAGGAATGACAATTTCAGTCTGTCGGTCCACCACTTTGGTCAAGACTGAAACATCACAGCATCTATTGGAGGGAGTGATATAAAATTAGGTAATTGGAGATTCATGGTGCCCAGAGGATGAATCCTACTGACGTTGGTGATCCTCCGATCCCCCCTCGTTCTTCTTTTTTAACAATATATTTATTGTAGGGCTGTCAAAGGTAACGCGATAATAACGCGTTAACGCAAATTTGTTTTAATGTCATTAAGTTCTTTAACACATTAATGCAACTTGCGATCTTTAGGTTGTAGCGGGCTCACTTTTAAAGGTGGTTTAAAGGTTTAAAGATACTGGTATCATATAAAATTTGAAAAACCTAATGACTCCATTGGTACCAACCATGTCATACTAGCTTGTCAGGAAGGAAGTTAAATAACGCTCCAAACTTACACTAAATTATGGCGAGGAAAAACTGGCATGGCCATTTTCAAAGGGCTCCCTTCACCTCTGACCTCAAGATATGTGAATGAGAATGGGTTCTATGGGTACCCACGAGTCTCCCCTTTACAGACATGCCCACTTTATGATAATCACATGCAGTTTGGGGCAAGTCATAGTCAAGTCAGCACACTGACACATTGACAGCTGTTGTTGCCTGTTGGGCTGCAGTTTGCCATGTTATGATTTGAGCATATTGTTTTATGCTAAATGCAGTACCTGTGAGGGTTTCTGAACAATATCTGTCATTGTTTTGTGTTGTTAATCGATTTCCAGTAATAAATATATACATACATTTGCATAGAGTAGCATATTTACCCACTCCCAGGTTGATAAGAGTATTAAATACTTAACAAATCTCCCTTTAAGGTACATTTTGAACAGATAAAAAATGTGAGATTAATTGCTATTAAATATGTGAATCGATTGACAGCCCTAAATTATTGGTTTTCAGTTTTCAAATCACATCAAATTGTTCAGTGAATAACATTTATGTAAAAACACAGCAAACATTTTCCACCCCGTTCTCCCTCCCATCACCCCGTCCCTATCAACTGAGCACAGACATAAAAAAAATAATAATAAAAATATATATAAAATAATAATAAAAATAATGTAAAATAAATACATAAAAAATACAATAAAAAAATA
This sequence comes from Sebastes fasciatus, assembly GCF_043250625.1. Lineage (NCBI taxonomy): Eukaryota > Metazoa > Chordata > Actinopteri > Perciformes > Sebastidae > Sebastes > Sebastes fasciatus. Next base: position 25,415,414 of record NC_133799.1, on the reverse strand, counting down.
AAAACATAATAAAATAATAATGATAATAAAATGAATAAAGTAAAAGGTGTTTCAATGTGTAAGATCAGAAGCGAAGATATCTTAAGAATTACACAATAAATCTCCAGATATCATCAAAAAGTCTGTCATTCTTTGGTGTTTGCTGTCATTTCCCTTTTCCCCGTTTAATTTTAGCTGAATGTCACAGTTCCCCTGAGTTGATTGGAGGGTTATTCAGATCACCTGTTGTGCAGGTGTGGAGACTGATGACTCCTAATTAGGAATTAAGAGCAGCTTGGTGTATTTCCTCTCTCGGCCAATCAGGTGTGACGACGCCCTTTCTTTAGGGCTTAAGAGAGGAGGGGAACTGTGCACTTTTCATTCATTCTGGTGCTGCCTTGATGTAGTGCAGATCTTATTTTAGCAGACATGGGTTAGACACTTGTGGGATTTGTTTCTCCAAGTAAATATTTCTATATTATGTGGTTGGAAATCAGTACTGCTACAACCGTCATTTGTTCACATTTGGTGCATGCTTAGTCTTGTTTTAACATATGAAAACATGGAAAAGACACATGAACTTGTTGTCCGCGGTCATACGAGGACAACAGCGGTTAATGACCTGTAACTAATGGTTCCTAGAAACTGCCCACCAGTGTCATGGGAAAGACTAGTGGGATGTTTCCTGTCTGTGTGTTTTCACTCGCTGCCACTCAGCCTGACACCTCTTAACTGATGACAGCAGAGAGCTGGTGAACACAAGTTTACTCAAAGTCATAAACATTTCGTTGAAAAGTTGAGTCTGAGAAACACTATCCTACATTCTCCCCCCTTCCAAGTGCTTAACTGCAATTCAATAAGTTCAAGAAGCTGTTGACCCAAATGGGGGGAAAAAAATTATTTGCTGCAATTAACAAGTAAACTCTGAAATTACTGATGGAGAAAGTCATGTTTAATTGACCTCTCATGGTTAGAGTATTATCTGGCAGCGTGTTTCTCTGCAGGCAATTAGCCAGCATCATGGTTAATTATAAACTCTGGCAGAGAAGTGTGAGGATTTTTTTTTTTTACATTGACCTCAATGAGGTTGAGCTGCAGGATGCCGTTCCCTACGTACATTCACCCTTTGATTTTTGAGGATGAAGAAACTATAAAAACATTGTCCTGTAGGAGTCACGAATAACTCCTGCAGGCTCTGGTGTGGTGGAGAGTACAGTATTAAATAAGAAGAAAATTCAACTCCTTGCATTGTTCATAATCTGACTGAAATGATTTCTCATTTTCTCAGACAAACCTTTCAGCATTAATCTAACTCTGAGCTGCCAGTTTTTTCCGAAAAGGCACATTGACTGTGAATAAATTGTACCATCCAGCTTAGTTGCAGAGCAGTTTGTGAAATAGTCACGAAATTTAATGTATTAATTCGTGTACATAGTTCACGTAACCAGGAAGTTTAAAAACGCTGCATATATAGAGAGGAGGTCGGGGGGAAGTTGAAAGTGGAAAATTGATTTGTCAAGTAACGTCCGCACTTAAGTTACAGCACTTCCGGAGTTATTTTAAACCAAACTGCAATCTTTTCCTAAAGCTAACTAAGTAGTTTTATCTTGAAAAGATTGCTGGACATTTGTAGGAAAAAGCTATGGATGTATATGTTGGAGGCGGGTTCCCGTTCATTCCTATGAGAGCTGCTCAGTGGCGCATGAAGCCAAAATGGCTTGACTGCCGAGTGATAAAGTACCCGGATCATCCGGCGATCTTCCGCATCCATTGAGCCCATAGAGCAGGCGCAGTAGCGTTTCCTTTAACTCCGCCTCCTGGGAGGCCTCCTCAGCCTCCCAGCGACCCAATGGCCTCCTCGGTCTGGGTCTCATTCACATGAACGGAGGAAGGAAAATAACTCTGGATTCAGCTATTAGTGCATTTTACAACTTTTAGGACCTAACATTTTAAATAAGGGCTATTCAAGTGTTCGTACTGGGAAGTTGATTTACCTAAAAAAAAATTTTGGGCCAAATGGCATCACATGATGGACACCAAAGTTGTAGTACCGCCATTTGGCCACTACAAAAATTTACTTCAAATCCTGGTGCTCTTCCTGGGGGCTTGGTCCCGTGTGAAACCACAAGTCACGTAACTTCCGTACTTAGGTTACGGCACTTCCGGTGTTATTTTAACCCAAACCGCGATCTTTTCCTAAAGCTAACTAAGTAGTTTGCTGCCTAAACCTAACCAATTTGATCTATTCCTAAGCCTAAAACTACTTTCTTTGTTGTCCAAGCCTAACCAAGCTGATCTATAAATAAGTACTTTGTTGCCTAAACTTAACTAAGGGGAGCGGAAATTGACAGGGGTCACGTGTTGCTGGACATTTGTAGGAAAATGCACAAAATCTTTTTTGTTGAAAGTCGTGCTGAACTTCACAAAAAAAGGGAAATTTGTGTTTATCTACATGATTCAAATACATAAAATTCCGTGACTATTTCACGAACTGCCGTGACACTGTTTTGCACCATCATAAAGAAAGCGAGCAGTGCTGCTTTTCAAAAGCGTTTCTCATTGAAATCAGGGGTTGTGTTTCTTTTGTTTTCTCCAAATGACTCCTGTTTGCATGTCTGCTTATCATCTCAGAAACACATGTCCGGTGAGCAGCAGCCACATTTGAATGTATCATCTCCTCAAAAAAGAAAAAAAGAAAGCCAGAGGTCTGTTTATTCACTCTCCAGTCCTCGAGGACCTCATCTATGTTTAGTGCTCTCCAGATATTTGCCTCAATAACAATTATATTACTGTCACCATATTTGTGTCCCAGAGCAATTCCAACGTGAACCAGAAGGATGTGAACTGCTTCCAATTTTCCTTTTTGAAAGGCTGTGAATATTGGTTCTTAGGTCTCCCATAGCGCAAAGAAACAATGTCAATACGGAGCAATTTGTTTTCTATTTGCAAGTCCACCTGCGTCTCCGCACAGGTCACCTTAACCACCGTCTATTCACCGCATCCTCCGCTGACCTTTGGAGAAATGGCTCCAAATTGACTTTGTCACTCGTTCTGGGGGGAGCGGGGGAGCCACTTGTACTCCTCAACTCAGAAGTCTATTTCCATTCTAACAGATTTTGAGAAGTGCGTATGACAGTCGTGTCTAATGTGTATGAAAGCATTTTCACAGGCACAAAATGTGCATCCACACCCACAGCAGCTGCTGCATTTAAACCCCTGTTATTAAACGGGGTCAGTGGAAGAACAACGCCACCACGGAAGAGAGAAAAATAGTTTTATCCTCAAGAGTCCTCTCAGCAAAAAAAAAGCTTTTTTTTTTCCTGGATGGCGTTTCAAGAGAAAGAACTTCCTTAAAGTAAAACAAAAGTCACTTAATGTGGTGTGTTGTATTCACTGTCCGAAGTAGAGATGGAAAATGTGATGATGGGAGCCACATTTTAACTGACATGCTGCTAACAGACATGAAAGAAATCACTAAATGCTCTTTGGAAGATCTTCTGCATCACGTCTGAACCTCCTGAACTCGTCATCTAAACAATTTACACACACTTGATGCTTCACATTGCTGTTTCTGGAGGAGTATTTATTACTGTACATGATGGTTTGGATTGTTTTAAAGTGGGGTTGTATGAGGTACTTCTCCAGAGTCAGTGTGTTACCTACAGTAGATGGAGTTTGGAGAAACAGACAGGAGTACCATCACAGGAGCAAAGCAATGTACGCCTAAAAAAATCTATCAGTTTAAGCGTACGCTATATTTAGAATATTTTCACCGCTTTACCTTGCTGTCAGACAGCCCTTTCTGGCGGGAAACTGACAGACACGAATTTTCGTGACGCTCAGCACGACTTTCAACAACATATTTTTCATGCATTTCCTATGAATGTCAAGCAACACGTGTCTTTTAAAAATAAAACTACTTTTTGATCCACCCCAACCTCCTCCCTACGCAGCGTTCGCCACTCTTTATACTTCCTGATTCACAATTACGTGGATTGCATACGAATTGATTTCGTGCTGAACATCAGGAAAAAAAACTGAAATTTGTGTCTATGTACACGAATCAATACATTCAATTTTGTGATTATTTCACAAACTGCCTTGCGAATGGGCTGGCTCGCTTCAAAGCCACCAGACTCCATTGACAAAAACAGTAATTTTACCTCGCAGAACACGGGAGTTGCTGGTCTACCACTGCCTCGTTAGGTTAGGTTGTTTATGTTATTGTGTGACTTTGGTGTTTAAGAGCCAACATTTAGTCCATTATAATCGAACTCTGGTGTGGTTTGTTCGGGTAGTTGTGAACGCAGTAATCTTACTCTGGTGCGGACCAAAACAACTGGTCCGAGACCGTTTGCGAGAGGTGGTCCGAGACCGTTTCCAAGTGAACCAAAACGCTGGCTGCCTGTGTGGGCATTTGTTGAGATGGACACAGTTAAACGACAGCTTAACATGAGTGGGAGAGGACTGATGTTTGCTTGACATCTGGGCCAAAGAGAACACACAGAAAATGCTAAATAAAGTCCACAAAAATAGTGACTTTTATAAAGTCATTGGAGATAAACTGAAGGAGAAGGGATTGATGTTCACAGTAGATCAGTGCCGAGTCGAGGTCGAAAAACTTTGACAGCAATATTTCAAAGTCTGTGATTCCCTGCATAGAAGTGGCAGCTCTCGAGATGAAAAAGAGAAATTCACTCCTTCGTGCACACAGCTCAGCAAATTGAAATGAAACAGAACCAGACTAAATGGAAAACAAACCAAAAGTATACATCTCCCTCTGATTCGGACCAGCCAACAGGACTATGGCTTGTGAAAGCGCCCTTAAAAGGTTAGTTTGGATTCACCAAATTCACACATAACACAAACAAACATGTTCTGCTTACATTCTGTTTTTATGAAAGGAGCCTGGTGGCTTTGAACAGAGCATACACTGACCTCATACAACCCCACTTGAAAAAATCCGAACTATCCCTTTAAAGCGTGTTGACAGGAAGAAGGCAAAATAAAAGCCAGCTTCATCATCCTAGCTTTTCTCTCAACACTTTGACTTGTATGTGTCTCCGGTGGTTCAACTATCTCTAAGGGTCTGTTTTTTTTTTTCTCTCTCAAGTAAAACATCTCACATAATTCCCACAAGGCCGAGCGATGCTGTGGTTTCCTGGCGGTCTTAAATCCCTAAGGATGCTTTTCCGGACATATTTAGTTTCTGTTCATCTGTGCTGGAAATATGTAACAGAGGTCAATGCCCTGCACTTCTGTCACTTCTCTTGTTATCGGATAATAAAAGCTCGACAGCATTCTTCACAACAGGAACTCCTTATTTTCTCTAAAGTGTCGAGAGCCTTCTAGGGAACTTTTTTTTAAAGCAACATCAGTGTTTCTTTGTTTGTTGGGAGTTTTTTTTCTGTGTTTAACAGTCATTTACCGGGTGTGTATCACACACAAACAGCATCTATCATTCACACACACAACGAGATTCCTCTCCACCCGGCCGTGACTGAACCAGCCCATCTCAGTGTTATCTTATCTCGTCTTATCACAGGAACCAGAAAGAATTACAAACCTTCCACCTCTCACAAAACCCTTCAGGACAATAATCTGACTGCCGGACTGTTCATACAGTCTGTGTTTGTTTGTTTGTGCCCCAAACAGTCAATATAGACGTTAGCTTACAAGACAGCTAGAAACGGACGTTCAGCTCAGCTGACTGAAATAAGCAAAACACGTCTTTGCGTCGTACCAGCGAATTTGCATCTAATCTCCTCTTTCCATTTACTTTCCTCGCTTCACCTGTGTGAACTTTAGAGCACCTCTAAAGTTGTAGACTGTGCTACCTTCAGATAGAGCATCACGTTCTACTACGGCCCTATGCATACACTGTCTTTTCAAAAAAAAATTCCATGTTCACAGGAAACAACTTTGTCAGGTTCAGGAAAAGTGATTTGGGTTAAAATAAGTATGTTTGTTACGTAGTTAAGTGGGCTACATTACGTAGGCTATGCAACATAACTTAAGTAAGTTGCAGTTACGTAACTTAAAGTGGCAATCGCGAAGATTTTCATTGAAATAACTGTCTGATAAGTCACTATATATCGCCAAATGAGGTAACTAGGGCTGTCAATCGATTAAAATATTTAATTGCATGATTGTCCATGGTTAATCGCGTTTAATCCCAAATTAATCACACATTATAAATCTGTTCAAAATTTACCTTAAAGGGAGATTTTTTTTCAAGTATTTAACACTCTTACCAACATGGGAGTTGACAAATATGCTGCTTTATGCAAATGTATGTATATATTTATTATTGGAAATCAATTAACAACACAAAACAATGACAAATATTGTCCAGAAACCCTCACAGGTACTGCATTTAGCATAAAACAATATGCTCAAATCATAACATGGAAAACTGCAGCCCAACAGGCAACAACAGCTGTCAGTGTGCTGACTTGACTATGACTTGCCCCAAACTGCATGTGATTATCATAAAGTGAGCATGTCTGTAAAGGGGAGACTTGTGGGTACCCATAGAACCCATTACACTGTAATTAAAAAATCTGGAGGTCAGAGGTCAAGGGACCCCTTTGAAAATGGCCATGACAGTTTTTCCTCGCGGAAATTTAGCGTAAGTTTGGAGCGTTATTTAGTCTCCTTCCCGACAAGCTAGTATGACATGGTTGGTACCAAAGGATTCTTCAGTTTTTTTCTAGTTTCATATGATGCCAGTATCTTCACTTTAAAACTGAGCACGCTACAACCTAAAAATCGCAAGTTGCGTTAAAGAAATTAGTGGCGTTAAAACTAATTTGCGTCAACGCGTTATTATCGCGTTAACTTTGACAGCCCTAATTGCTATATTTATATATTTGAAGTATTATGAAATGGTTGTCTGTCAAAATGCAGTTTTTCTCCATTGTATACACACACAATGGAACTATGCATACAACTCTGAAAACCTCAAGCTCATGTGTAAACAAAAGACTCCAGACCGCTAAACTCTAAACACAAGTCCATTGTTTTCATTCAAATAGAAATTCTAAAGGCAACCAGGACTGAAACTGACGGTGCCATGCCGTTGTCCCAACAGCCCGTTATCCCGAACAGAAGGCCATGGCTAATGATTATGCAAAATGACGTCATTGGACTTTCCAATTTTTTTCCCCTACCACGGCGAAGGCATGACCCGCCATTCTCTGCGTCTAGTTGGCTTACCCTGATCTTCTTACTCTAAACTAATCTCACTCCTCATGCCTAAACCTAACCAACCCAACCAATGAAGGCATTCAAGGCAAGGAGATGTCATTCCGCATAATAATTAACCATGTGCTTATGTTTGTTGCACAAAGATTGTGTATTTTCGGAGCAATGAGCTGTCGGAACAATGAGAAGTTCCCCTCCCTATGTGGACTTTATTGCTTTTTATACTGCGTCACCTGACTTCCTCCTTTACTCCAGCTGCTGGCAGTAGCTTCATATTTAACGTACGGACATTGAATGTGGTATCAATCTTGTCATCTAACTCTCGACAAGAAAGTGTTTATTTCCCAAAAATGTCAAACCGTTTCCTTCTACGCTACCCAAATTTGACCAATAAGACGTAGAGTGTAGGCAGTCTTCTTTTTATTCTTTCTTTGGCTACTTACACCAACACACATTCAGAGCCAAGATACAAAGTTAGTCAAGTAGTTTGGGTGGCATATAAACCAGTCAAGTCTTTGAATAAATACTGCACTTAAAGAACACAACCATCTAGCTTGGCATAGATATTATAGTACAAAAGGTTTAATGCTGCTAGTGCTGTACATCGTTTAACATCAACAAGAACACCTTTTTTTTTTATTAAGTGCAGATTCAGTGATGGCAGATAACAGCTGATTCCCCCCCTCCTGCTGCTGCCCCTCGCCCACCTCTCAGATAGTGCACACAGTAAACAAATACAGCTTATTCTCTTCTTCTCTTCAGGTGCTTTGAACTTTGACGACTCCACATTTGTCATCCTATTGCTGCACGATGAAAAAGCTTGGATTTGCAAAGCACCCTTTTGAGGACATGAGCAAAAAAAGGCCTTCTGTTTCAAATCAACAGCGACATATTTTGAAAGGGTTTCATGTGCAGAGAGGTTATGAAACTTTATAAAACATAAAAACCGTCACATCAATTTGATCTAAATAGGAGTTGAAAGGTTTTTGTCGTCACAGCGGCCGTGTGAGAAGCTGTCTCCCTCCGCTGTGCTTTCAAGCAGACAGACCGTAATTTAACAACTCGGCGGTGCTGTAGTTCTCTTATAATATCTGAGACTAAATCATAATCATCACCTTCTATCTGGCTGCACAAGTCATCATTTCACAGCATTGAGCACATAAAGAAGTAAGTGGTGAGAAAGCTTAAACCACCACGTCCCTCCTTCCTGTCCTCCTTAAAGAAGATTGTCTGTGAATATTATAACTGCACTTCTTTTTTTCTCGCATGTTGATTTGTCGTATTGCTCTCACTTTAGCGCAAACATGTCTCTTTTTCGATGGAAGAACATTATATGGATTTTTACAGTGTTTGACCGACAACAGCTACTGCATTCATAAAAGCATGGAAGTGCAATTCTAACAGGACTGAGCCTCAATCTGAGGCTGGACTGATTGTCTCTTTGGACACAGTATCTTTGAGAAAGCCCTTCGGAAGCTGCTGTGGCACAGCGGGTAAAGGAACGGGTTGATGGCAGAGTTCAGCCACAGGAGCCAGAACGTGATGTCATACCAGTAGTTCGCCACGCACGCGCCGCTACAAGCGGCACGGATAATCATGAGCAGAGTGTAAGGAGCCCAGCAAATCCCAAAAATGCACACAATGATGGCCAAAGATTTGGCAATCTTTTTGTCTCGAGACAGACGAGCTGCCTGTGTCCTACGACCGGGCGCCATGCAGGAGGCCGTGTGCTGAAACAGCCTAGAGTTTTTTCTGTCGGGGGAGAACTTCTCCCTCTGCATGAATATCTGACTGTTATTAGGGTCGCCGCCGCAGGAGGACGGCGACAGGACATCGTCGTCCTCGATAACCGCAGAGATCGCAGTGGGCTCGCTGGACGACACCTTGCGAGTCTTCACAAAAAACACTGTCCAGGCTCCGTCCTTGTGCTTCTTGCTGATCCTCTGCGTCTTGACGACGACGTCGTCGTCCTCGGTGCAGGCGCCCGCGTTCTTGGTCCTGCGATGGATGTTCAGGTAAATGCTGAGGTTGAAGAAGGCCACGGACACGAACGGGGTGAAGAACTCGAAGGTGGAAGCGCTGAGCAGGAAGTACCAGGTGTAGTAAAACTCGGCGAAGCACTCGTGAGCCGGGACGACGCTCTGGCCGACCATCGTCTCCCAGAAGATGATGGCGGGGCCGTAGAGGAGGAAGGCCAACACCCATACCGCCACCATCTTGATCACAGCCTGGCGGGTCATGTGTCGCTGTGCTCTGTATTTAACCTGCGTCAAAAATCAAAAGAGAGGTGACTCACAGCGATTATCGTGAACAATGACACTATTTGTTACATTCCACAGCTGTTCACACACTAAACAAAGCGCACCCGCAAATGGAGCCCAGTTTATATTATGAGAAGCTGTAAATAAAAACCCACTAGTGAGGTTGTTATGTGTCACTGCAGCCAGAGAGGAGAGAAGTTAGGCTGAGAGCCACATTCACTGATGCAACACAAGAGTGTGAAAGAGACATCTGGTTTCTCCCGATCCTCTCCTCCCTCGCCATCAACCGTGGCTCATTCTCTTCGCACTCGCTCCATTTTCACTTCACCTCTTCTCGCTCTCCACTATCATTAAGCATGGCTCCTCTATTAACCATTCTCTCTCTCTCTCTTTCTTTTTTATTGGTGTTTAATCTTTTCTTTGCCTCAAACCACCAAATATCTCTCTGCAACATAAGCTGGGTTTTACACAGACAACAATGCTGCTAACGTCACTAAGAGCAACTTCAAAAAATCCACTTCTCCAAATCAATAAATAATGAAATGGAGCCACTTCACAATGCTAACAAGTGATTGTGGCCCCCGGTATGGAGCGTTCATTACAAAAAGCGCAACACTCCCCATTTCCATTGAAAATGACAGAACATTCTGCTCTCTACGGAGTGAGAATTAATACATAAATAAATAATATTTCCTACTAAGCTGCTGAGATCAAACCCTCAATGAAAAGGAGATAAAAGCTGCCACAAGCAAAGAGACGTCATTACCATAAACGCTCTCAGTAAGCAGCTTCTTTTTTTTTTTGTAAATCAGGCGTCTAACAAATGTAGCCAATTAAAAATAACACGGGCGGCGAGACAATAAAAATGACCCGCGTGGAAGGGTTTCAGTTTTACGCCAGTTGAGCTCAAATAAACATGTTGTCTGGGAGATTTGTTCTTATAATTGATGACTAATTCTGGTCATGTGTATGGCACAAAAATAATGACTGAAGATCAGATCAAGCCAACAGGGGGAATAAATATCAGGTTTGTTCTGGTTAAAACCCCCGTTAAAGGTGCACTCCAGCTACGTATTTAGTAATTCACTTCCGTGTAGTTGGGGGACTCACGAGAGGCAAATAAACAAGTGCAAATTCGCAATAGCTCATGCATTCACAATCACTTGACCTCCATGCCAAATTTCAGCTCCCTCAGGCTAAAACTGTGGCCGCTAAAAGGCCGACTGACAGAGCGAGCTACAGAGCTGCAGGTAACAACTAAAAAAAAAAAAAAAAAAGAATTGACAAAATCGAAGCAGGAGAGAGCGAGAGATCCTGAATTTTAGACCCTGTTCACACCTGGCGTTGACATGCGTCTCAGGTGATCGGATCACAAGTGGACAGCTCTGAGTACATCAGTTTACAACTAACTGCATTCTCAGTTATATTTACGATTACAGTCGTAGTTTTAAACAGGTGGTTAATGTTGGAAATTGAAACAAAACAAAAAAAAGCGCAATAAGACTACTTGGTTAGGTTTAGTAATAAAACATCATGGTTCTGCTTAAAATGACTAAGTTTATTAAGCTACGGACATAAATTAAGTAAGGGATAATGTACAGCGAGCCGGTCATTGTTGTGAAAGAATCCCCAACAGGGCGATGCTGCACCCCGACGCGCAGCGGAGGGGTGCAGCATCGCATCGCCCTGATGGGGTTTCTTTCACAATGACCCGCTCGCTGTACATTATCCCGCTTATTACACGGCTACTTACTGAAGAAATCAATATTTTGACACCAAAACGGTCCGCCAGAGACCAACATCAGAACTGTGCCCATAGCAACGGTTTGTTATACATAGCAACGGTCTGTTATAGAGAAATTACAGACCATAGAACACCGTGGTTGACCAATCCGAATTGAGTATTCAACACAGCCGTGTAATAAAATAAGTGAACGCTGACTTTTAGTTTCACACGGGACACGAACAGCGTCTCAAGGGACCACTTGTGATTGGATCTCACTTCTTCCCACTATATGCAAAGAAACATATACATCATTTCTGTTTGCAAAGACCAAATGTGGTTGTTTTAGGCCGTAAAGCACTTCCTGTGCCTATTCTACCGGATATTAAAAGAAGAACAATACAGATTGATTCTATTCCTTGGCGTGTTCCAGACAAACCAAATCGCCCAAGATGTTTGACGCACTCGTAATATATCTCCAAGTTGTTTTTGAAAATGTTCGGACGTCATGGACAAAGCCAGCTTACGCAATTTGAGAACCAACTGGAGACGAGAAAAAGCAGTTTTGATCAAGAATTTTCCTGTTACGTGTACACTGCAAAACGTCCTAGACCACCTCGGCAGGTGGTTTGAGTGATCGGATCACAATGCGTCTTGGTGGTCGTCAACACTTGTATTTAAGGCTGTCCACTTGTGATCCGATCGCCCAAAATGCATGTTAATGTGAGTTGTAAAGAGGGTCTAACGCCACTTCCAAGACGCGATGCGAACGAGCAAACATCAGATTGTTTCAGTTTTTCCCAGTGAAAGTGCGGTTACACATGCGTGAATACCTGAAAAGTTCACCAAAGTTGAACTGTACTTCCAATACAAACATGTGAATTTGCTTCGCCACTGGAAGCGAATGTTTTTTTCGGCCCTTCACTCGCCTAGAATGGAAGTGAATGGGAAGAGAATATTAATTTGGCCGTGCCTTGAAGACATGTGTCAGCGAACAAGCTCAGCGATGTGTCGCTTGTTGGAAAAAAATGTTTTCCCTGGCTCTATTCATGCAAAGTTTTGCACACAGTTTCCACCTCCAAACTGTTTTCACTGATCAAAATTAACGCTGAATATCACTCTCTGTCATCGCCTGTAGTATATCTGGACAATTTTTTGTGCTCCATTCGCCAGAGTTCGCTCACTCGATGTATGTTAGGAAGGAGTTACGCAAAGTTTTGCGCACCGGCTCCACCTTCAACCTATTTTCATTAGGACAAAATCGACGCTGAGAGTAGCTGACATAAATCAATATCACTTTCTCTGTGTAATAGAGAGTGACATCACTCATAGTATACAATTTTGTGTGCTCCGTTCGCTAGGGGTGTAAGAAAATGACGAATATCGCGATGTTATGTTTTGTGATACTGTACTGATTCTCAAAAACACTGTTGATTTTTAATTAATAACAGTTTACATGCAAAGATTAACTCAGTCAATACTTTATTTCATTTGCAAAGATATGTGCCACCTCAGTTTATGTGCCCTCTCAAAGTAGTGCTATGATGCTGGATGTTACAGCGACTGTGATAAATGCAAATGCAGATCCAACTGTTCTGATTGCATAAAAAAGTCAACCTTTTTTACTCAGATTTTATGCATGTGGTGGTGTGTTCTTTAAGCTATGACAACAGTTTTCCTAAAATTAGATTGACAAAAACGCATTACTTACAATATATTGAATCGTAACCTCAGTATCACAATATGAATCCTATCGCCAGATTCTTGCCGATACACAGCCCTACCATTCGCCTGAGTTCGCTCGCTCACTGTATGTTAGGAAGAGGTGTTACTCTCAAGTACCAAAAGCTCCAAAAACCCTGGATCCTACATTTCCCATGATGCAACTCAATAAGACCCTTACTGCCTTCTAAATACTTACTTCTTCCACATCCCACACCTCCTAAAAAAAATGTTTAAATATGTAAATCTGAGATGAACCTGATGATGTCACTATGACATTTTCAAACATTGAAAAGTTCAGAAGACATCATAAAACTGTTTTCATTGACAGACTTCTCGTGACCTGTGTAAACATCTGGTGCTCTTTTAACTGCATTATATTGATCCTTATATGTAGATAACTGGGTTGACTGCTAATGTCTGCATCCAAAATATTTACATACCAAATGAAGCAGACAGCTCTGAGGTCAAACTGTTGTAAAGGAACAAAGCTGTGAATGTCAATGACTTCTCACTGCACGGCAAACTGCCCTGGAGAGTGACACATTTTAGAATAGACTGTGGTAGTAGTCTACGTGTGAGTGTGTGTGTGTGTGTGTGTGTGTGTGTGTGTGTGCGTGTGTGTGTGTGGTAATGAGCACCTCTGCAGCCTGTACTTACTGCTCTTGTGACTGACAGGAAGCGGTCATAACTAATGAGGACAATGTTGAAGACTGAAGCGGTGCAGAGCAGGTAGTCCATAATCAGCCACACCTTGCAGAGCCCTTTACCCAGCATCCAGCGGCCTGTCAGGTTGTACGGGATGTACATCGGGATGCAGAAGGCACCTGGAACAACCACACACACACACACACACACACATTGCATGATGATTCAACCCCCCCCCCTCTCCATCACAACCAACCAATAAGCTTCAGTATTAACATTCACACCTCTCCAGACCTCCAGACAGCCTTGATGTGAGCCCCATTACATGTGACACAAAAATTGCTGGCTGCTGCATGTTCCCCCTGCAGAGACATTTTTTGGAAACAATAGCAGCACTGTATTGGTTGTTTCATCATAAAGAAAAGGTGTCATTTATCTGTAAGAGCAGCACAATAAGAAGGGTGTGAATGCCTTACTAAAATAAAAAAAGAGGGATGCTACAAATATAAACATAATTGCATGGTAATGTGACATGCATGAAGCAAAAAAAGGATGGCAAGGTCACCATAAACTCATCAATGAACACTAGTGGCTCATTGTAATTACATTGTGGAAACATTTGCTGTTAATTTACAGCAGGATTTCAACAGTATTAACCTGTTTTTGCTAAAAAACAGTGCTTTACTGTTAATACAAAAGAAAACCTGTTAAATTACGCTCATAGGCCGTTTTTTAACTGAACTATAATGCATTCTTAAAAAACAGCACTTTACTGCTGATCAACTGTCTAAAGTATCATCAATAACAGTTTCATGCAGTATTTTTTTAATTCTGGGACCTGATCTGCACATGTGAGGCTTGTACATGGTACATGATTGTAAAATCAGTGAATTAGCTGTTCTTCACTCACATGTTGTTATGGTTTGCATTCTGTGCTTGTAGCCAGCTATAGTCAAGTCAAGTGCCTTTAATTGTATTTAGTGTGACTATTCCTATGTCTGTAACCTGCTAAGTCTATTCATCTAGGCAAAAATTATGTTTATTAAAATGTATTTAAAAAATAAATAGTGCATTAAAAACAAATCAGTAAGATAATGTAAAAGAAAGGTGGAAAAACAGCTATATAATGTATCTTTAAACAGTAAATTAACTCTAAAATACTGTGAAATTAATTTTTTTTAAAAACAGTTCAAACTGCATTTTTCATTAACAATTGGCAATTAACAGTACAAAGCTGTAAATTTCAGCTACAGTATAATAATGTTAATTTTACAGTAACATAAAGGCAACCCTGCTGCCAGTTCTTTACTGTTATTTTACTGGGAAATTCTTGACAGTGTAGTAATGTGACATGCATGAAGCAAATGGCAAGGTCACCATAAACTCATCAATGAACACTAGTGGAATTACACTGTGGAAACATTGCGATGTGTAGAAAATAGTCATTCATTAATTTTTTTCTTTCACACAAAGAAAGAAAGAGGAGGAGGCACCAACTCACCCACGAGAAAATCAGATATGGCCAGGTTTAGAAAGAAGTAGTTGCTTTGATTTCTCAGGCTTTTATCCACAATGAAAGCCATGATGACCAGCGCGTTGCCAGCCACCACCACGACAACCAGAGTCACCATGAGGACCGATAGGATCACCGCCAGGTAGCCCGGCAGGACGCTCCCTGCCTCGGACACAGAGGGAGTCAAGTTGCCGCTGGAGTTGGATTCCAGAATGTTGGCGCCCATAGTTACCAGAGAGACAGAAGCATCAGGAATTACGCACGATTCCAATTACGCACCGAAACGTTCCACTCTTCCACTTCAGCCAGGAGGAGTCAAACAGGACTGCAGACCTGCTGCAGGTGCATGGAAACACTTTTCCCAAATCTTCCATTTTTTTTTTTTTCATCTGGAATTCTTCTTTCAATTAGGAGACACAAGTTTTTAATTAAAATTGTATAGGTCCTCTGGGTGCTCTCTCTCTCTCTCTCTCTCCTCTCTTTATTCTCAGTGCCTGGTGGCTGCTGGATGTGCAGGCACCAAGGAGCGCACAGTTGCTTTTGTCACCAATGTCAAGACTGCCAGACTAGAAATTAAAACCTACTATATCCGCTCAGATTTACAAAATAAAGCTCTTACAGCAACCAAATGGTGCAACAGAAAGTCCAGAGTTAAAGGTCCCATATTATAAAAAAGTGAGATTTTCATGTTTTTTTATTATAAAGTGGGCTTAAATCCTATATAAATACTGTGAAAGTATCGAAACACTCACATTCACACAGCCCGTATTCAGAAACTCTGCATTTGAAACAAGCCGTTAGGATTTCTGCCCATTCGTGATGTCACGAATATACAATATTTAGATCCTTGACACAATTTTAAAATGTAAAACATTCTAAATGTGTCCCAGTTTATTCCTGGTTGCAGTGTATGTGAATGTCATCAGCTGACAAGAAGTACACAAGGACCCAAGCTGTTGACTAGCAATGTTAATGCAATTCTGTTGCAATTCCGTCAAAATGCGCTAAAACAGAGCGTTTCAGACAGAGGGTAATACAGGTATATTCAGGTTGACAGAATGAGGAAAATAAAGGTTTTTTTGAACATTAAAGCATGTAAACATGTTCTAGTAGAAACACAAAATACAAGTATAAACCTGTAAATGAGCATAATATGGGACCTTTAAAGGTGACATATCGTGCTCATTTCCAGGTTCATACATACCAGATTCATAGTATTTTTGGTTTCTACTAGAACATGTTTACATGACAAAACACTTTGACATTGTCTGATCATATTTCTTGGAAACGCTGAATGAATTGTATATGAATTTCATACACGCTGAAAGCTGAATTAACACTTAACTCAAAGACAAACAACACGTTGTTGGTTTCACATGGGACACGAACAGCGGTCACCTGGATGAAAGCCCTGCCTTTTTTTGGAAGAAGGAATGCTATTAAAATTTTTTAAATATGCATATTGTAATGTTCTGAATAACAGACTGTTTTCTCAACACATTTATTTATAAAACATGATATCCAAAGCCAACATGAAGCCTCAAGGGAAGCCGAAATCAAAAAGTTTAAATGTCTACAAGCCTGTGCAAGACATCCACCTTAAATCATAATGATGTGTGAGAAGTTCACCAGATAAAAAAGCACCCAAAATACTATAAAATCACTTAAAATGTGTCAGTAAGACAAAGAGGTGTCAAATGCACACGCTTTTATTTTGTAGGCAAGCCTATTTCCGGTGATTTCTGCACACTTGACAGGCTTTTGGCTTCTTTGTCCGCTCAGCAGCTGATCAAAGGCTTGAAAGTCTGCAATCAGAAGCTGAAGTGGTCCAGAAGCCTGAAGCCTGAACTGATCTGAAGAGCTGCAGCTCTGCAGGACGTCCGTCTGCATCAGATCACACATATTTACACCCTGAAGTTCACTGATAACAGAGGTCAATTCAATGTCCACTTGACAAAGATCCTCCTCTTTCCTTTGTTGTCTCCTCCAAGGTCAATGTTAGTCAACACATACTAATCTGAATACCTCCTCTTCTGAAACTCAGATTAAGTGTTTTCATAAGAGAGATATCATAGCATCAATATAGAGAGAAAGTTAAGATCTTAAGATCAGAGTCTGGTAGCCTCCTGATCCGGCAAATTCAGTGTCCTTAATGTTTTAATTGAAAAATCAAAAATGATTTTAATTAATTAATTAATTAATTAATTAAATGTCCTTTGTGTATCAGGTCCCCTCCTCTTTCAAAGGTCCTTGCAATTTAAAAAAAAAACACAATATTTCCCTGGTTTCCAACATCTATTTCTAATAATGTAACAATGCTCAGACGGACAGTGTTGGTGCCGTCTGCCTGTGCAGTATTTCAGTTTTTTAAGGAAGGTGTGTGATAAATTGGCAAGATTTTTTTAACAAGCAGGTGAAATATAGAGTGATATTGTGGTTTTAGCTGACGTGTGTCGCCTCACTGTTTTGAGCGATGCTCGTTCATGTCTATTTAGAGCGAGCATAAACGCTAGCCCGAGCAACAAGACGCTGACTTCCTTTGACTTAACGGCCACAGGTTTCGCTATTAAGAAGCATTTCTGATTCTTACAAACAGTCCCTTTAACTATTATTTTCTTATTATTTACATGTGTCAAGTGCCTTAAACCTGCATTCTTTCTAACAGCCAGCAGGGGGCGACTCCTCTGGTTGCTAAAAGAAGTCTGATTGTATAGAAGTCTATGAGAAAATGAGCCTACTTCTCACTTGATTTATTACCTCAGTAAACATTGTAAACATGAGTTTATGGTCTCAATCGCATGATGTTCATTTAGTAAATTATGGTCCCATTCCGAGTCAGATAGACCATAAAGCAGGGGATGCTTTAGGGCGGGGCTACCTTGTGATTGACAGGTTTGCTACCACGGCGTTGTTCGGTCTGGGAGTTGTCCGTGTTTTTGTCCTGGAGCTTTAACTCTTTCATAGTGTGTTTTCAGTTCATGAAAGTTAATTATAAAATTTTGGTCGCCTAAAAATGTCTTGATCAGCGTTCGGTTGTACTTAGCTCCACCCTCTGGTGTCACTTCTGGTTGCAAAACACCAAGATGGCGACAGCCAAAATGCCGAACTCGTCCACAAACCAGTGGGTGACGTCACGGTGACTACATCCACTTCTTATATACAGTCTATGGTGTGAAGCTTAGTGTACACTGTCTTTCTGTATTGGTGTTGATTATCCAAACACTAGAGAACTTGTACCAGAAGGATTGGAGAACATTACCAACCAACACTTGCTTTGCTTTGACAGGATATTTACATTCTTGGTTTTTGCTGCAACAAAGAAAGTTTCACACCAAAGCTCCCCCAAGTTGTCCTGCATGTATAAAATGTTAAATTGAAGAAGATTAATTATTCTCCCGAGCCTCGTGTATGAATTTTAATAGAAAGAATCAGTTCTTCACAAGCCACGAAAAAAATATAATTATGTGCTGAGATTACGGGTTCAGCGTGATGACAGCTTGTCAGAAACAACTCTGTTAAGTGAATTAGCTGTAATTATTCTCCCAACGGCTGAAATGAGAAGGCGGCTTTGTACGAAAGACATGGGAGGAAATCTCAGCCTGTTGTGAGTCATTTGTGTTCTCATTCAAACGAGACCGACTTAATGGATCATGGTGTCAATTTTTAGTCCCTGAAGATAACTGAACACAGATGAAGTGTACTTTGTTTTTACGTCACAACTGTCGGGGGTTGTGTTGGTGACAAACCAAAACTGCCAAATGCGCCGCTGAGTCCTGAGATATTTTTAGAAAGCAGTCCTCTGCTGCCTAAAGCCAGGCCTGGACTGGTTCATATGCAGACCGTGTCTTTTCAGGCATCAATGACACAAAAAAGGGAGAGGTGAGGGAAAATCCCACAGGAGCCGATGTGGAGTAAAAAAGCTCCAGGAGAAAACACGCAACTGTGGAAAGTTGAATATTTAGCAGGCGGATGTCAAATGCACTGGAGAAAATGGACATGTGAATTATGTGAGTGAGAGTGTCAATGAGACTCAGAGAACTTCATTTTGTCTGATCATATTTCTTGGAAACGCTGAATGAATTGTATATGAATTTCATACACGCTGAAAGCTGAATTAACACTTAACAAGGACAAGTATTCACACATTAACACCAGGACAGAATGAAGCATTACCATTTAAAATTAATGAGAGGAGAAGACATATTTTTTTCACCCAAAGTCCTTCGTTCCAGCGTGTAATGATCATGTGGTTTTCTAATAAAGTGGATCAACAGTCCTAGTGTGGGGCAGCTGGATAGAAAGATGACAAAGTCATACGTTTGGTACAAATCTCTCATGGTTTGGTTGTTTTAATGAAATCTTGTTGTACTGTAAACATTTAATTTTAAGGCTTCTCGAGTCAAAATGGTGCAACAGAAAGTCCAGAGTTAAAGGGGACATATCGTGCTCATTTCCAGGTTCATACATGTATTTTGGGCTTCTACTAGAACATCTTTACATGACAAAACACATTATTTTTCTCATACTGTCTGTCTGAATATACCTGTATTCACCCTCTGTCTGAAACGCTCCGTTTTAGCGCCTGTCTCTTTAAGACCGCCCCCTGAAAAAGCCCGGTCTGCTCTGATTGGCTTGTGAGAAAAATATGGCGGACCTTTGCAAAGTTAATTACAACTCATCCTAACTCGTCACATACTGACGCTTTGTCAGGAACACAGACTGTATATAAAGATGGACAATGCGTCTCCACTTCCTCCCACTGTACAGAAGTGAAGCCAAAATATCCCGGATTCGGGAGCGGCCATCTTAAGATTTTGGCGTCATTTGGAGCCAGAGTCTGCGCAGTAGTGATCGGGTGGAGGAGCTGCGGTATCGAGGTCATCCGCCCGAACCAATCGCAAGCCGAGCACGTCCGCAGTTTGTCAGTGAGAGAGACTCTCAGCTGTCAATCATGATGTCTCAACCCCCTTTTTATAGCATCAAATAACTAATTAAAACCAAACTTATCAGAAAAATGAACACTTGAACAAACATCAGCATGATAAGAAGTACCTACAATGACAGAAACCATCTTTGGGAAAAATGTATTTAATGTATTTGTTTTACTTTTTAGTTTGGCTCATGTCCCATCTGCTAACATGGAGGAGGCGGGCTTTATGAGCTATACTGCAGCCAGCCACCAGGGGGCGATCCAGATGTTTTGGCTTCACTTTTGGGGAGCTGTCATGTCGTCCATCTTTATATACAGACTATGGTAAGGACCCCTTGGCGTCACTTTCTAATGCACTGGGTATGACACTCCACTACAGTCACAGGAAACACGTGGTTAACGTTGTTATTTCAAACAAAAACATTTGCTTAGGTTTAGGCAACAACACCACTTAGTTAGTTTAAGGAAAAAACATCATGGTTTGGCTTAAAGTACTACGTTTGTAAAGTGAAAGTCAAACTTAATGTTGTGAAGACAGAGACAAACAACACTCTGTTGGTTTCACATGGGACACGAACAGCGGTCTCCTGGATGACAGCCCTACGTTTGTTGGACCCAACCACCACCCGCCCTGTTTTTTGGTTGTGTCTAGAAGATAACTCGCAATTTGCGTGGGTGATATATTCTAATGTGGCTGGATGGGACATAGGAGGGGGAGCCAAATCTGACTTGTTGAATCACATGTTTTCTGATCTAGGCAGCCCACAAAAAACTGACTGACTGAGTGGTCTTATTTCACAGTTTGCATGCCAGATACCCAGATGTATGAACACAAGCACTGAGAAGTGAGTTTTTCATGTCCCCTTTAAAACAATCAGCTGAAATTCAAAATTGATAAAAGACATTTTAATACCGTCGTCATTTTTAATAAATTATTTGTATTTGCATGAAATCCCTGTTTGTCTCTATTAAGACACATGTGAGTCGGCTAAAAACGATTTTTTCACAACACTGTGAAAAAGTCTTTTTTTTTCTTCTAATGAAATTCATTTTGTCTGCTTGCTTTTTGGCCTTTTGGTCTTCGCTCCGGATTTGGTGGCCTCATCCTGTGAAACAGGAGCAAAACGTTAGAGCACGAACAGAGTAATAATTATCTAACATTAGCACCCCACTTAACGGTGCCAACGCTTTTTCCATGTTTAATATTTGAGTGCCGTTTTTAAAGCTCATGACTCAATTCATGACAGACACTTTTCCCAGAACTCCTGCTGCGTTTCCCTGCCTTACCCAAATGTGCAAATTACAATGCACTGATTGGCATGACCCCCGCTGCTTTAATGTATTCAAATAATTGCATCAAACCAAACATTGCGTTCTTAAGTACTCTTATAAAACATCCGCCACTAATTATTACGCTGACAATCCGCTGCTGTAGACCTCCAAACATTGTCTGGACAAAAAAGCATAAATGATAATTCAGTTTCATACAGCAGAGCGGCAAAAGGGGATATTTTTTTATATGCATACTGCTCCTTCATATCTCATATTGTGTTTGCAATGAGGCTGTAAACCAGTTACTCTCCAACACTCCCATTTACCAGCCAACAGGATGTAGCCTCGTTACTGATTAAGTGACTCACATGTTACAGAATAACTGGCAGCGACCTTTGTAAAGGTGTAAAACTGGTGGTTCAGCTCCTGTTTTCTTTAGTCTAGTTCTCTCCTGAATCCAATCCAAGTGTTCACAGATTTTATTTTATTTTGCATTCAACTAAAAGTGTTCTCACGCTCTCTTCCCCGGAATTATTGTCACCGTTTCCAATTTACACTTTACCTCAAAAATACAGGATGAAGCACCGGGACAGAATCTCAGGAACCGACTTGAAGTGTTTTGTTTCTTACTTTTAGACGACAGGAAGTTCTGGATTTTCCATCAACGACGTCTCTTCACAGATTAAATTGGTGTCTATTCTGGGTCCTGTTTTGTTTTTCCTGTCTATGCTTCCTCTTGCCAACAGTCTTTCAAATTCAAATGAGCTTCATGGGAACAATAATGTTGCCAAAGCATCAAAATACAATTTGTCCAAATATTTGGACAGTACACAACGACATTAATATGAACATTAAAATAACATTAAGATTTATGTATATGAATTTAATTATATATATATATATATATATAAAAGATAAAAGATGCAACGTATCCTCATACAACGGTTCATGTATCCTGACAAGTCGCACAGCAGTTTGTGAAATAGTCACGAAATTTTATGTATTGATTCGTGCATGTGGACACGAATTTCACATTTTTTGTCATGATGGTCAGCACAAAATCAATTGGTATGTAATCCACGTAATTGTGAACCGGGAGGTATAGAGAGCAGCAAATGGGGAGGAGGTCGGGGTGGATGGGTGGGTCAAAAAACACAGGACTCTCACCCAGGAGACCGCTGTTAGTGTCCCATGTAAAACAAGAAGTCAAACTTGATTTATCTGTCACGTAACTTCCATACTTAAGTTACAGCACTTCTGGAGTTATTTTAACCCAAACCACAACCTTTTCCTCAAGCTAACCAAGTGGTTTTGTTGCCTAAACCTAACCAAGTTGATCTTTTCCTAAACCTAACTAACTAGTTTTATTTTGAAAAGACTGGAGCGGTAATTGACATGTGTGTCACGTGTTGCTGGATATTCGTAAGAAAACGGACAAAAAATACGTTGTTGAAAGTCGTTCTGAGCATCATGAAAAAAAGGGAAATTCGTGTCTATGTACACGAATCAAATAGATTAAATTCCGTGACTATTTCACGAACTGCTGTGAGGCTGTGTTAGTCGACCTTACAAAAAGTCATTCCTCTCCCATGAATGTCCAGCCACACGTGTCAATTGCCGCTTGTTACATGCATACAGTCTTTTAAAAAAATAAACTTCCGTCTTCACAGGAAACAACTTGGTTAGGTTTAGGAAAAGATCGTGGTTTGGGTTAAAATAACTACAAAAGTGGCGGAACTTTAGTACGGAAGTTACGTGACAAACAAAACAACGTTGACTTCTAGTTTCTCCTGAGCGAAAATCTGATGTTTTTTTCTGCTCTTTATACTTCCTGGTTCACAATTACGTGGATTAAAACGTATTAATTTCATGGGATATATACAGACGTAGGCAAAGTTGTTGGTAACGTTCCGTTAAAGAGAGAAAAACCCACAATGGTCACTGAAATAACTTGAAACTGACAAAAGTAATAATAAATAAAAAATTACTGAAAATTAACTAATGAAAATCAGCTGTTGCTTTTGAATTGTGGTTCAACAGAATCATTTAAAAAAACAAACTGATGAAACTGGCCTAGACAAAAATGATGGTAGCCCTAGAAAAGATGTAAAATAATGTGACCATAGGGACATATTAAACTAAGGTGTGTCCTGTAATTAGCATCACAGGTGTCTTCAAACTTGTAATCAGTCAGTCTGCCTATTTAAAGGGTGAAAAGTAGTCACTGTGCTGTTTGGCATCATGGTGTGTACCACACTGAACATGGACCACAGAAAGCTGAGGAGAGAGTTGTCTCAGGAGATTAGAAAGAACATTATAGACCTTCATGTTAAAGGTAAAGGCTATAAGACCATCTCCAAGCAGCTTGACGTTCCTGTGACTACAGCTGCACATATTATTCAGAAGTTTAAGGTCCATGGGACTGTAGCCAACCTCCCTGGACGTGGCCGCAAGAGGAAAATTGATGACATATTGAAGAGACGGATAATACGAATGGTAACCAAAGAGCCCAGAACAACTTCCAAAGAGATTAGAGGTGAACTCCAAGGTCAAGGTACATCAGTGTCGGATCGCACCATCCGTCACTGTTTGAGCCAAAGTGGACTTAATGGAAGACAACCGAGGAGGACACCAAATCATAAAAAAGCGAGACTGGAATTTTCCAAAATGCATATTGACAAGCCACAAAGCTTCTGGGAGAATGTCCTTTGGACAGATGAGACAAAACTGGAGCTTTTTGGCAAGTCACATCAGCTCTATGTTCACAGACGAAGAGATGAAGCATCCAAAGAAAAGAACACTGTACCTAATGTGAAACATGGAGGAGGCTCGGTTATGTTATGGGGCTGCTTTGTTGCATCTGGCACAGGGTGTCTTGAATCTGTGCAGGGTGCAATGAAATCTCAAGACTATCAAGGCATTCTGGAGCGAAATGTGCTGCCCAGTGTCAGAAAGCTTGGTCTCAGTTACAGGTCATGGGTCCTCAAACAGGATAATGACCCAAAACACAGCTAAAAACACCCAAGAATGGCTAAGAACAAAACATTGGACTATTCTGAAGTGGCCTTCTATGAGCCCTGATCTAAATCCTATTGAACATCTGTGGAAGGAGCTGAAACATGCTGTCTGGAGAAGGCACCCTTCAAACCTGAGACAGCTGGAGCAGTTTGCTCACGAGGAGTGGGCCAACATACCTGTCGACAGGTGCAGAAGTCTCATTGAGAGTTACAGAAATCACTTGATTGCAGTGATTGCCTCAAAAGGTTGTGCAACAAAATATTAAGTTAATGTTACCATCACTTTTGTCTAGGCCAGTTTCATTAGTTTGTTTTTTTAAATGATTCTGCTGAACCATAATTCAAAAACAATATCTGATTTTCATTAGTTCATTTTCAGTGAATTTTTATTTATTATTACTTTTGTCAGTTTCAAGTTATTTCAGTGACCATTGTGGGTTTTTCTCTCTTTAACGGAACGTTACCAACAACTTTGCCTACGTCTGTATATATATAAATTACAGTGCATTAGTTTTTGTAAGTATAGCTATGAACGGTGTTATATTCTGCAATATTAGACCTGTAACAAATAAATCTCGGTATTACATTTAATCCCAATTTAACCTTTAAACATCACATCACTTTATCTTTGAACGTTTTTATTCAGCTTAGAGAACATTTTGGAGCCAATTTCAGGACTCTGAAGCTCTTTCGGTCATCACATCTACTGGAGATATTTATCAGGTCTCAATGATTGCACTGCTTTATTGACCTGTCAATCAAAAAGCTTTCAGGCAACTAAAAACCAAGCAGTTTGTTTTAGAATCAATTTGAGTCTGTTAACTGTTCGTTTTTTTAAAGCACTTCATGAGCTGGAAACATGCTATTCTGCAGAGGTTTAAAGTCCCTCCACCCACAGGCACTGGCCTCTAATTAGCTGTCACAGAGTCCAGGCTTGACGTCCACGGGGGAGGGACGGAGCCTTTGCTGTCAGGACGGGAATGAAATCAACTTCTGATTTTTACAGTGAGTTGATGGGGTTTTGAAGTCGGACACTTTTAAGAGTAGGTTTTGCCGTACCTTTAATCTATCTGTGGCAGCGGCTCAAAGGTCAATCATGTTACCAATGGAATAACTTCGCCGAACACAAAGACGACTTCAAAGCGGACTGGACCTAACTTCAGGCTGGTGGGAGCGAGGAGAGAGTGTTTGATCTCCAGAACATATGGCAACCAGACACTTCAAATGAACCAATATCCCTAATGTGACGGCTACTGGGGAGTTACTGTGGAAACACAAAGCAAGACGAACAGACACACAATGTCTCTGGCTGGACCACAAAGCGCCTGTCACTGAGGGTGCTTTCACATCAGGGACCCGGACCCGGATCTGAGTACACTTGTTCCCAAAATACAGTTTGTTTGATTAATGTGAACGCTCTGTAACGTACTCTGGCACGGTCCGTCGAGTCCACTTGAAAAGGTGGTCTCTGGCACGGAACAGGTGTACTCAGTTGGTGTGAAAGCCAACTGTACCAAAACACAGTAGTGGACTGCTATTTAATGTTGTTTGTTATTTTATTTAGCTAATTTAATGGTTTACCTCCGAAGAACGAGAGCTGCCCAGCTGCTCAGCTGGCAGAGAAAGAGAGAGAGACAGCGGGGAGAAACATTGTGTAGAGCCGGCATATTTTCACATCAAACTCGGTGAAATACGGGTTTATTTCAACCAAAGTGATTTACGATGCTCCACCATTAGAACAGCTGATCTCAACATAAACAAATACACGTGGATGATGACGTGTACTCGGGTACAGAACAACTTTACTAATGTGGAAGCTGAGCAGCAGGGGGGTGGAAAAGGGGGCGCAATCGTAATCGGGCACGCTATGGATCAATCGTAGCTAATATGAAAACGCCCTGAGTGACTGAGTGAATGACTGAGTGATGAAGTGACACGATTGGTCGGCCGAGTGTTGGAGCTTCCTAATTGGCCGTTGCTCTTTTTAAATGAAAAGGGGGGGAACCGTCCTTTATGCAAATGAGCCCGCCCAGGGCGACGCGTTCAGCTCACGAGACTTGGAACAAGCTGTCAAACTAGGCGATCTAGTTCTAAAATGAAACAAAATTCATTAGTAGCATCACCTATTTCTCACTTAAAATGTTTTCAGAAGTAGATTTTGGTTTGGTTTAGACAGAATAACAAAAAGTTCACGAGCAGGCTGCCATGTTGTTTCCTGTTTGAAACGGCAATCAGGTGCATTTCACGATAGGGTACGTCACCGCTTGAATGGCCAGTTGAGTGGATCAGCAAGTCCCCCTAGCAAAGAGTATAGAAGCAAAGAGACAAACTCCGGTGTTTGTTTTTTTTACAACAGCCGCTGCTGCCATTTTGGACTGAAAACGCTCATTATATTTATGATATTTTAGTGTTCAACACAGGCCATTTCGGTAGAATATGACAACAGAATCGAAATACTTTTGTTATACTTTTGTAAGGCGGACGTTTTACTGCGGTTCAGTAGTCGCTTTCAGTCCAAAATGGCGGAAGCGTAGCGCTGCTGCTGGGCGCTGCTGTTGCAATGGAACGAACAATTGACTTTCACTTCTTGGCAATATACATTCTTTGCCCCAAGTGTCCTCTCTGGATTTACAGTAGGGAGGCACCGATACCGGATCAGATATCGGGTCGATACTGACCCAAATAGCTGGATCGGACATTGTGACCATGGGGCTGATCTATTCAACTCAATTCTATGTTTATATACTATATACAATATATACTAAAATTTTAATTTAAGTTTTGACCAATTTGTTGCTGCATTAAAAAGGTTTCCACCTGAATCATATTTTTTTTAATTATTATTTTAATAATAAATAACAATTCAGTCAATTTATGTTATGTTATCAATATATTTATTATTTGTTTCATTTTGTTTTACAAAGTTAGGAAAGCCACGTTTAAGTCCAGCTTGATGTTGCTTCACATATAAAAGAATGATCCCAGTCACATCCACACAGTGAGGCGTACAGCTTATTAATTAGAAACTGGTATCGGATTGGTACTCGGTATCGGCCGCTACCCAAAGCCCAGCTATCGCGATCGGTATCGGGCCTGAAAAAGTCGGATCGGTGCATCCCTAATTTATAATAACATTAAAGACATGACCACTGACTATACGTATACCAATTTAGCCACAAATATACAGACTGACCGTACATGATCCAGACATATACTCGGTTTTGAGTCTTGTCATAATAAATCTGTATGTCTGTGTGTGTTTTCTCTTTTGACCCGGTTTGATTCCCTTCTGGACGGTCCATTTGCTGCATGTCATTCCTCTGCTCTCTTTCCCACATTTTGCCTGTCTCTATCTATCACTATCAAATAAAGAGATAAAATGCCCCCCCAATCACCCAAAAAAAAACAATTACAAAAAAAAACTACACGCCACCAGATGTTTCCCAGCATCAGAAAACTGACAGCAACGTCACATTTGAGCGATGATGTGTCAGTGGAAGCTGACAGAGCAATATGTAAGAGCGTCTCACCGCGGAGGCCGTGTATCCCTCCTCGACCAGAATGTTTCTAGCACAGTTGTTGATGTGTTTGAAGCGGTCAGGACCCAACAGAATACCTCCGTACCACCGAGACACGACCA
Organism: Sebastes fasciatus; assembly: GCF_043250625.1. Classification (NCBI taxonomy): domain Eukaryota; kingdom Metazoa; phylum Chordata; class Actinopteri; order Perciformes; family Sebastidae; genus Sebastes; species Sebastes fasciatus. The sequence goes on along the minus strand of NC_133799.1, from coordinate 25,387,503 downwards.
CCACGACATCACGCACGTCCAGGATCTGCGGCAAGAGACAAAACACACGGTGAATGTACAAAAATGAGTGTGAATTTGAGAAAAGCCGGCAAGAGACGGATACAATAAATATGCGACACAACACCCCCTTCCCTGGCAACCATTTTTTAAGAGGCCAGATATTTCACACCAGATGTGATACAGTGGATGAATTCTCATTAAGTGTTTCTGGCTCAGGCCATCAGCTGACACGCCAAAACGTGGGGATATTGCCCCGTTTGGCTGCCGTCCACGTCACAGGAGAAAATTAATTTCACTTTCATGTGTGTGTGTGTGTCAGCTCCAGGAAATGTTTAGCAAAGGTTAGCAGCACAAAGACGGGAAGGTTCAAGGTTCCATTTATCATAAAATCAATGGAGATTACAGAACGCCCATTATAATCAATCAACGCTGTTTACGAAAGATATAAAAGACCCACAATAAAACCATAAATATGAACTCAAACAACACACAACTAGAGTCCACAAAGCAATAAATGACCTGTAAATGGGGGATCCATAAAATATCATCAAAACATTACCGTAAAAAACTAATTAAGGCTGCTCTAATCAATATTTTTATATTAAAGGGATTTTTTGAAGTAGGGTTTTATGAGGTACTTATCCAGTCAGTGTATTACTACAGTAGATGGAGTTTGGAGAAACAGACACGGGAAATACCAGCACGGGAGCAAAGTAATGTACTGCTGTGGACGGGGGCAGCAGCAAAATGTATTTTAGACACCTAAAAAAAACATTATCAGTTTAAGTGTACGTTATATTTAGAATATTTTCACTATTTTACCTCGCCCGGGAGGATGATTTTCCCGGGAGACACTCTTTTTCATCACCCTCTCCCGGTTTCCTCCCTGGGTCACAATTCTCCTGTATTTCTCTCTATTTACGGCAAATTTTCACTTTTTTTTCCTCCTTTTCGTTATCTTAACATGTTTCTGGCGCTGTACAGCGTCAATAAGCTCTACTGTTTCCACCCGGACGACAATAGAGATACACTTAATGTAGTTTCCCGGCAGAAGAGAGCAGTCTATGCTCGCGACACAGCGCAGTTTGAGCTCGCCTCAGCGTGCAGCGCCCAATTTTGGGCTTTGCTCGACGTAAGTTCAACATAAAAATGCAACAAACACAGGACTTTCATCCGGGAGACCGCTGTTCGTGTCCTTTAAGTTTCAATTTCACTTTACAAACGTAATAATTTTAAGCCCAACCATGATGTTTTTTCCTAAACCTAAATGGTTTTGTTGCCTCAACCTAAGCAACGTGTTTACTGCAACCGTGACAAAGCGTCGGTATGTGAAAGGTTGGTGTGACTTTGGTGAATCAGAACTAACCTTTTAAAACACCAAAGTCGCACAATAACACAAACAAACTAACCGACTGAGGCAGCAGTAGATCAGCAACTCCTCTGTGCAGTAAGGAGTAAGTAAAAAGGACTGATTTTGTCAATGGAGTCTGGTTGTTTTGAAGAGAGCATAGATAACAGCTTCAGTACCCCGCCAGAAAGGGCTGTCTGACACCCAAAATTTTCGAAATATAGTGTACACTTAACCTTTAACAAATGTTGAGAGGATTTCTGATTTGTACATTTAATGAAGGCTAGCAGTTTCCCTTAGCTTCCTTGGGCTGAGTTTACAACATGTCCTGCATCTCTCTACTGAACACACAGAGATTAAATTGGCATTAATATTCTCCTAATAAACAGCAAATAAGCAAATCCCCCAAAATGTCAGACTATTCCTTCCACATAAAGAGGAGAATTTGACTCCGCACAGCAACACAAAGAGAAAGTGCAATCTGTCATTGGAGGGGACTCATCCACATCTGGCTGCCGACACTATTAATCAGATCCTTTTTCTTTTCTTTTTTTGAATTCATTACCTCACACTTCCACATTCAGAGGCACAAAGCACAAATCTAAATGAGGAAACAGGGAAGAAAAGGCTCGTGGAGAGGAACGAGATTAGAGAAGAATAGATTTAAGGAGAAAGCTCTTCATGTAAATTGCTCGGTACGCTGAGAGTGTAGACAAGTAGAAGATTAATCAGTGTGTTGCTCAGAAGGAGGAGCAGGAGGACAGTGGACCTGATGCTACAGTAGGTCAGCCAGCTGCGGGACGCGACCTCACAGTACGTCCTTTAATCTGCTCTCATGTGTTGTATGTCCCCATTAAGTCAAGAGAAACAGATGTGAAAGGACATCGCTAGGTTTTAATGCACAAATTGAGTTAAATCTGTGATAGCAGATTTATTTGGCCACTTTGGGGCAGCACATTAAGCAGTAATCACAACACACATTATCACTCCTTATAGCTCTGTTTAGGGCTCCACCAACTCCTGAGGGAAGTGTCTGGCTCTAGCTGCTAAAGGCTCCACTATGTTCACCAGCTAGTCGCTAACTGGGTATGTTAATGACGCTGAGGAGAGCAATGACACTGAACCATGGATGTATAAAGAGAAATACATCGTTGGAGGCTCCGGTTCATTCCTATGAGAGCTGCTCAGTGGCGAATGAAGCCAAAATGGCTCGACTGCCGAGTGACAAAGTACCCGGATCATCCGGTGATCTTCCGCATCCATTGGACCCGTAGAGCAGGAGCAGTAACGTTTCCTTTAACTCCGCCTCCCAGCCCTCGCTCCAGCCTCGGTCTGGATCTCATTCACATGAACGGAGGAAGGGAAATAACTCTGGATTCAACTACTTTTTAACTTTTAGGACCTAATGATTTAAATAAGGGCTATTAGAGTGTTCGTACTGGGAAGTTGATTCACCTAAAAAAAAAATTATCCGCTGAGTTACAGACGTCTCTTCCCCAATGCAAGTCTATGGGGAAAAAGTCTTGGACAGAGAAAGAGCAGGCGATGTGGGAGATGTGGCGAGCTCACAAACGCCAGACACCACAGCTGTGGTCTTGTTGCTTAGGGAGGTTCCTAACTGAGTGAAATCTGGAGCATCCACTCCAAAAAAAACTTTTCTTGGATGCTTCTTAGGATTTTCCGTCATCCTCCTAGCTGCGGCTACGTCGCTATGGTCTCTACGATAATGATTCTCACTGCTGGAGGGGGAGACAAAAGTTCCAGCTTTAATGTGAAGAGCCATGATATATGCACATGGCTAAAAAAAACACCATTTACTGGGGCTGAGGTCTCACCATTAAGCATGAAAATAGATTTAAAAGATGCATACAGCTTGACAAGCATTCAGATATTTTAAGAGTACGTCCTTCCAAGTCTGCAAACACAAGTTATTATTTCGTTATCCTAAAGGTAATTTAAGCAAATTAGATCCAGAGAGTGTCTGTGCAGAGTGATGTGTGTGTTTTAAGTGCTGTTTTGGACGGGAACTCTGTATTAGTCAAAGACAGCTTGATTCATCTGAATTCTGTGCAGCAGATCACACTTTCACCAAGAACCCAAAGCACTATTTCACACTAATTTATCTCTCTAACAGGGTCACACTGGCACCGACGACTGCCGTCATCTTATAAATGAGTATGAACTTTGACATGAGTCATGAATCTCATCTGGGGAGGCTCTGATACGACTCCGCACCGACTGGTAATGAGTATGACACAACTACTTCAAGTCACCGCCGAGCTCTGATTACAGGAAACTTTTTTTTTGTTTTGTTTTGTCACAAACCTTTCGCTGGCCTTCGTTCAATATTACGGCGAGACAAAAAAGTGTGTGGACAATGGCGCATTTCACTGTGATGTGGGTGTGTGTGTGTGTCTGAATCATAGTGCCATCTGACGGCACAAGCCATCTAGCAAGTGCCTCAAAGGAAAAGATTTGTGAAATTACTATCGGGGACTATTTCTCCCTAGAGGGACGGAGTGGAAATTTACACATTATGTAAATACGAGGGGTTGGTTGGTTATACTAGTGAGGTCACGTCCCCGTGGAAGAGCGTAAAGAATCAGTCTCTGCAGTGGAGATATATCTTTCTCACACCAGTACACTTACTTAAATTAATGTTTGCCTTCGGGACGAGCAATTTCAGCTTTTTCACATCATGTTTCTTACTTTATAAGAGATCCTGATGGAGGATGTATGATAATGAAATCAACCCCCAACAGGCTACAAGTAATTAATGTAATAACCTGGAGTAGAATATCATAATGTACTTGATAATAACGTAACATTAATGTTACAGTCACATGACTCTTAAGCATACTGCTTTGATTTCTGGTGGCGTTTTCATGATGAGGAACACTTTATTCGTTAAAGTTTGGTTTTTTTTAGACTTAATTTAAACACATTTGCTGAATCCAGTTCTTAAATGTTATGATTTGCTGTTTTTCTCTGTTTTCTAGTTATAAATTGAATCTATTTTTTAGCATTAGACTCAAAACACCAAATGTGCCTGAGCACAGCCTCACAGTGGGGACAGACCAGGTTTATTTCATTCACCCACAGCTAACGAACTGCCGCATGAACGACTCCTTTTGGTTCTGTATTTTTTAATCCCCCCTCCTCCCGAGGCTACATAGTTTAGAGAATATTATAGATCCAAGACGAAACTGACAGAAGGGATAAAAAAAGAAATTTGCAATTACAAACCCCTCTGCTACTTCAGCACCAAGGACAGCACCGTGGATTTATCAGCACACAGCACAGTAAGGCTGCTGATATATTTCAGAGCCATGGTCGGGGCCGTAGATTTTAACTAGGGCTGTCAAAGTAAACACGATAATAACGCGTTAAATTTGTTTTACCGCCACTAATTTCTTTAATGCATTAATGCATCTTGCAATTTTTACCTCGTAGCCCAGCTCAGTTTTAAAGCTAGAGTGAAGATTCTGGTATCATATGAAACTAGAAAAACCTAAAGAATCCATTGGTACCAACCATGTCATACTAGCTTGTTGCGAAGGAGGCAAAATAACGCTCCAAACTTTAAATTTACACTTACATTTTGGCGAGGAAAAACTGTCATGGCCATTTTCAAAGGGGTCCCTTGACCTCTGACCTCCAGATATGTGAATGAAAATGGGTTCTATGGGTACCCACAGGTCTCCCCTTTACAGACCTGCCCACTTTATGATAATCACATGCAGTTTGGGGCAAGTCATAGTCAAGTCAGAACACTGACACACTGACAGCTGTTGTTGCCTGTTGGGCTGCAGTTTGCCATGTTATGAGTTGAGCATATTTCTTTATGCTAAATGCAGTACCTGTGAGGGTTTCTGGACAATATCTGTCATTGTTTTGTGTTATTAATTAATTTCCAATAATAAATATATACATACATTTGCATAAAGCAGCGTATTTGTCCACTCCCATGTTGATAAGTGGCAAATCTCCCTTTAAGGTACATTTTGAACAGATAAAAACTGTGTGATTAATTTGCGATTAATCACGATTAACTATGGACAATCATGATTAAATATGAATCGATTGTCAGCCCTAATTTTAACTTACTGATATTTCAGAGCCATGGTCGGGGGATGGAGAGGGGGGGTGGCAGGTTAACAAGGGGGATGCATCCTCCCTCAAATCATCTACTGGCCCATACTACATACTAACTGTCCACTGCATACTATATTAATCTTCATAATACACTGTTTTAGCTGTTAGTAGACAAGAAATCAACAAATTAATCCATTTTATACTAACAGGAAATTATGCAATACTTGCGCTGCCTGACGTCAATCAAACTGCGACTTTAAAAATTGCATTACAAATTAAACTTAAAGCAAATTGGGTTTTTTTTGTTTTCTGAGATGTCGCTGGTTTCAACACCTTTTTCTTATGAGTACCTCGGCGTCCTCTGGGGATAACAGGCTGGACTGAAAAGAGCACATCAACGCCATCTTTAATAACAAGGGCCCAGTCCAGGCTGTTTTTTACTCAGGAAGCTCCAGTTTTTTGAAGGTCACTCCTGCACTTGTATTTTAGCAAGCGCCCTATATATGGACAGGAACAAGATTAATATCAGGAAGTGACTCCTTGGAAGTTATAATGGAGCAAAAAATGTGTGGGAAGCTCAAGAGTATTTATGCAAAATGAGGATCATCCAGTGTTCAACGGTTTTAGCGAGCTGAAGAGCTCTTTCAGCGACAGGCTTGTTATGCAGGTGTTCTTCAGAGAGATTCAGGAAGTCATTTACCTGCTGCTGTGTTTCATAATGAACATTGTCGCTGACTATTAGTGATGATGAGGATCTGATGTTGATGGCTAGGTTGGTGGTTGTACTGTAGGAGTGTGGTAATGTCGATGTCATATACTAGTACGGTCACATTGATGTTTACACTATTTATTACGGTGCTGTACTCTCCCCTTATTTTGTATTGCCTTGAGATGTGTGTGTCTTCTCCTATTGTCTCACCTGTTATCTGTCTTAGATGTATAGTAGCACTCAATTTCCCCTCTGGGAAGTTAATAAAGTATTTTTGACTGTATCCACAATAAATTTTTTGCAGCTGTTACTTTTCCAGTATGAACACATTACACACTGAAAACCTGCTTAAAATGAATATGTTGGTTTGGGACACAGATTTAGTCTGGTTTTACTCACATATGCTGTCATCTTACAGACTAAAGAAATTGAAAATTAATTGGAGATAATTGCAAGATTAATCAATAATCGTTAGTTGAAGGCCTAAAACCCAAATGTGCACACATGTTGTTTTATTTCAGCCTTTCTGGTTGTGTATGGTAATAGTAATCCTCAAAACTGATGGTGCAGTAACCTGCTGTTTCTCACATCCACTGACATGAGTATTGTTATCTTTGAGGGCCAGTAAATATGTTTAAATATCTGTAAAAAAAATGTCACTTTTATGTTGCAAAATGTACAATTAGCATGAATATACACGGTCTGTATTTTCCATACATGATTGTGACCACTTTGATCTATTTCAGACACTATATAGTTTAATATCAGATATATTATGTGTTTTTTAATGTCTTGAAAAGCTTACGACAGACGAGGTGCTAAACAACCACAGAAAACAAGAGATTTCAATATATTGTCGCAGTGTGTGGAAAGCTCCTCACTCGTAATAACAATTGAACAGCCACAGCAGATGCCAAATAATACATACTGTGAAAATGAACAAGGCGGCTTAGAACAGACGCCAATTAAACACACAGAAGCCAAAAAGAAAAGTTGGATGCAGCCGGCAAATCTAACAATGTGTTTGTACCATTAATTCTGTGAAAAAGCTTTATTTGTGCTGCACTGACTCATTCATCACTTCTCTGGTGCTTTTTTTTTTTCCTTTTTGGCAAATCCAACATGACGTTAAAGTTACTATGAAGAACTTCTATCTGGTTATGAAACAGTCTTAATTTAACACTGATGCCTCTATATGACCTACATAAATAAAAGAGACCATCAGAGAGAAGATTGGCTATTTCTACGTAGTTATTCTTAATGCTTGTTATTGGTGCCACCGGGTCAGATCCAACTAAAATCAGACAAACTCACGCAGGCAGCCACCTTTGACCTGCTGTTGGAGCTCCGGCGGGAGGTGGAGACAAAGACACTCTACTACAAAGATAACGCATTTCAAGCTCCGCCAAACTTCCTGTCTCCTTAGTGGGCGCGGTCATGGCGTGTTCGCCTCTCTCCTCCCCATCGTCCTACCTCGTTTGGAAGTGTTGTGAACATCGTGTGGATGGGTGAAAGCAGATTGGATTATATTTGCATAATAGATTTTTATTTTATTTTGCTAGAATTAGATATTTACACAGCTGACAGCCACATTTAGCATTACCAAAATTTGTTAGCTAGGGCATTAGCGAACGTTAGTTGCCAGATCTCGCGAGAGTGTGTTGCTGAGACAGAGAAAGTTAATTTTTTCCTTATTTGTCCATCTGAAAAATGCCATTTTAGTGCCATTTCAGAATGTCCAGAAGATATGTGGTATGTGATAAACGGGTCCAATATTTACTCTGATGACTGTGGGGCGAAAGAATCCGTCATAATCTGTGTTCACGTTCACTTCTACCGTTGGAGTTAAAGGACTCAGGACATGCCGCTAGTCTCCTAAAGGGGGCGGGGCAGTGGCGGAAACCCACGTGAGGTGGAGAGTTCCACTGGGAGCCAACACCGACACCACACTGCTGGAGGTCCAGGCCGTATTGCTGGGCCCACTGGAGGGAAGGGAGGCATGGCAGAACCAGAACCAGGACTGCACGGGGCAGACTGTGAGACCCTGTTGCAGTGAAATGAGAGCTTTTCTAAATTGACTCTGGTGCTCGGGAACACTACCATTCTTGTCCACAAGGACCGCCAAAATCAACACAAAATGAAAGTTCCTCATAGCAGCTTTAGCAGCAGAAAGCGTGATCTGTTGGGTCGAGGTCAGTATTTTTGTAAATGAAATCATAACCTGCAGCAAATGGAGCAGTCTCCCCCCCGCGGCCGTCTCGCCGTCGTCCTCACAGTCCTGCAGGAAGCTGTGCTTGTCCTCGCAGTAAATCCTACGACACAGAGAAGAATCCCAACAGCTTGGCGTTAGTTAGGAGAGCGTTGAGACATTTTGATAAGAGAATAACTCTATGACACCGGCAGCATCTTTAAATGTCAACAGTAATGACCACACAGGCGGTGCATGAGCAGCTTGACGTCGACCTCATTAGAACCATACTGAAAAAAAAACTGCACACAAAGGTATGCATGAGAAAAACACACACAGAAAGAGATGCACACACATATTTATTCTTATAATACACAATATTATCAGAGAGCCTTCATTTTCTCTGGTGCTTTTTTTGACCTTTAATGTGCCCTTTAGAGAAGACAGACAGGCCTCCGATCTTTATATATATCTCATGTTCTTCTGCACTAATGAGACGCTGTAACAGTAACCTCAGCGTTGGCAGGATCTGCATAATGAAGCCATGACAGATGTTAGGTCATATACAGTGTATATATATATATATATATTCATGTGACATTACTGACCTGTATGCATAAATATTATGAGTGGCACTAGCAATCTTCTTGTTCTCATACAGCTTCCCGAGGACCATTTTAACCTGCAACACACGACAGGTGGAACAATAAACATGACATATTCACTTCCCTCTCACACACCTTCACAACCGCTCTACTGTAAAGGAAAACTGCTGACACCAGGATTTTATCCTGCGCTCTACCTCAGCAAAATGTTACATATACATTGCCTTCATGCTGGAAACCCCTAAGTGGATGCATGTTAAGAAAAAGGAGTCAATTTCAAGTCAGATTGAAAGTGATGCTACATCTGTGCAGAATGACTCTTCTGAGATCAGCATGCCGTCTGACGCTGCTGACTAACGCACAAAACAACATTAGTCAACTGTTTGTGAAGGAAAATCACATTTCCTAAAAAGAAAACTTGAGATTTGAATGGGTAATAATATATTAAGCATATCACTATAGTACAACACAACATTACGGTATCCCTGAGAGGCAAGTGATTCTGGTGATCCATTGTTTTCTCGCCTGTGTTTAGAACATTAGAATAAATCAATAGTTTGTTTTTATCTCATTAGAGAATATTTTAAAAATAATTTTTATTCTATTTTATAATGAAATTTTTTTTCCAATTACACTTCTATTTAATGGCCTTTCAGCAACAAGGAAGTGCTTCAACTTCATTATTTCGTCTTTTAACTTCCTGTCCACACCGAATGTGGGGATGTGTCGCCCCCTCACCTTTCAGCCAATCACATGCCCCCTTATCTCTCTTAAGATTGCAAGATCAATACATGAATGTATGAAGAGAACTGGATCCAGCGTTGGAGACGGGGCTCCGTTCATTCCTATGAGAGTTGCTCAGTGACGCATGAAGCCTAAATGGCTCGACTTCCGTCTGGAAAAGTACCCGGATCTTGGGCACATGAAACATGCGCAGTAGCGTCCGCTCGGTCACATGACTCGTCAAGGGGGTCCTAACGTCAAGCCGTCGTCACGGCTTGGCGCTCCAGCCTTGGTCTTGGTCTCACTCACATGAACCGAGGAAGGGAAATAACTCCGGATTTGGCTATTAGTGCGTTTTACAACTTTAAAAACTTAATTTTTTAAATAAGGGCTATAAGAGTGTTCGTACTGGGAAATTGATTCACCTCAAAAAAAATTATCCGCTGAGTTACAGACGTCTCTTTCCCAATGTAAGTCTATGGGAAAAAGTCTTTTGGGCCCAATGGCATCACGTGACGGACACAGAAGTTGTAGTACCGTCGTTTGGCCACTACGAAAGTTGTCATCAATGACCAGTGCTCTTCCTAGGGGCTTGGATCAATATCAGATTTAGCCAACAATGCCAGAGTAATTCCAATAAATTAAAACAAACCAGCTTAATTTCATGTTACAGATTACTCAGCATCAAGATTATCATGACAGTACGAAATCAAATACAACATAAAAATAGGTGTCATGGATTAAGTCTAGAAATAAAGACATCGGCATTGCATAATCTTAGTGTCATAATGTAAATTATTGTATAAAAGTTTAAATAAGCAAATATTGCTGCATTAGTTGTAAACTGTATCCTCCTCTTTGCAGTTGTAAGTTGTGATATTATATTTTTGCTTTACTTGGGTATGTATAAAGGCAATAAAGACTAAAGTGATGAAAATAGGTGTCATTGGTGAAAATGCAATTTCCAATTTATATGATGAAATAAAACTAAAAGCCAATAGAACAGAAAATAAGAATAATTAAATATTAATCACTTTAAATAATTCCTTAAATGTCTTATTTAATTATCTAATATTAAACTCTCTGGGGCTTTACACAGATTATGTATCAATAAATAAATAAAGCTACGCTGGATGAAAAGGCTCAAAACTAAGTATATCTCCATTTTGCTCTCAGTGAAGCAGATCAGAGTCATTTTCTCAATTATATCTTTGGTTGAACCGAACACTTCCACAATATTACACAAAAATATGTAAATGCCGTGCAGGTCACGGTCTATTCGGTGCATCCGACGGCTGCGTCTGTAAATATTTTTGTCTAAATAGCACTTCAGAGCAGGTGGAAGCTTTTAAGACGAGTCGGTGTGTTACCAGAGAGCCACAGCGTGGGATCAGCATGCAGGAAGGAGCTAGATGATGTTTCACTTTGTATAAATAAGCACATTTATTTCCCTCTCAAAGACCCTCATGAAGTCATTTCTACTGAAACTCATATGAGCTGTCGTTTGCTGTTTTATCTTCATGTGTTTTTAGAAAAATATAAAAAATAATATCATTCATGAGTTGCACCTGTCTGGGTGTCACCACAGGTGCTAAGTGAGGCTGGAAGGTGCTGCGTCGGTCTGTGATGGTGTTTCCATGTTTTATAGGAGGCACCTCTTCATCTACGGGACAAAATGTTACACATCAGAAACATCAACTTTATAATAAACTGTGTTTGATGTTGAATCTGATGCAACAGAACTGTAATATGAGCGGTAGCTACCGTTTGCATGATCCATGAACAGATGAGCATTTTCTGTGTTCAGCTTGAGAGTCGTGAAGTCTGGTACGTCTTCATCATCATCATCATCATCCACCTCCTCCTCAGCCGTCATGTTCACCTTCTCTGGTTGATCAACTGAAGCAGGTCATGGAAGAAATGTTAGGTACATTTTGAGATTTTGGGCTATTTTACTTCCATAACACGTCTTCTTTCAGACTAGTGGGAAAAAAACATCCAAAAATACACATTTGGGTGTTTATTTTACTACTTTGTCTATTTGCTTCTGCAGATTTCTCCTAAATTCATCAAAAGTTAGCATAAGATGATGCCTCATTAGCATATTTAAACATGTAATATTTCATATGTAAAATACATAAACATAAAAAGGCATTGAAGACATGACAAAATTGTTACGCATTGTTGCGAGAACAGTTTGTGGTTACAACTTCTGTTAACTTTGGTTTAAAGAGGACATAATATGCTCATTTCCAGGGTCATACTTGTATTCTGGGTTTGTACTAGAATACGTCAACAAAATGAAACGACTTTTGAACCTGGCATATTTAATAAGATAATGCATCATTAGCATATTTAAACATAACATTTCAGAAAACTTGTAATACAAAAAAATAATTGTCTTAATGTCAGTAATCAAATGGGGAGGTTTCATGGTGATATCTATTAGTTCAATGTTTTACCCTGTTCACCTGTAGTGCCTTGTTTGTTTTTAAACCTGTAAAAGGTCTTCACTGAGTTGTCTACAAACATGGCAGCTTGTCATTAAAATGACACCTACTGAGCTACTTATTACCAAATTACCATTACATGACCTTAACACTGGCACTGAAACGGCTTCATGACCTATGATGATACCAAGACAGACGATTCATAATGGATGACACCAATCTGAGCCTGACTGCTGATGTAATGTTCAGAGAGGATTACGCAAATTCCACTGATCTGTGTGAAAAACAAAAGATCAACAGGTGAGCTGACAGCGGTGCTCTGTTGTCATGGAAACAAAGGTGTGAACACAGTCTAAATCAGTTGTTACTGTATAGATATATTTACATTTTTATAAACAAATGTGCTAAAACTAATGGGGACTCTGGACACACTTCTTTTCGCTCAAATTCATTGTTGACAAATTAGACGCGTTTCAGGTGCGCTCAAACGCGAAAGCGACAATGCCTTTTACTATTTTAAAACTCGTCCGGTCTCCCATTTTTGTTGCAACCTTTGAGTCTTTCAGGCTGCGACGGCTGTATCCCAGGATAAAAGTATTTTTGCAAATTTTGGAACGCTGCAGCGCACACTGCATGTCATGTGACGAGGAGCAACCAATCACTGCCAACAGATGTCTTTCTTCCGTAAATATCAGTCTTCCGTAAATACGAAGAAAAAGTTACATTTCAGTGCAGGACAACCCAGAGCTTTACCATCTGTTCCACGGACTACTTTACTGGCTTCACCAGTTCTGTCCGAAGACGTCCCAACATCTGGTTTAAAGGTCGGACAGTCTGGCAGAGAAATCCAGCAGTAAAGCTACTGAGAGGGATTTGCGGTGCTGGAAATGCATTTATCTCTGTTTAGATTGTGTTTAGTTCAATCAGTGAGGCTTCCTGCTAAATTACTACTACTAGGCTACTACAACTTCATCATCGTCATTGCAGCCCTCACGTTTTGGTTGCTTAGTAACAGCAAGCGTGACAGGAGCGCAACCACCCAAGCACATTGGAAAGAAAAAAGAAAAGCTGCACAGCTGGTGCTTTCCATAGACGCGACATGTGTACGGCCCCTGAAAACGTCTTATTCAGTGCTCAGTTGTACTTAGCTCCACCCTCTCGTGTCACTTCTGTTTGCTAAAAAACCAAGAGGGCGACCGACAAAATGCCGAACTTGAGGCTTCAAAACCATAGTCCACAAACCAATGGGTTACATCACGGTGACTACATCCACTTCTTATATAAAGTCTATTGTCTGAATGTTACTGTCCAGCCACAATAGTCCAGATGAGAGGAGATCTGAGTTAATAAAATGTTGATACACTTGAGTTGTCCTAAATTATGGTTGAATACTTGTTAGCAGGATAAATTAATTGTTGCTGGGATTTTAATGGTAAAATATGAAATATAATATCACCAGACTAATTCCTTAATGTTCTTCAGAAGAAGTATGTACGCTTATTCAAGAAAGGAAAAACCAGCTAAATCTTAAATGACCATAATAAAACAATTATCAAAGTTGAGCTGGTTACAAATCTAACAATCTTTCAGTGACAATGTGAAGCTGATTGTCAACATTGTGTTTATTCTTCACACACAAAAGCACACGTTCTACCAAAATCCATTAAAAGTAAGTGCGGCTTCATATTTAGGCGAACAAACATCCGATGTTTTCCATCCTTTCGCTTCCCGTCTGGTCTCATTCAACCAAACTTCATCATCATCATTAATTCTCTTACTCTTCATGTCCACTGTTATGTTTGCTCCCTTTTCATTTCCTTTTCTGTGAAACGTGCATCTTCAGCCTTATCACCCCCCATCCCTCCTCTCCACCACGTTCGTCTCATCTGAATGGGAATAAGCTGTCAATCCGGCTCCTCTGAGTGCTGCGACCAGTTATACTTATTACCACATGAATCACACAGAGAGAGGACAATTCATACCACACAATAACGGTGGGGACAGTTCATATTTTTTCAGGCTTGTTGATGAAAAGAGAGAAGAGTCTGCCTTGATAATGGATCCTGCGGGGCGAGACAGATCAGACTCGCCAAGAAAACCTGAGGCGCGGTGACACACGGTGAAAAAAAATCTTTAAATTTGGCCATTTTTCTCTCTTTTTACACTTCAAAAGATTCGGCCCAGGTAACAGAAGCCATTACATAGATATTGATCTTAATTCAATGCAGTCACTCAAAGTCAGACACAGGAGGGTTTTTAATGCCCCTGCAGGCCTTTGTGCTCGTCTTATCACATCTTTAGACCACATCAGATGGTTGTTGTACTAATGGAGGAGCATCTTAGCAGAACTTAGATTCTTTTAGACGAGGTCTCGGGTAGCGAAGTGGATTCATCTGGTCTTTTGATACCACTATTTGTCTATGATCTAATAATTGACTTACTGATACACAGTGATCAGAGCCAAGCTGTTGACATGTGTGGATGTTATCGTGTACCGCAGCTTGTTGGAAAGCTAAACCCCGCCCCCGAAAAAGGTTATTGTCCATTCAGAGCTTAGCAACCGTAACTAGGCACGGCAGGTCTGCCAAGCTTTGGGTTTCTCCTCATGTGCAGCGATGTGCAGCCAGCGGATACTTGGCATTCACAGAATTTGGAAGGGTGGTCTATTTTTTAGCATTTAATGAACAAAACAAAACAAAAGCTAGAGACCATCTTGTGATGGGATCACATCAGCCGCGACGCCAAATCAGACCAGAGGCGTAAAGAGTGTGTGTGTTCTTCACTTCCTTCCCCCCTACTTCCGGCGCCCTTACTCGGACCACATCCATCTCTACAGTAGGTGTCTCCAGGACCACATGATGTCATGATCACACACTTACAGACTCACAAGGTGAAAACAACACCAGCCGCACGCTATCGCGGCTGGTAAAACAAGAGTGTATAGAATGGATTATGGTTGTGTTTAGCTGCTCTAACATCAGCTGCTAGGTAAAGTTGTGTCAAGTATTATTGTGTGATTTGCTGAAAAATCACACTAAATACCAGTTTTACAGTTATTTTTTTTAATTTTCTTTCTGTACAATTAATATTTGAGATTGGCAAGTTTCTGAGAAATAAAAAGCAGCTAGCCTACCAATTTTATTTATGTAACGCGCAACATTTTTATTTTCTGTATAACTCAAACTTGTTATTCTTCACGTCACTGAAAACTGAGAAATATTAAAACTTTTTACTAATTTTTTTTTTTTTATATATATATATATTTGTGCAAGTTTAGCATGAATAAATGTTACCTTTTGTCTTTGTGTGTTTACATCAATGCAATCAGTTGATATAACTTATTCTAATCTTAAACACAATTAACTCTGTTTTCATCCCCTAATATTAGAGCACAACAGACTGGAGCAGATCTTGTAATTAGCACCCCCATGTTCTGAAACGAGCATCGATTTTGAATGGAATCGTGAGATTCATGAGTGCAATAAAGATTCCTGCTCTCGCTGTGTTATGAAGTAAGCTCTAGTCAATTACAAACTGCTTGAGTAAGTGTGTCCCTCAAGCGATGAATTTCATTTTTCACACCTCACCTGTTTCTGAGCTCTGGGATTTCTCCACAAGGAATTCTCTTATCTTTTCCACCCACAGGTAGAGGATGCTCTCCCCAACATGCTCCCTGTCGAAAATTGAAATTAAAAGATGTGAGGGCGGATTCTCTGAGAGACACAGACTACAGAAACAATCATGAAAAGCTCTTGTTGTTGTGGCTAATATCACCCTACAGTGCCTCCTCAAGAAGTCAGCGAGCACTCACACGTAGAGGTCTTCCAGGCTGTTTGCCAATTTGGTCCTCTCGGGGCCGCGCAACCACGCCGCACTACAAAAGCCGAGAGCAAACAGAGGGTTACTGAGTGGGACGACGAGTGGGTTTTTGGAGTGGGATGTTGTTCTATCAGTTAAGCAGATCTGCGCAAGATTAAATTTGAAAGGCAAATAGACTCACTTGATCTGGTAGATGGGTGGGGCGGCGCTGGGATAATCAGGTGGGAGAATTATCTGATCAATAAGAAAGAAAAATAAATAAGGATTACAAACAAACTGCAATGCCACAGACACTTATGATTAGTAATATATACAAGATTTATTTCTCTCTACCTGCAAACAGGCGGTCAGTTTTGTCTCCTCCAAGTCGTTGGATATTTTGATGCAAAATATTCTGGATGCTTCATCTATAACACACCATTCATCCCCGTAGATGGAAGACAGAGCCTCAACCTCTTCAATCTAAACCAGAGGAAGCAATAACAACATTAATCACGTGTCTACGTTAAGTATGAAGCAAGCCATTAAGGCATTTCAGCATTTAACCAGGGATGTACTGAAGGCATCACATTCACTGACCTCATCTATCTTTAAAAAATATATCATCAAAATTGAGCTGCACAAAAAGCACACAATGTTAAACTACAACAAACCTCAGTTTAGTTCGGGAGTAAGCATTTGATTTTTCTGAAAATATAGATATCTGGTGATATTTCGAAAAGCCCAGAAGGTAATTTTAAAGAAACAATTCAACTTTTTGGGAAGCACACTTAAATACTTTTTTGCTTAGAGTTAGACTCTCATGTCTGTTGTATTGTAGTCAAGACCACCTAAATAGAGACCAAGTTATGACCAAGACCAGGATGTATCGAGACCGAGACAAGACCAAGACCAGTGCGAGTCCCAGTACTGCATGACACACTTATGATAAAATGTGGAAGATACTAACCAGAGACACACCTCAAATTGATCTGAAAGATCCACATTCCCATAAAAACACCCACAGAAAACATGAAAAATCCTCTTTATTCACCTCTTTTATTGCCATATATACAGTGTGTATGTTTAGGCCTAAAGGTACCACGAGAAATGTCTTGATAAATGAATCAAAAGGCATTTCAGAGCTGAATTTCATGTGTGGGAATGTTCCTCCGTTTTCTTTGAGCTGTCACATGCAAACAAACACTAAGGATTATAGTCACTGTTATATAATGAATCATAATTACTGTTATAACGCATTATAATGTGATTATATGTTACTCTAAGTGCTCATTGTTCTTAGGATGAGTCATCAAACATTTGAAACCGTTTACAAGAAGACAAAAGATAGGGAATTTGATCAGATTTTGATGTAAAAGTACTTTGATACTGATTTTTTTTTTTACATATATTTGGCATATAACAAGAGATAAATGAACAATTAACACAGGGACACACTACATGATTAAAACTTTTAATTTCACAGGGACTTTAAGTAAAGTCAAAAATGATATGCAAGAACAACACAAAACGTTGTAAAGTTAATCTTCCATCCATCCATCTTCAACCGCTTATCCGGGGTCGGGTCGCGGGGGCAACAGCTCCAGCAGGGGACCCCAAACTTCCCTTTCCCGGGCCACATTAACCAGCTCTGACTGGGGGATCCCGAGGCGTTCCCAGGCCAGAGTAGAGATATAATCTCTCCACCTAGTCCTGGGTCTTCCCCGTGGTCTCCTCCCAGCTGGTCGTGCCTGGAACACCTCCCAAGGGAGGCGCCCAGGAGGCATCCGTGCTAGATGCCCGAACCACCTCAACTGGCTCCTTTCGACGCAAAGTTAATCTTTACTTTACTTAAAGCAAACAATGAGCACTTATAGAGCAACTTATAATCACATTATAACAGTGATTATAATGCATTATAAAATGATAATAATGTATTACAACTATGGGAATTATAATACACTATGATGAAATGACTGAGTGACCAGCAATTATGAAGTATTATAATACTTGGCCTTATAAATCATAATAAAATGCTTTACAATGTGTTATGATTATTGTTATAAAGCATTATGAACACGTACGAGTGCTTATAACTATAATCATACAGTGCTGTAAGCAGATTATAACACATTAAAAGTATGCTTATAATGGATTATACACATGAGCATCATAGAAAGTGTTAACAAATATTCTGTCTGCTAAATGACAAAAAAAAAAGATGACTTTTTTAGCCATTTCCCAAGTTGCACTAACTGGGGCTGAACTATAGGCTCTTCACTGGCTAAAAATATAATAATATATTTAGTTATGTGTGCTTGTGTTGGTGTTATGTTTGTATCCGGCCTGTCTTTTTTGTCTTGGATGCTGTGTGTTGATGTGTGGCCTCTGTGTGAACCGAGCAGCAACCTGCTGAGCTTCAGACATCACCTGTGTAATGTGTTAATGAAGCAGGACACCCTGGGGGCATGCTGCAGTGTGTGTGTGTGTGTGTGTGTGTGTGTGTGTGTGTGTGTGTGTGTGTGTGTGTGTGTGTGTGTGTGTTCCTCTCTATTGTATTGTGTCAGCCTGGATTTGTTCTCAGTGATATTTATTTTATATTATATTATATCTTGTGTTGGACCTCTGGTTCACCTGAGGCTACTATTTGTCTCCCACGCTCTCTGCAGGCCACATCAAAACACTAATACAAAACACACATTATTGACCACAACTTCCCAAGTTTGTCTTAAGTTCACCACTAGAGAGGTTGTAAAAACAAACATATCTTACTTGATCCTGCAGATCTGATTCATTTTCCAGATTTAAGATGTCAGCCATTAGTTCAAGTGTGTGTCAGCTTTTGAAAATATGAAAATAAATCAGTCAAAAAGACATTATACTGCATAAAAGTGAAGGCACATGAACTACATGTTGAGATCCAGCCTGTATGCATGGTGTGTAAAACAGCTTCCGGGGCAAAGGCTTACACTCAACAAAATAAAAGCTACTACGATAAAGACAACGCAAATTACAAAGCGTGACAAACAACTAATTTGCTTTATAAATTAATAAATGTCAATTGCATATAATGTGTAAAAGAAATTGCAACTTATGTGTCGCTGGAATTTTTTTTCTGCGTTTGAAATAGCAAGCCAAGCTTTTATTTTGAAACACACAAACAGATGATATAGGGCTACTTCCGCTCTGAGCGATCAGCTGATGTAAGTGTAAACAGAATACAGAGGTGTGTGACTGGCAGCTGTGTTTCATCATCAGCGTCGGTTGAGACCGATAAATGGGGAACGTTGATGTTATAATATAATAATAACGTGACCGTGATGTGTCGTACGGAGCTGGAGGAGCTGCTGGAGCTGCAGTAGAAGCAGCAGGAAGCGGCTCAGAGGAGCTTAAAGCATCACATGCTGCTACACAGAGGCCTCATCAGCTGCATCAACACACTAGACTCTGCTGTTCTGCACTGGGAGAGCTGAACCAGTAAGTGTCTGGCTCACTACTTATTATATGTTTGCTGCTTTTTTTTTGCTTTTTTTTGAAAAAATAATACATGCATTATATTTTATTCTTATTTTCCACAATAATAATAAAACAAACATATTATAGTAACAGAAAAAAATGAACAAAATAAGCTCAGATCAACAAACATATGTTTCCCTGAGAGGGAAATATTCTACGTTTTATTTCACTACATTTATTTGATACCTTTAATTACTAGTTACATTATATATTCAGATAATTTTTTTTTTTTAATTTGAGGTACTTGTACTTTACTTGAGTATTTCCATTTTATGCCACTTTTATATTCAGAAGTAAATAATATATATTTTTACTGCACAACATTCATCTGATAACTTACTTACTTTGCAGATTTAGATTATTTATACAAAATATAATCAGCCAATAAATGTATATTATTATACATTAAACTACCCATTAATCTACCAAGTATATGAAATAAGATGCAATTATTTTTTGATGCTAATACTTTGGTACTTTTACTTAAGTAAAGTTTTGAATGCAGGACTTTTACTTGTAACAGAGTATTTCTACACTGTGGTATTACTACTTTAACTTAAGTAAAACATCTGAATACTTCTTCCACCACTGCTAACAACTCAATACGTTCATTCAATATTCTATGTTTTACTTCACTACCTTTAATGATTTAATGACATTGTAGATTCAGATTAATAATAATACAAAATATAATTAAAAAATACCGTCATTATTAGGGCTGAGACGATACACACCTATCTCCCTATTCGATACTATCACGATACTTGGGTGCCGATTCGATATGTACCGCAAATTTTAAGTATTGCAATTCTACAAGTATTGCAATCCGATATTACGATTTATTGTTAACTTTTTTTAACACTAGACCATGGGGAAAAATTTGAATCAAACACTTCTGGAGACTTTTACTTTGGAAAATATCTAAATTGATTCAGTAAAAATGTTTGAATTCTTTTGGCCACAATAATCGTGTGGTGAAAATCTGATATTGCGACAGCCCTATTTCAGAATAATTAATTATATTTTGTATTATTATTAATCTGAATCTACAATGTAACTAGTAATTAAAGGTATCAAATAAATGTAGTGGAGTAAAATGTAGAATATTTCCCTCTGAGATGTAGTAGAGTAGAAGTAGAAAGTAGCATAAAATGGAAATACTCAAGTAAAGTACAAGTACGATAATAATATTATCGCGATATCTATAGAAAATTAAAAAAATGTATAATATAAGTCAAATTCATCTTTAACTTTGTTTATTGGGCATTTTGTTTATTTTTTGGGGGAAATGAATTACACTTAGAGTACAAGTGTAGGGAGGTGGTGAGAGTCTGTAACCATAACTTTACAAGCAGGATTTGAGAGGTTCTGGATTATATACACAATATTATCATATGTGTTCTTTTACTTTTTTTACTTTAAGTATATTTTGATGACAGTTCTTTTGTACATTGACTTTAGTACAAATTTTGAATGCAGGACTTTTACTTGTAACAGAGTATTTCTACACTGTAATACTTTTTTAAGTAAAAGATCTGAGTAGCTATATCTTCCACAACTGGGAGGTTACAGGAAATAGTCTGTGTTGCAGGTTCAACCTCAAGTTACAAAAGTTCAGGTTCAGAAGACTCTTTATAAAATAATGGAAGAAGAATCAGATCGTATTAAATATGTGCTAATTTTCATACATTTCCAGAACAGAAAACTGAACATTGGATAAAGTCAGGTTCAAAATTCTTGTTTCATTTTCTTGACATATTACAGTCAAAGGTTTTTACAGAGAGAATCTCTTTTTATCTCTCCATAAATCAGAAAATACAATTTTTTGCCATGTTTTTAAGAATAAAATGTTGTATAAAGCAGACTACGAATGATATATGAACAAACCCCTCTGTAAAAACCTTCAGAATATAGATAGGAATGAAACTGGAAAGTTTGTTGGATGTAAGAGCTACTGAAGTGTAGATTTCTGTCTCAGAGTTTGATTTAAAAAAAACTAATTTAGAGAAAACTTCCCCAGTTGATTACTGACGTTAAGACAATTATTTTTTGCATTACAAGTTTTCTGAAATGTGATGTTTAAACATGCAAATGAGGCGTTATCTAATAGTAACTTTCGTTGAATTAAGGAGAAATCTACATACGCAAACAGACAAAGTAATAAAATAAACATCTAAATGTGTATTAAGATGTTTTCTTTCCACTAGTCTGAGAGAAGACAAGTTATTGAAGTAAAATGGCCTCAAATCTCATAATTGGCCAGCATGAAAAACAATGTTTTTGCCTGTAGTTTCTCACCTTGAGGAACCTATTTCGGTTTTACATTTGAGACCCAGCGGAGGAAGTGAGGGGTAAAATATTGCCTGTCATTAGGAGATAAAAATCTGTGTCGGCTATAACTCTGAACTGGATTGTTTTTGTTTGAGTACAGATGAATATCTTTTGGGCGTGACTCCAAATGTCCTCATGTCTCCTCATCAGCCGTCACTGAGATTATTAACTTCTGCCATACTGATGTGTTATTCTAATGTCACCTGGTCACAGCTGGCATCACTTCAGACTGAGAAATGTATCTTACAACTGGCTGGATTTCAGCTAGACAAGAAATTATTAGTTGAATTTATTAAAGAAAAATTCATGTCAAGTCAAGTCAGTTGTATTTGTATAGTAGTTTGTATAGCCCAATAACAACTTTGCCTCAGGGGGAATTTACAGTCTGTACAGTTTATCTTCTCAGACTGTTATCATGAGTACGTTCATTCTTTTGTTCACTCTGTTGGAATCTGGAAAAACAAAAGTAAAAGTCACAAGACAGCAGCGATGGAAGAAATAGGCAGATCCTTTACTTACTTACTTTAATGTCAAAACACTCCATTAGCCTACAAGTAAAAGTCGTGCAATCAAAATCTTACTTAAATAGAAAAACAGAAGTATTGTCAGCAGAATGTACTTAAGCATCAGAAGTAAAAATGTGTGAGCCTGTGACTGATTTATTATTATAGATTACATTAATACAGTTTATTGTAAAACTGCAAAAAGTAATTTTTCGTGCAAAAATATCAGAAAACACTGTTTTCAGCCTCTCAAATATGGAGATTCTCTGTTTTATATCATATTAAACTGAATATCTTTGGGTTTTGGACTGACAAAACAAGACATTTAAAGACATCACCCTGGACTCTGAGGGACTGGGATGGACATTTTTCACTATTTTCTAACATTTTATGGACCAGATGATTAATCGATCTAGAAAATAGTCGGCACATTAATCGATAATGAAAATAATTGTTAGTTGCAGCGTTAGTAGATTGTTAACATCGATGCACGTCCCCTCTAAAGCATCATCAGATAAATCTGAGGGGTTGTGAGATGATTAATAAAAGAGGAAAGAAGGAATAAACTAAGTTCTGCTGCACAAGTTAAAGTTTTCTCTAGACTTTGCTTTCTTGTGAACTATCAGATCATTTGATGCCTTTTGGCCTCAAACAGTTATTTCAATGAAACCGTCTGAGAAGTTTAGATGAGAAATGTCTCTTTGATTTTTTGAACAATGTGTTGTGTTTTATAAGTTTAATGTTAATTCTTAATCTGAAAAGTAACTAGTACAGCTCTCAAATAAATGAAGTGGAAAACATAGAATATTTCCCCTGATATGTTTTGGAATAGAAGTAGAAAGTAAAGTAGCATGAAATGCAAAACAAAACCCAAAGGTGACGTATTGGAATTGCTTTTTTCAGACCAACAGTCAAAATACCCCCAAAGATATTCAGTTTACTATAAAGTAAGACAAAGAAAAGCAGCAAAACCTCACAACTGAAAAGCAGAATCAAGGGAATGTTTATTTTTGCTTAAAAATGGTTAAAAATAATTGGTTTATTAAAATAGAAAAAAAAAATATTAAACTGTCAGAGCTCAAATGAGAAACAAAGCAGTGATTAAATTAAACTTCATAATAAATGGATAAAAATACAAATGAATACAGGAAAACACCAAATAAATCTCTATATGAATCCTAATTATGCGGTTATAATGTATAGTTACATTTTAAAGGTGTGTGTGCAGAGAGACAAGCTGACTGAGTCAGTGCTCGTCAGTCCCAGGTAAACCTGTTTGACTTTCCAGTCGAGGTTTTCTTAGTTTGCAGATGTCTGATTTGTCTTCTGTTGTCGATGCGGTCCATTAATTCTGCTCCACAGCCACGTGACAACCTCCGTGACATTACATAAAGCAATCGTTCCTCTCTTCTCGCTCTGCATACCAGCGTTTTATTGCAAATATAGAGCGTCATGTGGACTCAGAGTGTATAAAGGGGAGAGAGCGAGGACTTGTTTCCTTCCTGTAAAGCTGGTCTGGTGACTGCCACCTTTTGTAATCATCCTGACGGTTGCTTCTTGTGACTTTTTCATCACATGTCCTAAACAATGACAATGACAAGATGACGACTTATAAAGAAATATAACTCGGGATGACTTCTCCAGGAGATTTAACGAGTCACTTTAAAGGTGCACTCCTCTGATTTTACACATCAAGAAGTCACAGAGAGTCTGACTGAAAACTGTCGTACAGTCTGATGCTGTCACAGTGAGCTGCTTGGGTTTGGAGGCTACACATCTTTTAGCAGAAAGCCTGCGTTACAAACTGGAGGTGTGGTGATTGAAGAAGGTGAGTGTTTACCAGGCAGAGGGGGTCTAATGAAAGTCATTGTCCTGCTGCATTATGGGAAATGTAGGATGCAGAGTTTCTATTAGGGACTATTATTCAGGATATCTCGGTCTCTGCTGCTTCGATTTTAAACATGGTAAACATTATACCTGCTCAACATCAGCATGTTAGCATCATAGACTGTATAAAATAACACAGCTTAACTCCCGGTTAATCCAAAAATGGGCAAAGAGGTAGAGCGTCCGCAGAGCTGACGCGGGCACAGGTGACCTGAGACGTCACCCACCTGTCTCTCAAAGCGGCCACGTCCTCATTATGCCTAACTTTAAGCCTTAATATAATTTAAACGGGTGAGTTATATAAAAATTCACCCCCGTAAAATTGTCCTGAACGTATAAATTAGCTATAGAGACCAAAAATGTTTTTTGTTTTTGGCACTTCCACGTTGGCTTCATTTTTCAGCAGCGGGGGTTGCCGCTTGGTTAGCATGCTGATGTAAGCATTTAGTTCAGTACAGCCTCAAAGAGACGTTAGCTTAGCTGTAGATTTGTACCTTTCTAAGCCTCCACGCCGGCGACAGCCATGGTTGGAGGCATTATGTTTTGAGGTTGTCTGTCCAACTGTCCGTCCCATTCTTGTGAACGCAATATCTCAGGAATGTCTAAAGGGAATTTCTTCAGATTTGGCACAAACGTCCACTTTGACTCAAGGATGAATCATAGACTGTATATAAGAAGTGGACGTAGTCACTGTGACGTCACCCATTGGTTTGTGGACTGCCGTTTTGAAGCCTCGAGTTCAGCATTTTTGCTGTCGCCATCTTGGTTTTTGGCCGTCACTATTTTGTTTTTTTGCAACCAGAAGTGACATGAGAAGGTGGAGATATACTGATCCTAACTGATTAAGAAATATTTTTTTTTTTGCTTTTCTTGACTTTTTCTCTCCCCCTGACCCGCCGGAAAGAAACTGATGTGCACTTTGACTCTCACAGACACACTCTGAAGTAAATTATATTACTGGTACAGGCGATGTAATGTAAAAAATATTCCCCAGTAAATATGTTTTATTTTTTTAAATTTTAATATGTTCTTTTATTTTTTTCTCCACAACCATCTGGCGACCTCCAGTTTGAGAACCACTGCTCCAGAGAAAAACCTACAGGCTCATCAGTTTTCTTGCCATTTAGCTCTAAACGATTAGTAATAACCATGAACTTCCTATAGGCACTGGGTTTCTTTTCAGAGACTCTGTGAATGCGTCCTTTTGAAATCATCTTTTTAATTACAGTTGAGTCACAGAAATAAAAAGCATCTCTTTTTGTGCTGACGCTGCTTCTTTCCTGCGTTTCCTCTGCAGGCGTCCATGGAGGTGCTGGAGCCAGAGGAGCAGTTCCTCCTGTTCGCTCGCAACGGAGATCTGCCGGGGATTCAGAGGCTCCTCATGTCCAAGATAAAAGAGGAGACACACATCAACATAAACTGCAGAGGTACATGAGTAACACTTTTCAATAAACACTATCAATCATACATAGTGTGTACGGAGGACGGAACCTGCCAAAATAAAAAATAAATGAATAAATGACTCAATAAATAAATAAATATGTTATTAAATGTAACAAAAATAATATTAAAAATAAATGTAGCCACTAATTAATTGATAAAATGTTACATAAATTGATATTTCTGTTTTAATTTGCTTCTTTGTTTATTTTTCTTTGTATTAATTCCCTTATTTTTGACTCTTCTGTTTAATTTTTCCCTTTTATTTATTTATGTATTTACTTTTTATTCATTTTTAAATTAATTAATTTATTTTTTAATTTATATTTATTCATTTATTTTAGTATTTGATTTTTATTTATTTATTTATTTGTGCACAATTTTCCCTTTGCATTTCACCCTCATTTATTTCTGTATTCTTTTCTTTACACATTTCTTTATGCATTTCTGCACGATATGCAAATGAGGTGGCTGTCACTCAACGTGTGTCATCATGGGGTCAGGGTGCATGACTATATGCTAACTAGCTAAATAAAAGGCAAAAATTAAACAGAATTGTAAATTAATTAATTAATTAATACAAAGCTAATTAAATAAAGAAGCAAATTAAAACAGAAATATAAATTTATGTCAGATTTTATCAATTAATGAATGGCTTATTTTTAATTTGCTATATTTAATGTCATATTTATTTATTTATTTATCGAGTCATTAATTAATTTATTCATTTATTTTTTATTTATTTTTTTATTTTTATTTACGTTTTATTTATTTTTAAATGTATGTATTTTTTTTTTTAAAGTATTTACTTCTGCATGATTTTCCCTTTGCATGTCACCCCTATTTATCTAGTCATTTATTTTCCGTCCTCCATGAGTGTGTGTGGTGTAACACAGTGTGTACTGTTTTCTCAGGTAAGAGGAAGTCTAACCTGGGATGGACGCCTCTTCACTTGGCCTGTTACTTTGGACACAAAGATGTGGTGGAGGAATTACTGAAGGTTAGGGTTTCTTTTTTTTAAAGTAAAAAAAAGAGTTTGCTTTAGATTTTTGAATAATGCATGGCTAAAGTGTGTGTGTGTGTGTGTTTTGTTACCCCCTGCAGGCAGGCGCAGATGTTAACCTGCCCAACAATGTCGGAGACACGTCGCTGCACAAAGCTGCCTTCACAGGAAGAAAGGTACCACAACACATCTTCTATTCTCCATTCAGATTTTAAGTTTCTTTCTTCTCTTCTCGTCTCTTTGTTGATAGTATGGTTATGTGCATGCATTTATTCATCCATTCAGTCAATCAATCAATGAATCAATCAATCAATCACGTATTGATCAGGAGGTTGTCATGCTGCTGCTGCGCTATGATGCATGTGCTACTGTCATCAATGGGACAGCACAGATACCCAAAGATGTCACTCAAAATGCAGAAATCAGAAGCATGCTTGAAGGTGAGAGAGATCATCAACTTTCACGGAAACATAAATGTACCAATCTCCATGTTCAAATGTTTCAATATTCATTCATACAAATCGTTTGTATACAGTAATATATTGTAAAATCATCCTACATTTTCTCTCGTAAATCCCATCATTGTACTGATGCCAGCGGCCGAGAGGACAGAGGAGAGGAAACTGGAGGAGGAACTTTTGGAAGCTGCACGAGAAGGAGACCTTTCAACTCTAACTCAGCTGGTTAGTGCCTCTCAAAGAAACATTTACTTTATACTATCTTGCCCAATTTTGACCAATAATAGCGTGGAATGTTCTCAGTTAATTTGGGCATTTTTTTTACAGTCACTATAGTCGGGTTTCCACCAAGAAGTTCCTGGTAATTTTAGTCCCTGGAACTACTTTTCAAGTAACTAGAACGTTTCTTCAGCCTATTGTTGTCTGCGTTTCCACCGCGGTCTAAAGACTTCAGGAAAATTAGTCCGCTGACGTATGAAAGAGCACGACGTGGACTGCTGGTGGTTACAGTAGTTAACACTCTGCAGTTCAGTGTG
Organism: Sebastes fasciatus; assembly: GCF_043250625.1. NCBI lineage: Eukaryota > Metazoa > Chordata > Actinopteri > Perciformes > Sebastidae > Sebastes > Sebastes fasciatus. Next base: position 25,359,913 of record NC_133799.1, on the reverse strand, counting down.
TCCGCCTATTTCATCTAAAAAATACGTTGGAAAAAAATAAAGGTTTGTCTCATTGCGACGATATGTTCTGCTGCATATTTACTTCTGCAAGTTGGATGTAATGACTGAAATGCAGCGGAGGAAAATGGAACTAAGAGCATCTATCTTCACAGTAAATCATCTGTTGAGTGTTTGATGGTTCTCTGTCCGACAGCAGGGCCTAACTTTACTTTTAATGTCATCAAACAAACAAAGAGAAATGCTCTCTCCTCGTCCTAAAATGGTCCTAAATCGATACTAGAGTAGTTCCTTGTTTTTAAATGAAGCAGTGCACAAGTTGAAGCAGCGGCGCTGTTTGTGTTTGACCAATCGGTCATCCCTGCAAACCCCACTTAGAAAGTTCCTGTACTTTCAGAAAGTACTACCCCCCAACCAGGTCCTTTCTGAGGGGGGTAAAAATGTCCCCGGAACTTAATTAAAGATAAGATAAGATAAGATAAGATATTCCTTTATTAGTACCGCAGTGGGGAAATTTGCAGTGTTAGACCCTGGTTCCTGTGGTCGAAACACAATGAGTTCCTCAAAAGGTTCCTGGTTCTGGGGGAAAGTTCCTGCGGTCGAAAAGGGGCCAAAAAGGAGCGTTTCTGTGTGTTAAATTCAATTCAGATTTATTAGTCATGCTAGCGGCGTGGCTGTAGGGATGGCAAAGTCACTCTGTCACCGTGTTTGTCACCGTGAGCACATATTCACAAGTCCAGACAGGTATACAGTCGACTACGCCCAGTGTCCATGAAAACCTCATTAGGAAATTGTGCCAAAAGAAACGCACACAATGGATCCTGGCAGGAAAGTTTTGAGCAGCTTTAACTCTTCCACCTCTTGGAGACGGAGTGAGAAATCACAGAGTCGTGCTTCAGTTCTGAGCAGAATAATAAAGACCTGCAGGACGTTTGGCAGCAGACAACCCATCTGTTTCTGTCCTTTGTGTTCGCCGCAGCTCAGCAGGAAGAAGAACCCAGACATCAACTGCACCGATCTGCTGGGTAACACTCCGCTGCACTCAGCAGCCTATCGAGGCCAGAGGCAGTGCGCCCTGAAGCTGCTCAAGAGCGGAGCAAGCCCCAACATCAAGAACAAGAAAGGTAAGACTCATTAGCTCACAGCTCTTTATCACTTAGGAAACATTGCCAAAGTACGGCCGTTCCTATAAAACTGCAAAATATTTCTGACAACACTACTGCTTGTTCCAAAAAGCATTCCCTCTGGTGTTAAGTGAAAGACAATTTTAACTCAATTCACAAGGTCCTTCACCCAAACAGGAATAGCAACTGACTGAGTAAGCAGCAGGAAATGAGTTTGACCTCTGACCTCAAACACTGTGGTTGTTTCTGTGACTCGAACGTGATTATTAATGCAAAACATGTAAAAAAAACTATGATAACATGAGGGGCACAAGACTCCTTGATATTTATATCAGTTGTCATTAACCTTTAAAGGGCGGGTCTATTATTTTGGCTTTTTTTTTGTTTGTTTTTTTATATCATTCTGTATCTTCCCAGTGGTGTTCCTTATGTATTCATATCCCAAAATTCACATTTTGCTTTAAGTATGTATGTTTTAGCATCAAAATGCTATTTTCCCTTCAAGCCCTTCTAAAAACTTTTTCCCACATGGTGACCTGACGTAGGTTTCTGCATAATGATGCTGTTACATATACAGTATACATGCATCCTTATCCATTGAGTGTGCAACCAGTTACTTAGATGGCGGTCGGCATGCTCCCAGTTTGGAGAAGCAGACAGGAGTACCTAAGCAATGTACTGCTGTGGACGCCACGTTAGTTTGTATCTGAAAGTCACACAATAACACAAACAAACTAACCGATCGATGCAGAGGTAGACCAGCAACTCCTGTGTTCTGTGAGGTAAAAATACTGTTTTTGTGAATGTAGTCTGGTGGCTTTGAAGAGAGAGATATAACGGCTTCAGTTCCCTGTCGGAAAGGGCTGTCTGACAGCGAGGTAAAGTGGTGAATATATTCTAATTACAGCGTACACTTAAACTGATATTGATTTTTTTGAGGTGGCTAAAATACATTCTTCTGCTGCTCCCGTCAACAGTCGCTTTACCTCGCCGTCAGACAGCCCTTTCCGACGGGGAACGGAAGCCGTTATATCGCTCTCTTCAAAGCCACCAGACTACATTCACAAAAACAGTAATTTTACCTCGCACAAGGCGGAAGTATACAAACTAACTAACCCTTTCAGTTATTTCCAAACTTAAAACAGCTAAGACTTTGACTCAGCTAGCGTTCACATTATTCATAACTTTATTGATTAGCTTTCTTTGGTAACTTACGTCACTGCTTTTTGCTAACTTTGTACTAAAGCCCTTCTTTTCATGTGTGTCTACAAATCGCAGGCCAGACGGTGTATGACCTGGCTAGTGATGCAGCAATGAAGCTGCTCCTTGAGGGCAACGCTCACCGAGTGAGTGCTCAGCTGTTAGTCGGCCTCCTAATGTTACTTTGATTTTTTCTTTGATTTGTTTTTTACTTTCTCATCTGTGTTCCTCGCAGGGTACGACCCGCCTTGTCAAGAAGTACGAGGGACTCCTCCTGAAGGTATAGATAGCGCTGCTGTGCTCTCTCTCAACCACCATTTGAAATCAGAAAAGGCTGAACAATAATAGAAAATCACTGAAAATCACCGCTGATTCTTCTCTTGTGCTTCATCCCGCAGAGCTCCAGATTTTTCGGCTGGCGCTCCTACTGGGTCGTCCTCCAAGACGGGGTTGTGTCCTGGTACTCAAAACAGTAGGTGCCATCTTTCACCTGGCCTCTGCTCCTTGAATCATGTGAAAAGATGTCAGCACCAGATAAATGGAAGTACTGCACACTTTTGATTAGCTGGAAAGTGACAGAGTCCTTTTCTATTTTTTAACTCACTTATCTGTCTTCTGTACCACTTTTGAAAATGTGTCAAGAAAAAGTAAGTCTGCAACAGAAAAGACCTCACCTGTTTCTCCCTCACGTGAAGGTCAGACGCAGCTGCCAATGTCAGAAGGCAAGGCTGCAAGTCGCTCACAAACGCTCAGTGTTTGGTAAGCCAACATTTAATACTTACTCTCCTTTGATTTGAATTTGACTGAGCATAACTTTGTCACAAGGGAACATTCTTGGTTTTCTCGCTTCCAGATCCGAGCCAAAGACTGCTGCTTTTTTACCCTCAAGTGCTTCGATGACAGCGTGCATCACTTCAAAGTTTCACCCAAAAACGACCCAGAGGCAACGAGAAAAGTACGTTTAATTTCTCCTCTGGCTCTTATTAACATTTTGTCTAGGTCTAGTTTTTTATGCATTAATAGAAAAGGCTCCAAAGTCATTCTCTAACTTGCAGAAGGGTCCACCTGTGAAGCACCAATCAGTGTTTGGAATGATTTATACATACATATTTTACTAATAATTTTGGGATATTTTTCAGTCATTTTTCACTAATGTTTTCCACTTATTTTTGGGATATTTTTCACAGATTTTACTAATGATTTTCAGATATTTATCTAATATTTTTTGGATGTTTTCTATATATTTTTTTCAGATGTTTTTCACATATTTTTTGAACATTTTTCGGATATTTTTCACATATTTTTAACTAATTATTCAAATATTTTATAAATAATTTTAGGATATTTTTTGGACAATTTCACTTATATTTTCACATATTTTTTGGGATATTTTTCACATATTTTTTCCACATATTTGACTTATAGTTTTTCCATATTTGTATTAATATATATTTTGTATGTTTTTCATATTTTTGGGGGATATTCACATATTTTTTGTACATTTTTAGAATATTTTTGGACATTTTTCCACATACTTCACTAATTTTTAATGCACCTTTTTTTTTTTTTTTTTTCTCATTGCACTATTTGACACATTTACAGTTGACGCTTTGATTCATTACTTGCAGCTGGATGTTAAATGACCTGTTTCCATTAAAAAACTTTTTTACTTACTAGTCACATCTCAAAGACTTGAGGTGTGACTTGGACTTTGTTCAAAAGATTTAAAAACAGCTCTGCCTGTTATGTATAGGCAGATAGAGCCTTATGATTCCAAACAGAAGATGAGTTCTCAATATATGAAGGTTTTAGTTGCAATCCCATTTAATAATGGAATCGGAGTTTTGATATGAAATATTTAAAATACCTTCAGGGTGTTTTATTTTGACCAATAAAAGAGAACTTTTGTAAGTTTTGCTACCTAGGATGTCAATATCTAAAACCCACTCAAATTACAAATAGAAATTTATATTTCCAAGATGATGCTTTTTAAATAAATCATTTTCGTGTTCGATTTTCATGACAAACCAAAGATAAATCTGTTATTGTCTTCCAGGCGTGGCTGGATGCTCTGGATGAGCACTCAGCTTACAGCACACACTACTGCTCCCAAGAGCAGGGCAGCGAGGGAGAGGAGGAGGAGGAGGAAGGCATATCACTCGGGGAGCTAGCAGACTCGCTACAGGTGGCTGTAAACAAAAGAAAATCCATAATAAGCATGTCAGAATAATGATCCGTAGTGTACAGCCCCCCCCGGTCCTCCCACCCTGCGCTGCTTTTGTTCATCTGCTCCCGTCTCTCTGAAACCAGGCGGCTGAGACCAGCCAGAAGAAACTGGAGAAGGAGGTGGAAGCTTTCCTGTCGATGCTGAAAAGTGACGGACTGGCAGAAAGTAAAACCTGTTATTCAATTTATAGCACAATAAATGTTTTCTATATATTGTAATAGACATAAAACAGAGGAGAAACCTGACAGATGAGAATGATTCAAGAGTTATGATTAAAATGCCAAGCATCATCGAGCAGATTTAAATGCACAGTATTCGATGGATTAACGTCTGAAATCCTCATAATTAAGAGTCTGTTTCTGTCATTAGAGACTCACTCTGCTTTGATGCTTTTCAGAGCGCCTTGAGAGCAGCTTGTCTGAATTTTTAATTTAACTCATTACTTTGTGCCAGTGATCCCTCATCATTGTGTGTGTTTGTCCCCTCAGGGTTTCCATCCGCCATACCGCAGAAAATGCAAGAAATCTGTGAGTTGTCCAGCGAGACCAGCTCCAGTCTCAGCGTCTGTCTCAGCCTCCTCTCCAGACAGGAAGGGGTAAGTGTCTTCTTCCCCCGGGACACATTTGTGTATTTGTTTGGATGCCTGTCAGCAGAGCTGGGCAATAGGGCCAGAATCTTCCATCACGATAAAGGTCATTTCATATCTCGATAACGATATACACCGATCAGCCATAATATTATGACCACCTGCCTAATATTGAGTAAGTCCCCCTTTTGCCGCCAAAACAGCCCTGACCCTTCGAGGCATGGACTCCACTAGACCTCTGAAGGTCTGCTGTGGTATCTGGCACCAAGCCGTCAGTAGCAGATCCTTTAAGTCCTGTAAGTTGCGAGGTAGGGCCTCCGTGGATCGGACTTGTTTATCCAGCACATCCCACAGATGTTCGATTGGATTGAGATCTGGAGAATTTGGAGGCCGAGTCATCACCTCGAACTTTACTGATGTAAAAGAAAACGTGATTCATCAGACCGGGCCATCTTCTCCCATTGCGCTGTGGTGCAGTTCTGATGCTCACGTGCCCATTGTAGGCACTTTTGGCCGGTGGACACGGGTCAGCACGGGACATCCTGACCGGCCTGCGGCTACGCAGCTCCATACGCAACAAATTGCGATGCACTGTGTGTTCTGACACCTTTCCATCAGAACCAGCATTAACTTTTTCAGCAGTTTGAGCTCCAGGAGCTCTTCTATTGGATCAGACAACACGGGCCAGCCTTCGCTCTCCACGTGCATCAATGAGCCTCGGGTCTGAACCTGTCGTCGGTTCACCGGTTTTCCTTCCTTGGACCGCTTTTGGTAGGTCCAGACCACTGCAGACCGGGAACATCCCACAAGAGCTGCAGTTTTGGAGATGCTCTGACCCAGTTGTCTAGCCAGCACTATTTGGTCCTCATCAAAGTCGCTCACATCCTCACGCTGGCCCATTTTTTCTGCTTCCAACACAAAGTTCAAAGTTAAAAATGTTCACTAGCTGTCTAATATATCCCCCCCACTGCCAGGTGCCATAGTAACGAGATAATCAATGTTATTCACTTCACCTGTCAGTTGTCTTAATGTTATGGCTGATCAATCTATATCATGATATAGCAGCGTTTTCTGGTAGTTCAATAAATAAATTTAAATAAAATGAATTAAATACTTGACAAATTAAAAATACTGAGTATTTTCTCATTCAATTCAGAACTTAAGTGCAAAATGAACAGTTTAAAATGACATTATAGAGAAAAGAACTAATAAATACTTCCATTTACTCATTTGTTTATCACAGTGAACAGAGTGATAATGTGAAGTGTGATGTAAAAACAAAATCGTCAAATGATATTCCCTCAAAATATTTCACATCAGATTTTCTGAGAAATTTAAGTTAGTACCTGACTAACACCCAAAATATGTATTGTATTGTAGGTGCTTGTTATTATCAATTAGATGCCATAATTGTGTACCACGATATCTCAATATATGATTTCATCACAATATGATTCCATTGAAAGATGATATTCATATTGAATTATCGCTCAGCCCTACCTGTTAGCAGATATTAGTCAGGTTTTTCTCTACTGTAATGTCGATTATTAGCATTTTACTCTCCACAACCCAGAGCAGAACACAGGTTATTCTAGAAGTTCACTCAAATTATAAAAAATAATATTTTTATTTTGGGTGTTATGAGCTGATATTTTTGGAGACATTCAGCTCTGAAAGTTTTGCTGCCAACTCATTAAAACAGAGATTAATGACATTTGAATGACATTTTTAAACAAAACTACTAATTATGTTTCTTTAAAGACACATAAATGTGGAGTTTTTCCAATTGTAAGTGAAGGCTCAAGAAGAAAATATATTATATATTATCTATTCTTTGTGATTTGAGTGACCTGACCCTTTAAGAAAATGCGGACTATAAATACTGTAATCAAGAGGCTCTTTACTGTCCGTGACCTTCGGATCTATAGAGACGGAATAAGATGTAGAAACAGGACACAGTTTCATAAGAAAGCGACGTCACTATTCTCACCTCCTTATGAAAGCAGTTCAGTGATTATAAGCTGTCAGGTTTTTCTTTGTGTGAGATTCAATGGATTTGATTATAATGGAAGGATTCAGTGAATAGATTACATACCTGCAGGAAGGAAAATAAGATGGCACCGCGTATAGATCCCAACAAGTGACAACCCTGTACATCAATTCTGTAATAAAGTAAAAACTTATTATTTATAAAGCACTTAACTAAACATCAGCGTTTACATAATGAGATCCATTTCTGGAGGGTTCTCTGAGTGTAAACTTGAAGCTCGTAGTAATTCAGTTGGATGCTGAACTTGGAATATTTTCAGGCATTATGTGGTGAAATAGCATCAAATAATACACTGAGTATGTAAACAACGATGAGCCAGCAGGATTTTACAATTCTGGCCTGGAGCCCAGCAGCTCTCTGGCTCAGCTGCTATCAGACAGCAGCAGAAAACAATGCTCAATACGGGAAGACAATATGCATAAAATCCTCTATTGTGGTATATGACATTTTCCATTATGATATTTTGTGACATTTTCTGGAAAATCAATTGAGAAAATGTTTATAGATGAAACAACTGGACAAGAATGTTTCTGACTAATCCAGCAAATGAAGATATTTCATCACAAGTCTGATGCTGTGTCTCAATTCGGATACTTCCGTTAGTACACTTCCATGTGGTACAACGAGCACGCTATGTACTTACTTGCGTAGTGTGTGAATTTTGACAGGGTAGTGTTGTCTCAAATCGAACACGGCCGTTGTTCACTCACCTGAAATGACGATCGCAATATTTGACCACTTCTTGTACTAGTCAATTCATTAATTCATTAAATTCAACCTGACGGCCAACATTTGATCACGACAACTGTATTAAAACTAAGGCTGTCAATCGATTCAAATATGTAATCGCATGATTGTCCATAGTTAATCGCGATTAATCGCACATTTTTATCTGTTCAAAATGTACCTTAAAGGGAGATATGTCTCTTATCAACATGGGAGTGGGAAAATATGCTGCTTTATGCAATGACAGATATTGTCCAGAAGCCCTCACAGGTACGCATACAACTAATTTATTTTCTCCCAGATTACAGTCGCATTTTTAAACATGTGGTTAGCGTTGTAAATTGAAACAAAACAAAGAAAAGACACAACAAAACGACTTGTTTAGGTTCATGGTTTGGCTTAAAATAAGTACATTTGTTACATTAAGTTAAAGACGTAAATTTTAAATAAGTCAGTGTTGACTTTTTGTTTCACAAACACAAACAGCGGTCTCGACATCCTCCCTAGGCGGACTTCCACAGACTTTGATTAGAAAACGTATTATATTTGTGATACGTCAAAAACAAACGTGAGTCTTTGCCCCAAGCAAAGGAGTTCAAGTATCTCAGGGTCTTGTTCACGAGTGAGGGTAAAATGGAGCGGGAGATGGACAGACGGTTCGGTGCAGTGTCAGCAGTTATTGCGGGCGTTGTACCGGACCGTTGTGGTGGAGAGGGACCTATGGTCATGAGCTTTGGGTAGTGACCGAAAGAAAGAGATCACTGATACAAGCGACCGAAATGAGCTTCCTTCGTAGGGTGGCTGAGCTCAGCCTTAGAGATAGGGTGAGGAGCTCAGACATCCGGAGGGAGCTCGGAGTAGAGACACTGCTCCTTCGCGTCGAAAAGGGCCAGCTGAGATGTGGTTCGGGCATCTGATCAGGATTCCTCCTGGACGCCTTCCTTTGGAGGTTTTCTGGGCAACTGGTAAGAGGCCCCGAGGTAGACCCAGAACACGCTGGAGAGATTATATATCTGGTCTGGTCTGTGAACGCCTCGGGGTCCCCCAGGAAGAGCTGGAAGATGTTGCTGAGGAGAGGGACGTCTGGAAAAGCCCGATAAGCCCCGGATAAGCGGAAGAAAGAAGAAAGTGGATGGATGGAAAACAATCAGTTTCGTTGTATGGGAATGTAATTTTTAGGAGATCAGGCTCGACAGACCAACATTGCTATGCTTACAGCCAAACTGCTAGAACGGTTAAAAACTTAAGATTGCCCAACTACTGGCAGAAATCAGTCCTGCTCATTTATTTTCAATATTGCATAGAATGGCCTAATACACCCAATGTTAGTGGGTTATTACCACAATATGAACATAGTGACAAAATCTCAAAATCTTCCTATTGTCCACCCCTAATGCCCAGCGCTGCTTTAACAGTGGGACTGAATGCCGTGCATGTGTGCCTGCATAAGTTATTTTTTATGACTGGAAGGTTTGCATATATAGGAAAATATAAGATGTTAAAGATATGATGTGGAAATGAACAAGAAACAGTGTAGGGAGATAGTTTGTGTGATTCACTCTGAAGAAGTCTGAGTGCTGGAGCTGAATATTAAATACATTTTTTGGGGGGGGAATATCAAGTCACAGTCTCTCTGATTTTCATCATAATCACATTCAACTATCTTAATTTCGCAGGCTGTAACACAAAACTTAATGGGCCAACACAAACAATCTAAGAGCTTTCATTTTTGCATAGTTGGCCGATCACAGTTTTGGTTCATTTGCGGCATTATTTCTGAACCGGTTTTCTTTCTGAACGTCACATCAGAATGAGAATTAGTCTCTGTCTGCTCCCTGCTGATTGTTTAAACATGATATGTAGTGGTACTGTCGCTTTTGATGCACCGCAGTGTTTGAATGCACCCTTGAGTTGTTGAATATGTAAATCACGGGGTGTTCACCTTCACATGATAATGCACAGTTTCAGTCCTCTTATACACGCATTTTATACAACGAAGACATGGACGAAAGAGTTTAATACCTAAGCCTGAATTATTGAAATCTGTAGGTATTAGCAGAAGTCAGTCTCCGTTTCTTTTCCTCCTTTCTCCTTCATGCTCAGCTTCATCTCACAAAACCAGATATTTGAATATCTCGGAGGGTCTTTAAACAGGACGGCGCTGCTGGTGTTCTCAGAGGCTGCCAGAAAACCATTTGCATGTCCTCAGTTTAACAGCCAGTCCAGAGCTTTCAGGGTTTCACACCTGGACCGGGCCTGGAGGCGCTCAGCTGTGCAGCCTTTTGAACTGTGATCTGCGGAGGCAGAGCGCACGATAAAAGGCTCACAGGATCTCAGAGCTCTCACCATGAATAGGCTCCGGTCTCTATAGGAAGAACTCAAACACGTATACTGTGTATCTCACATGATGGTATATGCAGTATGAATGAAGCAGCGGGGTCTGCGAAGGGAAGATACTTAGTCACTTTCTGCTCCTGCAGCGCTGGTTTACACCACCTGTGTAGGTGTCTGGCAGCAGGAGTTTCCTCTTTAAAGTTCAGTATATTGCAGTGATGGCGAGTGATCTGTAGTCTGTCATTATACAGCGCATCTCTCCCCACTCAACGTGTCCTCATACGACAGTTCGTATGATATCTTATGAAAGGTTATTCCTCATTTTTCGTCCGTTTTTCTCCGAATGTCCAGCAACAGGTGATGCTCGTTACATGCATACACTCACTTTTCAAATAAACTTCCCTCTTCACAGGATACAACTTGGTTAGGTTTAGGCCACAAAACAACTTAGTTAAGTTTAGGAGAAGATCGACTTGGTTAGGTTTAGGCAACAAAACTACTTAGTTAGGTTTAGGAAAAGATCAACTCAGTTAGGTTTAGGTAAGGATGGACTTCGTTAGGTTTAGGCAACAAAACTACTTAGTTAGGTTTAGGAAAAGATCAACTTGGTTAGGTTTAGGCAACAAAACTTAGGTTTAGGAAAAAATCAACTCAGTTAGGTTTAGGTAAGGATGGACTTCGTTAGGTTTAGGCAACAAAACTACTTAGTTAGGTTTAGGAAAAGATCAACTCAGTTAGGTTTAGGTAAGGATGGACTTCGTTAGGTTTAGGCAACAAAACTACTTAGTTAGGTTTAGGAAAAGATCAACTTGGTTAGGTTTAGGCAACAAAACTACTTAGGTTTAGGAAAAAATCAACTCAGTTAGGTTTAGGAAAAGATGGACTTCGTTAGGTTTAGGCAAAAAAAACGACTTAGTTAGGTTTAGGAAAAGATCGACTTTGTTAGGTTTAGGAAAAGATCAACTTTGTAAGGTTTAGGAAAAGATCGACTTAGTTGGATTTAGGCAACAAAACTACTTGGTTAAGTTAAGGAAAACATCGACTTGGTTAGGTTTAGGCAGCAAAATTACTCAGTTAGGTTTAGGAAAAGATCGTTGTTGGGTTAAAATAACTCCGGAAGTGGTGAAACTTAAGTACCGAAGTTATGTGACAAATAAATCAACATTGATTTATGGTTTCACACGGGATACAAACATCGGTCTCCTGGGTGAACGTTTTTTTGACCCACCCATCCGCCCGACCTCCTCCCTATGCAGCGTTTGTCGCTCTTTATATTTCCTGGTTCACGATATGTGGATTACATACAAATTGATTTTGTGGCATATATACGAATTACAGTGCATTAGTTTTTGTAGTTATAGCTATGAACGGTGTATGAGAACGGCCTGCCCCTCTTCACTTTGCCTGTTGTGGTCCTGGTTACCATCTTGTAGATGATCATAAACGATCAATTTTGTTTCTTTGACAGTCTCCAAGCTTACACATTTGTCAGACTATCAGTGGAAACAGAATTTCAAAAAGAAATATCTTCATATTATCAACACTAGTGTGTAAAAGGGAGGATTGCTTAATGGTTTATATCTGATTCCATTACCCCGTCATTTGAGCCCTTCTCCTCCACGGGAGTCATGTTCTGCGGCAGGCCATTTGAGACGCTTCGGCGTCGAGGCAGCTGTCCTCCATTACAGATAAACATGGCTCGTCCCTCTCAGCTCCATCTCTGTCTCTGTCTCTCTCTATCCGTGGGTCTGATAATGATAGGACGCTGCAGAGGGGAGGATCAGTCAGTCAACGGCCTGTTTATCTGCATCACAGCCGGTCTGATAGTCACACACATTCTGTCTTCTCTCTGTAACGAGAGTCAGAATAAAATGTTGGAAGCCATGAAAACACTTCTTCACTTATCAAATGTTCCTATGAGTGATTAGTCTACTGTCTCTGTGTGTGTGTTTGTGTGTTTGTGTGTGGCGAGCTCAGGTGCGCAGTCTGAAATTGGAGCAGGAGGTAGAGAAGAACAAGATCCTCTCTGAAGCGCTGCAGACTCTCGCCACCGAGCACCACGAACTTGAGCAATCCGTCGTCAAGGGATCTTCGCCGCGGAGTGCCCTCAGTGAGGATGAGTTCCACGACGCCGTGTCTGGTGAGTTGACAAGTTCTCAAACACGCTCGGGTCAGGAGATGCAAGAGATTCTGTTCTCACACTTGCTGCTCTGTCATTCACCTTTAGGACACTGGAATACCTTTTTTTTTTTTCTCCCGCCAGTGACTGTCTTTGGTATTTGGTTTGCCGCTCCTCAAGCGTGACGTAAGCAAAGGTGTTGCCTGGTTGTGTTGAAATAACTTGAAGCCTTTTTTTCACATGAATGAGTGTGTTTGGTGTGAGAAACCTGCATGGTTTTAGTAACATTTAAAACTGAACAAAACGGCTCCAAAACAGAATATTTTACAGGAGTTTGTATTTGTTTTTATTTATTCTATATTTTTAAGCTTCATCTGTAACAAGGAAACCTTTTGTCTAATGTGATGCTATTGTTTTTGGCACCTTGTGTAACCAAATCTATACATGACAGGAAGTTAACACGGAGGTGTCGAGGCTGATCTGCATTCGTTGTTGCAGAGTGTGAATAATTATTTTGTGAATAATATTTTATAGATTTGTTTGCTTATTTGTATGGCAGTCCACAGTGAATTAAATTATAATCATGAAATGACTAAAAAAGAAAAACAAATACTTAATTAGATAAATAAAACTAATCGTATTAAAGTAGGCGTGAGAAAAATTCCACTTTTTATATTTTATTTTTCTCACTTTTCTCATTTCATTCACTCTCATACAGTCTCGTTATTACAGTCTGAAAGATGCTGCATTTTTGAGGCCGAAGTAAATTTTTTTATTTATATGTAGCACACTATGACTTAACTTGGGAGTTTTAAAAATAAGATCAGATAACAAGGGCTGCAGCCTCTTCGTCGATTAGTCAACTAATCGGTCGCTTTGGTGTTAGTCAACTTAGATTTCTTTAGTCGATCAGTCATTTTTTATGCTTTTTTCATACGGAATGACTTATTTTTTTATAACTTACGATATTAGCACATCTCTGGTAAGCACACAGATTTAAAGTGGTGCTTTTGTGTGATTCTTTGTCGAGAAACTCAGTTTCACAGATCTATCGATTAAATCAAGTGTTATTCGACTAACAATACTTTGCCCAATGATGCCAAAAGTATTCTGCCTACTGCTACTTTAAGTGTTTGTATTTCTCATAGTTTGCTTCTTCAAAAGTCCCCTCTAAATTTATTTTATTACAATTTTTTTTATTATATAGTTTACTTACTGTTACATTTCTTTATTAGATATGTTACATACAGCAATTACATTTTCAGAATTTATGTTATTGTCCCATTCTTCATTTGTAATGCTAATGTTATTGATTTAAAATTGAATTTAAAAAATGTATTAATTAATTAATACACTGACACCGAAATATGTGAGTTAAGCTAATATCGGCATCTCGGCATATCAACATATCAGGCTGATCATTTAATTGCTATCATGCATGTGTAGACACTGGCTTTATTATCAGACTATAAAAGATACCCACAAGTACTGGATGAAGTTAATTTTATTATATCCTTTTTTTAATAAACACAATTTTATTGCATGTCCTTCAAAAGTCCAGTGTGTAGGATTTAGGGGGATTTATGTGTTTTCATTAGCTGAGGCGAAGTGTGGCTCGCACAGTTAACTGATTAGCTGCGGGTTCTCTGTGGCAGCACTTCGCCACAGAAATTAAAAAGGCCACAGCTTTGAGACATTACATGGCAGCGCGCTGCAGGCCACTCTTCGCCACTGTTCCGGTGTGTTTTCGGCGTTAAACCTCTTCCTAACTGGAGACGATGCGAACGAGCGAATGAAGATGTCCCAACCTGCTCCGTGCGTCAGTGAACAAGCAAAGCGACGTGTCGATTGTTTGAAAAAACGCTCGCCCTGCTCTATTTATGCAAACTTTTGCTTACCTCCAACCTATTTTCATTGGTAAAAAATCAACGTTGACAGTAACGGACAGTTAGTTGATATCACTCGCTCTATGTAATACAGCTCATAGTATATCTGGACAATTTTTCGTGCTCTATTCACCAGAGTTTGCTCGGTCGCTGTATGAAGGAAGATGTGGGAGAATGAGCCCTTCATATCTACATAGGGAGCGTGTCCACTCCGCCATGTTTCTACAGTAGCTCAGAACGGATCAACCAAACACTGGCTCTAGAGAGAGACATTCACGTTACACCGTAGTTGCACCGTAGTTCTCTGACACACTTGGAAAGGGAAGAGTGAGTGGACGGGAACTCAGTTGGTTGCGGTCCACAACCTCACCACTAGAAGCCACTAAATCCTACGCACCGCTCCTTTTAACATTTTCTTCTTCTTCTACCAGTTTGAACAGCGAGTTTGAATTGTCTCTGTGTGTCCACCTCAGACTCGGGCTCGGAGATCTCCCTGAGCGGCTTTGAGACGGTGGCCAGCCATTCCTTTGACGAGGACGAGGAGGAGGACGAAGGCTCTGTCATGTTATTAAGCAGCCCTTGCGGCAGCCCCGCCGGCATGTTGCAGGAGGATCACCATGGCGACAAGGATGAGGCTCAACCCAACGGGATCGCAAAGCATAGGTCAGCGGTGCTGTATGCCCCCACGGTTTCCTAAATGGACCGACGACCCCCCTGAGCTTTTATCCACCTCTCATCAAAAGGAACAAACTCAACAAAGGGCCCGTCTCCTCACAGCCGACTATTACTGCTGCAGTTTATTTCTCGCTGTAAATATCTCATTGATAAACAGTATCAGGATGTTTTATTTCCCCAAACCTGCTGTGAGAGTGTTCCCCAACAGTCTTTGTTTTTTCATTTTTATGTCCTCCCTCGGGTCTTTCCACGTCGTAGTGTGAATAATTTAGAGTCAGCCCGGTGAAGGAAAAAGAAAGAGTTGTATTGAAAGAACTGAGCTCTGTTAAATATTAATAAGGTCACAGTGTAATGCAATAATCAGTCTATCCGGCTGCAGTATGATCCCATGTTGGTTAATCCCTCCAGGCAGCTTTGGAGTGCAGGATTTCAAATTTCATTATGTTATTTTTCACACGGCTTAAATGCTTTATTATTGTAATTTTAACCCTTCTGCCTCACTTTAAAAAAGTTGCTCTGATGTCCTCAGAGGACAAAAATGTCCGCATCAAAAACTGAATGAAACTTATAAATTAATATATTGATATTATTTTCCACTTTCACTGAGTTAAATCGTTTAATAACTACATCATTTTCAGAATTTAAAGCCTTTAAATGCCAGTTTGTTTAAATAATGACACTGTTGTCATAAAAAAGAAAACACTAAATAATTTGATTTTCTGTATACTAAATGCTAGCAGTATGATGCATTTTTGTGCACTGTCAGATTTACTGTAGGGGACAAAAATGTCCCCTTCCTAAAAGTGCTAGAAAAATACAATTTATTAATATTATTTTCCACTTTCACTTAAGTTAAAACTTGTATTAATTAATTATTTTTATTTTATTTAAATTATTTTCTGTATACTAAATGCTACGGGTAATTTTTATTTTACTTTGGCACAGTCTGGGATATGTCAATGATTAGCAACAACATTGATTTTGATGCATGTTTAATTTATTTATTTTGTGCGGTGTCAGATTTAGAAAAAAAAAATCCCACTTGTTCCTAAGAGCACAAAAATGTGAAAAACACTATATATTAATATTATTTTCCACTTTCACTGAGTTAAATATTTTAACCAACATCAGTCCTGATCATAACTACCAAATAATAATTCATTTTCAGAATTGTAACCCTTTAAATGTGAGTTTGTTTACATAATGCAACTGTTATGTTAGATGTGTTAACCAGCATCAGTTCTGATGGTAACGACAAAATATTCATTAATTTTGAGAATTTTAACCATTTAAATGTGAATTTGTTTGCCACTGTTGTTTTTTATGAAAAGAAAGAAAAGAAACACAAACATTAATTATTTTCTGTATACTAAATGCTAAGGGGAATCTTTATTTTTCCCTTTTCACAGTCTGGGATACAGTATGTCAATGATTAGCAACAACATTGATTGTGATGCATTTTTTTAAAAATGACAAAAATGTCCCCTACTTAAAACTGCTATAAAACACTATATATTAATATTATTTTCCACTTTCACTGAGTTAAATAACCAACATCAGTCCGGATCGTAAAATTCATTAATTTTGAGAATTTTACCCCATTTAAATGTGAATTTGTTTACATGATGCCACTGTTGTTGTTTTTATGAAAAGAAAGAAAAGACACTTTAATTATTTTCTGTATATTAAATACTAGAGGGAATTTAAATTTTTATTTATTCACATTCTGGGATATGTCAATGATTAGCGTTAACAATGATTTTGATTTCTGGTCAAATAAAGGTAAAATAAAAATAATTTTAAAAAGAATTGTTGGATTGCTTCAAACACTGAAAATAGCATGTATTAGCCCCGTAGGGCAAACATGAGAACAATATCACAATGTGGTGGAAAATAGTAAAAACTAGTTTTCAGGGCTCTAGATTGAAAGCCTGATATAACAGAATGCATTATTTCATGCTGTAATGGCCTTCGGATCAGACATTGTGGTTTCAATGAGGACAGTTTTGTGATTTTTCCCCAGACACCCAGTTCGTAATACTTTTATCAGCGGGCTCTAGGCTCAATAATCAACGTGCTACCTCATTCGGCGATAGAAAGTGACTTAACAGACATTTATTCAAATGAAAATCTTTGAGATTATCACTTCAATGGTCTGAGTGTATTTTGGCTGCACAGTTTATTACAGACTTATTGTACGAGCCGAGGTTGAACTTCCAAAAGAAGAAAAAAAAAACTCATCCTTGTTTAAATGTAATTCATATGCATTAACATAAACTAAATTATAGAGAAAATAAAAAGCCAAAAATGTCCCTAGTGATGCATAAGGGTTAAGTATATTGTCCAAACTCCAATTTGATGTTTGTCCAGTTTAACCAGTTTAACCTGGTTGGTCCGTTGTATCTGTTGGACTAACAACATATAAGTGCTGCTGATGGATGATTCCAGGCCTGTTTTACCATCACTGATACCCGCCGGTCTCTCTGGGCTTTGTTCCAGTATGTCATACAATACATTACATGGCTTTTGTTGACTATATTCACTTGAATAAGATATGACGCCTGCAGCTATTATATGTCTGGTTGGTACATTTACTCTGATGAAAAGTGTCTATTTTTAGAGCACTATAGCACAAAGTCAATGCATCTTACAAACCTTGAAGAAGTAATTACTTCTTCAAGGTTTGTATTAATACATCTGTGAGTTAATGTGTGTGTGTTTTATTCTAGGGCCAGCTTACCTGCACCAATGTTTTCAAGAAATGACTTCAGTATTTGGAGTATCCTGAGGAACTGCATTGGGATGGTGAGAATATGTAGTTGTTTTGTATCTCTCGTTGTAGTACTTTTGCGTGTCTTTGTAGTCATTTTGTATCTCTTTTTGGCTGTTTTGCATCTCTTTGTCGTCATTTTGCATCTCTTTTTGGCTGTTTTGCATCTCTTTTTGGCTGTTTTGCGTGTTTTTGTAGTAATTTTGCATCTCTTTTTGGCTGTTTTGCATCTCTTTGTAGTAATTTTGCATCTCTTTTTGGCTGTTTTGCATCTCTTTTTGGCTGTTTTGCATCTCTTTGTAATCATTTTGCATCTCTTTTTGGCTGTTTTGCATTTCTTTCGTCGTTTTGCATCTCTTTTTGGTTGCTCTGTATCTCTTCGTAGCCGCTTTGTATCTCTTTTTAGTTGTTGTTTTGCATCT
Organism: Sebastes fasciatus; assembly: GCF_043250625.1. NCBI lineage: Eukaryota > Metazoa > Chordata > Actinopteri > Perciformes > Sebastidae > Sebastes > Sebastes fasciatus. The sequence goes on along the minus strand of NC_133799.1, from coordinate 25,341,797 downwards.
CTTTTTTGTTGTTCTGCATCTCTGTAGTTTTGCATCTCTTTTTTTGTTTTGTATCTCTTTTTGGTTGTTTTGCATTTCTTTGTAGTTGTTGTTTTGCATCTCTTTGTAATCATTTTGTATCTATTTGCTGTCATTTTGCATCTCTTTGTAGTTATTTTGCATCTCTTTTTGACTGTTTTGCATCTCTTTTTGGTTGTTTTATATCTCTTTGTAGTCATTTGACGTCTCTTTTTAGTGGTTTTGTGTCTCTTTGTGACTTCCCAACAAGAAATGTTAGTGAATGCAGTAACTAGGCAGTAAACCGAGGCTCTGGCCCAGGGGCTCCCTGACCTGTTGGGCCTCTGGGCCTGTGCCCGGTGTTCGGTAATCCGTCCATGTGTTCATTCTCATGTCCATTTTCATGTGAAGCACTTGGCGCATTATTATAATTCTTCTTCCTGTCTATTTTAGGAACTCTCCAAGATTACAATGCCAGTGATTTTCAACGAGCCGCTCAGCTTCCTGCAGCGTCTGACGGAGTACATGGAGCACACGTACCTCATCCACCAGGCCAACGCCTGCTCAGACTCTATTGAGAGGATGAAGGTAGTACGCTCTGGAACATCCTGGACTCATCATGTGCACATTACTGAAATAGTCTCAATTACGGACATATTTTAACAGGATTATACCTTACCGAGGTTAGTGTGGATGATTTGGGGTTTGTGCTTTTCTGCTGTTGGCAGAGTGTGGCTGCGTTTGCAGTGTCCGCTGTGGCGTCGCAGTGGGAGCGGACAGGTAAACCGTTCAACCCTCTGCTGGGAGAAACCTATGAACTGGTCAGGTAAATGGGATTATTATACAGCACAATTTCAACACTGATTATACACTAAATACTTGTCCGTCCTCTAACGTTCCCACCTGTTGTTTCCCCCTGCGGTCCCAGGGATGATCTGGGCTTTAGGCTGATATCGGAGCAGGTGAGCCACCACCCTCCGGTCAGCGCCTTCCACGCTGAGGGCCTGAAGCAAGACTTTGTGTTTCATGGATCCATCTACCCCAAACTCAAGTTCTGGGGCAAGAGTGTGGAAGCGGAGCCGAAAGGCATCATCACGCTGGAGCTGCCCACGTAAGAACTTCTAGTTGATTGAAAAAAGATGGCATGCTTCTTTTCTTAAAAAACTACGGTAGAGTAGGTAGGTACTTTATTAATTCCTGAGGGGAAATTTCTATAATATCAATTAACTCTTCCTCTTCTTAAAAAAGACAAATAGACCTGATTGACTAGAGCTCTGACACGGTTTACACAAAATGTTTTCTAACTCTTTTAATGTTCCTCAGTATGAGTGGCCTCTAGACTTTTGTCACACATGCACATTTAAAAAAAAGAAAAGATATTTTCTTTTTCATTCCACATCGTACTTGCACAATGGTGGACGTTGTGTGACGTGTGACGTGTTGTTTTTTTTCCGCACTCGTTGCTGTACCATTCACTTGATGACGGATGTTATTGACGGCCGACGGGGCGCACCGCTTTAAAGTTGCTGTCGCAAGGAATTGTGGGACGGCATTATCTCCTTTTCTTTCCTAAAGGATGGTCCAGTGTACCCTGAAGGAGATAAGAAAGGAAGCATTGAAGCACCTTTCCTTAGTATTTAAAGAATTCAACCAGCTCTTATCATGGCTGCCACTTACTGTACATACTTCTGGGTCATTTCACCCGGTTAGGAACCTTCCTAAGAAAAAAGACTATTGAACCTCAGCCCTGGTCTCCCTAACATTGTCTCTGCAGAATGACACACATTGTTTAAGTGGTGGTGGCCCAAGACCATGAATTAATTTAAACATCACGCACATATCTGCAAAACAAAGTCAAAGGTCAATAAATTATACTTTTGAATGATGGTACAATGATGATAGCTCCTTGTTTTTTTATCAAGAATTTCCACAAATTGTTTGTAAAGAGTGTATAATTATTTTTAGTGTAGTCACACCTGCCTGGGATCAGCTTATAGCACAGTAAGATAAGTAGAGGAACATCACTGAGTGCATTAAGAGTAGCAGCAGCTAGAGGCTTCTAAAATGTCTAAAATCCATTAGACTAGCTCTTGACACTTCTGGAGACCTTTTTTAATGTTTCTTAAAATTTAAGTTAGAATCAAGGATTACTCCCAGATACTTGAAGTTCTCAACAATATTTATTACCTCTCCTTTAACTAGGATGTCAGGTTTACGTGTGTCATTTCTCTTGATAGAAAAATACATGCCCACAGTTTTGCTCATCTTAAGAGTAAGACAAGAGTGAGTTAACCAGACTGATACTTGTTTTATCTCCAGGTACAATGAAGCCTACACATGGACTAATCCTACATGTTGTGTTCACAACATCATCGTGGGTCAGCTGTGGATCGAGCAGTACGGAAATGTGGAGGTGATCAACCACAGGTAAGAGGACCAAAATATTCAGTAAGTAAAATGTTTGTATTAGACACTACTTATTAAAAGATGATAGATAAATGTTTTGCATATTTATCAAGTAGAAGAAAGGTCTGATACAGTTGACTTTTTGAGGAAGTTTGACCAACATGGAGGAAAACAGACAAAGCAGAAGAGGAAGTTTTGTATGACTCAGCCCGCAGAGAGTGAGAGGATTATATGTTGTTTTTCTCCTTTTTTTCACCCAGAACTGGTGAAAGATGCTGCCTGAATTTCAAACCGTGTGGCCTTTTCGGCAAAGAGCTACACAAGGTTGAAGGGTATATTCTGGATAAAAGGTAAGCTGACACATGATGCTCAGAAAAGTCATTTAAATAATGAGCAGTCTTCGGTACAAATACTTAATATTCTTGTCTTGAATGCTGACGGAAAATAGTGGACACGATGAATTATTTATCTCTGTGAATACTGCATGCATATTGCAACATACACTATGAGTATACAGTTTATCTGGCCGATGCCTTCCTAAACATCTTCATTCATGCTCCCGTATTGTAGAACAAATATCACTCAGTAATCTGTTTATACAGTATAAGCTTCAAGTAAGTAGGTTAGCTGGGGTCAATGCCCTGAGCACAGTTCCAACTTTAAAGGTATAATATGTAACTTTTCCGCATTAAAATGTCTAAAAATGATTAGACCCATCTGTTATATATTTTTTTGAGTTGTTTTCTTTCATTATCCTTAAATTTCAAACCTCGAGAAATCTGTAATTTTAATCAAGGTAACGGTGCGTTTCATTCGGTCACCTGTTAATGGCGTCATATCCCGACTTTATATCCAGTTTTATGCCACATTTTTAGGGTACACTTTTTATTATTACACTTTTTTTTAATTTTATTAACTCTATATTTTAATCGGATGAAAGATTTTAGTCATCGGACGTTTGGATTTATCAGAGAAACAAGCTGAGCAAACGTTAGTGGCAGCTCGGCTAGCAGCCCCTCCGGGACCTCCTGTGTTGCCAAACAGCATCAGAGAAACACTGATGTTTAACGTGAGACTGCTTTGTTCAGTGTATTTACCGGTTTTAATCACTGGGTCCATTTGTTTTGGAGAGGAGGATAACCTCTGCGGATAATTTGGCTCCCGGATAAACATTAACCGCTGCTCAGCTCCCAGCCCATCCGACGTGATCTCATCCCAGCTCGTCATATTTTCCTGCTTGGGCAGAAGCCCCCCAGGGGGCAGCCCATTGCGTTGTATCTTGACACAGAAGGTTTGCACGTTGATAACATAGTGAAACAGTGGCGGTTAGGTTTAGGCAACAAAGCCACTTGGTTACGCTGAACTCACACCAGAGCAGCGGCGAGCAGCCATGCAATGTCTATGAATACCTGCATTTGATTCTGCAACTAAGTGCGGCCAAACTAAAAGTTGAGAAAAGTCTAACTCTTAGTAGCGAAGTGCGGCACAGATCCTGTGAAATGTTGACTTATGTTACAAATAATTTCTTTGTCATTTAGCATCTCTTTGTTGTAATTTTGCATCTCTTTTTGGCTGTTTTGCATCTCTATGTAGTTGCTTTGTGTCTCGTTTTGGTTTAAATGAGCCCATTACAAAATCAAATTATCATGCTAATTATCAATCAACAGTTGATAATTCAGTTAATAATTCATTGGCATCAAATCCAGCTTTTGAGGGACTTAAAAGACTGAAGGAAATATGAGCTAACATGATGAGATGGTTCAATCAGACAGACCCAATGACTCAGTGTGAATGTCTGGACACGATTACATGTGCATGACCACGAGAACAAGACCAAACATGCAACCATGAGATATTCAGACACACCACGCAGTCTGACTGAAGTCTAGTGTTTGTGCCTGAGGATATTTATATATGTATGTTTGTATGTTTTCCACAGTAAAAAGAAGCTGTGTGCTCTCTATGGGAAGTGGACAGAGTGCCTGTATGTTGTTGACCCCGCCGCCTTCGAAGCGCATAAGAAAAACGACAAGAAAGGGGCGGCGGAGAAAAAAAGCAGCAAAGCGGTATGAGCTGCCTCCTACCGAACAGCAGGGAATCACATCGGCTTATTATTGTGATTCATCGTGTGAATAATGCAGTTTGATGACAGAGTTGATGGAAAATATCAGTGATTTTCAAGTCAGATAAAAATGATAATATCATGAGATCTCTGCTAACATCCATAATTAACGTTATTCTATCAATAAACACTGTAATAATAATGCATCTCACAGAGAGCGTGATTAATATGCAGCATTGTATCTGCGTGTCTCTGGTGTTCAGGGTGGCAGTGAGGATCAGGAGGAGGTTCCCTCTCCAGCTGCAGACACCGTGGAGATGATTCCCGGCAGCCAGCTGCTGTGGAGGATCGCACCCAGACCGGCCAACTCCACCGAGGTCTGTGATTAACTGACACAATAAACTTTCATTAGAGAGTATTAGACTGCACTAACCACCCCCTCCACTTTGAGTTAGAAACTCAAGTAGCCCGGTTCAAGAGCAATAGGAGTATAAACTCCTTCGCTGCACCCGATGAGACTGTTATCAGGCCATTAAATAGGCGTTGTCGTCAGTATAAGCACCATAGATGTGGGTCAAAAGGGGCCTACTCAACACATTCTCATCCCAACTCGTCACATACTGTCGCACCCCTTGGTGTCACTTTATTTTCGGCATCAAAATCACTCTAGTTACCCTTGGTGTCACTTTAGGATTAGACAACAAAACCACTATAGTATAGGTTTAGGAAAGAACTACATGGCTTAAAACTACTACGTTTGTACAGAGAAAATGAAGCCGAATATTGGGAACACGGAACACGAACGAAAAGCTGATTGTAACGTGATGCGCAGGACACGACCAGCAGTCTCCTGAGTGAAAGCGTTGTGTTTGTTGAACACGTTCGTCGTCATTTGAACACACCGCAAAGACTACAGCCGACGGCCAGATAGCACGTACGTTCTGCGCCTGCGTGAGAGGAAATAACGCTCCGCACCAGCAGGTGGCGGTAGTCTGTATTAGTCATTCAAAAAGGGAAACAGAAAGACCGAATAACTTAATTTGCACATGTAATTTAGAATTGATTTATTGTTGTGTTGTGTATTATGGTGTTCTGTATTTTGCTTTTCATCTTGTGTGCCTGACTGCAAATTAAGTTTCCCATCTGGGATAATAAAGTGATTGAGCTGAACTGGAGCGCAGTTTCAAAATCAGCATGCATTTTGTGTTTGTAATGTTCTAATTGGTCTTTAACTGCAGATGTACAGCTTCACATCGTTTGCAATGCAACTAAACGAGCTGCGTAAAGAGATGGAGGGCGCCATCCCTCCGACCGACTGCAGGCTGAGGCCAGACGTACGAGCCATGGAGAACGGTGACATCGGTAATAATTGATGGCAACATACCGGAACTGAAAATCTTTAAAAAAGCATACTCTCGCTACAATCTGAAAATGTTATTGTTCCAACAGACCTCGCCAGTGAGGAGAAGAAAAGGCTCGAGGAGAAACAGAGAGCTGCTCGCAAGAACCGCTCCAAGTCTGATGAAGAGTGGAAGACGAGGTGAGTTTGGTGATGATGAAAATGGACAACTCAAAGTGGGTCATGTCTAGAAGGTAACCCTCAAGTTGCGAAAACTCTCGCGAGACTTGCTGCCCGACGACCAAACCTAACCATTCGAGGACAATACCTAACCTTAACCATCTCACGAGAGTTTCGCAACTTGGGGGTTACCTTCTAGACACAACCCTCAAACAGTTTGGATGTTTCTCAGTGGGGTTGTATGAGGTACTTCTCCATAGTCAGTGTATTACCTACAGTAGATGGAGTTTGCAGAAGCAGACAGGAGTACCAGCACGGGAGCAAAGCAATGTAGAGCTGTGGACGGGGGCAGCAGCAAAACGGGTTTTAGACACCTAAAAATGTCAATATCAGTTTAAGTGTACGCTTTATTTAGAATATTTTCCCCGATTTAACTTGCTGTCAGACAGCCCTTTCTGACGGGGAACTGAAGCCGTTATCTATGCTCTCTTCAAAGCCACCAGACTCCATTGACAAAAACAGTCATTTTACATTGCAGAACACAGGAGTTGCTGGTCTACCGCTGCCTTGATTGGTTAGTTTGTTTGTGTTATTGTGTGACTTCTGTTTTTTTAAAAGTTAGTTTGGATTCACCAAAGTCACACAATAACACAAACTAACTAAACTAAGTAAATAACTGATCGAGGCAGCTGTAGATCAGAAACTCCCGTGTTCTGAGATGTTAAATTACCGTTTTTGTTAATGGAGTCTGGTCGCTTTGAAGAGAGCATAGAGAACATCAGTTCATCATGTCTGATGGCAAGGTTAAGAGGTGAAAATATTTTAAATATAGCGTACACTTAAACTGATATTTTTAGGTGTCTAAAATCCGTTTTGCTGCTGCCCTCATACAACCCCACTGAGAAACATCACTAAACATAGATATCACTGCAGTCTTTGTTACTTGAAGGACCAGTCAGTTCAAGGAAATATTAACACAATGGCAATAAAAGTGTGAACATCCACTCAGATTACCCTCTGTTCAGTCTGCTAAAATGAAGTGGCATTCGTGTAATTTTCATTAACTTTATATGCAGTTTTCTGTCTTTAAAGGAAATGCACTTTTCCCCTTTCTTGCCAAGAATTAGATGAGAATCTCAGCAAGAAAACAAACAATTTTTTTTCCCAAAATGTTGAACATTATCAGCTCAGATTACCCTCTGTTTATTTAGCTTAACTCTACTAATTTACATTTACTTTATATGCAGTTTTAATTGTGGCCAAAACATACAGTTTCTGTCTTTAATGCTGCGATGTTATCATCTCTTTCTGTTTGCTTTGAAATGCTGGAGCTAAATCTCCATCTTCTCTTCATCTGACTTGTTTTTCTGTTGCATCCTCTCTTTGATGTTAAGGATTCCTGCCCTGGGCCCAAGGTTAGAGCTGCTCGCTGTGTGATTGATGTGCCAGAAATGTGTGATGTGATCATGTGACCTTGTCTGAGTGTTTCCAAACACTTTGTATTCCCTAAATTTAAATCTTATCTCTCTCTCTCTCTCTCTTACTCTCTTATTATGACTGCGTCCTGCTTTCCGTTAAGATATGATAGAGAATCAGCGATGATAGAATCACAGTTTGGAGACAAAGTGATTAATCTGCTCTCCTTCCACCAGCATGGCGGCTTCCTGGCACTTGGTGGAAATACTCAAACACCACAGGGGTCCTCTCCCCCTAATCATCGCTCTCTCTTTGCTTTTCATGCAGCAGAGATAAAAACAATACAAAGTTAAAGGAATACTTCACTCCCCAAGATCATTTGAATATAAATTACTCACCTTGTGTTACCTTGAATTCTTGAAGAAAAGTTTGTTTTTCTCGCATGAACGAAGAATCCAAAAAACTGAGAAAAGTCTTGATGAATTGACAACAGCAAAACTAATTTATATCAAAACATCCGTTTACAAACTCTCACACAGATCATGCAGAAGAATCCAAGTCTCATGTATCCAGTCGTATGATCACGGCTTCCCAAACCAACACATTCTCACTCCCAGCTCGTCAAATACCGCCGCTTGGTCAGCGCCCCTCGGCGTCGGAGACCGAAGCAAGGGGTTCCCCTCTAGCATTACTTTTGGAAGGACCGGGGATGTCGTGTCAATATACGCTCGTTACATGCATAGTGTCCTTTCAAAATAAACTTCCCTTTTCACAGAAGGCTAGGTTTAGGCAACACAACCACTTAGTTTGGGTTAGGAAACGGTCGTGGTTGACGTTAACTTCACTGACTAGCGACTCACGTGACTACTGAGTGACTACCGACTCATGTAACTCACGGGACCAACGATACTAAAGAGTCACGTGACTAAAGACTGACGTTACTTTTAATTTCACACAGGACACAAACACCAGTCTCCTGCTTGAAAGTCTTGTGCTTGTTTGACCCATCCACCTCCCCTACCACCGTTAGCGGACTCTCACGCTCCTAATACTACGCCACTTGCTCTGACCGTTTTGATTAGGGCTGTCCTCTCTTAGTCGATTAGTCGAATAATCAGTCGTTTTGGTCTTAGTCGTCTAACATTTCTTTAGACGATTGGTCATTTTTTAAAGGTCCCATATCATGGTCATTTTCAGGTTCATACATGTATTTGGTGTTTCTACTAGAACATCTTTACATGCTTTAATGTTTTAAAAAAACGTTATTTTCCTCATACTGTCTGCCTGAATTTACCTGCATTCCCCTTTGTCTGAAACGCTTCGTTTTAGTGAATTTCAACGGAATTGCATTACTAGGCAACAGATTGGGGTCCATGTTTACTTCCTGTCAGCTGATGTTATTTATATACACTGCAATCGGAAATAAACTGGGACACATTTAGAATATTTACGTTTAAAACTGGGAAATGGGTTATATATTGTAGATTTGTGACATCACAAATGGACAGAAATCCAGACAGCTTGTTTCAAAGGCACAGTTTCTGAATACAGGCTGTGGGTATTTCTATGTAGATTGAGCGTTTCGATACTTTCACAGTATTTATATATCACTTAAACCTACTTTATAATATAAATGACATGAAAACCTCACTTTTTACAATATGGAACCTTTTAGCTTTTTTCATGCTGAATAACTTATTTCCAAGAAACGTATGAGCACATCTCTGATAAACACCAGATTTAAAGTGGTGCTTTTGTGTGACTCTTTGTGGAGAAACTCAGTTTTACTGTTGATTAATTCAACTAATCGACTAGTCGACAAAATTGTGTGAGTGTTAGTTGACTGGGAATGTCTTTGGTTGAGGACAGCCCTAATTTTTTATTAAAAAATAGTTTAAAATAGTTAAAAATTAAATCAAAGTAAAATAATTAGTTTTGCTGTTGTTAAACGCAGCCCCCATTTACTTCAATTCATCAAGAGAAACAAAGTTTTCTTCAAGAATTCAAGGTAACACAGAAATTGATATACAAATTGTGGTGAAGTATTCCTTTAATTTTAGTCTAAAGCAAATGACTCCCGTGCACATTACCCATAACCCTGTGATGAAGCATGCCTGACCTTCTTCTCTCACTTTCCCTGATTTGTTTGAGTTGTGATTTTATGGCTGGTGTCATTTTTGGTTTGATAGGAGCTCAAACTGAATGCTGATGTGTTTTTCAGGTGGTTTCTGCAGGGGCCAAACCCCCACACCAGCTCCCAGGACTGGCTCTTCTGTGGTGGCTACTGGGACAGGAAATACAGCCAGATGCCAGACATTTACTAACGGACATTTCCTGCTCAGAGAAATGAGCACCACACAGTGTCCTCTATACGGAGCCGCATTAACTGTTTTTTCTTTTTTTTTAAATAATAACTACGAGCAATAATACTTAAACTGCGTGGCCTTAATCTGCTTTGAAATTGTGCATAAAAATGTCTAAATCAATATTTAAAAATGATGAAATGTAAAGTTGTTTGACAATGTTGCATTTGTATTTACATTGAGACCAGTTTGTTTCTGTTCATAATGGACTTTAAGCGCAGCGGAGAGGTTTTATTGTCCATCTATCTTCTTTTTAATGTCAATAATAGTGTTTGACTCTAAATGTATATCTGTATATATAATTTACACAAATCCAACCACCAATGACCTCATCATATCTCACATTCCCACTAGCTGTCAGTCGATATGAGGTGGTTTCTCCTGATGTATTTACCTTGTAAAAGCTTAGAAAACATACTCGCAGTATATTTTCTATATCAATATTACACTCGACTGGCACTAGTTTTGATTGTTTTGTCCGTTGAATTCTGTGTCTGCTGTGACTGCATAAAGTCTTAAACACATAAGAATGAAAAGGTTTATTCATATTTTTTGTGAAAATTAAACTGCTTGTATCATTCCACCCGTCAGACAGACTAAATCAAGTTGATTATAAGGTCACATGATGAAGAAACTATTGGATTTTAAGGCCTCCTTATAGAGCATTGAAAGTATTTTATTGGAAACTGAAATAAAACACTTCAGTGTGTTCATGTATGTTTTTACCATTTATGTGACGCATGCTTGGGTTGCAAGTCGCAGGTTGTGTCCAAAATTCCATACTAACATGCTATTTAGTACGCTAAAACAGTATGTGAGATATTTTAGTATATCCGAAACCTCAGTATGAAACTAAAAGTATGCAAATTGCATACTATTTCCGGTGAGATATTACAGTATGCAACGCTGGACACTTATGGTGGCAAAAATATCCCACAATGCAATGTGGTAGTGACAACAACGTTCATAACAGACGTCTCTGTAACATCAATAAAGCTTTGATTTAACTGTAGGTATAAGATTTAACTTTGCTAGGCGTAATATATATTTTAAATTAATTCAGAATTTGATCCTCACAAACCGTTGTCTTGGTCAATCATATGTTTTAAAATCAGTACCTTTTAAAAATAAAAAAAGGAGGGTATTCTTTTTAGCCCTATCATTGTATGTATATAATATTGATAGGATAATAATCAAATTAATAATGTTTATCTAATCTTTTGAAAAACTGGGATTGTTGACAATGAGTAATATCTCAATCTTTGTTAGTATGACATTTTTTTTAGAAACGACAAATTATTGCTCAGTGCGTCCGAAAAACATAGATACAAAACGTGTGTTTATTCACACAAAAGTATGTTAACCGATAGTACACATATTGAGTATGTAGTGCATAGTATGTCCCAATTTGTTGTAAAAATGTTGACGTATAAGCAAAGAACGTATATTGCCAAGAAGTGAAAGTCAATTGTTCGTTCCATTGCAACGGCGCCCAGCAGCAGAGCTACGCTTCTGCCATTTTGGACTGAAAGCGACTTCCAGAAGCCAGTAAAACGTCCGCCTACAAAGTGCCGTAAAAAAGTAAAACAAAATGATTTCGATTCTTTTGTCATATTCTACCGAAATGGCTTGTGTTGAACAATAAAATATTATAAATATAATAAGCGGTTTCGGTTTCAAAATGGCGACAGCGGCTATTGTAAAAACAAAAACACCGGAGTTTATTCTCTTTGATATCAGACTGTGAAACTTCGTAATTAGAAAGACGACACACTCTTCTCTCTCTCTGAAGCTACGATGACTGTGTTTCCTACTGGGATGTACTCACATTAGCAACGGGTCTTAATCGTTCTTTCTATTCCCGGCTAATAAAAAGACCTGGATAAAACACATCGGTTCATTTGTGCGTCGAACATAGATAACAGCTAAAGCTAGCTAGTGTTGGTGACGTATATTGTACGAGACGAGAGACGTAAATAGTTTATTCAACGGTTTCACACAAAACTAAATAAAAATACGACAAACTGTGACTTTCTTGTCTTACAAAATGATGTTTTAAATTGACAAACGACATATATGTGATGCATGGCGCAATTCAAGAACATCCAGAAGACGTCTTTTTCTTAGAAGATAATGGACTTGGCAGTTGAGTTAGCAGAGCTCTCATTAACATTGTACAACATGGAGACTTGGCATGTAAAACAAAAGTTGTATGTACAGATGGAGTGAAGATGTGTCTGTTCAGAGCATATTGTACACCACTATATCCGCAAACTTGTGGTGGAAACTACATAAAAGCAGCTTACAGAGATTTCAAGTAGCTTATAGTGATGCTATGAGAATATTACTGAAGAGACCTTGATGGTGTAAGAGAAATGTTTGTGACTGCAAGAGTCAAAACTGTTATAAGAAAACTCATGTACAAATTTATTTGCTAGCTAAATTACCCTGAAAATGAAATCATCTTGGGCTCATCAAACATAACTTTAGTACCAATCCCAGCTAATGTTTTTATTTATTTTTTTTATTTGCACATATATAAAACTGCAAAAAATCCAGTCAACGAAAAAAGAAAAAAAGAAATGTGTCAGGAGAGGTCAAGAAGCCACAGACTTATACAAAGGACTTCCCCACCAACTCCAGGAGAAAAAAATAACAATAACAAAAAAGGAAGAAAGATCTAAACTAACGTAATTTTACAAAAATACAACAAAAGTTAAACAACAAGAAGCACACAAAATGTGCAGAAAAACCAAACCAAACAGTGGAAAACAATCCAATAAAAATGAAATACATACAAAAAACAGTGCAGAAGAAAAGAAAATATATATTTAAACATATCAAAAGATAATTAGACATCATTAATTAAATGTGATGATAATTTCCTTTTAAAATGTTCTAAGGATAACGAGCTCTTGATAAAATGTATTTTGGCGTTCCGTATTTGTACACCACGATATGTGAGGGAGTATCGGCCATGCTATGGAGACATTGGTATTATTGTCTCTCTGTAGGACACTGATTTATATTCTTTTTAAACCTTAATTTGTTGTTGTGATTTAGTATGTAATTTATTCAATGTAATCTCTTATCTTTTATCTGGATCCTGAGTCTGTGATAAAAGTTTTGGATTGATGAATTGGTTGATTAGAGGATAACCAGAGAGAAAGGTGAACGAATGCTAAAATGTTTTTCAGTGGCTGTAAGAGAAATAAAAGAAACCCAGAGGAACAGAGAAGCAGAGTATATGTTTGGACTGAGGAGTGATTTGCATGTGAATGAGGGGAACCGAAATTACATTTCTCACACAGCTATCCATTAGGGAACAAAACGAGAAGAAAGGCTTATGTAAAGGGTTGAAAATAATACAGGACGGCCAGGAATAATGAAAAACGTACAGGGACTTTCATATAGTTAGTTGTATTGAGATAAAATTATAACAGAGCAAGGTCCAGCAATGGAGACGCTAACAAGACAAGTTCAAGAGCGAGGGTTGTTGTCTTAGTGACTACAAGGATAATGATGTTTTAATATACTGTTAGATGTTTTTCATGTTGCTAAAAGATAGCAAATGGTGTACTTGTGAGCACTCAATGTTGGAATGACTGTATAGTTTTTACTATTTAATTTATTTATTTATCACTTTGTATTTCAGGGCTGAGTGCAGTTGAATAGAGACGAATGTGACTTCACCTCCAGACTGTTCCTCTTCACACGTTTGGTAAGTGATCTCTTTTAGCTGACACACTGTTAGGGCTGTAATTAACAATTATTTCCCTTGTTGATTAATAATCTGTTGATTATTTTCTCGATTAATCGATTAGTTATTTGGTCTATAAAATGTCAGTGTTTCCCAAAGCCCAAGGTGACGTCCTCAAATGTCTTATTTTGTCCACAACTCAAAGATATTCAGTTTACTGTCATAGAGGAGTAAAGAAACCAGAAAATATTCACATTTAAGAAGCTGAAAACAGAGAATTTAGACTTATTTTTCTTAAAAAATTACTCAAACTGATTAATCAATTATCAAAATAGTTGGCAATTAATTTAATAGTTGACATCAAATCGATTAATCAATTAATCCCTTCAGCTCTACTTGTGAGCAAGTAAGAATAAGTGTATATTTACTGCTATTTATTTATTTATCACTTTGTTTTTCAGGGCTGAGTAAAGAGACGAATGTGACTCCACCTCCAGACTGTTCCTCTTCACACGTTCGGTGAGTGAAAGCCGGACCTCTTTTACACACGGTGCTAATTGTGAAGTTAATAGGGGTCACCATAGTAGCTGCCTTTGTGTTTCATTTAGTCCTGTTCAGGGTGACAGAACAGAAGACTGCAGCCAACAGCGGTCAGGGAGTTTATTTCACAACAATGACCGGCTCGCTGTACATTATCTCTTACATATCGATCAATTGAAAAGACTGATCTTGTTGTGTTGCTGCTGTGCACACAGACCTGTTTGGCTGATAGCTTTGTCTTGACATATTGTTGATGTATTATCTTATACTGATGAGTTTCTGTTTACCGATTGTGAGGGCACGGCACTCCATTTATAATTTGTCGCTGTCCTTTAACGGGGGGTGCTGAATTAATGTTGCCGTGGTATATTGTGAAAGAAGGGAAGGGCCTCCAAAATGTTTGTAGCCCCGGGGCATTAAGTAATATTAAGGCACTTCTGACTACAGCCTATCAAAGCAGGCCTCGAATAAGGAGGCATACGATACGATACGATACGATACGATACGATACGATACGATACGATACGATACGATACGATACGATACGATACAACTTTATTGTCAGTTTGCACTGAAATTCATTTTGCATCCATAAGCAGCTCAGTTTGAGAAAAAGTACACAAACAATAGACATACTGTTACCATAGACAGACAGACAAGTAAGACCCATCAGACAAAAAACAAAACACATCACAATTATTCATACATAACCCATTATAAAATTACCATCAGTCCTCTGGATTTACATGTCTTTAGCAGCACATTAATTATTATTTAGCAACAAGATGGACTGATGGACAAAAGCGTTCTTTAGCCTGATGCAGGTTAAATGTCGGGACTCTGAATCGCCTCTTGGAGGGCAGAAGTTGATATTCCCCATTTAAAACATGTAAGGGATCAGAAGAGATGCTGTTGGCAAGTCTGAGCATACTCTTGTTGTGAGCTGCTTGAAAGGAGGCTGTCACAGGTTGGCCAATGATCTTCGTGCAGATTTTGATTTGGCATACATCGGCTCGTCATGGGTACATTACAGCAGACACATATAGAGATACCACATACAAGGGACAACTTCCCAGAGACTAGAGGGGGACTAACTGAACACTTTACATTAGGTTAAGTTAGTCCTCCATCTCCTGGTCAAAAGTAGAACAGCAGATTGATTTTTCTGCCGTTCAAAGAGTTTTGAGCATCATGTCATGTTGTAAAGCTGCTCTAAGGCTGACACTGTGAGGTAGATGTATGTGCTGCTGTATGTTCCAGTGTTTTTAGCAGTGAAGTGGATCTGCAGCTGTCTATTTAATGTTGTCCTTTTTATAATGAAGTTACTTGAGTTTCAAAAAAGCCACATGATGTTTGAGCTATTGAAGTTTAAATATCTTTATGCCTCTGTATGGTGGTTTAAAATTATTATAAAGTAAATTTTAAATCCAGGTATCATGCAAGACATCGAAATGAATCAGAGAAAGATCAAAAAGGGTCACATGAGTTAAGATGCTGTTTTTATTTTGTGTGAAGTTCCAATGAAATACAGAATCTGTGCATCATTATAATTAATGACACAAAAACTGGTGTCCATTTGGATTCTATATGTAGCTTTTAAACATCTTTGGGGACATCTTGAAGTTGTGAATGCTGCAACTACAAATTAGTTTTATTATCAATTAATCTATTGATTATTTTTTCAATTAATCGATTAGTTGTTTGGTTTATAAATGTCAGAAAATGGTGAAGAATGTGGATCAGTGTTTCCCAAAACTCAAGATGACATCCTCAAATGTCTTGTTTTGTCCACAACTCAAAGATATTCAGTTTACTGTCATAGTTATTTTCTTAAAAATTACTCAAACCGATTAATCGATTATCAAAATAGATGACGCTTAATTTAATAGTTGCAGCTCTAGTTGTGAATTATTTTCAAGGACCACAGATCACAATTAAATAAAAAAAATAAGAGTTCATCAGATAATTGGCAAATATATTGTGATTTTATTTTTAATCCATTACTATACTATGGACAGTGTTGATAGCAAAGCTCTTCAGAGATGTCAGTTACTTACTACTTGAACTCATAATGTTTCCAGTATTTCCCCTATATCCCCCTTTAAGTAGTTTCAAAGTACATAAAACATTTTTCTAAATTTTAACAACATATGTCAAATTGTTAAATCCTATATTTGTTTCTTCCAGTGCTTCCATATTGTGTGAAATTTAAATCCAATCCATGTTATTTTTATGATGCACCATTGTATTAAATAAAACATTTTAGATGTCAAACCCCTTTTAATTGAAATATTATAAGGTCAACCGAAGATGTTGTTTTCAACCGACTCATGGCCTGACAGGTGTAGCAACAGTAGCTAATAACAGTAGTTACCTAACAGAATCTCTAATGAAGTTCTGTGGGTTTCAACAAAGCATCTCTGCATAATATGACTTTATAATTATGCCAAAGAGTGTGTGGGGTAAAGAAGTCGGTGTGTGTCACCCATTAGTTAGCCTGCAGGGCATCTATTAATGCTGACAGGGTCGACCACCCTGGATCCCGTCTCAAAGGAAACAGGTCTTCCATTAAGCTTCACGTTTCGTAAGCAGCCCACAAACGGTGACGAGGGCCCGGGAACTCGGTTCTGCTTTGTTGTCCCTGAATGGAGAAAAAGAAAAGCAGAAATAGTACACCAACAGTAGTTTTCTTTTATCTTTTTTTGTATGTATTCGTTTAACTATTCATTAATTAAGATTTGTTGCCTTTGATTTTCTTTAATGCAATTGTACGTATGTGTGTATACATACAGTATGTATGTTAACAATACGGCAAAACAGCATTTCTTTCTATGGTAAACACTTGTATTTATACACTAAAATATTGAATCAAACTCCAACCTTAACCATAAAATCAGCAGCATTAATATCCTTTTTAGTAGAAAAAGTTTGACCGTATTTATTAGGGTGAAATTCTGGCAACCACAGCCGCCAGTTTTTTACTGAAAAACAACTGTCTTTTTTTCTTAATCTCTATTTGTATGGCTCCACACCGGCAACAGCCGTGGCCGAAAGCATTATGTTTTTGGGTTTTCCGCCCGTCCGTACCATTCTTGTGAACGTGATATCTTAGGAACTCCTTGAAGGAATTTCTTCAAATTGTTGCACAAACGTCCACTTGGACCATAAACTGCATATAGGAAGTGGACGTAGTCACCGTGACGTCACCCATTGGTTTGTGGACTGCCATTTGGAAGCCTCAAGTTCGGCATTTCGTCCGTCGCCATCTTGGTTTTTGGCAACCAGAAGTGACACGAGAGGATGGAGCTAAGTGCAACCGAACGCTGAATAAGATATTTTTAGGAAAAAGGGGAAAGGGTTGAAGTTCCCAGACGAAAACACGGACAACTCCCAGACCGAACAACGCCGTGGTAGCGACCTGTCAGTCACAAGGTAGCCCCGCCCTAAAGCATCCCCTGCTTTATGGTCTATATGACTCTAAATGGGACCATAATTTACTAAATGAACATCATGCTGTATTGAAGAAGACTTGAAACTAGCGATTGAGACCTTTTACCTCCTATGTAGAGTGTCTCCAGCGTTGTTGAAGTGGATGTGAAGGAGACGGCTTTCTGCTCCGACATGGAGTCCACCACTAGTTTGATAACGTCCCGTTGTTTGGACACTGGAGGACAATAGGATCTAAAATTTATAGCTACTCACACGTATCATCAAGTTTGTGTAATAAGTCGTAGAATGAGAAGTCGTACCTGTAACCACATGAAACTTTCCATCACAGAGGCTTTCAGGAGGAGTCACTGAGACGCTGACGGCACCGTTAGCATCTTTCACTTCGACACCCACCTGGTAAAAGATTACAGACACTATTAAACATAATGTCTTGGTCTTTTAATGCAGTTTTTCTTTTGAGATTGTTTCCTGTCATAGTTCAAAAGAAGGATTCACCTTAGTTTCCATTAAGAACACATTAAAGCTAGTCTCGTGTCCCTGAACATGGAAGAGAAGACCTGTCAGGTATTGAGGACGCAGCTCGAAGGCCAACACAAACTGGGAGCCAACGGTGAAGTAGTTCTCTAAAACAGAAATATTCCTTATTAGACTCGAGGTCACTATTTGTTGTAACTTTAACTCATACACTGACAACAGGGAAATAACTCAGGATGAAATAGGTCGAAACCTAAAACGATGTGACCGCCGGCGAAGTGCGTCCCCTTCTCTGTGAGCCCATCGCTGCAGGGTAACGTTTTGTAGCTCGCCTCAGGCTCCTCGATAAAAACCTCATTCATTTTGAAACCTCGTATACATCCAGTAACACTGATCATGGGAATATTGTGTCCCTGATGGAGGAAGAGAAAAGAGAAGAAGAGGGTCAATATGTAAACAAATATGTCTGTTGAGTCGAACACTAACGGAGATGTGATACAGACTTTAGTGGTTTTGCTTCTGGGATCACCTCCCAGATACACGGGATTAAGCAGGTCTAGAGATGATCCCTCATTGTTGGGCAGATGTCCATCGGTCACACGGATCCCATCGACCAGCAGATGAAAAGTGCTCTTCTCCACACTGACCTCAACCTGTCACACAGGTAAAGAGATTCACCTGAAGACCTCAGACAAACAGATTTTACTTTAGCCTTCTGTCATTGTGCAGCCTGGTCTCCTAAAGATTACGTTCCCATACAACGAGACTGCATTGTCAATTAGTTTCGAGAAAAACATATTTTCTCCCAGATTCTGTTTGTTTTTGACGTAGGCTTATTACAAAAGTTTCTAATTATAGTCCGTGGAAGTCCATAGGGAGGATGTCCTGAGACCGCTGTTTGTGTCCCGTGTGAAACCAAAAGTCAACGTTGACTTAATTTCATTTCCGTCCATAACTTAAATAACGTAACAAACTTAATTACTGTATTTTACAAATCTCAAAGCCCGTATTGGGTAGTATGGTCTCCCTTGTCCACCTGTAGACTTAAACATTGGCATATTGTTATTCATAATGCTGTTCTTGGACTGCTTTCTTCTTACCTATGGAACTACATCCTACAAAAAGTGTGGGAAGTTATTGTCTTCGCTCCCAGGACTCATTCCTACTAACCGTCCCTAAAGTCTGTACTGAACTGGGAAAATAAGTGTGTTTAAGTACGCTCTGCTTGGAATCAGTTGCAAAATCTCTTGAATCTTCATTCATTGTCTCATTGGTCGTTTTTAAAGTGATTCTAAATTGCTTGGAAGTCGACACGTCTGGCTCTAGATGTTTTGAATGTTGAGGAAAGTCTTTGGATATCTTATAATTCTGTAGTTTTGTTCTTTGTTTTCATTTTAAATTGTTACACGTTTGTTTTTATGTCTGCAACCGTATTATTTGTGCTGCCGCCTGTCTTGGCCAGGACACTCTTTCAAAGAGATTTTAGAAAGGCGCCATTTCAGCCAACAAAATCATCGATCAATCAATTATTTCTCATCATCAACTAGAAATAAAAAGCTGCTTTTGTTTGCTCTACTACTGTGAATTTTGAGTGGTAAATTTGCCACCATTATCATTGTAAACTACATGTGCGTCGTGTGAGAACGGATAGTTTGACAGGCGTAGCAACAGTAACTAGGAGGGCGGGGCTTAGCAAATGGTGAATTACTCTGTGCCAGGTCCCGTCGTTGCTCTTCTGCTTGTGCTGGATGATTCTGTTTTGCCCGAGTGACATCTTGATCTTGCCGTTGGCCATGTAGAGAGCCAGCAGGGGGATGACTCCTCTCCCTGCTACGTGGAGGATCAGCCCTTTAGACGACTCGGTCTTCACGTCAAGGGAGAAGTGAGGCCTGAGACACAAGAGGAGTACAACAGTGAAGTGTTTTATACTGTGCATATGAATTAATGAATAGATGGATGGAGGGCTGAATTAAAAAATGAAAACCTCTTAAACCCCTGTAAGTTTTGGTCGTAGAGTGATAACATTCATACCATTGGTCTTCAGGAAAGAACACGGTACTTTATTGTTTATATATAACTACAATTACCTGTAATTGAGGTCCTGTTGGGGCAGTGTGTAACTGATCCAGCTGTGCTCCTCAGACAGCTGATATTCACCACGCTGTGATCGCCGGTGTTTACACTGGCTGCCCGCCGGAGCCTGAATCTAACACACAGCAGAGAGAGATGACCTTCATCCCCATCTAATTATAAAAGCAGTGGGTGAATTATTACGGTGCTGTAGAAATAATGGCGTGCTGTGCTCACAGGTTTGTGTTTCTGGGGCCTTTTCAAAAACAGTGCCGGTAGAAGCTCAGCGTGTGGTGGCGGATGGAGACGGCACGGACCAAGGACGACGTCTCCCGTTTGTGAAAATGAGCTTAGATCAGCAGGTACAAAGCTCTGCTCAGGCCTGAATAATGTTATCATAGGAGAAAGGATCAAATATCATCTGTATGAGAACAGCTGTGGCATTAATAGAAAGTAAACAGATTTGTAATGTTTCCAAACCTTCTTGTGTAAAAGTTAGCGATGCAGACTTTGAATTTCCCTCCTTGCAAATGTTGATCCACTGGCCTGGTTTGAGGTGACTGTCCCTGAATCACTTTTACGTTATCGATGCTGAGCTCCAACCTGAGAAAGTCAAGACGGTTTCATCAAAGGTTCAAATTTTAATTGAGATAAATGTACAAAAATAGGACAACTCTTACCCTGTTGGCCTCTTTACTGCAGACAAGTAGTGCCAGCTTCCATCACTGTACCTTTTATCCGACCTCAAGGTATAATTATCGCTATTAAATACTACATAGCCATCAGCCAGGGACAGCTGGACAGCGGCGGAGCCCTGCAGAAGATCAGATAATACTAATAGAGTCATCATCACTTTCTTAATTGCCGTTTTAAAGCAGGATGTGAGGCGTGTAGGGTTTACCTGAGAGCTGCTCCTGAGAAGAGTACCATGTGTGTCTGTGCTCCTGAAGCCCAGAGAGACTCTGACTGGATGTTGATCAAAGACAGACGGGGAATCAATAGACAGAGCTGAGTACAGCGTAGCTGAGCGAACGCCCTACACAAGTCAGAAACACAACAGCATTAGGTCATATTCTCAATGTTCAGCCCAATGCATGAAGCAGCCTTGAATCTCTTTTTGGGTTGTGTTTAGTAGGTAACCCACATATTGCAAAATCTTGCTGCCTGATGACCTATCCTTATCTTAACCATTGGAGGTCAATGCCTAACCTTAACCACTGGAGGCCAATGCCTAACCTGAACCATTGGAGGTCAATGCCTAAACGTAACCATTCAAGGTCAATGCCTAACCTGAACCATTGGAGGTCAATGCCTAACCTTAACCACTGGAGGCCAATGCCTAACCTGAACCATTGGAGGTCAATGCCTAAACGGAACCATTCAAGGTCAATGCCTAACCTGAACCATTGGAGGTCAATGCCTAACCTTAACCACTGGAGGCCAATGCCTAACCTGAACCATTGGAGGTCAATGCCTAACCTTAACCACTGGAGGCCAATGCCTAACCTGAACCATTGGAGGTCAATGCCTAAACGTAACCATTCAAGGTCAATGCCTAACCTTAACTATTCAAGGTCAATACCTAACCTTAACTGTTCAAGGTCAATGCCTAACCTTAACTGTTCGAGGTCAATGCCTTATCTTAACCATTCAAGGTCAATGCCTAACCTTAACCGTTCGAGGTCAATGCCTCACCTTAACCATTCAAGGCCAATGCTTAACCTTAACCGTTCGAGGTCAATGCCTAACCTTAACCATTCAAGGTCAATGCCTAACCTTAACCGTTCGAGGTCAATGACTAACCTTAACCGTTCAAGGTCAATGCCTAACCTTAAATATTCAATGTCAATGCCTTAACCATCTCCTGAGAGTTTTGCAACTTGTGGGCTACCTTCTAGGCCCTACCCTCTTTTTGGTAGTTTACCAGTAGTGAGATTGGACATCCAGCGCTGACACCGATCGTCCTGTTGTACGCAACGATCTCAGCGCCTACTGTCAGGTGATCCACACATCCTCTCAGCGGTGGAGCTGTGATGTTGTGTCTGAGATTCAAACAGAAAACAGTACAAAAGGCTAATCTCACGAGCTAAAGCTGTGAATGCTGCATGCGTCTGTTTTGTTACCTCTGTCTGAGCGGTGCTGGTAGACCTCCGATGTAATAACTCTTGTAGTTTGTACGATTGTGATCTGTGGAGATCTGCTGTGGTCCGTAGTGCACAACAAACCTGTTTGCAACAATGATTGCAAAGTGTTTGTCCTGAGATAGGACACACAGTTTTAATAGAACAGTTCATAAATGGATTCAGAAAGCTTGCACTGCTTGATGCTCATCAAGTATTTTAGATGATCTTACAGATAGAGACACTTTTTCAGCACTCTGAACTCTGAGCTCTCGGCCTGCTTGCTGCCCTCGAAGCACCAGGAATCCTCTCTCCACAAACACACAGAAAAAAGTCTCCTGTGGCAGATAAAACACAAAATCACGTCATATGTTTAGCATCACATATAGCCAGTAAAATATTCCCCTCTGCTGTTTTTCAATTAGAAACATCATACTTCAATCCCGATGTAGAACAGCAAGGCGTTTGTCTCTTGGCTGTTTGTGTGGAATTTGAACAGTCTTTTCTTCTTATTGTCCGGCTCCTTTATGAACGCCATGCGGTAACCTGTTCCCTCGTAATAATCAGACACCTTTGACTGGGGAACCCTGAACAAATAAAGAAGGATTTCATCATTATTTGATAGTCATTGTAACAACACACCTTTGAAACCTTTTTAATGCTTACTTCACAGTAGGCTGGTTTGCATCCATATTGCTTGCACGCTTGTAGTTGAACAGGCCAACAGGATCGTCATTTATGTAGGAGAGTTTCATTGCTCCTCTGTACTTGGGGTAATTCAGCTCCACTGGAGGCTACAAGAAACAAGAGAAGACACACTGAAAATGTTAACGTGAATGGATGAGTTCGCTGAGAATATTTTCATGATACTGGACAGTGATATTTCCCTGCAGTATAAAGATGATTGCTCACATTGAATTTGTGATTGTCCATAATAATTTCTGGCCCATATCCTCTAATAAAAGCTCAATGCTGTCTGGTATTTCAACTCACTCCCATCATCTTCCTCCTGAACGTTTTCCCACAAGAGGATGGTGGAGAACTTCTTTACTGCACTCAGCTTCACAAAATTGTCTATTAGATATTTGACATGAATCCATGAATTTATAGTTCATGTAACTTATATATGGAAGCCCATTTCGGCCAAGAAAAGAAAAGGAAGGTTGATGAAAAGTTGGGCATGATGAAAATTAAAAAACAATAATGATAAGTAACAATTACCATTATTACCATAGTCCAAAACTATGGTAACTATAAAGTAAACATTATGAGGTATTAAATCTACACTATGCATTACTAACAGGCGGCTACCTCCGGATCTGAAAAGTGAAGACAATGCTGAAGTGCCTTAAACCTGCATTCATTCTAACAGCCAGCAGGGGGCGACTCCTCTGGTTGCTAAAAGAAGTCTGATTGTATAGAAGTCTATGAGAAAATGAGCCTACTTCTCACTTGATTTATTACCTCAGTAAACATTGTAAACATGAGTTTATGGTCTCAATCGCTAGTTTCAAGTCTTCTTCAATGCAGCATGATGTTCATTTAGTAAATTATGGTCCCATTTAGAGTTAAATAGACCATAAAGCAGGGGATGCTTTAGGGCGTGGCTACCTTGTGATTGACAGGTCACTACCATGGCGTTGTCCGATCTGGGAGTTGTCCGTGTTTTCGTCTTAGAACTTCAACCCTTTCACCTTTTTCCTAAAAATATCTTATTCAGTGTTCGGTTGTACTTAGCTCCACCCAAGATGACGTCGGCCAAAAACCAAGATGGCGACAGCCGAAATGCTTCAAAACCAGCCCATAAACAAATGTGTGACGTCACGGTGACTACGTCTACTTCTTATATACAATCTATGCTTGCTAAGTCACAGTTTGACTAAATGAATTATGAAATACTAAGTCAAAATTATTAGATACTAAATCAAATTATGAGATTGTAAATCAAAATTACTGAGACTTTGCAATTCCCACTGGGTGCCAATTCAAATCAATAAGTGCCTTGTTTGTTTCTATCAGCGTCAAAATTAAATATCGTTACCGTAAAGTTGTCAGGATAGCCGCCCACGTAGAAAACAACACCGTCTGGATCCAGTTGGAGGACGCCGGTTGTTGTATTTGGAAGGTTACGTTTAGGAGGAAGGCTGACTGGCTTCTCTGATGTGAACTTCTGCGTGATGTTAACTTCAGCGTCTTGGTAAACTCTGCAGGAAATGTTGAAACACAGAAATAATCTATTATTACATGTACACTTGATGGAGGAGGAAGTGTGGTACTTTCCCCATTAAAAAAAAATCCATATTCACTATCTAAACTTCCATATTGTGCATAAAGTACCTGTGGAAGACAACCCTGTCAAAGACTGAGGAGTTCACATTGGTGGTTGTTGTTATTTGGCTGGTTTCCATCTCATGGACAACTCCGCCTAACTTGTAGACACAAATCAACACTTTTCTTCTGATAGCCATCCCAACGTAGTCTCCGGAAGCCTGAAAATGAAAGAAGAGCATAAAAATGATAAATATTTAAAAATGTTCTGTCACTCAAAATCTCCTCCTGCCACTAGTACTCGACAGGTTTGTCAGCTGTATTTCTGTATTTTAGGAAGCAGACACACTCACATCCTTGTTGCCCAGGTAGAAAACAAAGAAGCTGGCGTCTCTGTGTTTGTTCTGGCGTCGCTTTCGTCTGTTGTCAGCCTTGGAAGAATTATTTTGATGGCGATTGAGAAGCAGATCGACGGCTGTAAACGCTTTTATGTCTTCGAGGTTCCTCGGAAGACGAAGCTCAATGTGACCTTTTCCGTTGAAAGTGGTGGCAACCGAGAGCTGTGGGAAGATCAGTCGAGGTTGAGATTATTGGTGTAAATATAGATTCATGAAAAAGATGTTTTGTTGTGTGAAACCTGCAATAACGTATTTTGTTTTTGGCCACTTGGGGGCAGTGGAAACAAGCTGTGAACTTAGGTTCACTGATATATTATCACTTTCTAAGTTCATGAGTGCATTGACCGTCCAAAACCTGCCTGTTCAGAACAGACGGATTGATGGTCTGCGATTTTGCTGCTCGCAGCTTTCTTGAGAATAGAAGCTGGTTGGCCATAAACAACAAATTTGAATGAATGCTTTACCCTGTTAACAAAGTTTCTTGTCTCCTCTATCACATCCTTGATTCTCCTGATGCTTTCTGTCATGTTGTCACTAGGAGACACCTTCGCACCGAGAGCCTCAACTCGTGTGATTTTGTCTCTCAACACAGGGAGGGCTGCTTTCAAGTTCTTCACTGAACAGACAGAAAACAAACAGAACAATATCATTATATTCCAGCTGCAAGATGACATCTAATGACAGGAACATCGTGTAAAAATGATTTCTGCCATTAAATACTCACATGCCTGGTCTGCCTCACCCAACATATCATCTATATTCCCACTGACATTAGTCAGAGTTATTCTCTCCACGTCCTGGCTCATATTCCTCAGTTTCTCTGTCATATCACTGACTGTGAAGGTTGACGCTGAGGCAGCTGTTTTCGCAGACTCTATCAGGATGTCTGTGTCATCTGAAATCAAAAGACCACTTTGATCTACCTTGGTGCAGGTACAGTGTGTAATCTTTTCTTGTCAAGTGATCCACCGACCTCCTCTGATCTCTTTGAGGTCGTCACTGACGGTTGACATGTCCCTTCTCAGTGATTCTCCTTTTTCCGTTTGGTTATTCACGCCATCTTTGAGGGTGTTCGCCGTGTGTGACAGCACTGTTCAAAAGAAATGGAAAAGTTTTTTTAACTTTTGTGCGTTCTGAACTAATATAATGTATCTGATGTTTACGCACTTTTAAAGTCACTCTGAGTCTCGTTGGCTTCTGTCCGTAAATGAGTTGAATTATCTTTGAGTCCTTCGGCCCTGTTGACCAGACCTCCCTTCTTCACCTCCTAATTAACAGAATCAGAATCATATTCATATTTTCTATTATTAAACATTCAAGTTACATTACTAATAGCACCGAGGTTACCTTTAAGGCTTCATCAGCAGCCTCTCTGGACTCATTTGCTGCCATCTCTGCCTCTTCTAAGGCATTTATGATGCTGTTATAAGCTCCTATACCCAGCACACTGAGCAGGTCACTACTGTTGGTGGCATTTTGAAGCACTCTGCAGTAACATATAGCATGATTGTGTATTATTGTCAACATATACACACAGTATTCACTTTCCTCTGCTTCACACTCACTGTTGGAGTTCTGCTGCCTCTCTGTTGAGCTCCTCTGCGTGCTCCTCAGCTTTGGTCATGATTTCCATCATTCGGAAGATATCGTTTAACTTCTTAAAGAGTGGCAGCTTTGCACCGTCTAGCTGAGCCGCATGATTCTCAAATTCCTGCAATTTACACACAATCAATTGAGTTTGCACTAGGTAAGGGTGATACCAAACTTTTTGTTACAATTTCAACGATACTGATCATTTCTTAAATGAGTGATTTTTCAAAATAATGGTCATTTTTAGAAAAAAACAAACAAACACAAAGATCATTACCCTTAAAGGCAAATCACATGACGCACACCGGACATTAATAACCAGCCCGGTCGTACGATAAGACGTAGGAATGACACGATAATTCGCAAGGCATTTAGCGTGCAATATGTATACTTATAATGCTATTTTTGCTTTTGTCGTGTCATTTGTACGCTATGTAGTCTGTACTGACTGCAGTGTCAACACATCTGCGTAAATATGCTACACTCGTTTTTTGGTTTTTTTTGGTAAATAACATTAGAGACGTTTGTGACGTGTTTTCCGTATTCGTGTTAAGTTGTTTACGTATCTATTATACTTAGATTACTTACTTATTCCAAGCCCAACCATGATGATTTTCCTAAACCTAAGTGAGGGGTTTTGTTGCCTAAACCTAACTGCAGACGTTACTGTGGTTTTGTTGCGTGGTAAAAAATGACATGCGAAAACCCTAAAACGCTTTTTCATGACACACAGAATATTGTGCTATTTATACAACTACTCGTGAGGTCGGGTTGTAATAACAAATATCTTACAAAAGCAGATATTAGTACAATTAAATAAAAATGTTTGTACTAATAAGTGTAAAAGAAAATCCAGTATTTTACAAAAATACTAGGATTAAATAAGTCTCCATATGGCTTTCAGGGTGTGTTGTTTTTAAATGTTTGAAGAGCATTTTATAGTCACAAATATTTCTTCTTGCTGTATTTTTATCTACAGGTGAATAACACCACACCACGCTACATTTCCTTTCTGCCATTCTCACCTGTTGTGATGTAGAAGTGTGTGACTTCTGAGGTCATGTGACAGGGCTGTTTCCGCACCAATATTAAACAAAAGTAGGCTACTGAAAATGTTTGGAAGGGATGCAGCCACCCATGTTTGTAGTTATATAATTTTATTATCTATATTTTTTTAAAGGAATTAATACCAAATGAGTAGCTTGTGAGTATTGAAGTAACGATCCTGCCGTATTGATCCGCACATCCCTAGTTTGCACACTTGTCTTATAGATTCATAGTGATAAAAGATGCCTGCTTACTCTTTTAATTTCCTCGAGCATTAAAAAGACGTCGCTGATATTCTTCAGCAGATCTTTAGTCATTTCAGTCCCGGGAAGGAGAAGACTTTGTTCTCTCTCCAGCTGAGTTTGAAGATGCTGTCAAATGAACAAACAAAGAGATGTGAAAAACGTCACTGCAGAGTTAGAAATGTATGAAAGGACGAATGCCAGCTGTGTTCCACATCACCTCCAGATGTTGTAGGGCAGTACGGCCCTTCAGGTTAAGGCCCCGTGTCCTGTTGACTCTTTCCTCGGAGTCTGACAGCAGCTCAGCCGCCTCCCTCAGAGACTCTGCAGTCTGATTTAATACAGCCTGGTTGGTTTCTACAGGATCCAACATGTTGTTCCTTATTATGTCCAACACTGAGGAGAAAACACAGACTTTGGAGTTTACACGTTGAGACTACATTAATGTTCATTTTTAGGGTTGTATATATCATAATCTTTGGATGTCAGTATCCATCTGTTCCTCAACAACCAGAGCTGTATACAAATATTACTAATTTTGCCCTGCAATTACTTAGCTTGTCTTAGCGCAGGCAATTCTTACACACTGCATTATTATTTCTATATTACCAACGTAATCAATCCGTATGTAATCCGCGTAATCGTGAGCCAGCAAAGGTGAGGTAGTATGAAGAGTGGCAAAGTCCACGTAGGGAGGAGGTCGGGGTGG
Organism: Sebastes fasciatus; assembly: GCF_043250625.1. Classification (NCBI taxonomy): domain Eukaryota; kingdom Metazoa; phylum Chordata; class Actinopteri; order Perciformes; family Sebastidae; genus Sebastes; species Sebastes fasciatus. The sequence goes on along the minus strand of NC_133799.1, from coordinate 25,313,426 downwards.
ATTGCTGGCTCTAAAACAACACCAGAATTTCCCCCGGGAGACCGCGTGAAACAAGTCAACGTTGATTTATTTGTCACGTAACTTCCGTACTTAAGTAACGTCACTTCTGTAGGTATTTTAACTCAAACTACGATCTTTTCTTAAACCTAACTAAGTCGTTTTGTTTCATAAACACTGCAGGGGCTTGCGCGGGCGCACCATTCAGAATAAGGCCTAACTCAGAATATCCAAACGGAATATGCTGTTTACATGACCTGTACCAAATTCACAATATTCTCTTGTTCAGAATAATATTGGAATATTAGTATGCATGTAAACGTAGTCAATGTTAAGTGAATGGGGTTTGCGTCAGAGTGACGAGCCAAACACCAGGTGCACCTCTTTATCCATAAACTGAATTTAATCTCTATCCCAGAAATCAATAAATGAATACATTTAAAATGAATCTCACGTTTGTGTGCGTCCTCCTGCTCTCTGCCAGCTCCGTCTCTCTGAGCTGTGCAGCCTCTCTCTCTCATTTCCTGCACGATGCGCTGAGCCTCCGCCATCATCCCGGCTTTGTCGTCTTCAAAGAGAGCGACTGGCTCTTCAGGTTTCACCTCAATATTCTGCTTTATTAAATCTGACAGAACACAATAACAGAAACACTTTAACTTGTCATTCAGTTTCCTTTACAAATCCCACAAAGTCATTGAGATGTCGGGCCCAATCTGACATCTGCCAGCTGGCAGAACAGTGGTGTAATGTCACAACAATGTAAACACAAAAGCATATTATATTAATATTAATTGACCTTGTATTGCTGTGAGGAAAGCTTCAGCTCCAGAGAGAAGGTCCTCTGCCTTTAACTTTGTTCCATTCGAGTTCTGCACGATCTTCTCCAGATCTGATGCGGTTTTAAATATCTGGAAAGTTGATAATAATTTAAAGATTGTCATGGCTTTTCACGTATTTTCACATCATTTTTATGTACATTAATTGTTTACATGCTGCACTAATTAATTCATAAAACTCAACAGGGTTAAGATGAGCTGTTCATTCCTCTCAGATGATGTAATTACTTTATAAAAATACCTCCTGCCTTATTTAAACAATAATTCATTTACAATTTCATTAAAAAATTGCAATTATCCTCCTAAACTTGTGATGGAGTTTCAGTTTGATTCACTGAGGAAGTTTCACTCCAGGTACCTTGTCAGTCAGTTGACTGAAGTTATCTCTGATAAAATCCACATCTGCTTCCAGCTGTTCGACCTTTGGGTCCAGGTGTCTCACTGCAGTGCCGTACCTCCCAACTAGAATCTACAAAACAAGGAAGGTGAGAAGAGCCTGAACAGGGAGAAACATTGTTGTGTGAACAGACATTGGGATCTTTTTTTCTTTTGGCATGCTCTTTATAGAAAATGTTTTAGAGGAAAGTTCATAACTACACTCACAGAAACCTAAAACCTGCATGAACTGTACCTTTGTTTCAGAGATTTTGGGCTCCAGGTCATTCATGGAGAGTGAACCGGGGCCATTAGTGACGTTCTGCAGCTGCTGCTTCAGCGGAGCCAGGACGTCGTCCATCTTCTCCAAGTCAACCAGTAAGGAGACAGTACAGCCATCACATTCTGTCAGTAAACACAAAGAGAGGATGAATAATACAATCTAATTTTATTAATGTAACTCTTCATGTCAAAACATGACTGTTAGATGAATCTTCAACACAAACTCACCATGGCAGTGAGCACCGCAGCTGCTGTTACCAGATGTGATGCACTCTGTTAAAAAGGAAAGTTTATCAAAGTGGAATTTCATCACATTAAGACCAGTTTACTAGTCATGAGCAGTACTACTCAGTTGTATAATATCTTCTGAGAAAATAAACCCTCAGCTCGGGCTTTGAGACTACAAATTCATACCAAAAAAGCCTGCGTTACTTACAGTAGCATGGAGTTAACATGGGTATTTATTAGGCAGAAATTGGTTGCATTATGGGAAATGTATGCTCATTTTTTTTCTGAACTGTGGACCAAAAGTCAGGAAATGTTTTGTTTTTTTAATTGTCTCTTGTAAGTCCTCCAACTTTATGGCAGTCCAATCTTAAAGGTAGCCTATAATATGCAGGACTTTCCAGAAACAACAATTTATAGACTCATACAAAAATAATCCCTTTATTATGTATGCCTTTAAATCACCTACCCCTTCAAAACATAGTAACTATAAGAAATTGTAATGAATGGCTCTCGGTAAGGGATGATAAACACACATATTAGTAAAACTGATGGTTATGACTTTCTGTTTAACTGAAAGCAGTTTCTAACAAACTTTTATTTGTCTGTATTTGTGTAAAAATGTATATTTACCTCCAGTGAGAGAATCACAAATGTTCAAGCCGTCCTTGCAGTTACAGGGCTTGCAGCTGCCTCCGTACCACATTGGACTGCCGTAGTAACCAAACGCACATCTGACAGAGAGGAGAAACAAGAGAGAAAGCTGCTTTTTCAGCTTTCATATATTTATTGTTCAGCCCTACATGCTTATATAATTAATGTGACTTCCATTGAGCAGTAGACATCAGGGATCAGGATGTAACATTTTGTTGCACTGATAATAATCTTGAGATGTAAATTATGCTTGTATTGTCTTGTGTTGGTTGTGTGTCACTTCTCAACCCAGTCGCCAGGAAAGAATGTTGGCATTGTATATTTCTGCAAACCACGGATAGGTTGAATGTCGATGTTTTTGCATTCGATCAGAGCAAGTGATGTAGGACAATGAGCAACCATTATTGAAAGGTATGGTATAATAACGAGTAAAACAAACAAACACAGGACTTTCACCCAGGAGAGCGCTGTTGATGTCCCATATGATACCAGAAGTAAACGTTGAGTTAACGCTTCTTACGTTGGGCGGTTGTTATTTATTTATTTAAGGTTACGTTGTTACATTATTATTTTAACACAAACGATAACCGTTTTTCTAATCTTAACCAACTATTTTTTTTGCCTAAACCTAACCAATCGTTTCACAAAGTTAACCACGTGGCGTTGTGCGCTTCTGCAAGTATGATACGTATTTATGAAACATATTTTTGGTTCAGAAACGTCGATATTCAACATATCCTGTGGCTTGCAGAAACTTACAATGGCAACGTTTTTTTTCTGGCGACTGGGTTGCACTTCTTGAGCAACAGACACACCTCTCACATCTGGCTCCACTGTAACCTCGTTTACACAAACATTCAACTGCTCCTGAGCCGACGTCCAGACAGGCCAGAGCAAAACTGCAGAGAGACATAAAAAGATCTTCAAACTGATGCAGAGCAAAGAATCAGTTGAGCTATACAGTAGGTAATAATAAAAAGAGACTGACTTGTTCCATGTAAAGGGGCACGGACAGGCACGGCAGGCCCTGTTGGCTGCGTTTCCATAGTAACCCTCTTTACACCGTTCACAGCGGTCCCCGATGGCGTCGAACTGACAGTTCTGGAGGTCGATTAGATCAAACATGACATGAACAACATGTTTTGTGCCTGGTTTGTCCCACAAATGCCACAATCTTTTAGTGTGTAAATCAACAATCACGCCATCGTGTATGTTTGTGTGTATGAGAGAGCACCAACCACGCAGTTCCCTGTTTGCTCATCACACTCGTTGGAGAGTCCGTTGCAGCTACACGACACACACTGACCCCTGTACGGTCCGGTCCACTCTCTGTAGAAGCCAGAGCTGCACTTCTGCATACAGTATATACACACAGAGAGCTGAACAGTCGACTCACTGTGGGATAATTAACACAAACAAACACTCTCCAGCTGCTCAGGAGAAACCATTATCACTATGTAATCACGCTGCAGAGTGATTAACGGCAAGAACATGTTGATTTAATCATATTAATTACATACGTATCAGATGCATTTGTCACTAAGAGAATACATTATCTCTCCACTGGTCTGAGTTGTAAATCAGGGTGTGACATGGAAACAGAAAGAAACACACATGGTGATACAGTATACAGTGATGGAGGAAGTATTCAGATCATTTACTTCAGTAAAGGTACTAATACCACACTGAACATACTCCACTACAAGTAAGAGTCTTGCATTCAAAACCTTACTGAAGTAAAAGTATGTAAGTATTATCAGCAAAATGTACTCAAAGTATGAAAAGTAAAAGTATTCATTGTGCGGTAAAATGTTCCCGGTCAGTGTTTTACTATTATATCTGATGTTTCTGGACTTATATTACTGCTGCCCACCAAAGTTAGACTACATTTTGGCAAGGAATACCTTGCATGGACATTTTCAAAGGGGTCCCTTGACCTCTGACCTCAAGATATGTGAATGTAAATGGGTTCTATGGGTACCCACGAGTCTCCCCTTTACAGACATGCCCACTTTATGATAATCACATGCAGTTTTTTGCATGCAGTATAAATGTTATGTATGGTGTGTTTGAATATTTCTCCATACTGGGGTCCCTAAACAGTCTTGAAATTACACAAATTGGGTATCACTGTAAAGCTGAGACTCTTGTGGATCCACTGAGCTCAACTGTATTCATGTGTGATGATTTTAGTCCCCATAGGAGCCATTTCATTGTAGTGAGACCATTTTTGAAATTGACCTCACTGTATAAAATGACCTGTGGTGACCCCTATGGGTACCCACAAGTCTCCCCTTTACAGACATGCCAACTTTATGACAATCACATGCAGTTTGGGGCAAAAACAATGCAGTTTGCATGCAGTATAACATTTTAGTGCATTTCTAAATTTTTAACAGGCCTGGAAATAAACTGTTGGCTATTAATACTGAACTAGTAACAGAGTTTGAAAACAAACATAGTCATTGTCCTGTATGAAAACACCCCTGTGTAAGTGGACTACTTGATTACTATAAGCAAATTATTTAAACAGTATTTGTATAGGAATGATTTTGTCCCAAGCTTTTTGATCGTTATGAGCACTTTCCACTGTATATATAAAAACCCAACAATGTGCTGCATTACCTGAGTGATAGCGCCTGCTGCTGTCTGGTTGCTGAAGGAAGGATCACAGAACTTTTTCGTGCTGTGTGTCCTCAGATGGATCTGACTGTGTCTGTCATGCCTACACGTTGAGCGTTTCTCAGTAGAGCTGCTAACCGGAGCAAAGCAAAGCAAAAACAACCACACTACGCTGCAAAGCAAAGATATATTCCACTGCATTATCAGTTATTCAGTCAGCCATGTGAGTCTAGCAGTGAACAAAAACTTCCTCTCTCTCGCTCTCTCAGAGAGCTCCTCCTCCTCCCAGTCCAGGTGAACCCTGCAGCAGGTGAACCTTGGAGCTGTTCATGTGAGACGCATTAAGAAAAGCGGGATGGTTAGTAAGGTAACAGTAAGCGTGGATCAGTGTAACGTACAGTGAGGCTCAAGGTCCAGTGAGGTGTGGTTGAACTTGCTGACATTAAGATCAGTAGGAAGCCGTAGAGACTGAACTGTGTTTGGTTGAACAAAGCAACATGCAGATCAACTGACAAATATACACTTAGAAGAAAATCCCTTTATTATCAGTCAGTCCAGAAGTTACAGTAGACATTAAGGTTGATCCAGTAAGTAAAATATTGTTTATAATGGTAGAAAAAAATGCAGACAAAAATTAACTTTATTTGCATTGAAAATACAAAGCACCATTTAATTTGTTCTGTCTCAAACACATTCAAGTTGAGGCCTAAACGTGTACTGTAAGTGTCACTGTAACAAAAATAATAAAAGTTTTGCAGTCTGGAGATATAACAAGAGAGTTAAAAATATACGGTAGCAAACAATACTCAGTCAATTATTCAGTATCCAGAAGAGTGAGTGATCAAAGGGTTAGCATAATGGCAATGAATCATTTATTTATTGCTAATTTTTAAAAACACAACTGTGGAACTGTGGCTACAAGCTTTAGCTAAAGTTCTCTTTGGCATTAGCAAAAATGCCATAAAGAAGAAGAGCCATGACTCAGTGAACTGACTCAGTAATGTCTATTATACAGCAAGTTTGCTAATATTTGCTCAAATTAGCCACTATTAGGTTAAATCAGGGGTCTCCAACCTTTTTTCTTCTGAGAGTTAATTTGACAAAAATGATAGTGCCCAAGAGCGACTCATAGCACCAATCAATCAATTTGTACATCACCAATAGCAGACATAATTTCTGTCTTACTTTTATGGTGCTTTAATAACGTTACAGCCACCACAGTCATCACCTGTATTACAATCTCGCCATAGGCAAATAGCTTTTTGTGTTTCATTATGATGTATTTCACTATACGAAGCATCTGCTGCTGCGTTGGTCTTCTTCGTCAGTTTGGTAAACAGAGGCTGTTCTTTAAGCATTATTTTCAGCTCTTTTACCTTCTCTGTTCGTAAACTGCTATCGGTCTGAAAGATTGGATAGAAAAAGTGACTTTGAGTCAATGTTATGTACATATTGTTTGAATCTATAGCGAGCCACTCAGAAACTTGCTTGTGAGGGTTAAAGGTTGTAGTAGCAAAATTAGAGAAATTCACATTTTCATTTGAAAGTGGAGATGTGTTATTACTTCTTTCCAAAGTTACATAGTCTTACTTGATTTATTTAAATTGCAGTTTTTCATATTTGGTGAGTTAGACTAATTGATTAAATTTAGGAAGGCTAATATTTTCTCTGGCCACAGGCTGGCGTGTGTACTACGTCCCTGAGAGAAGCAATGTGTTCACTGTAAAAGCTACAACACTATACTGGGTAAAAATAATTGTTTTCGAGTGTTTTGTGAATGATGAATTAAAAAATGGTTACATTTATTTATTAAGCGAATACAGAGCTGGGGGACATTTTTCAGGTTCCCATGAGGAGGTCATTGCTATGTTCCTCAGTTCTATATATATCGCACATATCGGGAACCTCATAACTAACTTGTTATCTAATCATAATCACAAAATCTACATTTACTTTTTTTATTTTGTGGTCCAAAGGCCACATTTACCTTGCTGTCTCCAAATCAAACCAAATCATCAAAAATATAGAACATTGTTTTTCAATCGTATGGCATGCAGCAATCAAACATGCTGGGTAATTTTGTGGATCAAACCCAACCCAAACCCAAAGAGTATGAGTCAAGTTTAAGTAAAATGTTATCCACAAAACCACCCAGACTCTGTCATATTCTCTGCCTGGTCAGCTTTGTAACATTTTTTTAGAGACCATAAAATCAAATAAAATTATAATATTCCAACAAAAAAATGGTTAATATTTATGAAATATTCTAACTTGAAACAGATCAAATTTGATTCAAACTAAATAGGAGGGTTAATGTGTGTTAACAGAATATTGAACTGGGGAACTTAGGATCTTTGGAACATAGATACGCTCCCCATATGAGCACAAAACATCTACAGTGTCAGAAAGGTTCAGCAGGAGGTTCAGGAAATATGGACGACAGGAGTGTTTTAGAAATGACATGGGCTGTTAAAGCAATGAGTGATGTTGTTTTCTGACGGTCCAGTGGAAGAGTTCAGCATTAACACACGACTGAAGCATCTGATCAGGATCATAGAATAGGGTACAAGGCGTAGCTCGCGATTCCACACGTGTTTCTGCCGTCTCGGACCATTCGCATGTAGCCGCCTTCTCCCCAACTGCTACCCCAACTAAGAAAAAAACAAACACTTTTAGACTACATGTGATATATGATAGAAAATGTAGTATTCGACAAAATCAACCCATGTTATTCTACATGTGGAGGGTTTTTCTGACCTGTTCTTGATGATCCAGAAGTCTTGGCCTCCTTCAGAGCCGTAACCAACCAGCAGCACCGCGTGACTCAGATTGTTCGGGTTACAGAGGGGCTCATCGTATATTCCTGCAAAGGAAATTTCAACCTACGTTAATGTGTTGTTTGGCCACTTGGGGGAAGCATAAACAAGCAACATTTACATCGTATTATCAACTTTTGTTGCTTATTTACACAGCCAACAGATTAATTAATTTGGAGTCATGTTTATGTCCACCTGATGTCAATATTCACTTTTAGATCTGTTTTTGGTCTCCACCAACTCCTAATTATCTGTCTTTTTAGCTGCTAAATGCTGCACTATGTTCACCAGCTAGTTGTTAATTTTGTCTGTTGTTTTGGGCAACATATCCTCATATAATGGTTCGTATGATTCTTACGAAAAGTTAATCCTCATTTTTTACTTGTATTACAAACAAATTGATTTTGTGGGATATATATGAATTACAGTAAAGTTGTGGACCAAAACACTGAGCTGAAAGACGTTTCAAAGCTCTCTCTGTGTTTGTCACTATGAGCAACATATTTCACATAGACATAGTAATTTGATTCCATTCTTAGTATGAAAATATTGATTACAACAACTCACTGACAACGATTGTACAGAGGGAGTATTTTACTGTTAACCTGAGCTGTAGAACAGGAAGCTTGAATGATCTGCATCAATAGCTACTGTGATTGGACCGATGGTTGCCACGGCGTCAGCCAGAGCCTGCTCGTCTCCTTTAGGTATGAACCTGTAGTCCTTGATATGAGCTACTGCACGTCTGCTGTCGTAGTAACAGGGCTGGGTGTCCTGGTGAGAGAAACACAGAGCTAAACGTTAATAATAATCATTAACTGGTTGTAACTGTTCTAATGGAGGCGGAGCCAGCGGGTCGAGCCTCACCACTGAGGTGTACGGGTAGGCGCTGGTCGACTGCAGCCCGTTGTTGACCACGTAGTCGTAGGCGTTGGCCATCCAGGCCCCATTGCAGCCATAGGTACCATAAGCTCTGGAGCAGTCCACCAGGTTTTGTTCACTCAGAGACACAAGCTGGCCTGTCCTCTTGTATATTTGTCCCTCGATGGCTCCCGTAGTGCTGAAGGCCCAGCAGGAGCCACAGTAACCCTGTGAAGAACATTTAAAACATACAGTAGATGTGAAGGTGTTCATGATTCAGGCTGGATACTGAAAATTAATTTAGAAATGTCTTACCTGGTCTTTCACCTCAGTGACATAACCCATGTTCCTGTAGTCCACAAAATAAGCATCTAACTTCCTGGCATTGATACGCAGTCGTCGTCCCGAGACCGTCTTCCCTCTCTGCACGAACTGGGCGTCTATCATGGCTCCTTGCAGAACCTGGTACTCTTGTCTCGTCTACATATGGAGAACATAAAGAAGATTGTTTACCAATAAGTCATGTTATGGAGTTGTCCAGGCTGTTCTCATATACTGCTCCTAGCTATACCTACAAAAAGTAATGCACTGTAATTCATACATAAAACAGTTTATCAATTTCTGTGTAAATCACATAATCGTGAGCCAGGACAGGTGACATACTATATGGAGTGACAAAGACTGCGTAGTGAGGAGGTCGGGGTGGACGGGTGGGTCAAACAAACTCAGGACTTTGTGTCAATTTTGGCGGCCCCTGTGGACAAAAGCGGTAGTGTTTCCGAGCACCAGGGTCCCTTTAAAAAACACTCTAATTTCACTGCAGCAGGGTCTGACAATCTGTCCCACTCAGTCCTGCGTCTGGTTCTCCCGTGCATCCCTTCCCTCCAGCGGGCCCAGCAATACGGCCTGACAGGCATTAAGAATAACTATATAGAAACAGCCAATCTTCTCGCTGGTGGTCTTGTTTACTTACAAAGTTCTTGTAGTAACTTTAAAATACTTTGATTTGAGGTTGTAGGCAGTGGAGCTTTTATCATAGAGAAGAAAACACTGCTCCTCACCAGGTCTCCATATTTATTCATGGCCATAGCGAACGGCCTCATCCCCATGAAGAACCCTTGATTATTGTCTTCAATCATCTGTTTGTTCTCCTCCCAGATGGCCCTCCTCTGCATGTCGTCCTGCAGGATAACACAGAAAGAAAGACTCCAGTGAATCAGAGCTTTTACTGTTGCTGCTTGTATTTTAGACGTGCAGTCGGTCTCACCATGTCTTCGTGGGTAACGCCATGGCTGCTCTTCCAGATGTCCCACTCGGTCAGGACCACTTCGTCCGACTCGGAGGCCACGTACTGCGGGCCGAACAGCAGGACGGAGAGCAGAGCAGCTCGCAGCAGGAAGCTGGTCTGCTGGACTACAAGGACAAGAGCATCACAGAGGAGTCACTGAACCTAAACAAACTGTTCTTATCACAGTTTGTCAATTGTTCTGTTGTTTACTGCTAAATAAATAAAATACGCAAAATACGCAAGTCTCAAGTCAAGTCCTAAGTCAAGTCTCAGATCAAGACTGACAAGTCACAAGTCAAGACCCAAGTCAAGTCTCAAGTCAAGACTGTCAAGTCTCAGATCAAGACTGACAAGTCACAAGTCAAGACCCAAGTCAAGTCTCAAGTCAAGACTGACAAGTCACAAGTCAAGACCCAAGTCAAGTCTCAAGTCAAGACTGACAAGTCACAAGTCAAGACCCAAGTCAAGTCTCAAGTCAAGACTGACAAGTCACAAGTCAAGACCCAAGTCAAGTCTCAGATCAAGACTGACAAGTCACAAGTCAAGACCCAAGTCAAGTCTCAAGTCAAGACTGACAAGTCACAAGTCAAGACCCAAGTCAAGTCTCAAGTCAAGACCAAAGTCAAGTCTCAAGTCAAGACTGACAAGTCTCAAGTCAAGACCCAAGTCAAGTCACAAGTCAAGACTGACAAGTCTCAAGTCAAGACCCAAGTCAAGTCTCAAGTCAAGACCAAAGTCAAGTCTCAAGTCAAGACTGACAAGTCTCAAGTCAAGACCCAAGTCAAGTCTCAAGTCAAGACTGACAAGTCACAAGTCAAGACCCAAGTCAAGTCTCAAGTCAAGACCAAAGTCAAGTCTCAAGTCAAGACTGACAAGTCTCAAGTCAAGACCCAAGTCAAGTCTCAAGTCAAGACTGACAAGTCACAAGTCAAGACCCAAGTCAAGTCTCAAGTCAAGACCAAAGTCAAGTCTCAAGTCAAGACTGACAAGTCTCAAGTCAAGACCCAAGTCAAGTCTCAAGTCAAGACTGACAAGTCACAAGTCAAGACCCAAGTCAAGTCTCAAGTCAAGACCAAAGTCAAGTCTCAAGTCAAGACTGACAAGTCTCAAGTCAAGACCCAAGTCAAGTCTCAAGTCAAGACTGACAAGTCTCAAGTCAAGTCTCAAGTCAAGTCTCAAGTCAAGCCCTAAGTCAAGACTGACAAGTCCCAAGTCCTAAACTTTGAGTTTTTAGTCTTCAACAAGTCATAATGCATTCTTCACCAAATGTAACCCATTTTAACAACAGAGTGATAATATATTAAATTTTTTTTAAATCATGATAGCTTTTCAAAATTTGTGTTTATTTAATAAACGTTAATAAGAATATTAAAATGTATTTATATAGCACTTTTGAAAAACAAGTTTACAAAGTGCTTCACAGACATAAAAAGCTGTACAATCCTAATAGTTGTGTAGTCTTTTGTAAAGTAATTCTACACAGGATGATCCAAACTGCATCATTGCTACATACTTTTTAATATCTTCCTCTACCAAGTCCAAAATGGGCCATTTTAGCAAATCAACAGCAAAACATGAAACTTTTCTGCACTTCTATAATAAATAAAATGTGACTGAGATGTGAAAATAAAATGTTAGATTGTCAAGTAAAGTAATTGGACAGCACCTGCTGACTGTAAAAATCCTGGATGTTTGTTCTAAAAGTGCAACATTATATTAATTTATAAAGGGGGGTTGATAAAAAAAAGAAAACCTCATTTGCAAAGGCTAAATTTCTAACATGACCCCTGATTGAACTCTCATGAAAATGCAATTTGATGTAAAAAGATTTGATATATCTGATATATAATCCATCATAAATGAGGATTATGTGATGTCAATGGATCAAGAATCAAACTCTACAAGTTGCTGATATTACAAAGCAGCCCGTAAGCTCAGATAGTTTAATTTAGCAGAGGTTATTAAGCGTGTTTTTACTGGACAAACATAAAAGCCAACAAACTGTGTACTCAGAAACATCAGCATCCATTGTCAAGCCTCATAACAGTTAATGAAACTGAGCTGTTGGCATTTTTAAAAAGCATGTTGTCTTTAAAATAAAAGGTTTCAGATGTGAAATAAAAAGCCTGTGTCCATCTTACCTTCATGGATGTGAGTCTGTTTTGTTCCCATGGTCTGAGAGGGACGAGAGCAGCAGACTCACCGTCAACCCTCCTTATATAGCTTTACAATAAATACATGTTTCCACTGTACTTTAATGAATCCCTTAATCAACACTCATGGCAGCACCTGAGAAGGACATTAGTCAACAAAAATAAGATGCTTTCGCTGCTCCTCCTCCTCGGTAATACCTCTATTATCATCCAGAGAGAGCTAAAGCTGCAATATTGTAAATCCTTCAATTACCGGTTTATAATCATCATAACACCTGACATCTAAGTTTCCAAAAACAGCGGTGGAGGAAGTAAACAGATCATTTACTGAAGTAAAAGTACCAGTACGTTAAAAATACTTGACTAAAAGTTCATTAAAAGCCACACTTAAGTAAAAGTACAGAACTATAATCGGATAAATGTACTTAAAGTATTGTTATATTATTATATGTTACATTATTGTACTGTTAATACTTGTAAGTATCATTTTACTGTTGTAGCTGGTCGAGGTGAAGCTTTAACTGTTTTATATCAGGTAGTCCAGTGGTTCTCAGCTTATAAGGGGTCAGGCCCACTAAAAGGTCATGAAATGTATCTGTGGGGTTGTGAGATGATTAATGGGGCAGAAAAGAAGAAAAAACAAAGCTCTCCTACACAAATTAGTATTTTCTTTTTTTTACTTTTCCCAAATCATTTTTGTGAAATAATTTATCATATTTGGGATGGTTATTTTGAATGGTTTATTAATTGAAACCATCCGTGTAGCTTAGAATCACTCTTTGATGGAACCGCTAATAACCAGTGATGGAAAGTAACAAAGTACATTTACTCAAGTACTGTACTTAAGTACAATGTCGAGGTACTTGTACTTTACTTGAGTATTTCCATTTCATGCTACTTTATACTTCTAGACCACTATATCTCAGAGGGAAATATTGTACATTTTACTTCACTACATTATATATATATATATATATATATATATATATATATATATATATATATATATATATATATATATATATATATTGTATATATAAATTTAAACTTTGCTCCACCTTTACCAGCTTGTAACAGAGTATTTCTACTCTGTCGTATTGCTATTTTTACTTAGATATAAGATCTGAGTACTTCCTCTACCACTGCTAACAACTCAATATGTTGTTAAAGATGAAATTAATGAAATGTGCCTCAACTAGACACTGTATGTAGGACTCAAGCCACAAAGGATAAAGACCACTGGTTTAATCATTAACAATGCATTTTTATTTACTGTAAAATTGTATTCTGTAAATTATCTTATAACTACAGCTGTCAAATAAATATGACAAAATTTGACAATATTTTTTATATACAGTATTATCAATGTAGTGGAATAGAAAAATTAGATCCTCAAGTACAAGTAGGCTACATCAAATTATACTCACGCATCGGTGAGTAAATGTACGTAGTTACTCTCCACCAAGCTGTACTGATCCAGGAATAATTTGATTAACAAGGGATTTTTTGTACTTTGAATGTAAATAAGGTGCCAGAGTGCATAAAAATCCTCAATCCACACATCCTAGAAACGTGCATCAGTATTTCACACTAAAAGAACTTAAATATGATATTCCTTCTGTCCCTGGACCAGTTTATGGTTTATGTTTATGAATCATTCCAACATCTAAGTGATGTAAATGATGGAAGAGGTTCCAGATATGTTTAATGTTGTATAAACTCTTTCAAATGTAACCAAAGTATTTACAACTAAAATGCAGTTGCAGCTTTTAAATTCAGTAAAATATCTGATATATCTGTCATATATGGCCTAGTACAGGGGTCTGCAACCTGAGGCTCTGAAATGAATACCTGTTTTTTGTTTACATTTTCATTTTATTTATCATCGTTGTAGGTCTAATGTACGATGGTACGACAGAGTATTAGGGCCGCACTGAGGAAAAAGAATACATCTGAGATTTCGAGAATAAAGTCATAATATTATAAAGTAGTAATTTTACGTGTTATTTTCATTTTTTTCGTAATATTATGACTTTTTTTCTCGTAAAGTTTTGACTTTATTCTCATAATATTACTACTTTATTCTGTAAATCTCAGATGTTTTTTCCCTCAATGTGGCCCTAATACTCCGTTGTACATTGTCTCTTTGGCCCTCACTGCATTAGATTTATATACTATATACTAAGACTATAAACTGTGTTACCTTCATCACAATGATCAAATGTTTTGCAGCTCCAAACAGATTTTTCCTTTTTTTTGCCTAAAATGTCTCTTTTGACAGTAAAGGTTGCTGACCCCTGACCTAGTGTCATGGTGCCAAGTTAATTTAGTTAATAAGACAGAAAATAAAAAAATTCAAAGATAGATGAGTTATGGGCCCTTTAATGTTGTATATATTTCATCTGATTAATATTATTAATGTGTGTTTATTAACTGGCTTCCTGACATTTTTAATGCAATAGTAAGTTGTGTCCTCTACTCTGTGTGTGTGTGTGTGTGTGTGTGTGTGTGTGTGTGTGTGCGTGCGTGCGTGCGTGCGTGTGTGTGTGTGTGTGTGTGTGTGTGTGTGTGTGTGCTCCTCAGCGCCCCCCAGTGGTCCTCTGCTCTCCTCCTCCTCCTCCAGCAGCAGCACCGACCGGCTGACTGACTGCAGAGGATGAGCTCAGCTGACCGTCTCTCTCTGGCTCTTATTATTATGTCCTCGAACGAGGCACCAACACCCAAACACAGACTCAGTCACAGACTCAGTGCGGCAAAACAGAGAGTCTCTCCTCAGCAGCCTCAGCAGCGGCTCTAATGAACGAGTCTGCAGCAGCAAGAAACATGAGTCACGAATGAGGTCTGCAGGATGTCGTTTAAGGTAAACCAGCTTTTTCCATCCATCATTGTCTCTCTGTGTACGAATACTTACAGGGCCTCGATGAGAAAACATCACAAATGCTTTCTCTTAAAGTGGAGCTGCAGATCAGGGTTTATTTAATGACCTGCTGTTTAACTGTGAGCTGGAATTAAATAGGCTGTTCAATGCACTAAACACGAGAGATGTGCATGTGTAGTAGGGGTATCATATGGCCTGTGGTCCTACCTGGATTTCACACATTAACCTGTATAGTGTGCATGCACTGTTTGCAAAGCATTTTATTTAATGATTTTATTTCAATTAAATTAATATAATAATATAATATATAATATATAATATATAATATATAATATATAATAATAATAATAATATTAATATATATAATAATATAATTAAATTTTATTCAGATCCCTTCAATCATATTCTGAAAGAGATGGAAATATGCGTGTTAGTTTGACCCATTTTTGGACAGATGGAGCAGGAGAAAAAGAGAGAGGATGGTCTTTTATGATACTATGGTGGCCTGTGGACACACTAGGGACAGATATTGATGTTTAAAAGACATGAAAAAGTGCATTTTGCATAATAGGTGACCTTTAAACCTCCACTCTGCTGTCTGAACTGTCAGTGTGTTTAATACTATAATGGTGGTTTAAGGTCACCGGTGGTGGTTGTTGTGTGTATTTACCCTGCAGAAGGAAACACCCCTGGCTAATGCTGTGTTTTGGGCAGCGAGGAAGGGGAACTTGGCTCTTCTTCAGCTGCTGCTCAACAGCGGACGTGTGGACGCCGACTGCAGAGACAGTGTACGGACGCTGCATGTCCTCCTGGCTGCTCAGCTGCACGCTTCTTTAACCATAACCCACCTGTGGTAGGGACACAGAGAGCTTTACGCCTTACCTCTGTGGTTGCATGTGTGTGTATCACACATTTTTTTATTTTCATCATAATAATAAAGGGTTTCATGTGTTAAAGGTACAGTGTGTAGGATTTAGTGACATCTAGTGGTGTGGTTGCAGATTGCAACCAACTGAGTACTCCTCCGCTCACTCTTCCCTTTCTAAGACTGGTAACGTGAGCCGCCGAGTGCAAAACCGTGGTAACACCGTTCACCTCACTCAGAGGTCATCCATAATAACCATAACACAACCATAATAACACTACTTTAAGGTCCTGACACACCAAGCTGACGGTCGGCCGTCGGGCAGTTTGGGGCCGTCGGTGAGCGTATGTCGGCCTAGTTTTTTCAGTGTGTCAGACGCCGCTTTGTTTCATGTACGTATCATAACAACAGCTTGTATATCCACCATCCTCGGTCTTCTGTTTTTGAATGATGAATGCAGACTACCACCGCCTGCTGGTGTGGAGAGTTATTTCATCTCACGCAGGCGCAGAACGTACGTGGTAGTCGACCGTTGGCTGTAGTCTTTGTGGTGTGTTCAAGTGCAACTTTTTGGTCAAGACAAAGTCGACGTGAGGTGACGCAACAGGCGGCCTTCGTCGCTGCTAGTTCTTTGATGTCGGGTTGGTGTGTCTGGGCCTTTAGGAGCAGCGGAAGTCAGTCAGCGGCAGGCGGTAACACGGTTTTGCACTCTGCGCCTCACGTTACCGCAGTTTCACAAGAATGTCAGAGAACTATGGTGACCTTCAGGTAACGTAAAAACGTGGATGTCTCTCTCACTAGAGCCAGTGTTTGGTTTGTCCGCTCTGGGCTACTGTAGAAACATGGCGGACTGTGAAGAGAACCAGCTCCTTATGTAGATATAAACGGCTCATTCTAAGCCAACGAAAACACAATTATTCTTATTTTCAGGTAGCTATACACTAAAGAAAGCACACTTATTAATATATTATAATCCAGTTCTGCTATTAGATCCCATGAAATGTTACACACTGTTCCTTTAAGTTGGAAATTCTTCAGAATTTAGTGGTTTCATCACATTTTAAAGTATTTTTCAGCAAGTCATTTGCAATAAAACATCCAAGGTTGCTAATTTATTGTTGCCAACAATCTCCCGCACACTAACTTGCAAAAATACATTTATTTGTGATGTTTCGGCCCCTGATGTAGCTTATTTTTGCAAGTTAGACAATGTACTGTGAGTATGCAACTTTTGATCTACTCGTCCCTCTCCTACGCACCTGCATCATAAAACAGATGTGCAAAGAGTTCTTCTGCTAATTTCTTGTTGCCGTGCTTCTTTTCAGTATGGAACGACAGCGCTGATGGTGGCGTCATACAGCGGCCATTATGAGTGTGCCAAAGAACTCATCATGCAAGGAGCCGACATCAACTACCAGAGAGAGGTATGATCGCACAATAACTGACTATAGTCCGTGGAAACAATGCATCACAGGGAAACTGGAGTCAGCAAAATCCACCTGAATCAACTTACAGACTGCTTCTGAAGACTCCTGAGCCAGGCCTTTAATTGAATATTCATATACATACATACATGGAAAGTTTTTTTTCAAGTTCACGTAAAATGAAAACAGCCTTTTATCTCTTTTAATCGTCCTTTTCAGACAGGTTCTACCGCCCTGTTCTTCGGCTCCCAGCATGGACACGATGATGTTGTGAAGCTCCTCTTTGAGTTCGGTGCCTCCACTGAATTCCAGACAAAGGTACGCAGCAGCAGGACAATGGATGTGTATATAACAGCCTTTTATAATACTGGGTGTGATGGAGACTGCTGCAATGCTATCATGGGCAGATTATCGTGGCCATTTTGTGTCTCTTTGTAGTCATTCTGAGTCTCTTCGTAGTCGCTTTGGATCTTTTTGTAGTTGTTTTGAGTCTCTTTGTGGCCATTTTGTGTCCCTTTGTAGTTGATTTTTATCTCTTTGTAGTCGTTTTGAGTCTCTTTGTGGTTGTTTTGATTATCTTTGTGGCCATTTTGTGTCTCTTTGTAGTCATTTTGAGTCTCTTTGTAGTTGCTTTGTGTGTCTTTGTAGTAATTTTGTGTCTCATTGTAGTTGTTTTGTGTCTCTGTGTGGCCATTTTATGTCTTTGTTGTCACTTTGAGTGTCTTTGTAGTTGCTTTGTGTCTCTTTATAGTCATTTTGAGTCTCTTTTGTAGTCATTTTGTGTCTCTTTGTAGTCACTTTGTGTCTTTTTGTGGTTGTTTTGTGTCTCTTTGTAGTTGCTTTGTGTCTTTTTGTGGTTGTTTTATATCTCTTTGTGGACATTTTGTGTCTCTCTGTAGTCATTTTGAGTCTCTGTGGTTGTTTTGTGTCTTTGTGGCAATTTTGTGTCTGTTTTTAGTCATTTAGAGTCTCTTTGTTTTTGTTTTGCCCCTTTTCATAGTCTTGAGTCTTTGTGGTCTCTTTGTAGTAGTTTCATGTTTCTTTGTGGTCATTTTTAGTCTCTTCCTGGTTGGTGCGTGTCTCTTTGAGTGACATTTTGTAGGCGAATGCCGGGGGGGTTCCTGACACTTTGGGCCCCTGGGCCTGTTCCTGTTAGACCCGTTCAGTAATCCATCCATGGATGCTGTTATCTCAGACGTGTGACCTCAGGGCGCTTCGTGTAGTGATAAGGAGACAAAGACACAAAATATGCTGCTCAGGCTGATTTTTCACACCTCTGGAGACTTTAGAGAAGTTCTCTCTTCAGCATGCAGCACACAGTAGTGTCTATTAACTGTTAATATCACCTGGTTTTATTGTGTTTTATTGTGGCAGGACGGTGGCACAGCTCTCACCGTCGCCTCTCAGTACGGACACTCCAAGGTGGTGGACACCCTGTTGAAGAATGGAGCCAATGTTCACGACCAGCTGCATGTGAGTCATATCTTCGGCCTCTTCACTAGACCTGTCTCCTGTCTCTGTCAGTAACTCTGTCTGTCAGGTAGTTTTTATAGTTAGTTTGCACACAATGTCCCCAGCAGCTGGAATCCAGCCTCTCAGGTTTCTGCAGACTGCTGAGTCAGACACGACCGACATTTGGGAGGATTAGAGTCTGTCCTCAGGCAGCGGAAAACAACCTGACTGCACATACATATATTTATGAAACAGTAGTGATAGTTGTAAGTTAAGAAAACACTTTTCTGACAGTTTTTTTTAGCAATCTAAGTACAGCAGAAAAGTGTTGTTCTTTTATGTTTCAGGACGGTGCCACCCCTCTGTTTCTCGCCGCCCAGGAGGGTCATGTGACTGTGATTCGTCAGCTGTTGTCATCCGGTGCTAAGGTTAACCAAGCGAGGGAGGTAATGTCCTCGCCTTTTTAGCATTTTTAGAGATTTAAAGGGACACAGTCACACATGCAGTCGCCTCTTTAGCTCACAGCATCTCTAATTCTCATCCCTCCAAGTTATTTCATGACTCTAATATTCCTCTTTCGTTGCACCTCTTCCCTCTTATGTCCTTTGTCTCCCCTCATCCATGTGTTCCCCAGGATGGTACCGCCGCCCTGTGGATGGCAGCTCAGATGGGTCATAATGAGGTGGTGAGGGTGCTACTCCTCCGTGGTGCAGATCGGGATGCTGACAGAAAAGTGTGTGGTTCTTTTAGAATGAATAAAGTACATAAAGGTGTACATAAAGGGATTATTGATTGCCGTTGTTTAGTCCTCTTGTCCCAAACTAGACTAGTAAGCAGCCTACCTGTACTATCAAACATGTCAAGAACATTTGAATAGTATAAGCCTGTGTACTACTACTACTACGACAACAGGATTCGTGGAATCACGCACCGTACAGACCGTCTTACACTCATAACATCTCAGAGTTTGAACATCTACAGTTCCAAGACAACTGTTCAACTTTATCTGCTGATGAAGACCATGTAATATATCCGAAAGCCTCAGAGCAAGTTGAGATTGTTTTGTTAGATAATTGTGTGTGTTTTCTCTGCTGTCTTTCAAGGACGGATCAACAGCGTTATTCAAAGCAGCTTTTAAGGGACACAACAGCGTCATCGAGGAACTTCTCAAGTTTTCTCCTTCAATTGGTCTTCTCAAGGTAGAAGATGCTGCCAGTGAATGTAAAACTATTCCTTTAATACTAACCCTGCAGCACTGGAGTTTATATTTATTAATGACTGGAGAATACAAGTGTAAAGGAAAATAGACGCACACTCGTAGCCACGATGCAAAAAAGAATATTCATTCATTTTTCAACATGACAGTCTTCTTCAGGGTAATACCTTGAAAACCCTGAAAAAAATACAAGAATAAAGACAAAGTAGTCGCACACTCGAAGCCACGATGCAAAAAATAAATTATTTTGCGTCGACATGACGGATACCTCTGTCATTTTTTTGCATCGTTGCTGAGTGTGCAACTATTTTCCTTTACACTTCAGCACTGGTGTGCGTTCCTCCTCTCCCTCATGCAATAACTGGAGAATACAACACCTCTTCCATTAGCATTATGAATCTTTTTATTTGTTGTCTCCAGAATGGCTCTACTGCCCTTCATGCTGCTGTTATGGGTGGAAATATTCGAAGTGTTCTGCTGCTGCTCGGGGCCAACGCAGACCCGTCACTACCCAACAAGGTGAGGCACGTAGATTTAAAACATGAGACAGAACATGAGCAGATAACTTCAGCTTGTAAACTATTTCTCGTGTGTGTTTCGCAGAGTAATGAACTCCCTGCAGATCTTACAAAGAGCGATCGCATCCTAAAGGTGTTACATCCAAAGATGTTAAATGGAGACAGCTGATGACGAACCCAGACTGCTGCCTCCATGCCTGCCTGTAAAACACTCACTGGTGATGTGTACCGAGGGGGGGGATTAAACAACAATACAGTGTCAAATCTACTCAACTACAACATGTACTGTACATGGTGCTTGCTTTTGATTGCAACTGAAATGAAGCCATCATATGTTGAATAAACCTGGACTAAATCTAATGCAACACAACGTGCAACCAAAATGTCTGCCATGTGCATCATCTCCTTCACTCTGTTGTTCTACAGTATATATGCATTTATTTTTGTTTACCCCAGGTGTTGTAAGATTTCTAGATATTTTTTGCACACTTTTTATTTGCCTTTTCAATAATAGATGTAATAAAGTGTAAATTTGTTATTCAACCATAAATGGCAGTGTGCATGTTTTTATTTAATGTGTGAGGATTAAGGCATTTTATTTTGAAAAGTCATAGATGTCCTGATTAGTATTTTAATAATAACAAAATAAATGATTATTTATTATCATTTATCATCATTATTATTTATTATATGAGTTATTTGTAATGATTAGTATTCACTAGAGGTCAGTAATTTTAGATGTACACCTGTCTCACACCTGTAACTCACTTTTATTATGCTTGAATTTGATTTGAGTTATTTTTTTCTCTGCAAAGTGAAATAATGAATTCTAAATATTTTCATCTTTACTACATAGACATAAATATTTAGAATTAATTATTCTACTTTGCAGAAAAAAAATGTATTTTTTTATTTTTTTATATTTATTTAATATTTACATCTATGTAGTAAAGATAAAAATATTTAGATTTTTTAAATTCTTAAAATGAATTATTTCAATTTGCAGAAAAAAACGGAAATGTATTTGTTATGTTTTATATTTATTTAATATTTATGTCTATGTGGTCAAGATAAAACAATATTTGGAATATTTAGAATTAATTATTTTACTTTGCCGAAAAAAAGATTTTTTAATTTAATTTAATGTTTTCATTTTTATTTAATATTTACGTCTATGTAGTTCAGATAGAAATATGTAGAATATTTGGATTTTTTAATATTTAGAATTAATTACTTTACTCTGCAGAAAAAACGAAAATATATATTTTTTATTATTTATATTTATTTAATATTTACATCGATGTAGTTCAGATGAAAATATTTATTTAGATTTTTTTAATATTTAGAATTAATTATTTTACCTTGCAGAAAACGGAAATGTATTGATTTTATTTTTGTATATTTATTTAATATTTACATCTATGTAGTAAAAATATATAGAATATTTCGATTTTTTAAATATTGAGAGTTAATTATTTTACTTTGCAGGAAAAAAAAACTGAAATGTATTTAATATTTGCATATTTATTTAATATTTATATATATTTTTTATATATTTTATAATATGTATTTAGTTGTTGTTAAAAGCCTGACTGAGCTCTCACGTCAGCTGACGAAGATGACAATAACATTGTCACGTCACCACCCCGGAAGTGAACTTTTGTTGTTGATGCGGAAGCAGAGAGAGGCGAGACTTTAAAGATGTTATGCGACTGAAGTTTTGATATAATGAAACTTAAGTAGCTGGAAACAAGTTAAACAAATAAGATAATTCTCGAGTCAACAGTTGAATCTAAAGTTTGAGCCAGACATTAACCTCTAGATGGCTGGAGGTAACTTACAGGTGAGTGACACACTTCTATTCAGCTAGTTTACCTGACAAGGTGTGACATCACAAGAGACTTCTAACAATTCACTTTTTAATGAACTAAATGTCTAAAAAACATTGAAATATTATATAAAACTAAAGATATGTTGAATCATAACTGACTATATATTATATATATACTGTATTGTAGTTCCATACTTTACCTGTATGGAGGTAAACACATACAAACTTACTTCATACCTTTACTCAAGTACTATACTTAACTACAATTTTGAGGTACTTGTACTTTACTTGCATAACACTATTTCCATTTGATGCTTCTTAATACTTCTACATCTATTACATCTCAGAAGTAAATAAGCTATTGTTATTTTTACTCCACTACATTTATTTGACAACATTAGTTGCTAGTTTGTTTGCAGGTTTAGATTATTAATACAAAATAATAATACTCAACTCATACATTAGGATGTACTATTATAGATTAAACTACCCAGCAGTATATGAAGTTTTTTAAATTATGATATTTGTATTAAATTAAATTATTAAATTAAATTAAAATAAATTAGATTAAATATTCCAGGCAATATTTTTTGGTTTCTTGTTAATTTACTCCCTTATTGTAATTTATTTACAATATTTTTATGTGCATTCTTTTGGGAAAAATTGTTAATGAGGACCAAAATAAATTACTACTGTACAAGTACAAAGATTTGAACATAAAGATGAACTAACTCTGTACCAAGGTTTAGAAGTAATAATATTAATGTCTTTTTTCACTTTTTTTTTTATAATTTAGGAATACTTTATGAGAGCTACAAGTTGACAACAACATTTGGGTTGCCAGGTTGTGAAAAAGATACTAAACATATATAAAGAAGTTCAGGTTCCATTATCACGTTTCTGATGACATTTTCCCTTTAAACTTAAAATATAGTTTCATTTCAATAACTTGAGGCCTAAAGAGGTCAAATTAAAGGGACTATTTGTAACTTTAAGAAATGCTTCTTAACAGCGACACCTGTGGCCGTGAAATCAACGAAAGTCAGCGTCGGGCTCGCGCTTGCTCGCTCTCAATATACCTGAACGAGCGTCGCTCAAAACAGTGAGGCGACACAAGTCAGCTAAAAGCACAATATCACTCTATATTTCAGCTGCTTGGCAGTAATGTTAGCTGACCAGACCAAGGTCTCTCCATGAACATGATTTAGATCTGATCCTAGTGTTGGCTTTTCCTGCCTAAGTGCAGGCTGAAGCAGCGGGGCTCTGCAGCATGTCTCCCTGCTCTCTCCGCCCGCAGCCGGAGAGAGCAGAGGAGACACCGGCACCCGGTCGGTAACGAGAGGGTAACGTAACTCTCTGAAGAGCTCTGTCACTTCACAAGACACGGGAAAGCTCTGTTGGTCTGGAGGAACTGCAGCATTTATTTCTGCACAAACGTCCCCTGTGCATTCACTAGATATTCTCAGAGCTAAACTAACTCTTCTGCAGTGTGGAGTGAGCGCGCGTTCACGTCTAGAGGTGGAGCGAGACAGCGAGGATGCGCGCGCATTCTGAGTGAAGGAGAGCAGGCAGCGGACACGAGGCTGCAGCCTTTAAAGGGACTATTTGTAACTTTTTAAGCGTATAAATGTAGCGGGTCGCCACACATGCGCGTTCGCATATGCACGCTCGCGTGTGGCCGCTGCCTCTCCAACTCTGCCTGCCTGCCTTCGCTCAGAGAGCGCGCGCGTTCTCAGCTCGCTCCACCTCTAGACGTGAATGCGCGCTCACTCCACACTGCAGAAGAGTTAGTTTAGCTCTGAGAATATCTAGTGAATGTACAGTGGACGTTTGTGCAGAAAAAAAATGCTGCAGCTCCTCCAGACCAACAGAGGTTTCCTGTGTCTTGTGAAGTGACGGAGCTCCTCAGCTAGTAACGTTATCGTCTCGTTACCGACCGGGTGCCGGTGTCTCCCTGCTCTCTCCGGCTGCGGGCGGAGAGAGCAGGGAGACACGCTGCAGAGCCCCGCTGCATCAGCCTGCGCTGAGGCAGTAAAAGCCAACACTAAGATCAGATCTGAATCATGTTCATGGAGAGACCTTCGTCTGGTCAGCTAACATTACTGCCAAGCAGCTGAAATATAGAGTGATATTGTGGTTTTAGCTGACGTGTGTCGCCTCACTGTTTTGAGCGATGCTCGTTCAGGTATATTTAGAGCGAGCAAGCGCGAGCCCGATGCTGACTTTCGTTGATTTCACGGCCACAGGTGTCGCTGTTAAGAAGCATTTCTGAAAGTTACAAATAGTCCCTTTAACCAATTTTCCACTAAAAAGGATTTTTTTTTTTGCAACCTGGCAAAGTTGCATGTGCAAATTAATTATTTACCATTAATAAAACACATTCATTATATTATTTTTCCTGTTGTCTGTCTGTTCTCAGAAAGCTATAGATCTCGCCAGCAAAGCTGCAGAGGAGGACAAAGCCAAAAACTACGAAGAGGCCCTCCGATGCTACCAGAATGCAGTGCAATACTTCCTTCATGTCATCAAGTGTGAGCAGCCTATCCGTGTTTGTATGTTTTCAACCATTATCTTCTGTTCAACTCATTGCGGTGATCTGATCTACTGCCTGTGTTACAGACGAGACTCAGGGTGACCGAGCGGCGCAGAGCATCAGAGCCAAGTGTGTGGACTACCTGGACCGAGCCGAGCAGCTGAAGGAATATCTGAAGAAGAAGGAGAAGAATCCTTCGGCCAAACCTGTCAAAGAGTCTGATGACAAAGGGTGAGTCATCATCTCCCGGTGTTTGTTACTGTGGTGACTTTCTTTAGTACTTGTTTAAATTCAGGCTCATTTTCTACAGTATACCTCTATTATTATAGGGAAAATAGAGACGAAGTTCTGGGGCAGTTAAATGCAAAAATGCACCAAATGAACACCTATAATTAGTACCCGGTTACAGAGTCTTTTTCAGGGCCCTTCCTAAGAATTTGCAATTTCATATCAGTTTCAGTAAAATCAAGTGTTACTGCATACCCCTAAAAGATACCAATCATTGTTCACTGTCAATAAATCACGATGTGGACTGTTGTTATTTAATTTCAGGGATGAAAGTGGTGATGGGGACGACGCAGAGAAAAAGAAGTTCCAAAATCAACTCTCAGGTGAATGGCGCTGTCGCTGCATTGAATGAACATCGAAGCAGATGCAGCAGTTGAATATGATGTACTAAACATAATGAATGCTTTATCAAACCCATCTCTCTCTCTTAAAGGTGCCATCGTCATAGAAAAGCCAAACATTAAGTGGGACGATGTAGCCGGACTTGAGGGGGCCAAAGAAGCCTTAAAAGAAGCCGTGATCCTGCCCATCAAATTCCCTCATCTGTTCGTCGGTACAGAAAACAAGAGACAACGACGTTAAACCTCCTGATAATGAGTAGTGTTTAATAATACGGTATCTGTTTGTGAAGGGAAGAGAACTCCTTGGAGGGGGATCCTCCTGTTTGGCCCTCCAGGAACGGGGAAATCCTACCTGGCCAAGGCGGTGGCCACGGAGGCCAACAACTCCACCTTCTTCTCCGTCTCCTCCTCCGACCTCGTGTCCAAGTGGTTGGGAGAAAGTGAAAAGTGAGGCCCGGGTTTCTTTTACAAGATGATAAAACTGAGAATAAGATAAACTGATGATATGAACATCGACTGTTTCGCTCTCTCTAGGTTGGTGAAGAACCTGTTCTCTTTAGCCCGAGAACACAAGCCGTCGATCATTTTCATCGATGAGGTCGACTCTCTCTGCGGCTCCAGGAGCGAGAACGAGAGCGAAGCAGCGCGCAGAATTAAGACAGAGTTCCTCGTCCAGATGCAAGGTGAGTGAGAAGAAATGACCTGAAAAACTAATAGCAGTACTTTGTTTATGAAGTGTAAGAAATTTCCTCCTCCTCCTCTCAGGTGTTGGAAATGATAACGAGGGGATCCTGGTCCTGGGAGCCACCAACATACCGTGGACACTGGACTCTGCAATCAGGAGGAGGTTAGTTTCCTACGTTGTCTTTGAAAACTACAAGGAGAGCATCCTTTTTAAACGTAATCTCAAATGACAGCTCTTTATTATTATTCCTAAAGGGAAAGTGTGTAGGATTTGGCAGCATCTAGTGGTGTAGTTGCACCCAACTGAGTACCTCTCCGCTCACTCCTCCCTTTCCAAGACCCCCTTTCCGTTCGCCTCCCTCAGCATACTTGCCAACCTTGAGCGCTTAAAAAAAGGGAGGATTTCAAATCCAAAGCGGGGGGTTTGGGGGTCCTTCAGAGACTTTGTTTCCTGCATTCAGGTGACTTTTAAAGAATGAAAATAACAAAATAATAAGTACACTGCAACAGCATTTCTATGTTAAACTTTTAATTTTACCTTTAACTCCCAGGAAAGAAAACTGAATAATTCTCCCCTCTGGTGTGAACTTGGCGTGTGAATCTCTGGCATAAACTAATATTCATCAGTTTTTATAATTTTTTTGCCACTGCTTGAGTATTTCTTTCAGTTAGTTCTCTCCATTTCTCTCTCCATCCCTCACTCCTTTCAGACACAACGCGACAACGGCACCACTGCGCTCTGAAACACATTATTTCCAATGAAGCTACCAGCAGAGTTGTGATGTACTGTAAATCAAACTCCGGCAAATTAATTGATGATCCAGTTTTATCACCAGAAATAAAACAATATTTAAGTACTGTTGCACTCAGGATGTCTCTTAGTAGTTGCTTCCAGGTCACATGTTGACATATGTGACCTGGAAGCAACTATTGTTCAACGGTCAACCTGCTGATCTCAGTAAAAGTCTAGAAGCTTGCCGACATACAATTGACCAACAGTGTAAACAAAAATACTTAGTTTGAGAAATCTAGTCGTGTTTCTGTCTGCTGCATAATACTAAAGGTTTTCTGGAGAAACTGGGTTTGAAAGAAAGCCACTATGTTTGTACTTCGAGAGTGCAGCCTTTGATAGTGTTGATGACATCCTTCTTATTGATTAGGGGGGAAAAAAGAGTCAACCTCTCAAACTAGTTTTATTCATGTCTGTCAGGTTGCATCTTTTTTTTATTTCAGTCAAAAACTTCTTATTAGACAAAATGAACATTGCAGCTGGAGCGCCACAACGCACCACACAACAACTCTACCATCTTTTCTGTAGTTGAAACATCAGGTCACTTATCCCTCTGTTCTCAGAGAGGTTTTCGGCTTCAAGAGAAAATTGAAGGGATAAAACAATCAGGATTTAAGAACTTAAATGATTCATAATGTCTTGAATCTTTTGTTTCTCTCAGGTTTGAAAAGCGGATCTACATTCCTCTGCCAGACGGGCACGCACGCTCCTTCATGTTCAAACTGCATCTGGGCTCCACCCCCAGCAAACTGACGGAGGCCGACTTCGCCACTCTGGGCAAAAAGTCACAGGGCTACTCCGGAGCGGACATCAGTGTTATCGTTAGAGACGCCCTCATGCAGCCCGTCAGGAAGGTTCAGTCAACCACTCACTTCAAAAAGGTAAAAACAACAGCAACAGTTCACACACACAAGAAAAAAAAACTGCTCAACTATTTCATTGCAAATCCACAAAATTATTATTATCAAAATTATTTAAAATAAGCAGAAGACAACCATTCATTACTTTTTCCTACTGAAAAAATGAAAATGTATGTAATTGTCATTAATTATTGACTGCATGAGCTGTGCCAGAACAGCGTTTTTGAATAGATGTGGTTATATATCGCTATAAAACCTAATAGAAACTCAAGTTTTTCTTTTTTGCCAACCAGATATAATTAATTAAATGGTAACAAGAAAGTTCACCAATTGGGAGACACTAAATAGACATTATTGATCCAAGAAATAGTTAAAATAGTTACTCATTCTCACCTTAAACGTGCCTGTTCAGCTGAATTAATCTGTCAAACTGAACTCAGAATGAACTACTTAGTATCTAATGTTTATTCTACTTCTTCCTTCCACACATAAAACACACACTAATTAAGGTTCGCGGGTCATTATGGAACAATCCCGACGTTGTGGTGGATGACCTCCTGACTCCGTGTTCGCCGGGTGATCCCGACGCCATAGAGATGACGTGGATGGACGTCCCTGGAGAGAAACTTCTAGAGCCAGTCGTGTCCATGGTAAGAAAAGACTTTCGCCAGGAAGGAAAATATGTGCATGTTATCATGTTATGTCGATCAGTGTTACTGACAAACACAGAGGAGTGCAGTGATCGGCTTTATTGTGACCTCTGTGATGTTTCCCGTGCAGGCTGACATGCTGAGGTCGCTGGCAACCACCAAGCCGACAGTGAATGAGGAGGACTTGGAGAAGCTGAAGAAGTTTACAGCGGATTTTGGTCAAGAGGGCTAATAACACTCCTCATACTCCTTTAATAAGACTGTAACTAACAATTATTTTCACGGTCAATTATGCTTGTGATTAATCGATTAATCTTTAGTGTCAAAGAGTGAAAAATAGTGGAAAGTGTCCATCAACAAGTAACTGGAACACAGACTTCTTAAGTTTCGTGTTCTGATTAATGGTATTTCTTAACGATGGGAAGCAATAGAAAAGCAAGCTGATATAAAAGTGATAGTTTGGATGTTTTAATATGGGGTTGAATGGGGTACTTCTCCATAGTCAGTGTATTACCTACAGTAGATGGAGAAACAAACAGGAGTACCAGCACGGGAGCATAAGCAATGTACTGCTGTGGACGGAGACAGCAGCTAAACACTTTTAAGACACCTAAAAAAAATCATCAGTTTTAGTGTACGCTATATTTAGAATATTTTCACCACTTTACCTTGTGGTCAGACAGACGTTTCTGATGGCGAACGTCATCTATGCTCTCTTCAAAGCCACCAGACTCCGTTGTCAAAAACAGTAATTTTACCTCGCAGAACACAGGAGTTGCTGGTCTACCGCTGCCTTGATGGGTTAGTTTGTTTGTGTTTTTGTTAGGGGTGTAACGATACATTGATCTGGATATATATATATATATATATATATATCGATTCAATGATCAACGATCCAATATCATCGATGTAAAGTGAAAACATTAATACATATCATCTTTAAGATGCGTTCCTTTCTCATTCCTACAGAGCCCAGTGATAAAATTGTCAAATCATATTTTAGTATGCTTTTTATGAATTGATATAAATGTAACTGATTGTGTTAAATGGGAATATGATATCGTCTCATATCGATCGCAGGTCCCTGAATTGAATCAAATCAAAATTGTGGCAGACTTTGTGATATCAGTAAATAACGTATTGTTGTGCAAAGAATCATTATATTGTATTGTGATGAAACTTGTGATTAACACCCATAGTTATTGTGTGACTTTGGTGTTTTAAAGGGTTAGACTGGATTACCCAAAGTCACAAACTAACCGATCGAGGCAGTGGTAGACCAGCAACTCCTCTGTGTTCTACGAGGTAAAATTACTGTTTTTGTCAATGGAGTCTGGTGGCTTTGAAGAGAGCATAGATAACAGCTTCAATTCCTGGTCGGAAACGTCTGTCTGACGTCAAGGTAAAGTGGTGAAAATATTCTAAATATTGCGTACACTTAAACTGATTTTGATTTTTTTAGGTGTCTAAAATCCATTTAACTGCTGCCCCCGTCCACAGCAGTACATTACTTTGCTCCCGTGCTGGTACTCCTGTCCGTTTCTCCAAACTCCATCTACTGTAGGTAATACACTGACTATGGAGAAGTACCTCATACAACCCCACTGAGAAACACCTGAACTATCCCTTTAATGTTTTATTGAAGATAAAGTCGCTGTTTTTACTGAAGAATTGACCAAAATGATTAATCGATGATCAAAATCTTAATTGATGACTTTTTTACTGATCAACTAATCAATTAATCGACTGTTTCAGCACTATTTATCACTAATTTATCAATCTACTGATGCTCGTGTTTACATACATATTTCTTTTACTTGCTGGTTTTATTTTGCATGTCTCAAACCAAAGTGATAATAATCTTTAAAGTTTGTTTTAAAGACCACCATTACTGTTCTAAAATATGTGGGTAAATGCACATTTTCAATACTACATACCTCTTAATATCGTCTAAAGGGGATTATGTTGCACAATAACAGAATCAGTTTCAGGGTTGGCTTTTATAAGTGGGTCTTTATACTGTAAAATTTAGGAATACTAACTCTCTTTTAAACATATAAATAACCTTTGACTTGTTATTTTTATTTCTCTATATACAAAGTTGTCAATACCAGCTAAAAAGGGGGTTTCTGTTGAGTTATTAAACTTTACAGGAAACTTTAAATATTGTGCAATAATGCTTTTTAAAGCATTTCTAAATTCGGTCTATGCATCTAGTTTTAACTTTAATACTTCCGTAGTCGATTACTGTTTGTTCTGAATTACTCAGTTGGTTTGAAATATTTCTTTTGGGGGTTTAGAGGTTTCTTACTGTTACATTTGCACTATTTGTTGTATCCTCCACGACATGTTCTGTGAACGAAAGTCTCAGGGTTAAATAAACAAAACAAAACAACAGGAGTCATTATTAACTTTGTGAATATATATATTTAATTGTTAAAATACATCTCTTAGTTAATTATTATATATTTGTACTCTAAATGCAGGGTCGATCATAATTTAATTAGTACATTTGATAGGAGAAATATCAACAGGTTAATTTCTTTAAACTACCTAAGACCTGTAGAAAAATGACATCAATGTTACGCTGCTTGCACAAGCTGATAATTTAGCTAAAATTACATAATTTTAGTCTGACATATCTCTTGGTCAGTTAAGTGTTCATTAATAAAGATATGCTGTAGTATTTGAAGAGCAGATACATTTTCTATTGAGCAGAAGTTGCTATTTCAAAGTGAATAAATGCAGTCTTAAATAACATTTGGAGTGAAAAATAAAAGTCCAGGCCAATTAAAAATGTAACTAAATCTCAAGAGACTTCTGTGCGTACCGCACCGAGCCTACTGAAATGAAAACCAAAATATCAATTCAAACATATTTCAAATGAAAAGTATGGTTCAACAGCTGCCAATGAACGAAAACGACCATAAATAACGCATCATGCACGTATAAGAGTTGGAGGAGTGACGTCCCTTTTCACTTCAAAGCACATCGTGTAAATGTCAGCGTTTCCTCAAACATGAGACTTATTTGTGGTGGTGACGACATCAGACATCCATCACAACCAGATTTGGGAAACCTCAAAACGCTACAACTTTTTATTATTATTGCTTTGTGTGTCATCTCAGCCTGACTCCACCACAAATAACCCGAGAGCCGAAGAAACACTGCAACCAAAACCAGACGAGTAGTACGTGTAAAACAAAGTAAAGGTACAGTACACAGAGGTGAACACAAAACCTGTAAAAAACAAAACACTTGATGGCTATGAAGGTAATTCAGCAAATATATAAAAGGACAAATGTGCTCCATGAAACAGAAACAAAGGACCTGAAATATACAGTACATAAAAGGAGTAGTGTCTTTGCTGTCGTTTAAATAACTTAAAGAAGGAGAGATGCACCGATTGATCAGTCTCGTATATCTATATATGGGGGGGGGGGGGGGACATCGATACAGTACAGTGAGGCGATATTTGGTGTGGCGTTACTGTATCGATACACGGGACATCAGGTATTGATCATTTATTATATAAACTATTAACCTCTTAACAATCCAACGGTTGCTATTTAGTCTTTCAGAGGTTGTAGTTCAGTCTTAAAGCTAGAAAACCTGAGGAATCCATCAGTACCAACCATGTTATGTTAGCTTGTCGGGAAGAACGCTAAATAACGCTCCAAAGTTATGCTAAATTTTTGGCGAGGAAAAACTGGCATGGCCATTTTCAAAAGGGGTCCCTTGACCTCTGACCTCAAGATATGTGAATGAAAACCTGATAAAAGATAATAAATCTCAATATACAGTAATTTGACCTGGTAGAACACAGAGGAGTTGCTGGTCTACCGCTGCATCGATCAGTTAGTTTGTGTTATTGTGTGACTTTGGTGAATCCAATCTAACCCTTTAAAACAACAAAGTCACACAATAACACAAACAAACTAACCAATCGAGACAGCAGTAGACCAGCAACTCCTCTGTGTTCTACCAGGTAAAATGACTGTTTTTGTCAATGGAGTCTGGTGGCTTTGAAGAGAGCATAGATAACGGCTTCAGTTCCCCGACAGAAAGGGCTGTCTGACAGCAAAGTGGTGAAAATATTCTAAATATAGCGTACGCTTAAACTGATACTGATCCGTTTAGGTGTCTTAAATACATAAATAAAAAACACTTTTGTTCTGAGAAAGAAAGAAAATTGCAATCGGTGCATCTCTATTGACTCAGTGAGTGAGTAATTGTTGTATTTTTTGGTTAAGAACATTCATATTCAGACAACACAAAGGGGGTGGCAAACTGCCACACAGGGCGATATGAGAAAGTGCTAACAGTATTTACTGTGTATATATATATATACTGTATATATAGAACACATAGGGAGTAAATCACTGCCCATCACAATCATGCTTCATAGATGGAAGTAGCCCAACAGACATATTTTACTCCGACTCCTGTGATGGCACAGAGAAGAGGCCAAATGCTGCTAATACGGGGAGGGAGGGGGGTTTGCTACTAGATGGACATTAATAAAGACACTAGAAGACGGAGAAGAGAGAGCCGAGTGCCAGACCAGTTGCTGCTCCGGCGAGCATTCCCAACGCCACGTCTCCTCCGTCTTCACGCTGGCGTTCCTGAATAACAACGTGGTTCACTCCGGGAGCGGGGTACCCACCTAGAACAAAAACATGATGTCTCATTTAAGTTTGCAATTATGGAATTTTAAGCTTGTGTTGAGAAATGTGCAGTTATTTACCTTGGTACTGGTAAGGATAGGCTACAGCGTAGGGCTGCCCGTCAGCAGTGTATACGATCTGTGTAGCCTGTGGTGGAAATCCAACATAGTCTCCATACGGGCCCGGGGCATAACCCTGCTGAAAAATAACAGAAAACAAGACCATGAAGACACTATTGATCCTCTGTGGGATGCTATGCATCCCACAGCAAGCCATTCACGTTCAATAGCAAGCCATTCACATTACTAAAGAGTCATTTGACTCAGTTAGGGCTGCAGCTAACGATTATTTTCATCATCGATTAATCTGTCCATTATTTTCTCGATTAATTGATTAGTTGTTTGGTCTTTAAAATGTCGATCAGTGTTTCCCAAAGCCCAAGATGACATCAGAGAATCAGAAAATGTTACTTTTTTTCTTAAAAAGTTTTACTAAAATTGATTATCAAAATAGTTGGTGATTAATTTAATAGTTGACAACTAAATAAATGAATCGTTGCAGCCCTAGATTCAGTGATAATTTCACAAATACTGTTTAGTGGAGCATTTAAACACTTCCATTACTCCACTGGTAGATAGCAGTAGACTCCAACTTTATTTGTTGTTATGTCGGGCTGCAACTAATGATTATTTGTATTATCGATTAATCTGTTGACTGTTGAATTTTCTCAATTAATCGATTAGTTGTTTGGTCTACAAAATGTCAATCAGTGTTTCCCTAATGCCCAAGATGACGTCCTGAAATGTCTTGTTTTGTCCACAACTCAAAGTTATTCAGTTTACTGTCAGTGAGGAGTAAAGAAACCAGAAAATATTCACATTTAAGAAGCTGGAATCAGAATTTTTACTCTTTTTTTCTTAAAAATGTACTCAATGTAAACCAATTATCAAAATAATTGGTGATTAATTTAATAGTTGACAACTAATCGTTTAATCGTTGCAGCTCTAGATTCAGTGTTAATATCACAAATACTGCTTTGTGGAGCTTTTAAACACTTCCATTACTCCACCAGTAGATGACAGTAGACTCCAACTTTATTTGTTGTCATGTTGGAGTCTTTTGTTTTGGTTTTTGTCAGCTTGGTTTTCCCTTAAGAAGGATCACGTCAAACCAAGCCAAATTGTGCAGTAGAACATATACTGCAATTATATATGACACGTGGTGCAAATTATAAATACAGCATAATAATAAAGTACTATTATTTACAGTTTTTATGCCTTTAACAATGCTTGTCCTTAGATGTAAACAAGACTCATAGTTATAGAAACAAATTGTTACTTGGTAACAATCCTATTCGGAGATTTACAGAACTGAGTTTGATAAGTTTATTGAGGAAAAAAATGCACAGGTGCATTGCCAGTAGCTTTAAAGTAAAAAGTGTGTTGAACTAAACTTTTTAAATTTTTCTGTCACATGTATAGTAGTTATGCCTTTTACCTGAGGTGGAGGAGCATATTCTGAGTACGGGGGAGGAGCAGACGCCATCACTTCCTGTGCAAAGCCGATCTGAGGTGTAGCAACCACCTAAAAGTAAAAATTAATACAGCACCAATGAGGCCACCTCACCTGAAAGCTGACAACCAACAAAACTGAGCTACATGACGTTTGGACGAATGGACATAGAAGAGAATGACAGAGACAGTTCCTTCTACTGCACTGAGGTTATCATCATAGAGGTATAATATGAGAGTTGTTTCACACAGCCAGTTTCATGTTCTAAGACTGTATTAGACTGTTTACGTCGCAGCTTATTTATTTAATAAGACAGATAAAGATAGACAGGCTGGTTTTACAACAACTCCCTGTTCTTATTTTGGTTAACAAATCAAAGCTCAAGTGATCTAAGATGTAGCAGAAACTCACCGCATTAATTCTGGCATCCTGAAGAGCCATGGTCCATGCCCTGCAACACAAAGTGGAAACCACAGACATAAAAATAGTGTTTATTCTGAAAATAGAACTGAAGCATTCAACTTTAACAACACAGAAACAAAAATAGAGTGACCAAAATAATGCATCAAATTGATAAAATGCCTCAGCACGTATGTGTTGTCTTACAGAGCGTCATCTGCACTATCGGCACACAGGCTGATAACCCGTCCATCTCTGCACACTATCTGGAGCAACGCATCACGCATCTTCCCCTCCGGTGGGTTCAGATCTGAGAAGCAACACAGCAGGAAAAATAGAGAGGTGATGCATTTAAAAAATATGAACACAAGTTGGTTAATAATCTTAAGTGTGAGACGTCCTCATGCAGCAGATGACAAGTAGTACCTTGACATGCAGCAGAGTTGCGGATGTTAATGCAGTCGACCCTCATGTGGATGTCGTCCTCCATGTCGCGTCGTTGTTGATCATTATAGAACATAAGTCGTCCGTCAGACCACAAGTCAAACCAGTTTCTTTTCCACCGACGCAGTATGGTACCTTTTAATGAAAATATGATGTAAGAATCTTTTTACACAGCATATCAAATGTCACAGCGTCTTTAAACAGCATTTAATAAGTATTGCCTAATATGGTCAACTGTTAGGGTTATGTCTGGCTACTCACTTTGTCGATGGAGCCAACCACTCTTCACCATAGCCATCTTAGAGGCGACACCTAAAACAATAAAATATATGTATACACATAAATCAGCATCTGTCACACAAAATATGACACAAAATAAGGGCTTCTCCCTCTCCATTATCTCTCTCTGTCGGAAAGATTATATACCTCGCCATATTGTTGTTATATATTATACTATACCATATGATACCATAGTGTATTTGATATTCTATTCAATTATGTTATGTTGCTGCACTAAACTACATATTATATTACATTATATCTTACACTATGTTATACTATATGTTATATTGCTGTACTTAGGGCTGTACAATATTAGATATTTCACTACACGATTAACGTGACCAAAAGAATTCACAATAACGATATTATTGCGATATAAAATATAGAAAATTTGAAACAAATAATAATAATAATAATAATAATGCTATCAGTCAAATTAATCTTTAACTTTGTTTAATGCGCATTTTGTCTCTTTTTTTCAAATGAATTACACTCAAAATACGAGTGTAGGGAGGTAGAGAGAGAGTCTGTAACTATAACTGTACATATAAAATTATTTAAGAGGTGCTGGATTATTTACATGATATTATCATATGTATATTATTAACATGATAAACATTTAATTTTTAAATATCACGGTTATCGTCAATACCGGTATATCATGACAACCCTAGTTATACTTTACTTTATACCATATAGTATGTTATATTCTACTGTATTGCAACACTACTACACCTTGTACTATGTCTCATATCCCACACTATATCATAATGTACCATATTATATCGTATTATACAGATAAACACTGAGTACCATTACTTAATCATATATCATATATTAGCCTGGTGTACACTGTTTACATTGACTTGTTGCTGCTATTAATAACACCATTGTCACTTTACCTTGTCTCTAAATATTCTTCTATTTTTATTATATTCTTATTTTAGTTTATGTACCTCCTATTATTTATTAATTGTTGTACTTATCTAGATGTATTTCATCTCATCTTGTTTGATGACTGGGTGTGGTAAACAAACCTCGTGACTGATAGCACTATCAGCAGAAGTCCAAACTCAAATCATATTTTCAGAACTAAACAGAAAAGCTATAAATAAGTGAGTACAGTGGAGATGACTGAGTTTACTGATTAAAGTTTCAGATATAAAGCTTAATAAATCAATACTGTAACTTAATATGAGCTCATGAACAGAAACGTTTGACACCATGTGGTAATTAAGGTGAAGTACAACATTAGCAGAGGCTAATGTGACAAAATTGTCAGTTTCAGGGCAGCTATTCCTGTTTAAACAGTCAATTAGTGTTTCATATATTAGTATAATATAATGTTAGTGGTTCAATATACAGTGTTTGGTTCTCTTGGCACCTTTAGTTAGCTATAACGGTACCAGATGATGGCTTCAAGTAACAACAGGCCAGATGTGAACAGCTCATCCTCATTTCTTATTAATACAAGTTTGACTAGAGATGATAAATGTTCATTAAGTGATCATGTAACATGAAGTATAATAATAACAACACACTTTAACTGATGTGTTTATCTCAGCTGTGTGTTTTTAGCTAGTTAGTTAGCAGCTTTAATGTTGTTTGTAGCTGTTAGTTCGTTAGCTAGTAGTTAACAGTGTTCACAGTAAGTTGAAACACCTTATAACCGAGAATAAAAGTACATTAATTAGAGTATAATTTGGTTACTTACTTGATTATTTGTGTGTTTTTATGAAGATATGAAGGATTTCGTGATGAGACAGCAAACACGGAAGTGAGATGTACAACAACAACAACAAAAATGAGGATGTGTTACTCGGAGTCAAAAAAGCGTGACCGATGCTTCACCGAGTAGAGCTGGACACTGGACACACACAGCCGTTATTTTTGCTCTGCGATTGTTGCTCTTTTAGCGCCACCCGCGTGGTGAATCTTCGCATGAGTTTACAATCTTTGGCGTTTGTTTTGGATGGCGTCACATATCATCTGACAGCGTTTGAAGTAGTGATGGGAATTCCGGCTCTTTTTAGTGAGCCAGATCATTTGGCTCAGCTCACCAAGAAGAGCCGGCTCTTTCGGCTCCCAAACGGTTCTTCATTTTTACCACTTCTGCATTTTATAATTCAGCCAAATTTAGCGCTGTTTTGATTTTTGATTAGTATGTTTGCGCATATATCACTTAAATTATTCAATATAATTATACTAAACCTTATCATTTCCAGAATACCATAATTTTACATGCTGCTTCGTTTCCGACTGTCACTCATCTTGTCTGCTATTTGCGCACCGCACTCGTCTCTCTTTCTCTCCTCCTCTTCCTCCTGTTCTGTACTTGTAGACCGTCAGCGCGCCGCGCACACCCGTCCCTCCCTGCTTGACGGTATTATCCTTGTCTGTCATCACCTGATTGGTCACACGGACGTCATTAACACAACGTTCAGACACATGGTACGTGTCCACAGGTGCGTTTTTTATCGCTAGGGTACGCGACGCTCCCAGCATTGGACGCTTGGTGGGCTGTCACTAGACACAAGGCACTAGGCTCCTGATTGGACGAACGTGTTCCCTCCGTGGGCTGCTGTTCCCAACTTTCAAACCGGAAACAGTATAGAGGCTCGTTCGAAAACTTTCTTCTCTTATTTCACGAAAATAGTTCACCGCATTGTGTTTCTGAAAACAGAAATAAGTAATGCAGTTGCTAAATCTGTCTTTATTTTGGATCGACAACGTTTATTTTAAAAGCTTCTCGGGAGTTTCGAGAGGCGGGGAGTCGCGTCAGACGCCAGTGATTTGCATAAAGTTAGTCTAGCCCTCAACTTTATGCAAATAAGGAGCAGGCGTTCATTACATAGGCAATGAATGGGAAGCGTGGAAAGGATGGAGCCTGTGGACACGTACTATCACAGTCAGTGCATGGAGTGCCCGTGGCGCGGAGAAAATCATCCTATCATTCTGCCTTGAATTAATAAAAAAAAAAAAGTCTCTCAGACGGGTGCCGGCTCTTTGAACCGGCTCGTTCGGGACCGACACATCACTAGTTGGAAAGTGCTGGCAAACGCAGCAACACCGGGGGGGGCGGTGGTAGGTGGGGAGTTAGGAGACTTGTGCACAAATAACCGTTGGAGATGCCGCTATCCGCTGCGCATGCGGGACACAAACTCACACAAGCATAAAAAGTTATATCCTGTAACCGAGTGTGCACAGGAGGGAAACTGGTAGAGTCGTTTCATTACCCGCCCGGTGAAACCCATCAAGTGGAGCCACTGCCCGCCGGGCGACCCTGGTGTTAGAAAACAAGCCCATCAAACTCTCCGAACAGTTTGAGAGCTAACGAAGAAGAAGCTAAAGAAGCTAACCTGACATGGCGACGGCTATTTACCTGGAACATTACCTGGACAGTGAGTACTCAGGGCTATACAGCACTGCTGTTAACATGTTAAACATCTTACGGGTGTTTGAGGATTAGTTTTACTGTGTTGAATACTTTATTTAGCTTGGCAGAGAGCAGCACGGCGCGTTAGCAACATGCTAGCTGTCACTAGCTAGCTAACTAGCTAACTGATTAGCATCTCTGTTGGTGGTGTAAAGTTGAGGAAAGCTCTCCATAATATGGTGTTAAACTCACTCAATATTAGCTGGACACATGTCAAATGTTAGAGTTAAGCGTTTCTGGTTGTGTCAGATGAGCTAACTGTGTGACCTAGAAACTATCAGTGGTTTTATCAGGTTGTTAGAGATGTTGTTGTCTCACTCAGTGTTATAAAACGTCTTAATTGTGTCCGTTTTGGGTCAACATGTGTGTTTGTTGAATGGTAGACACCATGCATCTGCAACCTGTTGATAACCGCGTTGTTTCCAGTAAAGCTTTTACGCGCCGGAGCTGGGCGGGGTGTCAGATGTGCGTCACATAAAGTAACGTTACTGTTGTTTCTGAATGCTTGAAGCACCGTCTCTGAAACCATAAACACCTGTAGTCAATGCATTCACCATGTGGGTCAAACTGAATGTACTTTATCTGCTTTACACTCAGTTTTTGCAAAACTGTAAACAACACAACTCATTGCTTTACACTCAGTTTGCAATTCAGGTAGGTAGATGGTTAGTAACTTTATTGATCCTAAGGGAAATTCAAGTTTCCAGCATCACAGTTCTAAGTGTAAAACATGTTAGTAAAAAGGCAGTAAAAAAGGTAGTAGTACAAAAAAATATACCAGATATAAAAATACAAGGAGATGAAGAAAACTGTTAAAACTGAATATTGTGCAGGGTAACAGCTGTGATACATGACTATTAAAAAAAGTGAATATAGTGCAGAAGAGACTGTTAAAAATGAGTATTGTGCAGGGTAACTCCAGTAGCTTAGTCTATGACAGAGCACTGTGTGCATTATCTGTCCTGCAGACCATCCTCCTTTGATTATTGCAGGTTTAACATTACAAAAATCTGTCGGGCCATAGTCCAGACACTCATGGACATTAGTTGAATTTTACCTGGAATGACGGTACATCGATTAAGTGGATATATAAGTGAAGTGTTCATGAAATGTCTCTCTCTTGGTCTTTTTCATCCTAATGTCTATTTCCTCTCTAGGTATTGAAAACCTACCATGTGAGCTGCAGAGAAACTTCACTTTAATGCGGGACCTGGACAACAGGACTGAAGGTGATCATTTAATCTCATAAAAATTGTTATCATCAAAATTCTGTATGGATTTAAAGCCCCTACTACACACATGGTCTCCCTGCACAGAAGTTAGAATAGGTCTAATCAGGCAAAATAAATTGTCAGGTCAGTGTGGGTGTGCACAGACTGAGCTTGATTGGCATCATCTTGACTTGCACTTTTATAGGCCTGCCACAATAATTATTATATCGCCTTATTGTTCAACATATGGACATTATGATGTCAGCATAAACGGCAGGGTTTTCCCTACCATTATAAGACTTGGACATTGTTCATTTTTGTTAACAGAACCTGAATGTCCATTTTATTTATTGTTTTGTTTGTGTGGTTTTATTTTATGTTTTATTTATTTAGGATATTTTAATATTTTTCACATTCTAATTCTACTCTGAATATCTTTAAGAATTAAACATTCATTCCTATTTGAGAGGGAGCACTTGCATTTTTATGCTATTATATTATCATTATATCGGTGGCATAAAATTATCTTAAAATTACAATAATATTGTTTATCACAATTATTTCTTCCAACAAATTTAGTTATTGTGACAGGCCTACGCTTTTATGATTTTTACAAGTTTATGTAGTTTTGGTGACTTCATGTTATGCCATGGTGGCAGGTGACCTGACATTTTTACCTGCCACAGCCAACATTTACCCGTATTTGGCAGGTGACATGCTAATTTGATTCCCTGGGTGTAACTAATAGCATTACCAATGGCTTAGCTCATTTAAATGTTTCAATAAACAAGGCCAGTTTAGGTGAGCCTTGGAACTGGTTCACCTAAATTGTTATTAATTACTCTTGTGCAGTTCCTGCTTTGTCAAAATGTCTGCTGTGGAAGAATATTTTTCAGCTACAATAACTGAAAATATGTGAGTAGGCGTGCAGCAGGGCCTCTAAGTGTAGCATTCTTTGTGTTGTACCATTTTAACCCAATTTAGATAATCAGGCTTACAAGTATTGTGCCAATCGATACTGTTTTTTCCAGCACTGTAATAATCATGTTGTTGTGCAGAAAAGAAAGGAGAGATCGACAAACTGGCTGAAGAGTACATTGCGAAGGTGAAGAACCTTGCCTCAGAACAGAGAGTGGAACACCTGCAGAAGATCCAACATGCCTACAGCAAGTGCAAAGAGTTCAGCGATGACAAAGTCCAGCTCGCAATGCAGACATACGAAATGGTCAGTTTCCTGTCACTGTAATTTAGATGCACTAATATACAGATTTTATAATGTTAACATGTTGAAAGTAAGCGTGAAAGGCATAGTTTGGATGTTTTGAAGTGGGGTTGTATGAGGTACTTCTCCATAGACAGTGTATTACTATTATTACACTGACTATGGAGAAATACCTCATACAACCCCACTTCAAAACAATCCGAACTATCCCTTTAAGTCACACTTTATTGTACAAAATTATTTTCGTTAAGTATATTCCTAATTTGCAAATGAAACCATGCACATGATCAGGTTCTAATCTACGTTATATCCTTTTACTGCAGGTGGACAAACACATCCGTAGACTGGATGCAGATCTGGCGCGGTTTGAGAACGAGCTAAAGGAGAAACTGGAAATGAGCGGCTACGAAAGTACAGACGGAAGAGCACCGAAGAGTAAGTTGGTTACCTGAAAGGCTTTCGTCATAAGACAAAACAGATTTATTGACATTTTATAAATGTAAATATTTCCCACAGAGGCTGAATCCCGGGGGCTGAGAGAAAAGCGTACACCCAGAGGAAGAGCAAAGAAAGGTTCTGATGAAGAGTCGCCCAAAAAGAAAAAGATAAAGAACAGGTATGTTTGGGCTGGTGGCTCAGTCAGGCACTACACATTTTAATCAGACCTGAAAATACTTTATTATTCTTACCAGTGTTAATTTAGATTACTAATGAATCATTAATTTGTCCCCTTTAATCATGTTTAATTCTAACCATGCTCTATATATTATGTTGGACTTGTAGCCCAGAGTTGAGTGATGCTCTCCTGCCGATGCAACCATCAGACGTTTTGGACATGCCAGTCGATCCCAACGAGCCTACGTACTGCCTGTGCCATCAGGTGTCATATGGAGAGATGATTGGATGTGATAACCCAGATGTAGGCTTCTTTCTTACTAAAATTATATTTGACAAGTTTCTTTACTTCACTGTTTCGGTGAGAGATTCTTAATACTGACATTGTTTTTCATCCCTTAGTGTCCGATTGAGTGGTTTCACTTTGCTTGTGTTGATCTCGCCTCAAAACCCAAAGGAAAATGGTAAGAAGTTTGAATTAGTTCAATGCATGGCAACCTAGAGTTGTTTATGAAAAAGATGATATTTGATTGTCTTCCGTGCTTTAACATATTTTTCCCTCCTAAATCTTTCAGGTTTTGTCCGAGGTGCAACCAAGACAAGAAGAAGAAATGAGGTTTCTCACTTTCAGATATACCTAAAGGGTAGCTTAGGTATTTTTCAACCTGGATTCTATTTTCCCATGTTTTTGTGTCTAAGTCACTAATGGGGACAAACGTTTTTGAAATTGGTCCAGTATTGAGGGAGAACACTGCAGACAGTAGCCGTGAAACAAGCTGCAATGTAATCCGTAAATGTATGTATGTACGGTGTTGTCAGAGTTTGTTGTGTTGGAGTACAGAAA
The DNA here is from genome assembly GCF_043250625.1 of Sebastes fasciatus. Classification (NCBI taxonomy): domain Eukaryota; kingdom Metazoa; phylum Chordata; class Actinopteri; order Perciformes; family Sebastidae; genus Sebastes; species Sebastes fasciatus. The sequence goes on along the minus strand of NC_133799.1, from coordinate 25,270,355 downwards.
GCGTAGATTTTCAATGTCATGGATGAATATTTAGATGATTTCAATAATGTGGATGAGGCCTAAACCGCTCACAAGATTTCAGAACGAGCGAGACTTGGTTTGACACAATAACAAACAGACCAGATCAAGGGAAAAGTATCTCCACAGTGATGTGTCAGCACTAAAGAAAGGTCTGGCTCCACACGTTATCATTCTGCTACAGGGCTTGTTTGTATTTCTTTAAACCAATCAAACTTATCTTTGGCGTTGCTAAGCACAGGATGCAGCGGCGGTGCCCTTCAAAATAGATAGCGGAAGGGGAGGAAAACACTGGCAAGCTAAGGGACCGTTCACATGCCGCGTATAAAACAAGTGGAAAAACAAGTGGAAAAGCCACTTTTATCCAAGCTGCTTCGGGAGGTTGCGTTACTGCCGTCACTGCCTGCCGTTACTAAGCAACCAAAACCTGCATGCTGCAATGACAATGATGCATTTGCAGTAATTTAGCAGTAAAAGCCTCACTGACTAAACTAAACAAAGTCAAAACAATCCAGCACCGTCAATCCCTCAAGTAGCTTTACACTCTATTTCTCTGTCAGTCTGGCTGACCTTTCAACCACATGTGACGTTCTGGCACAGAAAAGGTGATGCATGTAAAGTAGTTAGTGGGACTAAGCATAAAGCTCTGGGTGGCGGCTGTGATTGGTTGTTCCTTGTCACATGACACGCAGCATTCCAAAAGTTAAACTTTATTTCATCTCGGGGCGTGTACGGCCCCTTATACCCACAGTCCACATCCGGTTAACCAGACTAAGCAAAAGGTAAGAAAATGGTTTTATTTCTCTGTAAGGTCCTTTCCATAAGGTTGTCAGACACTTATAATAACAATCTGAGCCTGTCAGTGGCAAAAACAACAAACACTTGTTAGTGGACGTACATTGACAGTGAGGAGTTGTCCCGAAGGATTACATTACAGCCCGTTTAGCGGCTGCAGCTCTATCGTTCAATACTGACCAATTTATACACAAAAACATGGGAAAATAGAGTCCAGGTTGAAAAACGCCAAAGTTACCCTTGAGCTAATAATGTATGTATTTTTGGTGTAGTTTAATAGTGTAATATATATATATATTTCAAATCCTATAACTCTCCATGGACTTGGTGGGTCATACAGCTTTTTCTAAAGGCCTAATCCGGAGTATAGCTACACCGTTATCTCTCCTAACAATCAGAAAGTCCTTCCTATAAGTCATATATTGTATATATATATATATTATCATTACTAACATACTCAGAAATCTTGGATTGTGGCTTTAGCATACTTGAAATATGAATTTTATAAAGAACTATTTTTTAAAACGAATCAACAGCCTGCTGAGAATTTACGATTTTAAAAACCTTTAAATCTTTACCAAATGTCGGTGGTGAAAGGAATTATGTGTCAGATATTCAGTTACTACCTCCTGAGGGAATACATCAGCACTGCATAATGACTGCAATTGATACAAGTGTAAGAAAATATGTTTTGATTATCTTAAACCAAACAAGCAAAGCAATGTAAGTTCATTTCTTTATTGAATATCAAAGAACCTGCGACATGTTTGAATGTATTGTGGTACTAACGGTCAGTCAGTCAGTGTCTCATGTCAACTGAATGAGGTATTTAAGCACTTTGGATGAAATTGTCCCCTGAAGAGGTTTGATACTGCAGGCTTGGTTTTATGATAATCTCATTTAAAACTTTGCCATCATTTCAAACCATATGAAAATGCAGTATATATACATATAGATATGTTTTGTATGATATGAAACAATATTTTGTGGACAGTTTTTTTTTTTTTTCCCAAAGATATATATGTTGTATTGCTTACTTATTGGTGTGCACTCAAATTTTATTTAATAGGATTTTAGCGTCTTCTTTCATATTCAGCTGTGAATATCACTCACTTTTAGGTGTAAGCCACAAATAAACGAGCCAAAGTCTTTGTATTTTGTTAAAATTCAGTATTTTATAACAAATAAATATTCACTATTATTCATGCATTTTTTCATTCATTGCAGTTTGTAATGGAGCGTGTGATGCAAGTTTAAAATGACCTTTTACACTTAGTGGTAACTAGTGCTGTCTTTTATTGAGTTGTGTCTAGAAGGTAACCCCTAAACTGCAAAAACTCTCGCGAGACTCATCGCCCAACGACCTATCCTAACCGAAACCATTCAAGGTCAATGCCTAAACTTTTTCGCAATTTGTGCTTTTTAGTTTCTGCCTATTATTTTCTCGATTAATCTATTAATTGTTTGGTCTATAAAGTGTCAGAAAATGTGGATCAGTGTTTCCCAAAGCCCAAGATGACGTCCTCAAATGTCTTGTTTTGTCCACAACTCAAAAATATTCTGTTTACTTTCATAGAGGAGTAAATAACCAGAAAATATTCACATTTAAGAAGCTGCAATCAGAGTTTTTTTTTTTAGTCGGGATGAATACATTTTATCAAAATAGTTGGCTATTAATTTAATATTTGACAACTAATCGATAACTAATTGCTGCTGTAATTTCATAGAACATCAGTACGTCGGGTGATTTGCAGTCTGAAAGGTCAGAGAAGGGACTGAGAATGGAAGAGTTTTAAAATCCATCATCAGACTCTTCGTCCCAGCTGCACTTTTCTTGCGTGGTCTTAGTGAAATCCATTTCCACGTCGTAAACAAAGTCAGGATTATCTTTGCGTGTCCTGTTCTTCTCGAACAGTTCGTCCATTTGGCCCTTCTTGCGAGCCAGCTCCTCGTCGTCCAATTTGTTCAGGTCCTCGTCGGGGTCCAGGCGGAACGAGGACAGGCTGTCCTCCAGGCTGAGGCCTTGCATGTGATCTCGCAGGATGATGTGAAGCTTCTCCAGCTGGCTCTGGGACACGTCCTCCAGGTAGTCCCTGTGCCGAGGGTGGCTCTTCAGCCTCTCTGCAGCCATGCTGTAGTCTGGAGGTTAAAGAGAGAGGGCATCGAGGGTTCAAACTGCTCTGTGGAAGTCTACAAGGTCAGATTAGGCTAGGAGGCCTATACTGACCCCCTGTTCCTCCAGACTTTGTGAGTATACATCAGGTACCGGCGTGCACACATCCTACTATATGTGGCAAGTTCATTATTTTCCCCAGGGCCCCAGAAACTTATGTGGAAGTCTTCCTGCCCAGTTTGTGCTAATTTCATTGAACAGATTTTGGAATATGTATCATAGGAGCATAATTAGGGATGCACCGATCCGACTTTTTCAGTCCCGATAGCAATATAGATAACTGGGCTTTGGGTATCGGCCGACACCAAGTACTGATCTGATACCAGTGTTTAATCAATCGGCTGCATGCCTCACTGTGTGGACGTGACTGGGATCATTCTTTTATGTGTAAAGAAACATCAGGCTCGACTTAAACATTCCTAACTTTGTAAAACAAATTGTCACAAATAAATACATAGATCAAAATTAGTAATTAAAGAATTAAATTAGAATTCAAATTTCCAGTGTATAATGTAATGTAGTACCGATACTGTATCGGCCCGATATCCGATCCGGTATCGATATCGGTGCATCCCTAAGCATAATATAAACTCAAATACCTTAATTAAGGTTTTGATACAGGACCCTCACCAAGACAGACCTCAGAATCAGATAAAAATTAAGGACCATCCTTAAAGCCCTTATCCTTGGAGTTCACACGTGTTTGCATTTATTCCCATTAAAAACTTGCAGTTAATTAGGGCTGCAACTAACGACTATTTTCATTATATTCTCAATTAATCGATTAGTTGTTTGGTCTATAAAATGTCAGATAATGGTGAAAAACGACCGGTGTTTCCCAAAGCCCAAGATATTCAATTTACTGTCATAGAGGAGGAAAGAAAGCAGAAAATATTCACATTTAAGAAGCTGGAATCAGAGAATTTAAACACTTTTTACCTATTATTATTCTTTATTATTCAAACCAATTATCAAAATAGTTGGCGATTAATTTAATATTTGACAACTAATCGATTAATCATTGCAGCTCTAATGTTTATTATTATTATTATTATTATTAATTGCCACAAACTAATAGCAAAGTCCCACTGTGCCCAGCTGGTAGTCCAGCCTGAAAACCTGCAGCACTTTTTCACTGGATATAGTCTAAATTGAACACAATATTATGGTAAAATCGCAAGTTAAATAACTGTACTGTAAAAAAATAATAATAATATAAGAAGAAGAAATTGTAGCAGTAACAATTTGATGGGTTTCTAGTGGGATTACATTACTGGGATTATTTTAATTTAAAAAAGGGTGAAAAATAAATTATAAAAAGTTGTTTGCATGTATAAAATAATAAATAAAATAATAAAATAAATGCTTTGCCTTACCAGAATATTTTGAGAAGTTCCTCACAGGTATTATTCTTTTCCTCACATGTTGAGTCTCCTTATGTTGATAAATTAAGACTATAGATGGAGGACTGAACTGAACTCCACATCGCTTTGCCTCGAAACTCATCTTATATTTTATATCTGCAGCTGTTTAACTTCAACTGGTCTCCATTTAGAGTTAATCTGTAAAAGACTGAAACATGTTAACCATAATAACTAACATATTGTGTATAATAAGCGTTTAACAGGCGAGTTTCAGAGATGAGTTATTAACGTTACCTGGGTGCTTAATCGGTCTGGAACCGTCTGTCCTGGCTGAAGCCTGCCTACATTTAGAGTACATATTTGTTAAAGTATTATTCAATAACAATGAAGGTAATGATTAGTATCTGATTATCCAAGTAGCTCTGTTTTATACATAATTATTGCCTCAGAGCTTTCACACAATGCCGTTTATTTATTCTTTCTAGTCAGGCATCATTGCAACTTCAAAAAGGGTCCTTCGACATTCATTTCCGTAAACAATTTGAAAGTAGCTAGTTCTTTTAATACACCCATGAGCTAAACCTGAGCCAAACAGGCTCTTTAAAGCTCCTATTTTGATGTATTTTGTACTTTTTTCTGCGTTGGCTTGTTTATCGACATGTCATTGTTGGATCGAAGAAGGTAAGATAACTTTATATATTGTTAAACCTCCTAGCTAAAACAGATAAACACTGATTAGTTGTGATTGTGTGTCACCTAAACTATAATTTCTGCATGACAGGCAAGACAGGAGAGAGGATTTCTCTACTGTAATGCAGCAGAAAACAGTCTTTTCTCTTATTATGCATTAAAAAAAGAAGTTCCAGTATTTATTTCATTGCACGATTTGTATGTATGTGTTTTTTATTATTGTATTCTTTATGCTGTTATTCATATTCTGTGTAAGTACATTGAGAGAGCTGCATAAAAACCAGAGTCAAATTCCTTGTATGTATATACTTAAATAAACCTGATTCTGATAAAGTCTCTTCTCTTTAGTCTTGTGGTCTTGACGAATACAACCTGCATATTGTTTGTAGATGAGAAGAAGAATGAGAACCACTGTGGTCTTCTGAAGCAGTGGCTTGAATCCTCGCTGGTTTCAGTGGAGATCATCAAGAAGGGTTTCCACAGGTATTTGTAGTGTATTTTCAAACTTTAAATAATAACCATCTTTGTGAGTGGAATGATTAAATGATTTCTGGTGTTTCTGTGTTTTAGGGAGATGGTAACCACCGTGGAGCTCAGCCCTGATGTTCTCAGTGGGGTCCGAGTTCTGCTGGTTCACAGATGGCCCAGAGGCATCTATGTTGATCCCTACCAGCTTGCATCCTTGAGTGATCACAGTGATTGGCAGGTAAGACTGACACTTGTTAGACTTTTATTTATATCAAGCAACTGTGGAGAAACAGCAGATTTGTGGAAATAAATATTACAAACCACATTCATGTATTAATGTGTATTCATCTCTGTAAGATATTACTAGATTCAGCCATTGACCTGGAGGTGCCTGCTCACAAGACTGAGGGATTTGTCAGCTATGTGTATCCTACCCCTGATGGACCAACTCCCAGACTGCTAAAAGTAACACTTCCCATACACGGACGCTACCACGAACCTTCTTTTGATGGCGAAATGTTTACATCTGTCGACATAGAAGCTCCAGAGCTGCTGCTGCGGGCTGAAAAGTGTAAGCAGATCATGTTTATCCTCTAATCATGTATGCCTCTCTTCTCAGAAACTATAGAAATATATTAGGAAAAAATAGGTAATGCTGCACTGGGTAAAGAAACTCAGTGTTGGTAATGTTGAAGTAAAAAAAAACAGGTGCTCTTCAAGGATAGGGCGAGTAGTCAAATAAATATATAAAAAAAAAACAATGACTGTCCAGCTTATTATTAAAGGAAATCCTTGGTATTAGATGGCCGTCCGGAAAACATCCGAGGCACTCTGATTGTGAGTTAAAAATCCTTTATTATATCATGGATGACCACCAACAAGTCTTCATCAGGGTGTGAAGTGTAATCATTCAGACTGCCATCTAATACCAAGGACTTCATTTAATAGTAAGCTGTACAGTCATGTTTTTTTGTTCTATATTAATATATATTTTAATATTGTTAGGTATATTTGGGATTTTTAGTTGAGTGAATATACCAATAACTTATATTGCTAACACAATATCTTTCACTGGAAGAAAAATGTCGCTGACGGAGACAGAAAATGAAGTGTTTATCTTAATCCAAACTTCTTTCTTATTTCTAGGTATGCAGCTTAACAACGTAGAGCCTCATACTATCGTGGACGCCCCGTGTACTCACGACAATTCGAGCACATGTCCGTGGGTTAAACTCCAGCTTCAGCAGGTGCTTCTCTATAAATCTTCTCTTCACGTCCAACTTTCTATAATACTAAATGTCTATTTTCTGCTCATTTTCTTTTATCACTCAAAAAATATCTCGTATCCTGTAGGATCGAGGCCCCGTGGGCGTCCAGTTTCCAGTTGGTGACGGGTCTTTGGTGGCACCTGTGTGCGGTGGAACCCTTCTAGTCACAATGCTCTGCTGTGTGGCGTTGTCCAAACACATGTGGAAACATCGGATCAGTTAAACAGTGACAACATAGCTTGTATTAAACAGCTAGCATTACTATGATCAAAGTCAGGATGGGTCACCTTATCTTCTAAGGTGACACAAACAGAAAAGGTCTATTTTATTTTATCAGTCCAGGTTTAAAAGTTGAGGAGGTTCCAGGTTTTACTGGAGTAATCCAGATAATTCAGTTAATAAAACGTTTCTTGTAAAAGACCCCAGTTACTGTAAGTAAACATCTGTATGTTGGTTTGTCCTCTACTTGTTGTGCAAGATTTCCTCCTCTTATGATCTTGGCACAGAAGTAGGATCATAGCCCAGATCATACCGGAAGATGACACTTCTATATTTAAATTAAGACACAACCTGCTCAACTCATGATTAGACCTTGAAGACTGGGTGCTTTATCCTTAATGTGGAGATGATGAAAAAGGAAAGACTAGGACAGCACTCCAACATGACTTTTTATTTGCCACACGGACGTTTTGGACAAGACGTCCTCCTTCAGTGTATATTCTGGCAATTTCTACTTCGTTATTTATTCAAACACCTTTATCCCAACTGCAATCAATAATTTAAACTCTGAATAATAAAAAGCAAAGACTTGTTGAGCATTGGAAATTGTGTAGATTGAGCACACTGAGATGATTGGTGTAGATGATTGGTGTAAAAAAGATGTACAGAAGTAACAAACTTTCTTTCTTTCTTTGTGGATGTGTCAGAGGTCATGGTCATAAACATCACAGTAATTAGACTACCGTCTTTAATCTCTTCAGTCTGTCAGTAAAAACGTATGTTGTGCAGCCACTCGTTGTTCAAACACATATAACTTTACATTAAATTCTTGTGGATTCTCGTTCCCAAAGATACCGAATATGTCAGGCTGAATCATTTGGGAGTATATATATAAAATGAGGTGCAAGACATCTTGAATATTTGCCATAAAAAAACACAGAGGGTTTAAATATTTCAGTCAGTGTAAACATCATATAGCTTCAATGAAGAACTGGAACAAGCTGATATGAAATGTGTATATATTAAAGATACTGTCAGACAGTATGGTATAAGATGTTTTTTCCAACCATTAAGCTATTTAAAGGGGAAATTAAAGGAAACTGGGGCGTTACAGTTGCTCTTATTTAAACATAAAGAAATGTAAGAAAATAGTAATAAAGGAGTATGTAACATGTAAATTATGTGCATAATGCTACAGTGTGTACATAATGTTACAATATAACAAAATGTAAGTAAGGAAATATAAGTAACTACTAAAATTAATTAAGTAAATTAATAATACAAATTAAAAATAAGAAAATTAAAATGTAAGAAATATGAAAATATGTACAAATATATGCATTCAGACGTATTAATAATAATAAAAATAATAAAAATAAACCACAGTGCAAATAAGTAAAAAAAAAATGCTTATAAGTAAAGACAAAATTCTGAGAAGTGGGATCTATTAAGTGTGTTAAATATGAATGGTATGAATAAGAAATTAATAAGAATATTTCTTGAATGTACAGTATAAATGCAGTATTTATTAATGATGGTGTTGCAGAGTTGAATTATTGCACACATTGTTGTACAGCTCAGTTAAGTCAGTAAAAAGTACCAGTACCTCGATTCTGAGGTACTGGTACTTTGAGTATGTCCATTTTCTGCTATTTTATACTTCTACTCTCCTACATCTCAGAGGGAAATATTATACTTTTTACTCCACTATATTCATTTTTAACAGTTTCTTCTGCATCTCAGCTGTTACCCTGCACTTTATTCATTTTTAACAGTTTCTTCATCTCCTGTTATTTTTATATCTGGTATATTTTTCTAGACTTTTTTACTAACATGTTTTTCACTATGGAACTGTGATGCTGGAAACTTGAATTTCCCTCGGGATCAATAAAGTTGCTATCTATCTATCTATCTATCTATCTATCTATCCACTATACGTATTTGATACCTTAGTTACTTTGCAGATTCAGATTAATAAAACAAAATATAGTCAACAAATAAATTATGATATAATATATAGATAGATTTATTTTAATACTTTTGTACTTTTAATTTAAAAAAAAGAGATTTTTAATACATGAGTTTTACTTGTAAGAGTATTTCTACATTAGGCTTACTACTTTTACTACAATATCTGAGTACTTCCACTACTAGAGGGAACAATGCAGTACATCTCTCCTAATGATCAGTCAGGTGTTACCAGAGCTCCCAGTGTTACCAGAGCTCCCAGTGTGACCAGAGCTCCCAGTGTGACCAGAGCTCCCAGTGAGAGCAGAGCAGCTGAACTGGTGCTGTGATGGTTGGAGACTCTCCTCACACCATTAATGTGAAACGTTGCCGGGCTGGTCGGTCGGTCTGTCGGTAGTTCCGTTTCCTCTCCACCATAACGGAATATTATCCCAGAAGGGCCGAACAGATAGAAGAGAAGTGTCTTTGTAAATAGTTATTAGTACCGGAGGACCGGAGAACCGGAGGACCGGAGGAAGCACGTTTAACGGATCCACTAACGGTTTCTAACCGTCGAGGTAACTTTGGTTGCTAGGCTAGGTAGCATTAGCTCACAGCTAACGGTGGATCTGTATTAGCATAGCTGCTATCATGCTAACTTTAGCTTCTGAGCTAGCACACTTGTTGGCTAAGTTAAGCTAACGTTAGCATGCTAGCCGCCCCTGTTGTTGCTCATCTGAAGGACATGTTTACCGTTATATGGAGGACATAACGGGCTGAGGGTGGATATGTTTATGTTTATTATGTTAACAAGAAGCTGTGAGGTGTCAGCTTCTTATTTCTGTAGCTTAATAAGCTGGAGAACTTGCATTATTCTTTTATCCTCATCTGAGTCTCCCTCAGATGCGACACATAGGACACTAAAAAGACACTATAAAGACACATAGGACACTAAAAAGACACTATAAAGACACATAGGACACTAAAAAGACACTAAAAAGACACATAGGACACTAAAAAGACACGATAAAGACACAGGACACAAAAAAGACACATAGGACACTAAAAAGACACGATAAAGACACATAGGACACTAAAAAGACACTATAAAGACACATAGGACACTAAAAAGACACTATAAAGACACATAGGACACTAAAAAGACACTATAAAGACACATAGGACACTAAAAAGACACTAAAAAGACACATAGGACACTAAAAAGACACGATAAAGACACAGGACACAAAAAAGACACATAGGACACTAAAAAGACACGATAAAGACACATAGGACACTAAAAAGACACTATAAAGACACATAGGACACTAAAAAGACACTATAAAGACACATAGGACACTAAAAAGACACTATAAAGACACATAGGACACTAAAAAGACACTATAAAGACACATAGGACACTAAAAAGACACTATAAAGACACAGGACACTATAAAGACACATAGGACACTATAAAGACACATAGGACACGATAAAGACACGATAAAGACACAGGACACTATAAAGACACATAGGACACTATAAAGACACATAAAAGACACAGGACACTATAAAGACACAGGACACTAAAAAGACACATAGGACACTATAAAGACACATAGGACACTATAAAGACACATAGGACACTAAAAAGACACTATAAAGACACGATAAAGACACAGGACACAAAAAAGACACTATAAAGACACATAGGACACTAAAAAGACACATAGGACACTAAAAAGACACTATAAAGACACATAGGACACGATAAAGACACGATAAAGACACAGGACACTATAAAGACACATAGGACACTATAAAGACACATAAAAGACACAGGACACTATAAAGACACAGGACACTAAAAAGACACATAGGACACTAAAAAAACACATAGGACACTATAAAGACACATAGGACACTAAAAAAGAAACTTCTTTGTTAGAAATGCTATCTTAACATTTCTCAGACAAACAGTACCCTCATTAACCCTCATTATTTGTTAGCCAAATATTGCCAAATGACTACTACTATGCTTCAATTCAGTCACCCTCTTATGAACTGTTTATTTGTACTGTAAATATTGGCAATATTCAAATATTAATGTCTGAATACCAATGGTGGAGGAAGTATTCAGATGCTTTTCTTAAGTAAAATACTAATACAACCATGTAAAAAATACTCTGCTACACGTAATAGTCCTGCATTTAAAATCTTATGTAAAAGTATTAAGTATTATCATCAAAGTATACTTAAAGAACCAAAAGTAAAAGTACTCATTATGCACAATGGCCCATTTCTGAATAATGTATAATGTCACTGGATTATAATTATTGATTCATATATGTGTTCATGACTTTAATGTTGCAGCTGGTAAAGGTGCAGCTAATTTTAACTACATACTTTATATTAGGGTTTGAAAATAATTCAATATGATTATCATCTTTCAACGGGATCGTATCGTGATGAACACAGAATTCTGCTTATGGGAATACCCCAGTGTAGTTAAATCAAACTGCTGTCTTAATCTGATTACTCTGTATTTGTGTACATGCATGTAAACATAGTAAGTGTATAGCTGGAAATATTTATTCATTTTTTTCCCTCTATAATTTCACTTGAAACCTTTATGTTCATTTCGCACTAAAGTTCTTAATTCAATTATAAGTACTTCATACTTTTCAAGTATATACTTCACACAAGAATAGGCTTTGCCATGTGGTTATGTCATATAGACTACATATTTCTTTATTGAATTACCAGAAAACATGCTACATCGTGATATGCAATGACCTATATCAAGATAGAAGACTTTGGTTATATTGCCCAGTCCTGCTTTATACACTGCTGCATAGTGTAATCCATAATAATAAATGTTATTTTATTAGTTGAGTTTTATCTTGTATTAATAATCAGTCATCTTGGGCTTTGGGAAACACTGATCGACTTTATTCACCATTTTCTGACTTTTTACAGATTAATCAGAATATAATTAATAGATTTATCCACAATGAAAATAATCATTAGTTGCAGCTCTAGTGTAGAGTTTCTGCCTCACACTATTGTGGCCCAAGATGATGGTGGTTTTCTCACTTACTTACTAGATCAGCTTCACTGATAACACCCCCAACACTCCCCACATCCTGCTGTATTAGTAACCTTATTATAGTGTGTTTAGTGTCTAATGAATGTCTGATTCTCTCCCAGGTACCACTTCCTTTCTCTTCTGCTGTCATTTTCTGCACATCCTCCCGTAGCGCATGAGCACACCCGTGCCTCCTGCCCTCTTCGCCCTGGTGAGGCTCACAACAACCTGTAGCGATGTGTGATAACGGAGACCCCGAGGATAAACCCCCTGCCCCTCCGGTCAGGATGAGCAGCACCATCTTCAGCACCGGCTCCAGCAAAGACTCGCTCTCAGCCAACCACAGCTCTAAACCGCTGCCTTCTGTGCCCGAGGAGAGAAAACAACGCAAAGGGATCATCTCAATCTTCTCTGGGGCTGAAAAAGGTGAGTTTGGCTGAGAGATATTCAACTTTAAACTAGGGCTGTCAAAGTTAACACGATAGTAACGTGTTTACCCAAATTCGTTTTAAGGCATTATCGCAACTTGCGAATTTTAGGTTGTAGCTAGTGGAGATACTGGTATCATATGAAACTAGAAAACCTAATGAATCCATTGGTACCAACCATGTCATACTAGCTTGTCTCGAAAGGAGGCTAAATAACGCTCCAAACCTTCGCTAAATTTTGGTAAGAAAAAACTGTCATGGTCCTTTTCAAAGGGGTCCCCATGACCTCTGACCTCAAGATATGTGAATGAAAATGGGTTTTATGGGTACCCACAAGTCTCCCCTTTTTTATGCTAAATGCAGTACCTGTGAAGGTTTGTCATTGTTTTGTGTTGTTAATTGTTTTCCAATAATAAATATATACATACATTTGCATAAAGCAGCATATTTGGCCACTCCCGTGTTGATAAGAGTATTAAATACTTGAAAAATCTCCATTTAAGGTACATTTTGAACAGATAAAAAATGTGTGATTAATCGCAATTAACTAAGGACAATCATGCGATTAATCGCGACTAAATATTTTAATTGATTGACAGCCCTACTTTAAATGTGTTCCTGTGTTTGTGATCGGTTTAATTGTGTAGTCAAGTGTGATTTTCAATAAGGTTTTGGTTACTTTCAGGTGGTAGAAAGAAAGATCGAGACAAAGAGCGACCAGAGATCTCACCACCTTCAGATTTTGAACACACCATACATGTTGGGTTTGATGCTGTCACGGGGGAGTTCACTGTGAGTTTTTCACTGTTTGGTTGTTCTCACACATGCTTTTTGATTTACATCACTTCTTAGTCGGCACCATTCTGACACCACGTCATCTTTGTCACACTCAGGGTATGCCGGAGCAGTGGGCTCGACTACTCCAGACCTCAAACATCACCAAGTCGGAGCAGAAGAAGAACCCACAGGCCGTGCTCGACGTTCTTAAGTTCTATGACTCTACAGGCAACGGCCGTCAGAAGTACCTCAGCTTCTCATCTTCTGGTGAGGCAGTGCATTCTGGGTGTTGTAGGTTTTCTACCTTTTGAGCGAAAAAGAATACCACAGCCCTGTTTCTCTGGTTTCTCTGGTCATGTAGCACCAATTTCAAACATATTTCTACTGCATAGACAGCCTAGTTTTGTGAAAAGGCCATCTTTTTAGCAGTGAAATACTTCCTTAGAGGTTAAATTCAGACACTATGTTTATTTAGATACCTGCAGGGCATTATGAATTTATATCAAGTTGTTAAATAAAAGACATCACCATGTTTATACAAGTAGAAGTTAATTATTGCTTAAAATGATTTGTCTTCAGGTAGATAACATTGTTTCCTTTCTCATAAAGAGGAATGTAATCAATATTAAGTCATATAAAACAATGAGTGACCATGAGGCGGAATGAGTAAATCAGTACAAGGTGTTAAACCTTTGAGAACACCTACACTACTGTTTAAAAGTTTGTAATCTCCTGCCACCAAAGCTTGATTGTGTCCAGTCAGATGTCTGAGAGGACTACTCTATATGTCTGAATGGTCTTTCATGCTTTTAGCTTGTAGAAAGTCCTCTTTACAAATTGATGTTATTTAGTTTAGTACATTGAGAACAAAACGCTGTCCAATTATTCAACCATACTGACCACTGTAAGGGCAGAATCCCTCTGAGCAACAGTTGAATAACAATAGAAGAAATCAGCGGTCATTGGTAAAAGAAACTGGAAGCTGAGCATCAAAATGTGTGCAGATTTAAACAGGAACAGGTTCATGTTTCATTGTCAAGGTCACAATAATGAATCCTAGAACAAGCTGCAATTAACAGCTGCAACGTGTTGCTTTAGCAAAGCTCTTCACACTTCACCAGTGTTGGGCAGTAATGCATTACTGTAATATTATTACTTTCCCCGGTAACAAGTAGTGTAAGGGATTACAATTTCCTAAACAGTAATTATATTACAGTTATTAATCCAAGTAACGCTGCGTTACCAGAACACACGCTTATGTTACGATGATGTGAACGTGCAGCAGGTCAGCTTGCATCTTTGCGTCGAGTTGAACTTTGGGAACTTTCAGGTGAATATCACCTCGGCAGGCGACGAACAGTCGCCCGCATTCACGCATGTGTGACCTGAAGGAGAGGAGGAGTGGCGTACTTCCAACCAACATAATAAAACTAATTCAACATCCAACTTCCAGCAGTATTCTCCCCTGTCATGTAACACATCGACTAAATGGAAGTTTGAATCATTTAATTATTCTTGTTGTGGCCAAAAGTATTTCAAATGTAAATAATACATTTGGTTTATAAATTAAACTGTTTTTATCTCTGTTAATATAGTTATTATTGAAGGGAAGAAGAAGAACATCAATATAACAGTTTATTCCAAACTTTTGAATGACAGTGTAGTTTAATCTGTGACTACAAGAACTTATAAAACATCTTTTTTACTAACTCTTTGTTTTTTGTTTTATTTACAGAAAAAGACGCATTCACTCCAGGGCCTCAGTCTGTAAGTATTCAAGACTGTTAAAACACACATGCTGTTTTATTTGTAGCATGTTTTGTCTTATAAAGACTAACAACCTTTTCTTTCCCTCTAAATCAGCCCGTCAAAAAAGGCACTGAACCCTTGTCTCCGAATATCAAAGACATTGACGATGATGACGATGATGAAGCTCCTCCTCCTATCGTGGCACCGAGACCAGAACACACAAAGAGTGTAAGTCACCATAATGATCCTCTTTTCATTTTAAAATCAGTGTTTCATATTTCACTTTCTGAGGCATTCTTTGTGAACTTGAAATGTATTTATTTATTATATGTATTATTTTTGTTGTGCAGGTGTATACTCGCTCCGTTATCGATCCCATCCCTGCTCCAAGCACGTGTCCAGACGGCGGAGAAACTGCCTCCAAGGCTGCAGACAGACAGAAGAAGAAGGGCAAGATGACGGATGAGGAGATCATGGACAAACTGAGTAAATGATTAATTAATCATTAATCTTACTTACTCTTAATACAGCAGTTTAAATCCAAACTGTTACATGTATTTGCTTATATTTAGTATTTATTGCAATATTGTTTCCTTTACATATGTGGTTGTTTATCTGTCTTACAGGAACAATAGTCAGCATTGGAGATCCCAAGAAGAAGTACACCAGATATGAAAAGATTGGTCAGGGGTGAGTTCAGATCCACCAGCTTCATGTAGAACACGTGATAGGATTTACGTTTTTATGTGTACTATAATGAATGTTGCTTATGTAAGGGATAATGTACAGCTAGCTGGTCATTGTTGTACATTATCCCTCTTATTACACGGCTACTTACCTAAGAAATCAATAATTTGACACAAAAATGGTCCTACATCAGAGCTGCATCCATAGCAACGGTCTGTTATGCATAACAAAGATCTGCTATAAAGAAATAACAGATCCTGGAACGCCATGATTGACCAATCAGAATTGAGTATTCAACAAAGTCGTGTAATAAATAATAATAATTATAGTGCCTTTTTTCCCAATAAAATCTGGTCATTTTCTTTTGTATCAACACTTTTTAAATTTCCACCCACAATGTACTGTTTACTGTTGCTGCCCTAAAAACCCCAATTGAGACGCATATTTTGAATGCGCTGCATACATGTCCAAAGAATGCTCCTAAAACCTGAATGATATCATCATATCCCACATGTCTTAATCTGAAAATGCTCATTTCAGAATATCCAAACGGAATATGCTGTTTACATGACCTGTATCAAATTCAGAATAGTAGTGAATTATTAGTATGCATGTAAAGGTAGTCATTGTCAGGTTTATGAAGCCAAACACCTCTAATGGAATCCTAACTATCCTATGAGACAGATCATAGCGGTACCGAGCGTTTTTCTCAGTAATATACAAAGAAAGCATCATCATGTCACAACTATGTCAGATGACTCACAGCTCTCTGGGGGCATATGTTCTGTTTAACATCAGAGATTTTTTTGTGAAAACTTGGCAGCATGAATATATCTGTGTATAATACATATGCAGACTAATTTGAGTGCTCATCTCATTTGTCCCACAGGGCTTCAGGAACAGTATTCACAGCCATTGATGTTGCCACAGGACAGGAGGTAAAGTAATGGATGAGGAGATGTGGAGAAACTAACCAGGGATACTGTAAACTGTAAAGTAGTGGAGCTCATGACATAAACACAGCTACACACAGCTGTCACTATGGCACTAGATGGCACTGGGCTTGTAGTGATCAATCCACAGACCTTGTTGTGAGCAGTTTCATGTAGGAACTATTTTCTCTCCACCGAACTACACCCGCCAACCGTATCACCGCGCAGAAGGAAGCATGCATCTATTCTCGATGCTGCTAGCTCACCTAGCACCACTGAGCCAGCTAACGTTACAGCTCAGCCGAGCATCTGATAGATGCGCGCTTCCAAACTGCTCACAACAAGGTCTGTGGATTATCTTGAGTAACCGGGCCATGATTTCTGGAAAGAAACATTGCTGTTGAGTTTTATTTCCAACACTCGGCAACTCACACCAAAACAATCTAGATTGATATATATATGTATATGCAATATGTATATTTTAATTTTGGGGTGAACTGTCTCTTTTTAAACATGTATAATACATATACTTATGAAGTCATTATAAAAACCAAAGGAAAGTTTGGAATATTGGATATTAAAACTTTATACTAACATGGTCCCTTGAGTAACGTTTTGGTAATTCTAAATATTGTGTCTCTCACGCTTCCTTTTTACAGGTCGCCATTAAACAGATCAACCTACAAAAGCAGCCGAAGAAGGAGCTTATCATCAATGAGATTCTAGTGATGAAGGAGTTGAAGAACCCCAACATCGTCAACTTTTTAGACAGGTACGACTGAAAGTAAACCTGCAGCCTGAGTAGAACATCTAATCATAATTACAACGAAACCAGAAAGTTGTCACACTAGCATGGTTGGACGTCAGTGGGTGACAATGTTTATTTGTGTGTGTGTATATCAGTTTCCTGATGGCGGAGGAGCTGTTTGTGGTGATGGAGTATCTGGCTGGTGGCTCACTGACAGACGTGGTAACAGAGACCTGTATGGATGAAGCCCAGATAGCCGCCGTCTGCCGAGAGGTACACTACACTCTTCACAACCAACCAGGGCAACTTTATGTGAAAGTTAGAGGCAAAACAAAAATGTACAGGGATAGTTTGGATTGTTTTGAAGTGGGGTTTTAAGAGGTACTTCTCCACACTTCAAAACATCCAAACTATAACTCTCAACAACTTCTCCCTCTCTCTCCCTATGTGTCTCTGTACCTGCAGTGTTTACAAGCATTGGAGTTCCTGCATGCGAACCAGGTCATTCACAGAGACATCAAAAGTGACAATGTGTTACTGGGGATGGACGGCTCTGTCAAGCTGAGTAAGTCCTGTACTGATGAGCAGCCTGTTGAACTCTGATTTCTATGTTCTTCCAGTGTTACTCTGTATTTACTCTTCTCCGTCTGTTCGACAGCCGATTTTGGCTTCTGTGCCCAGATCACTCCCGAGCAGAGCAAACGAAGCACCATGGTAGGAACGCCTTACTGGATGGCTCCGGAGGTGGTGACCAGAAAGGCTTATGGGCCTAAAGTAGACATCTGGTCACTGGGCATTATGGCCATCGAGATGGTTGAAGGAGAGCCTCCCTACCTGAACGAGAACCCACTACGAGTGAGTGACAACATTTTCAGTCCTTTTGCTTATTTAAATATCCTCTTTTTATTTTAAGTTGTATTTACACATAAACATGTTAATTTCCAACACTTTGACATGAAACTCTCCCAATTGACTCATCTGTACTGGGAGTGAATGCGTTCAAAAGAACTCAGGTTCACTTACAGAAATAAAGTCATTAAGGCACTATTGCACATAATAAACAATCTTTTTTAATCAAGCTTTTTATTGTTTCCTTAATAAAAATGACTACAACAACCTAAACCATAACAAATACAATAATATGTAAATGTAATAACAGATTGTAACTATAAATTGAAAAACAAAGTATTCAAAAACAAGGAGGAAAAATGGTAATAGTACTAATATAATAATAAGAATAAAATAGTTAAATAAATTTAAATTAAAAGAAAATAAATAAGATTATTAAATTAAAAGAAAATAAATTAAATTATGTATTTATCTAATATTATTAAATTTGTATTTGTTTATTCAAATTATGATAAATAAAAATACATTTTTAAAAAAATGAATAAAATAAATTCACACACCAGATTCCCAACACCTACTTATTTCATATAAAAAATCTTAATTTTATATCAAAAAGTTCGAATAATTAGTGACCAGAGGGATAAATTATTTGTTTGTGTCAGACGTTGGCATAGTTGCTGAACAACTGCAGTTCTCAGACTCTCATGAGTCAACACAAACGCTCACAAATCTCATGAGAGTTTGTCCTGCTCTCCACCAACAGCAGCATTCAAGGAATAAGCCAGGCGTTAAACAGTTGACTTGTTGTTGGGAGAAGTTGTCAAGATACAAATATTTCTGTCCAGTTTTTCTGCTACTCCTGTTGAATAGTGTTCATATTCTAGTTCAGTACAAACACTATTGAATCAGCTTCATGGGCCAAGTATGTTTAAGCATACAAGGAATTTGAGCAATAATGTTGATATACAGATCAAACTTATTGTAACTGTAAACAGGGATACAGCTAGTGCAAGGCTGGAGTGCAGAGAGTGCTGGAATAAATATTGTAATGTTAGGATTTTCGTTGGGAGTGACAAGGATGGACAGGATTAGGAGTGAGTGTATTAGAGGGACAGCTCTGGTTAGACGGTTTGGAGACAAAGCGAGAGAGACAAGATTGACATAATTTGGATATGTGCAAAGGAGAAATGCTGGGTATATTGGGAGAAGGATGCTGAAGACGGAGCTGCCAGGCAAGAAGAACAAAGGAAGGCCAAAGAGGAGGTTTATAGATGTGGTGAGGGAGGACATGCAGTTGGTTGGCGCGACAGAGGAAGATGTAGAGGACAGGGAGAGATGCAAACAGATGATCTGCTGTGGTGACCCCTAACGGGAGCAGCCAAAAGAATGAGTTGCTTTATATACGTACCAGAAGTTATGTACAGTATATGCATGTAAGCACATCAATGTACAGTATATACAGCCTGCTAGTCAGTGATGGATGATGTGTTCATCAGTAATCCCACCTCATTTCGAACTGAACACACTGCTCTTGATGTGTTGAGTGTTACATGCTGCACATGCTGAATGTTACAAACTTTGCCTCTTCTATGTGAACACTTTTAAAATCTGGATTACAACTTTCTGGGTCAACAGAGGATTATCAACTTTTGTGCACCAGTTCACTGGTATCACCTGCAGTTTGTTGTATGGCTTTGTAAAGTCAGTTTACTCAGCTGGCACTATAGAAAAGGAAAGCACTTTATAGTGGCGGTGTGAATGCTGGGTTAGAAAATGAAATGTAACACTTTCATAGCATGAAGTAAATACGGATCAGATTTTTTAAATTCAATGTCCTCACTTTACCAGTTTGACTGGATTTACTTCCTGAAACTAGGGTTCACAGTTTTTCCTTTTCCTCTCGTCTCTTCCGCTTCGTCAGGCATTATACCTGATCGCCACAAACGGCACACCTGAGCTCCAGAACCCAGAGAAGCTGTCTCCGGTCTTCAGAGATTTCCTCAACCGTTGCTTGGAAATGGATGTGGAGAAAAGAGGCGGAGGCAAAGAGCTGCTGCAGGTTAAAAGCCTCTTCCTGTTATTAGACTATTTTCATTGTGTTTTAATTAAACGTGCACTTGATTCACTGGTTTTCCCTTTCCCACTCCTTCTCTTCTCTATGTTTATCTTTGTCCCGGTGTGCAGCATCCGTTCCTGAAGCTGGCGAAGCCGCTCTCCAGTCTCACGCCTCTCATCCTGGCAGCCAAGGAGGCCATGAAGGGCAATCGTTAGCTGATGAGACTAGCTATGCTGCCTTCCCATGCTGTGTGTGCACAGATATGTGCCAACCGTTTAGATTACGTGCCAGACAATAGGCTGAGAGTGACTCTCCACTCTTGATGCACCAGCCTTATAAGCCCTGACAAACCTCACTGTGAAGAAGACCAAAAAATATAGAGCACAACTCCACCGCTGTCCATGAACTCTATTCTCACTCAGACGTCAGAAGACAAGTCAAACTAAAGTGCTTAGTTTAAGAGTCGGGCGTAGTTATTTTTTACAACAAATCTCCTGGTGACAGGTTAGGGTTAGGCTTGTATTTAACTTGGAATGAAGAAAATGCCTAGTTCGATTTTAGTTTTTTTTAATCAACTGCCTTAAACAAATGCAAAATGTTGCCTAATGTATTGTTGATTGTGTTTCAATGTTTCTCTTCCCATGATTTTTACTACCTTTGTAATTTACCTTTTCAGCTCGTCAGTGTCTTAGTTATTTTGATACTTGAATTTCATATTTGTCCCCCGTCTTGTTATATACTTGGTCTCATTCAGTGAACACTCTTGCTATTTCCACATTGACTCGTGTTTTATGGACATTTTCTCTTATAGGAAAACATTTCAGCACATTCGTCGTCATCATGAGCTGCGATTGTGTTGTTCTTCGATTGCCACACCTGACAGACCTACTGTACCAGTTCTTTATCCGTTATCATTAGTCTCCTGATACCAGAGGTGCACCTTACAGGCAAATTAAGATGTTAGATTGACAGGGTTTATACTTTCTCCTTTTATTGTTGTTATTAAAAAATGAGTATTGTATGTTGAACTCTGTCCTTTGTGTTCTTCTGGACTTAACAAATGTGCTCTTCCCATATGTGTATATTGTGTACGTAATGTTTAGTTTGAAAAAAAAAAAAAGCGGCCATATCGTAGTGGTTAGCTGTCGAAGGCTGGTAAAGACAATTTGTTGACTGTTTATTTTTTTCCTGACGACTAACAACCTTGTCTGCGCTCTCAAATAAATGTTAGTGTTTTTGTGATTTGAGTGTGAATGATTGTATAAAGCCACATAGAGGGAAACAAATACGAGACTGGAACCAATGAAGACTTTCATTTATTTATTTATTATCTTTATGACTTTATAACTGGATTCTCTACTGGTAGCACGGATACAAGTTTAGGATGTAAGTGACAGAGCTTGAGGTGTCTTTATTTTGAAGTAGTATGCTGCCAATTATTTTATTTATTTTTTTATTAACAACATTTAAGGTTTTTTAGTAGCTGTGAGTTTGTTGTGCGCTTTTATTTTGGAGGTTTTGCCAGGAAGTGCAGTAATAGCCTTTCCTATCTATACTGAATGTTTGAAGTGGAACCAATGAAGACTTTCATTTATTTATTATCTTTATACCTTTAAAGCTGGAATACTTTCATTTATTTATTTATTATGATGCCTTTATAACTAGAATACTTTAATTTATTTATGTATTATTTGTATGCCTTTATAACTGGAATACTTTCATTTATTTATTTATCATCTTTATGCCTTTATAACTGGAATACTTTCATTTATTTATTTATTATCTTTATAACTGGAATACTTTCATTATTTATGTACTTATTTATTTATTTATTATCTTTATACCTTTATAACTGGAATACTTTCATTTATTTATTTATTTATTATCTTTATGCCTTTACAACTGGAATACTTTCATTTATTTATTTATTTATTATCTTTATGCCTTTACAACTGGAATACTTTCATTTATTTATTTATTATCTTTATGCCTTTATAACTGGAATACTTTCATTATTTATGTACTTATTTATTTATTCATTATCTTTATGCCTTTATAACGAATACTTTCATTTATTTATTATCTTTATGCCTTTACAACTGGAATCTCTAGAAGCAGCGCAGGTACGAGTTTAGGATGTAAGTGACAGAGCTTGAGGTGTCTTTATTTTGAAGTAGCATGCTGCCAATTATTTTGATTTCTGTCGGCGCTTTTATTTTGGAGGTTTTACCCGGAAGTGTTACAGTTTTTGACATCGGTTTCTATAGCCTAAGCTGAAGCTGTTGTAACCAGCTGTTACCAAACTGCTAACTCTATTTTTCCTGACTTCTGTGTGTAATGGCGGTCCAAATGAAAGACAAAGACGCTTACCAAAGACTAAACTATCTTTACCAGGTAGGAAATAAATGCTAAAGTAAAAGTGAATCGCTGTTGTGATGCTATCGACAACACCACATGATGCTAACACGCTAGCTGCTCTGCTAACAGGCATGTGCTGATGTAACTCAAGCTGTTTTGTCTCTCTGCAGGCTGCACATTGTGTTTTATCCCAGAACCCGGAGAACGTGGAGCTGGCTCGGTTCTACTGCTTCACTCAGAGGACCATAGCCAGACGTTTAGTTCTCAGACAGTAAGTTTTTGTTTTGTCTGGTATTGATTTTATTTTGAAGGCAGAGTTAATGTTGCTTCCCTGTAAAGTTACATGTGTTGTTGTTGTTGTTTGTTGCACAGGGTTTCATATGTACCTGAACATTAATGAATTCAATTGTACGTTAACAAATCCCACGAAAATTACCAAAATCAACAATGAATTAATCCCACTTAAAGTACTTTACTTAAGTAGATTTTGAAGTACTTGTACTTTAGTATTTCTATTTTATTCTACTTTATACTCCACTAACACTACATCTCAGAGGTAAATATGGTACTTTTTACTTCACTACATTTATTTGACAACTTTAATTACTTTGCAGATTTAGATTATTAATACAAAATATAAATCAACTAATAAATTATGATTTACAGTATAGTTTTAGATTAAACAACCCAGTAATATATAAAGTAGTTAAAATGAGCTCCACTTTTACCAGATGCAACATTAAAGTGCTGAACACATTAATGCATCATCAATAATTGTTGTCCAAAAACTATTAAATACACATTATCGAGCCAAACTGTTACACTGGGTCCCAATGAACATGGGCGCTGTTGTTTATTTTGAGTCAATCCTACAAACACCATCCTAGTTCTGTTATTACTTACTAGAGCAACAAATGGATATACATCCACTATAGTAATAGTCCTCAACAAATGCACCATTTCCTCCTGTTAGAGTGTTATTTACTAAAAACTGCAGTGCCCAGCTGTTGTTAAAATAACTGAGCCTTTTAAAGAACTGAAACTATATTTGTGACCCATTTTAAAACATTTACATACCAAATGGGTTTGTGTAGAGCCCAAAGGAAAACATACCATAACGCCAGCCTTATCCTCTACGTCTAACCTGTCCATAAATAGGTTTTCAACATCTATCATCCATCTAATTGTGTATTTTATTGCAGAGATCCGTCAGTAAAGAGAACGATATGCAAGAAGTGCTGCTCGTTGCTCATCCCCGGTGTAACCGCCACTGTAAGACAACGAAGTAAGTCAGCTCATCATTTTTGTATTTTTAAAGAGGAATTACACAAAAGCAAAACATTATTTCGTTTGAGCAAACAAATCTGTTCTGTACTCAATAATTATTGATTATTGATATTATTGCACACGAACCATGCAAATTAATTTAGTGAGCACAGAATAGATTTTTGTTTGCTCAAACAAAATTTTTTCTTTGCTTGTGCATGATTTCTCTTCAAAATATAATGTATGTGCTTGCAAAATATATTTTTCTGTGCTCAAAATCTCCCATTGCACACTCAGGAATGAGGCACAAATATAACGCCATATATTCCTGCTGTTTCCCATATTCAGAGACACTGACCTTCTTTCTGTTCACTTCTTTTGTCATTAGGAAAAAATAGGAAGACCCGCTTCACTGTTGTGAGGTGCCTCAGCTGTGGGCAGAGCAAGTCGTTCCTGAATGATCCGGATCATTGTTTGTGGGTCGACCGTCCCGAAGCTCAGCTGCAGCCACAAAAGCAGCCAGGTACAAACTCGACACTAAACACAAACCTCACGGAGGATGGTTTCGATAAACTGTCAATTTTGAAAAAGATATCTATAATTGTATTATTTTGAATGATATTGCATCTGCAATATGATTTGCAATATCAGAGGTAATTATCATTTTTATTTAATGATCATAAAGCGCGAAGGCGCCGCAAGTTATTTTAGTGCTTAACTAGGTGCCTACTGCACACGCAGGGCTTTTCAGACATGACTGCCTCAATAAGATAAAAGCAAATAACTTAAATTAAGAACTAAAATAAAAAATTAGAAAGAGGGACAATTTGTTTTTGTCAATTGTATGCTTTAATAGTTTGACAGTTTAGAAATCTACATCATGCCTCATGCGAGTATAAACAGCTTCAGACTGCGTAAATTGGTGACCAAATACTGCAGAATTGAAAACATTGGCCAACACTTGGTACTGATCATTATTATTTATTCTTTCTCACCCTCAGATCCAAAACCTTCTATTAAAAAACAGCCAAAAGACAAAAAGCCTGACGGGTCAGTGTCGTCTAAACCCAACGCTGCCCAGAGCTCTGCCGGCACGTAGCAGACGTTCAACTCTTCTGACCGAGAAATATGAAGGACTGATGTTTCTTTTTCATTTGTTTAAGATATGTGTAACATTATTATATTACATATATCCATAATCTTTTAGTAATTTTATTGATTTAGTAACTGTTTGGCCTCTGTGAGATCATTTTCAGTATTTTTCTGCAGTGTGATTTTTGATGCTACCAACAGATGGCCACCAGGCGGCGTCCTGCACATTTAAAAGAATTTTTTTTTTTTTTTTAAAAGTAAACCTCATTGATGATTTTATTGAAAACCGCCAACAAGAATGGAAGAATATTCATTAATATCTTTTATTATTAATATTTAACATTTTCTGTACAGTAAAAATATCTTGATCATTAACCATTTGTTGTCAGGAACTGTTCCTTAAAGGTTGATTGAAAAAAGAAATAAAATGAATAGTTTCTTTCACATTTTCTTCTTCTCTCCTTTGTCCCCCTTTGGCACTCGGAAACGCGTCTTCTGAAAATATATCAGGTTCTTGGCAAAGATCCGAGGAATATGGCCCATGTACACGAGAAGAGCCAGGGTCATGCCTAGAAAACAGACATTCGCTGTAAACATTGTGTTCACTTTTAATAATTATATATTTAATTTTGATGTGATTTACCTGTGAGAGGGCCCAGCCAATAGACGACTGCGTACTGTGAGAAGGTGAATCCAGGGCAGTGGAAGGTGAGGCCGTAGGACAAGGAGGGATTCATGTAAGCTGAGGTGTAGCCTCTGGCTGCAAAACAAGAAGGGACAAATAAAGTTTATGTTAGTTGCTTTTTATTAGAAAGTGGAAGCAGACACACAAGTCTATCAAATAGGGCTGCAACTAACGATTATTTTCATTGTTGATTAATCTGTTGATTATTTTCTTGATTAGTTGTTTGGTCTGTAAAATGTGGATCAGTGTTCCCCAAAGCCCAAGATGACGTCCTCAAATGTCTTGTTTTGTCCACAACTCAAAGATATTCAGTTTACTGTCATAGAGGTGTAAAGAAACCAGAAAATATTCACATTTAAGGAAGCTGGAATCAGAGAATTTAGACTTTCTTTCTTTAAAAAATTACTCAAACCTTTTCATCGATTATCAAAATAGTTGGAGATTATTTTAATAGTTGACAACTAATCGATTAATCATTGCAGCTCCACAATCATATAACACTTGAAGCAGAGGATCACATACATGACTGATACCGAGGTGGTGTCCAAGAGACTCATACGTTTGTGTGTATAAGTTTGTAAAAGCTTAAATTGAAGCACAACCCTGATTGTGAACATCAGAAAAACTATCAATGAAATATCCAGTAAAAGAGATTACTAGAACAAACTAAAAATAATATTAGGGCTGTCAATTAATTAAAAAATTTAAGCGTGATTAATCACATGATTGTCCATAGTTAATCGCAAAATAATACAAAAAAAAATTTATCAATCAATTAACAACACAAAACAATGACAGATATTGTCCAGAAACCCTCACAGGTACTGCATTTAGCATAACAAATATGCTCAAATCATAGCATGACAAACTGCAGCCCAACAGCTGTCAGTGTGTCAGTGTGCTGACTTGACTATGGCTTGCCACAAACTGCATGTGATTATCATAAAGTGGGCTTGTCTGTAAAGGGGAGACTCGTGGGTACCCATAGAACCCATTTACATTCACATATCTGGAGGTCAGAGGTCAAGGGACCCCTTTGAAAATGGCCATGACAGGTTTTCCTCGCCAAAATTTAGTGTAAGTTTGGAGCGTTATTTAACTTCCTTCCCGACAAGCTTGTACGACATGGTTGGTACCAATGTATTTCTTAAGTTTAAGGGGGAAACAAAGCTTACAGGTGATTTAGGCTACCGTTTAAAGTAAGTGACAGGCAACAGACAAAGTTTGCATGATGTGGATGCACAGACAGATGATACTGCACATAGACTGCGCCGTAACAGATCTACAAGAGTGTGTCTGATGCACTGATTTTCCAGTGGAGTTGCGTATTTTTCTGATATTCGTTTCGGATTCCAGTCATTTTCCTGCATTTACAAGCACAATGTGTCTTTGTATGAGAGGACTTTTGAGCCTTTTTTAGAGTGATGATTAAGCAGTGTCCAGGTTCACCTGTAACTTACCTGTATGGGACAGGAAGGTGAGGAGGACGCCGATCAGGGGAACCCGGATCAGAGCAGATCTGCGTAGCAGGTTTAGATGGACCAGATGAAAGATGAGCGTGCAAACACACTCAGTGAAAAACCCCTGAAGCATAGAGACCAACAGAGACGTGCTGCACGAGCTGGCCATCAGGTTTTTGATCATGTGCATGTCGGTCAGCTCCAGACTCCAGTAGTATCCAGCTACAAGAAGAGCCAGATGGGCACCAACAAACTGGGCTGCAACGGTGAGGAGAGTGGACAGAGTGGTGGCCTCCAGCTGCAGGAACTTCAGCACCACCATAGTGGGATTCCCCGATGCGCTGCCACAGATCACACCGTGGGTCAGCAACACCACGAACAGTATGGTTAAAGTCACATCAGGACCCAAACCCCCGGCCCACTCACCCACCTCCACAATGGTCTGCACCTCCAGCCTACATGCCACCAGCATGAAAGAGGATGCAAACTCCACAATGAAGCTAAATCGTGGCCATTTTTTAAGGAGCACTCGGACTAAGGCTGCAAAAATGACAACAGCCAGGAAGTATCCGAGGGATGCGTTGAGTCCAGACATGGCTCAGATGTGCTGTCCCCTACTGTTTCTGATCCAAAAGAAATGAATGAGGGTTTGACTCAACTACTCTGCTGTCTGTTTGGCAACGTGGCGCATGCAGAGAAACACTTCTTATCAGAGACACGTCAGGTTTTTATCCCACAACCACCTGCTAAAATACACATGGACCTTGAAACAAGGTCAGGTCAAGAAGCTGGCCTTCATCCAGTGGTCATTTATAATTAGATCACAGCTTTGGTTAAATGATTTCCTCCTCTCTCTCTCTACAGGATAACATATGTTATTTTTTTCTATAGGACTAAATGGCTGAAGAATTATTAAAATGCATACAGTCCCCCCTCTGGATTCAAAAGTTTAGGGGAAGTTAGGCTATGTTGTCCAGTGCACACAAATACATTTTTGCAAGCAGGTTTCATCAAAAACAGTAGAAAATATGGCGGCATTGGTCTAAAGAGTAAGGTGTTTACAGTGACCATCAAATTGTCAAAGTTAACGCGTTAAAGTAAATTTGTTTTAACGGCACTAATTTCTTCTAAAACGTATTTATTAAATTTGTAACTATGTTCAATCGTGCGATTAATTGCGATTAAATATTTTAATCGATTGACAGCCCTAGTTTGTCGTTATTTAATCTTCTTATGTGTATTCATAAAAATTGCTCATAGAAAATGTTTTGATGTTTTCTTTTCGGATCTATGTTGAGTTCTATTGAATCAATTGTTACGTGTCCAACTCCTTCAAAATAACATATTGGGAAAAAAAAAGTTATTGGCATGATTTTTCACTTGTTTTTAGGGCGAGACACCCCAGCCAAAAAAAACACATTTAGATGTTTATTTTACTACTTTGTCTATTTGCGTCTGTAGATTTCTCCTTAATTCACCAAAAGTTAGCATTAGATAATGCCTCATTTGTATATTTAAACATAACATTTCAGAAAATGTATCTGTCTAAATTCTGGAGGTTTTTACTGAGGGATTTGTTCCTCCATTGCTTGATTTATACAACATTTTATTCCTAAAAACATGGCGAAGATTTATAAATTTATTTATATATGGCTGTCAGTATTTTCAGATATATGGATTATTTCCAAAATTCCCTCTGTGAAAACCTTTCACTCTAATGTGTCAACAAGTCCAGATTTCTGTTCTGGAAATATATGCAAATTAGCACATATTTAATAAGATAATGACCTCTTTGCAAATTTAAACATAACATTTCAGAAAACTTGTAATACCAAAAATAATTGCCTTAATAAAAGTAATCAAATAGGGAAATTTAATTGTATGGGGTGTTGCCCCTTAAGCAAACATTACTAAAAACATTGTGATTTGATATTTAATAAGTAACGCATGAAAGAAAGGGTTAAATTAGCTGATTTTTTTTTCCATTCTACGTTTTTTGTTTTTGTTTTTATAGTATTTTATTTCAAAAGTTCAATACAATATATTTGCATGTTCAGATGCTTTATTACAGTTCTTACCAAAAATACCTTACAGTATAAAATAATAATAATAATAAGATTACAAATAAATTATAAAATATACAACAAATAAACTGTAAGGAAAGGAAAAGATGAATAAAAACAAAACAAAATAAAAAAACAAACAGAAAACATTCGGGGGCAGCTAAACAATTGGAATAAATTTGGAATGTCTAAACAATTTAATAGTTTTGGTCAATTTAGAATTTTTGGGTTTTAAGCTTTCAATCATAGTCAAAATATGTTTTAAAATCAGTATCTTTAAAAATAAAAAAAAATTAAATTACTTGAATGCTAATGACATCTCCTCTGTCTGAGTTGAACACGTGCAATGTAAATGTGCAATAACACGTTGGTCACTTTCTGCAATGATTATATAAATATCTGACGGATACTTTGTCCAATAATCTGGCAAAACTGTAATCTGGCGAAACTGTCATCTCATCAATATACATATTGTATTTTTATATTTTATATTGTATTATATTTCATATATATATAGATATAGATATATATATCTATATCTATATCTCTTTTTTTATTTTATTATCTTTTTTAGCACCTATGGGATTGTCACAATCTAATTTTGTTGTACTACACAATGACAATAAAGGGCTTGAATCTTGAATCTTGAATGTTCAGACTTGAGCAAGGCCTATTGAAAGAGGTTAGGACAAAGGTCTTGAGCTATGTTGTACGACGCATGCGTAGTGTAACTGGAGTCGTTGCTATTGGCTAAATTTTGGTGACTGCAGACTGCGCATGCGTTGTACCCTTTGTAATATGACGTGTTAAGTCTATCCTCGGACTAGTGATGGGAATTTTGGCTCTTTTCAGTGAGCCAGATCATTTGGCTCAGCTCACCAAGAAGAGCCGGCTCTTTCGGCTCCCAAACGGCTCTTCGTTTTACCACTTGATTGTCAAACACTTTCCCTTGTGGGCTGTCCTCTCCCGGATTTCAAATCAGGAGATATAAAATATTGATCCACAACATTTACGTTATTCAAACTGCTTTTTCAGTTACAGCAACTAAACAGAGGACTGATCTCTTTACAGATATTAGAGTAATGTTAAAAAGGGTCATGTTGTCTCAGCAGGTATCTCTTTGCCCCGTCAGAGGCTGCTCTTTCCCTCTCCACTCTGCTGCTCTGTAGCCGGCTCTCCAGCAAGCTTTTGGAGCTTTTCAATTCCAAAAAGGCAGATGATTACAGGTTCCTGTTAATTTATAATGGACATCTGTGTTGTGATATTTAAACAAACTATCCGTCAACAAGGAAATCAAAGCCTCTTGTCTACAGACCGGTCTCTAGAGAGCTCCAGCAGCTCATAGCGGTCTCTGAGCGTGACTACCCGGCTGGCTGGTAGCGACCCCGGCGGGTGCTAGCTAGCTGTCACGGTTCGATTCGCCATCTAATTCGTAAAACTGCCTATATTAATAATCTACACAGTTGATTTCTCGCCTCAAAAACTCTCAGAAGTGAATTTAGTGATGAAATAGCTACAAAAAAGGAAAAAAAAACGAGCCGTTTTTGGCTGTTGTTTTTGTACCTGTAGCCCGTAGTGGTCCAGCGCGTTGCATTGTGGGATACAGTAGGCAAGGTAGACTGGTCCGATGCATACTGGAGATTTTTTCCAAATCAGTACAACATCCGGGTATTTTTGGCATACTGTAGATTTTCGCTTTTGTTCGCATACTGCATACTACATGCTACATGCTACATTTTGGCCAAATCATTACGTAATACTAATATAGTATGCGGTTTCGAATACAGCCAATGAATGGGAAGCGTGGAAAGCATTATCGTTCACTTAGAAGAGCCGGCTCTTTGAACCGGCTCGTTCTCGGCTCACACATCACTACCTCGGACGTGAGGCGGAAGTTGTGGACCGGCAACGTCATCACGTCGGGTTTGTGTGTGTGGGTGTGTGCTAGCTTCAGTGTAGTGATGGCAGAATCAGCTTCAGAGCAGCCAGAGAGCTTCAGAGAAGAAGGAGAAGGAGAAGTCTTCGGGGATGGCGGACCATCCTCCGACTCTGTTCCTGAAGCTGTTTGCTGCTGGCTTCTACGGTGTCAGCTCGTTTCTCATCGTCGTGGTGAACAAAAGTGTCCTCACCAACTACAGGTAACGGTTTTAACGGCTTTAACGGCTGTAACTGTTATAACGGTAGTTTAAACAAGCTAGCATGCGTTGCTAAGCTACGCTAAGCTAGCCACTAGAAGTTGTGAACAGTAGCATTCTAGGAAGCTATACTTTAACCTAATGATAATCAATATAGATATTTAATTCAATATTCTCCCCACAAACACTAACCATACTCTTCCACACACACACTTGTCTTTTTTTTTATATATTTACTGTATTGTTATTGTTTTTATTATATATATCTTGTCCTAATTGTTTGTTATCACTATTATGAAGTCATATTATTTGTTTATATTAATCTTGTCTCTAGGTGGAGGCTTCAGATAAGACCACTGGTTGTTTTTTGCCTCTTCCTGCACTGTAATTTATTAATTTATTTTTTTGTTAAGACTTTGTTAAGACTTTACAGTAGCATTATATGAAGCTATATTTTAACCTACTAGTGTTATTAGCTACATGGTTAGCTACTCCTGCTGGTTTACAAAGCACTAAAAGGTTTAGGTGCCAAAATACATTTCTGATCTTCTGCTATGTTCTGAATCATCCAGACCTCTCAGGTCATCTGGATCAGGTCTGCTTAGTGTCCCCAGAGTCACAACTAAACATGCAGAAGTTCAGTTTTTATGCACCAAATATTATATATAAATAGTATTACAAGTTGCAGTAGTAATTGTAGTAGTTGAGGAAGTTGTAGTTCTTGTTTTTGGAGTTGTTGCAGTAGTGATTGTTGTAGTAGTAGTCATAAAATAGATGATATTATATCATAAAAATGTCGTATAGTATACCATAAAAAGTCAGAATTTAATATCATGAAAATATCATTAAAAAGTCATAATATAGTATGCCATGAAAAAAATTATATTGTTCGTCACAAACAAAAGCCATGATATAAAACAATTAATAATAGAGTATACCATGGCAAAATATGTCATAAAAAGTCAGAAACAATGTCATGATATAGTATGCCATAAAAAATGTTATGAAAATATCATAAAAGTCATAGTATATTATGCACCAAATATCTGGAACAAGCTCCCAGAAACCTGCAGGACCAACTCCAACTCTGAGTTCTTTTCAATCAAAGCTTAAAACTTTCCTGTTTGCTGCTGCCTTTCATTAAACCAGATAATGATCTTATACTGCACTAGAGCTTTTACTCTTGTGTTGTATTCTATGTTAGCTTCTATCCTAGCTTTTATTTTTAGCTTGTTTTTATTTTCTAATCTTTAATGTTTTCATAACTGTTTTAGTTATGTCTTAATGTTCTTTGCCCTTGGTCGCAATGTTCTTGAATGTTTATGTAAAGCACTTTCAATTGCCCTGTGGCTGAAATGTGCTCTACAAATAAGGCTGCCTTGCCTTGCCTTGCCTAGCAAGGATTGAAATAGGAAGAGCTTCACTTTACAGTAGCACATGAAGCTATATTTTAACCTAATAATAATCATTATATACCATAATAATCATTATAGATATTTAAATCAATAACCTCCTCACAAACACTAACCATACACTTCCACACACTTATCTTTTTTTTAATATATTTACTGTATTGTTATTATATATATCTTGTCCTAATTGTTTATCACTATTATGTAGTCATATTATTTCTTTATCTTAATCTTGTCTCTAGGTGGAGGCCCAGTTTTTTTTTTTGCCTCTTCCTGCACTGTATATTATTTATTTTAATTTTTTTGTTATGTTGTATAGTCTTAAATTGTGCAAAACAAATAAACAAACAAATAACCTACTAGTGCTAAGAGGGTTAGCTACATGGTTAGTGCTCAGCTTGTATGATGCCTTTACGTTCACTGGGACTAACTCAAACTTTTTTTCCAGCTTCCCTTCTTCAATATGTGTCGGAATTGGACAAGTAAGTTGAACGCCTATTTGAATGCCCTCTTTCTGCTATCAGTTTACAAGCACACATCCCTCCTTCATTCATTCAGTCATTCATTCGTTCATTCTCACTGTGCAATATCATTTTCCACTTGTGCAATTTTGTTAATAGTCGTTTTATTGTCAATACTGTATATACTGCGCCTATTTTTATCCTTCCTTCTATTTAAATGGTTCATTTTGTTACACTTTGTTTAGCTCTTTTTTTACTGTGTTAGCTGATGCATCCTGTTTTTTTGCATTATCCCCTTTGCTGCTGTACACTGCACATTTCTCCACTGCGGGACTAATAAAGGAATATCTTATATCTTATCCTATCTTAAAGTAGGCAGAGTTTAAGTAATTTTTTTTATTGAATGTGTGTGCAGATGTTGGCCACAGTGGTTGTGCTGTGGGTGGGCAAGGCTTCGAGGGTGATCACCTTCCCAGACTGTGATGAGAGCATACCTCGCAAGGTGAGACCATCCATCCATCCATCCATCCATCCATCCATCCATCCATCATATCTTCAGTTGACCATGGCAGTATTTTTTATTAATGTTTACCTGTTGTTGTATTTTGTACAGACGTTTCCTCTACCTCTCCTTTATGTGGGAAATCAAATCACTGGTCTGTTTGGAACCAAAAGGCTGAAGTAAGTCATCATCTGTAAACTATCTTTTATGTTTATGAATTATGGTTAAAAGGGAAGTTCATTCAGTGTCATCATGATCTAATTAATTTCTTTATTGTCTGCCTGGGGGAAGTTCGGCTTGCAGCAGAGCACAAATAAACACTGAGTGCATTTACATGGACATGAATAACCCGTTTATGATTGGGTTTTTGGAGTAACCGGAATAACTTGGGTTAGCCTCATAAAGGGGTCATTCATGTACATGTAAACACACTCAATGACAGTACACACATAACTATAAAACAGTGAAGTCTATATTTCTATTTCTGTCAGCTCGTTGCTTTCTGTCATTGTTGATATTTTTCTGTTTACGTACATGAGTCCATGTCCACTCTTGAAGGTTTTTTGTTGTTGTTGTCTGTTTATTTCTTTATATGTCGTCACATTTTTTTTTAAGTAATAATGTTATCTTTATGACTAAGAGTATGATTATCATTAGTATTATCACTTTTCTTTTCCGTCATTGGCTACTAATTTGAAAAAGAATAACAACAAAGTAAATTTTAGAGCTGCACCAATCCGGCTTTTTCAGTCCAGACACCAATAACGATACCTGGGCTTTGGGTTTCGGCCGATCCAAGTACCGATCCGATACCAATGTTTGATTACTAAGCCGTATGCCTCATTGTGTGGAAGTGACTGGGGTCATTCTTTAGTAAGACATCACGCCTGACTTAAACATTGCTTCCCTAACTTTGTAAAACAAAACAAAACAAATAAATACATAGATATGACTTTACTGAATTGTTAAATATTATCAAAATAACACCAGTAACTTGGTTAAAAAATGTTGTCTTCCTTAAGACCTGGCGATAAAAGATGTCTGACAAAGAGGACTGCTGCTTGTCGATGATCTTGCTGGCCACTCGGGCTGCAACTTATGATTATTTTCATTGATTATTAATCGGTTTATTTTTTTCTTGATTAGTTCTTTGGTCAATAAAATGTCCGATAAATGGTGAAAAATGTCGATCAGTGTTTCCCAAAGCCCAAGATGACGTCCTCAAATGTCTTGTTTTGTCCACAACTCAAAGATATTCATACAAACCGATCGATTATCAAAAGAGTTGGCGATTAATTAACAAATAATCGATTAATCGTTGCAGCTCTACAGTCAAATAACAGTTGAAGCAGAGGGTCACATGCATAACTGATACAGAGTCCATGGGACCCATAATTTAGTGTTGTGTATAAGTTTGTGTTTATTAGTTTGTAAAAGCTTAAATTGAAGCACAACCTTGATCGTGAACATTAAAAAAGTATCAAATGAAATGTGAAAGAGATTAATGCCTAGTGAACAAAAATAATACTCTATTTCTTCTGTTTTATGAACTTCTTGTAGCTTTCTTTGACCAAATTCAGAAACAAAGGCATGACTTATAATAATGGATTCATTGAAATATGTCAGTTAGAGGAGGAAACCTGAATTTTGACCATATAGACAATTATCAAAATTGTTGCCGATTACTTTAATAGTTGACGACTAATGGATTAATCGTTGCTGCTCTAGTGGCCCATTAACAACGTCACCCAGTCTTTTTTTGTTTAGGACATTCAGGTTGCCATACCAGGATCCTAGTGAATAGTTTAAAACTGACACATTGGGCATGGCTGTTGATGTTTGGCCAAGTTAAAGCAATTTGTGTCCTCTTCCACCAGCCTGCCGATGTTTACTGTCCTCAGGAGGTTCTCCATCTTATTCACGATGCTGGCTGAGGGATTTCTGCTCAAGTAAGATTGCATCGCACATGACGACTCATTTTTCTGATATAACTTCCTGGTCCTTTTACTCAAAGTGGGACACCAAGCCACCCTCTTTGTACTGTATTGGTGGCTTTTATGTACAGCTCAAAGCAGCCAGATTGAATTTCATTGCTCTGCTGTCTGACCTTTGGCAGGAAGAAATTCTCCAGGCCAGTCCAGCTGACAGTATTTACAATGATCCTCGGGGCGTTTATAGCCGCAAGGTAAGTCCTGAAACATCCAGGTGTCCCCGGCTGTTAACCAAACTAGAATTACCCTCACTACAAAGGGTTTTCCTGTCCTGATATATGTCCTCGCTTAAGTGATATTGTCTTTAGGGTCATTTACACATGTTGTATATCTTTAGTTAAAGGAGCTCTTCTGAAACACAGCATGCCCAAAGCTAAATTGTGAGTGACAGAACACGTATTTACTACCTCGTTTTCTCTCATCTCCCTTCGTAGTGCCGACTTGTCCTTTGACCTGCAAGGCTACGTGTACATTCTCATGAACGACGTGCTGACTGCAGCCAACGGAGCCTACGTGAAACAAAAATTAGATGCAAAGGTATGTGGCAGCGCCATCGGATGAATAGTTACCATTGTTGGGCTGGTGCTGTTTTTGGCATTGAGCTGATGGATATAGAGAACATAAACTGTCCTTGAGCGTCTGGCTTAAAAGTACTCAGTGTACACCATGAGTTGGTTTATCACTGCTGTATATCTGTTTTTGTAGAGAAAGTGCTGCTTTTCTATGTATTTTGCATGTTTTATTGCATTATTTTTAACAGTAATTACAGTTTGACTGTTGAGTCACAAATGGCTTGAAGCTTGTTTTGATCGTTTTTTTATGTCACACAAGCACAGACTGCTCAGTTCTCACATTACAGCAGACGCTGAACTGAATCCAGATTTAGTCTGTGATGTCTGTAGAGCACCATCTGCTAATAGGGCTCAAGACAGAGAGGTGTGTGTGTGTGAGTGATATTATTGCGAGAGAGTGAAAGATGGAGCCACGTGAAACAGAATCAGACGGTTCTAGGTTGTGCAGTGGGCTGGGCTGGCCGTGCTGTGTGACATCTGTACGCTAGTTAGTGAGGAATGCACCCAAAGATTTGTGAATAACCCTCTCTGTTCTGGCTCTGCTTATTTTTCATGTTCCTGTTGCTTCCTGCCCATCTGTTTCTCTGCTCTTTCTCACAGGAGTTGGGAAAATATGGATTGCTGTATTATAATGCATTATTTATGATCATTCCTACCGTGCTGTTGGCTCACGTGACTGGAGATATGCAGAAGGTAAGAAGTTTGGCTCTTCTGTTGTTTGATCTTTCTCCCTAATTAGCGCTATTTCTAATTATCTTCACTCGAATCTCCTTATTCATGGAAGATCTGTGAAATGTGTTTGAACAGTCATCAAGTTTAACAGTCTTTGTAGTTAGTTTCTTGAGTTGGTGCTGATCAGTTATTTTTAAGGTTTTACTCCCAAATAGGAGTGAGTGCACATATGAGTAAGCGTGGGTGTGTGCTGCAAATATGGGCTGTCTGTTAGTTGGTCACTGTTGGCAGAGACCTTCTGGTTTGCCCAGCTGGGGCCCAGCAGCCAGAAAGGCACAAAGCTGCTATTATGCACCTAGCAGAGTTATTACAGCAGCGCCCACAGCCCCCTTTGACTGGAAAACCTCAGTAAAGATACAGACTACTACCTTTTAAAGCTATTGGAAACTCAGTGTTGGATTTTGTAAGTACGTAAGAGTTAGTTCCTAAAACGTGATCAACAACTCTGCAGTGCTCACTTAATTTCCTGACTACCACTGAATGCCAGTAAATACACATAAACAAGGAATGACGTGATTTTTTTTAATTTTTTTTTATTAAATAGGTTTGTTCTCAACCAAAGAAATTCTTAGTGGACTAACACTCATGCGATTTTGTTGACTAATCGATTAGTTGATTTAATTGACAGATGTGTAAAACTGAGTTTCTCCACAAAGAATCAATCAAAAGCACCACTTTAAATCTGGTGTTTACCAGAGATGTGATCATTAGTTTATTGGAAAAAAGTCATTCAGCATGAAAAAAGCATAAAAAATTACTAATCGACTAAAGAAATCTTAGTTAAAGAAATCTTAGTTGACTAATAGAGGGGATGTATAGAGCCCCCTCATTTGCATAATGAGGCAGACATGTATAAAGAGATGTGTGAAGAAAAGAATACAGAAATAATTTTGGGGGAAATAAATAAGGGGTGAAATGCAAAGGGAAAAAATTGTGCAGAAATATATGTGTATATAAATAAAATTATGTATGTAAATAAAATAAATAAATACATAAGTAAATACTACATTTCAAAATAAATAAAAAATAATTCCAAAAATAAATAAATGAATAAATAGAAGAAAAAAAAAGTAAATAAATACAACAGAAGAGTAAATAAATAAGGGAATTAATACAAAGATAAATAAATAAAGAAGCAAATTAAAACAGAAATATCAATTTATGTCAAATTGTGGCAGCTGCCAATTCTCTGGTGCTTGCTGTCATTTACCTTTTTCCTGGTGTTTTTTTGGTTGAGTTGCTGAGTGACTAGAGGGTTATTCAGTTCACCTGTTGCGCAGGGTGTGAGGACTGGCTCTTAAATGATAGTTGAGAGCAGCTTGGGTGTAACGACGCCCTTTCTGTAGGGCTTAAAATAGGAGAGAAACTGCACAACCAGTGTCATTCTGATCTCTCCTTCACTAAATGCAACATGTGTTATCAGCCAAGCCAGAAACTCTGGTCTGTTTTAGGCCCTTTTGAGATTCTGTGCTCTTTGTGTCTTGTTTATTGAGAGTGTTGACTATCCTAGTTGGGGAAACAAAATAAATACCAATCAATTGGGTTACCTGCACTAGGTCGTTTAGGTGCTATTTGTGCAAGAATCTGGCTTGCCTCACGATAGCATAACGCCTGCAGGCTGTATTTTGTTATTCTATTCATTTGTTGATTTTCAATGAAACCCTTTATACCCATTTCTTTTAGTGTATTTTATTTGGGAAAACTTTAAAGGAGGGTAAAAGGAAAAATAAAACCAATATTTCAGTTTCCTTAATTGTTTGTTATTGTAGAGGCATTTGTTCATTATCAAAGAGGTATTTGTTTATTATTATCATTATTATTATTAAGGAGGCATTTTATTTTATATTATGTGGATGGGAACTGTTTTCAGTCTTCTGACTGATCAACTACAGTCTGGGGAACTCAGTACCGCCACAAAATGTTATCAATTAATTAATGCCTACATTTATTTTTAATATTGTTTTACAACATTTAATATTTATTTATTATATATTATTATTTATATATATATATTATTTTTTTAAACACAATTGCCTACATATCTTGCTTTACTTTATACTTTTTTATATGCTTGTTATGTATGTGTTTTAGAGTTCTGTTGTTTCTTATGCCGTGCTTCTCTTGTCAGGCAGTGGAATATGATGGTTGGTCAGACATGCTTTTCCTCGCCCAGTTCATCCTCTCTTGCATCATGGGGTAAGAATACAGGCCAAAGTTTATGTATGATGTGAACGACGCATGCCAAGTCTTGTGTTTTGTGCCAGAATTGAACATCTGGATTATACCAAATATCTGTGGTGTCGCTATTACATCAGTGGCTGAAAACCAGATTCTAGGCCACAGCTTGACAGTGTGAAGCTCGCAAAGACCCTTTGTCTAACATGTCGCAATAACATTGTGAAATCTGACTTTGTGCTTCAATATGTGTTGAGACGTGTGTGATATGATGACATGGTTGTTTTACAGGTTTGTTCTGATGTATTCCACGGTACTTTGTACTCAATACAACTCTGCATTAACAACTACGATCGTGGGCTGCATCAAGGTAAACTGCAGATTTGTGTGAAGTAATAGTTTAATCAAAGAGTAAAGAAGCAAAGAGATGAAACTCTGGTGCTTTTTTTGACAACAGCTGCTAGATGGCGCTGCTGTAGCACTGCCGCCATTTTGGACTGAAAACGCCAATAAGTCTATGGCTAGGGATGTATAAAGAGATGTTTGTAAATCAGAGGAGGATTTTTTTGAGGTAAATCAACTTCCCAGTACCAACACTTAATTAACCCTCATTTAAATCATTATGTCCTAAAAGTTGTAAAATGAACTAATTGCTGAATCCAGAGTTATTTTCCTCGGCCTAATGAACGTGCATCAGACCCACGCAACTGCACCAGCTTCCTGCTAGCTGTATGCAGCTATAAAAATGGATATATTGGCTGTAATTCATCACTTTTATTATCTTATAATACACCCATGAGCTGTATGCTGTAAGCCTGTACCGTGGTGGATGTATTAACGTCTCTGTTCCCAAACAACCGGCTATTGGCCAGTAGCTAGTAGTGCTAGTAGCATGACATAAACAGAATTTAATGTAGTTTAACACAGGGCAAACACACAGGACACAACCTCTTGTACATCCATGGTCTGTGGTCTATTGGATATCTATTTTGGATCCTTGACATGAAAAAGTTTGAGATTGCTCTCAAAATCTGTTTGCTGGATTTTTCTCACTTCCATTTATGTCCATCGCTGACTTTATGCTCTTCTGGGAAGCAGCCGGGCAAAAAGTTTAATAAATAAGTAAGTAGCTAAAATAGTATGTATATTTATATTTGTATTGTTCATCCCAGGCCATTTCAGTAAAGACATGAAATATGACAATAGAATAGAAATAATTTAGTTTCACTTTTGTACGGCACTTTGTAGGCGGACGTTTTACTGGCGTCCGGTAGTCGCTTTCAGTCCAAAATGGCGTAGACGTTGCAATGGAACGAACAATTGTCTTTCACTTCTTAACAATATACGTTCTTTTGTTAAATGCCCTAAATGAATAAAAAACTTAGTTAGCTTAATTCATATTTTCTCCATTTTGCAGAACGTCCTGGTGACGTACATTGGGATGGTGTTCAGTGGAGACTACATCTTCTCTTGGACCAACTTCATAGGTTTGAATATCAGGTAGGAAATGTTTATTTTTCTAATTTATGCTGAAATGTCTAGTTGTCATAGATGGATTGATTTAATAGAGTTACACACACAAGTTGTTTTGCGTCCCTATGCTGAATCTTTCCCCAACATAAACCCTCACCCATCTGGCATCCCGGGACACATTTTGAATTGTATGGTCACACAACAGATTGAATCAGTTACATATAAACATGAGAGGGGGCTTTAAATACCATATTACCACGTTAACGGCATTGCTTTATGGTTGGAAATGTGGCTCGCTCGATTCCCCACTTTCGTCCAGACTCAAATGTCTCAACATCCACTGGATGAATTGACATTAAATGTCACTTAATTCGTTATGCATGTAGCTTCTTAGCTTGAAGATTGTGCTCATTTCTGGTTGTAAACAACTGAGATAATAGGGAGGGTCCACTGAGTCAGACTGGTCCTCCCTGAACTGTGTCTCTGTTGAAACAAAGGGAAAGGCCAATGCTGACACTGAGATCACTGATGCTAATGTGCCAATCGGCTGCAGGATATATCACATGTGTGCATGCTGGATCTTGTTTGGAAATATGATGGATTGTATGACTGATGATGTGCTGCAACATGTTTAATTTTACACGGAATGAAACAAATGACAACTTGATTTTCAAACTTTTGCCTGCAACTGTCGGATGTTAAGTTTTCAACTCATTTTTATCTTTTACTGGCTGAAATGGGCCTTCATATTTAGCCCCTCTCTCTCTCACATAAATACAAATAAATCTCCTCACTAAACACTTTGTTATCCAGCCTTTCAGAAGGTCAGATTAAATGCCAACATCTTGTATTTTGCTTCATTTGGTGTCCTTGTCCTTGACGTGTTTGTATTCTTACACACGGTTTCTGTCTGTGTCCTTGCAGTATTGCGGGCAGCCTGGTGTACTCCTACATCACTCTCACAGAGGAGCAGTCCAACAAAGCGAGTGAAATCACCAAGCTGGACATCAAGGGCAAAGTGGTTGTATGACAGAGACACTGGATTTTATTTTTATGCTGATGAACGAGAAAACTCTATTTTTAATACAACTTTTTATTTATGGAGTATTTTTTAGCAGCAACGGCATGGGATGATGGACACGGTGTGGTTTTTAGATGGTGTTTTTCTTTTTAAATATTTGTATTTTGATACTGTACATGTGACGCATCGAGAACAAGGGAACCAATATTATTTATATTACATTTCCTGACACTTAGACAAGCAGAACCTTAAAAGTTGGGATGACATAGTGTTTCCTGAATACAGGAGTGAACAGCTAGAATAACAGTTATTTAAAGGGATAGTTCGGATTGTTTGAGGTGACTTTGGTGTTTTAAAAGGGTTAGTTCGGATTCACCAAAGGCACACTAACACAGACTAATTGATCGCTGTCAGATGGCTGTTATCTATGCTCTCTTCAAAGCCACCAGACTCCATTCACAAAAACAGTAATTTTACCTCTCAGAACACGGGAGCTGCTGGTCTACCGCTGCCTCGATCGGTTAGTTTGTTTGTGTTATTGTGTGACTTTGGTGAATTCAAACTAACTCTTTAAAACACCAAAGTCACACAATAACACAAATAAAAATATTGATCGAGGCAGCAGTTGGCCAGCAACTCTGTGTTCTGTGAGGTAAAATTACTGTTTTTGTCAATGGAGTCTGGTGGCTTTGAAGAGAGTATAGATAACCGCTTCAGTTCCCATCAGAAAGCGCTGTCTGAAGGCAAGGTAAAGCGGTGAAAACATTCTAAATATAACGTACTCTTAAACTGCGATCCATAATGTTTTGCTGCTGTCCTCGTCCACAGCAGTTGCTTTGCGGAACGTTGCTTCCGTGCTGGTACTCCTGTCTGTTCCTTCAAACTGGGGTCATCTACTGTAGGTAATACACCGACTATGTATAAGTACCTCATACAACCCCTCTTCAAACTATCCGAACTATCCCTTTATGCACGGGTGTGTACTTACGAATCATGGGACTATTAAGTAATAGTTATTTTAAAGGCACAATCCTTATTTT
This sequence comes from Sebastes fasciatus, assembly GCF_043250625.1. Classification (NCBI taxonomy): domain Eukaryota; kingdom Metazoa; phylum Chordata; class Actinopteri; order Perciformes; family Sebastidae; genus Sebastes; species Sebastes fasciatus. Next base: position 25,227,661 of record NC_133799.1, on the reverse strand, counting down.
TTTTTGCTGTTTAAAAGGAATGTAACTTTAGATGCCTTCTAAGCACAGTGAGATGCACTGACACTCATTATCCCGTTAAGTACATTTTCTTTTTGCGCATACACTGTTGTTACAAGCTTGTTACGGACGAACGGTAATGACGGTGATCTAACCTCATCCTTCAAACAACCAAAGTGGAAGGGCAGTGGGCTGGAAGCTCCCATCAAGGATTGTGGCTTTAAATAAATGCTGCCGCCTCCTTTTGGGAGATAATTTAAGATCACAGTTTACATTTTGCTCCCTCAGTATTACAGAATGTTTGTTGGGCTGTAACTGGTTCTCTCTATGCAGTATTAACAAGCGGTACTTATGGTTTGTTATTTGTACAAGAGGATCCATTTGTCCTTTTTTTTTTTCTTGGTATCGCACTTTCAACTGAGGTAGCACCTGCAAAAAAAGGGTGACACTGAATTGCCTCACCGCCTGTTACATTTATTGTATTCTTCTGAAATGTACGTTTCAAGTTTTTAAAGTATTACAAGAGAAATGTTTTTCTAAATTTTTATTAGTCCGGTACGAGCGTTGACTTTTTTTTACATTTTTACCTACATCATTTTATATTTATTACTTTTATTTTAGACTAATACTCATTTTGTAGGTGGCTTGGTGAATTGTTGATGCTGATCTCATCTCAAACACAGTAACCATGGATTTGTAGCTGAAACACAAGGATGTATTTTTGCATTAAAAAAAAACCTCTGACATGAAGTATTCCTTTTGGACTTGTTGTTTAGGTTGTTAACAGACAACTTTAGTCCGAGTTTATTGTCATGTATTAATTACAATGAAATGCTTGTGCTCGGTGGCGCCCTCTGCCTTACACACAATATATTACATGTGCGGCACGTCAACTGTTCAACAACCTGATCGCCTGAGGAAAGAAGCTCTTACTGAGGCGGATGGTGTGTTATTTAATACTATTTTGTCTCATTCAAATAAGTAATTCTTTAATTTCAGACCGTCTAATGCCACTCAGTTCTGTAACTGAGGCATTGTTTGTATTTGCAGCTGATGGTACTCTACAGTAGCGCAATGCCTCCCCCTTTTGGCATAACATGGCCCCTCATTAAAACACATTAAATTTGCTTTGTGAGTCACTCTGGCTTCTAAATTGTACACCCGGCTCTAAAACTGTTGCAAAAAACAAAAGACGCACGGGTATACTTACTAAATAATGTTATTTATTCACCAAAAGTGGGTCAAAATAAAGTTAACAAATGTATGGGAGGTGTATGTGTGAAAATGTGGAGGAGACCTGCCAACACAGACGGCTGCACGCTCAGGCTTCTATTCGTGGTGCACACTGGGCCCAGGTTTGTCCCATACACTCCTCTGGTCTGCAAGACAAGAAGATAAGAAAGCACAGACAACCATAAATATAACACAATCTTGTGAAGGGCTCATTGCATGGGTGGAATATGGTCTCAAAAAAGTACAAAATGGAAAGTCTCCCTCAAAAATAATCCAAGGCACACTGTAGTGTTTGAACATAATTAAAATGCCTTTATTTTACATGGCAATAATTGTTTAAAATGACCTACGGTCGCAACGCATAGGTCATTTTAAACAGTTTTTGCCATTTTGTTCAAACACTACAGTGTGCCTTGGATTATTTTTAAGGGAGACTTGTATTTTGTACTTTTTTGAGACCATATTCCACACCCAGGCAATGAGCCCTTCACAAGAGATTATCACAGAGACCCAGCAACACTTCTACTCCATTGTCTTCATAAAAACACATTTTAACGTTCAAACTAATTATCTTGTCAATTAACAAACAAATTGTGCTCTAATTAGTTAGACATAAACTCTTACCTCTCTCCAAGAAGGCCACTCTGCAATGCCCTCAACTCAGCAACCCCCCGGAACCTGGAGAAGCAAATCTAAGAGCTGGAAGGGAAAAAGAGAGCAAGATAGTGGGAAACAGAACAGCAAAAAATCATTAAGAACATGGTCCTCCAGCATCAGACACCAAAAAGCGCCCTAGCATACAAAGTATTAGAACTGGAACAAATGTGATTTTAAAAAAAAGTTATTTTTATAAAACGGTCACTATATCCTGACAGTAGTGCATGAGACAGGTAATCTGAAAAAAATCATGTGCCTCTGTGTTCTCCAGTGCTCCTAACGGCCTCTGCAAGATTTCACAGACCGGAGGAAAACAACCAATCAGAGCCGAGCTGGAGCCTTGCCGTCTCGGAGCAGCTGTGAATCACTCACAAACTCCGGTCAAACTAGGCAGCGCTGATCAAATATGAAACAATAATCTGTTACTGCAATGCCTATTTCTCTCCTCAAATGTTTTCAGAAACATCTTGTAGTTTACTGTTTAGCTGTAAAATGAGAACGTTTGTGACCCGGCAGCCATGTTGAGATCAGTTGAGGAAATACCAAGCACCGCCCACCAGCAAACTTTCTCATTTTACAGCTGAACAGTGCACTACAAGATGATTTTGGAAACATTTGAGGAGAGAAATAGGCATTACAGCAACATAATATTGATTCATATTTGATCAGAGTTTGCAAGTGATTGACAGCTGCCTCCTTTGAATAAACAGCCAATAAAAACGCTCTCTGAAAACAGAGCCATGAGGAGGAGCAGAAGTCTAGTTGCAACCAGGTAATATTGCATTGTCTTTGGTACATTATAAGCACCTTCATCAGTCCAGCCTGAACAAACTAAAGGAAAAACAACAAAAAAGAAGTTTCAGAATCAGTACTCACCTACTCCTGCCCTGATTACAGACGTGCTGTTGATGCTGATGGCTTTTCTTACTTTGGTTTAATGGACATGTATTACAGGCCAACACAAACTAGAAGAACTTAAACACATCGATTGAGGCTACTCTGCACTGCCCTCAACTCAGCAACCGCCCAGCACCTGGAGAAGCAAATTTAAGAGCTGGAAAGGAAAGACAGAGCAGGATAGTGGGAAACAGAACAACAACAAAAAAACGTGAATGATCCTCCAGCATCAGCTACCAAGAGGCGCGCCCTCGTGACCCTCGTGCGTAATAGAAAATTTCATACAATAATTTAGCTGTGCAATAATCTGGTTTATTCTGTCATTAATACAGCATTTATTTATACAGTATATTTAAACTAATATTCTTATTTGATAGTATTCTTGCATTTTTACACACTTAATAGATCTTACTTTTCAGCATTATTATTTGCACTGTTATAGATATTTCTTATTTATATTTTCTCTATGTTAATATATATATAGGCCTATATTTCTATTCTAGATTGGAAGCAAAACATAACTCAATTTCCCTCCTGATTCTGATATTTATTTTCTTGCCACTGTATTTAAACCCTACCCTCTTAGCATTGATGCAGACTCACTGTTGGAGGGTTTTATAACCCACTTCCACTCCCCGCTAATTGGCACTTAATATACCCTCCATGCAAACGTGCAAACAGAGTGGAAGTGGGTAGGGAGCAGATTTGAATTAACTCATACTTTACCAACTCTGCCTTCTAAGGTCCTGAGAAAAAAGTGGGAAAATGCGCTACTCACAGTTACCTGGAACACTACAAAGTCCAAAAAACAAGTCAAAGTCTTATTATTAATATTATTATTATCTTGTTCTGAGACTGTCCCTGTGAAAACTTTTCTCTACCACTAGGAGTCACCAAAATCAGACCTCTTCAAATCTTACAAATAAATTAAATAATATAATTTGTGTGGCCATTTTATGTACAGCAAACTTCCACATCACACCGTATAAACTGACCACGTGTTCATTTATTTCAAAGGTGAAGCACAAAACATACAAAACAAAATAAAAAACATAAATGTCAAAACATCTTTTGATACAAACCCACTACCAACCACTCCTGACCGCTCATGACCTCTGACCTCACTGGTCTTAGGCAACTTACATTCAGTATTATTACACAAATCAATTATAACCCATCATCTCAAACACATTAAGAAACTGGCATAAATATCCACAAATTCATGTAAAGGGTCTTAAACAGTACACGTTTTTGTGTTCATGCACAAAACTGTCAATTGATTTTCTTTCAAATTTTAGATGAATTTCAACTGGCCGAGCGAACACGCAGCACAATAAAAAAGGACGTCTGCAGGTTAAAACCAGGTAATATTGCATTGTCTTTGGTACATTATAAGCACCGTCATCAGTCCAGCCTGAACAAACTAAAGGAAAAACAACAAAGAAGTTTCAGAATCAGTACTCACCTACTCCTGCCCTGATTACAGACGTGCTGTTGATGCTTATGGCTTTTCTTTTTTGGTTTAATGGACATGTATTACAGGCCAACACAAACTAGAGGAACTTAAACACATCGATTGAAGAGTTTCACCTACGCAGTTACCAAAAAAAGAGGGGTAGTCATTCCATGGAGAGGTTTGTTAAAGGAGCAGTGTGTAGCATTTAGTGGGACCTATTGGCAGAGATGGAATATAATATTAATAAGCAGGTTTTCTTTAGTGTATAATCACCTGATAATAAGAACTGTTGTGTTTTCGTTACCTTAGAATGAGCTGTTTATATCTACAAAGGGAGCGGGTCCTCCTATTTGTTTCTACAGTAGCCCAGAACGGACAAATCAAACTCTGGCTCTAGATAGAGACATTCGCAGTAGACTTGCCGCGGTAGTCGGAGTTACACGGCGGTCGGGCAAACACCGATTACATTACGTGCCCACCGTCGTTTGGCTTTTTTTTTTACAGAAATAATACACATTTAGTTCATTTTGGCGCCGTGTTATGTTTCCAACTCTTCTCCAATCTAAGGATCGCTGGTATCACTTGACTGGAGAAGTTTCGATACTACTTGGTACCTAGTCGTTTCGGTTGATACCTTAAAAAGGTATTGACTTGCAATACTCAGCCCTACGCTTTTCACACGGGAGAAGTTTCAGTAGGTTGTAATCTGCAGCCTCACCACTAGATGCCGCCAGATCCTACACACTGCTCCTTTAAACTAATCTGACCCCAGATCGTCTCTGCACACAAAACAAACAAAACAAGGCAAAGCTATTCAAACAATGACTAACTGACAACCTGAGAAGTGTACTGCACAGAACACATCTGTAGTGCGAGTACAACTCAAATATGATTTGGCTTTGATTCCAGTCACGGCAGCGTAATTTCCCCTCACAGCTGCATAATGTTTGAGCACATTCAGACTGACATACGGCACATGGAGGCGTTAGAGAAGAAAGCAAAACACACTTCAGGAATTCAAGTTACAAACTAGACAGCTTTGTACATTTTTGAATTCCTTCACCAACACATACATACATATATACATATATATATATATATACATACATATATACATATATATACATATATATATATATACATACATATACATATATATGTATACATATATACATATATATACATATATGCATATATATGTACATATATGCATATATATATATATACATATATATGTATACATATATATACATATATATATATATATATATACATATATGCATATATATATATATATGTATATATATATATATATGCATATATAGATATATGTATATATATCTATATATGCATATATAGTTTATCCCCACTGCATATATATATATATGCATATATATATATATATATGTATATATATATATATATACATACATACGTATATATACATACGTATATATACACATATATATATATATATATACATATATATATAGATGTGATGTAATTTCAATTGAGGCACACTGTAAGGTCATACTGGGACGATTAGTGAAAGGGCTGAGTGCAAAGATATCATTCAGGTCTTCAAATAGACAGCTGTACGGAGCCCCTGAACGGTTTTCCTTCTGAACTACACTTGAAAAGTTATGGTACATGAGCGCAAAATTAGTTCAGAAAGTTTATCCCCACTGCGATTTTCTGGGGTCTCCGTATTATTATCATCATTACAGACATTTAGTCGAAATAGACTCACATCGTCTAAACAATACTCTCCTTTCTACTCTCACAACTAGACCAACCTGCTGTGCGACAGCGATTCATCCTTACATCATTACAGGCCAATACACTTAAACTGTTTATGAACACCAATAAATTCTAATTCCAACATACCAATAAACAAATCCCAACAGGTGCAAGTGTGTTTGGGATGCACTAAAAGAGCAGTATTGATTGTATACCATGTAGTAAAAGTGTTTGAACCCTTTTTTTTTTTTTTGTCAGACCAGCAGCAAGCAGCCAGGAGCTCTAAAGATAATACAACCTTTCACTTCACAGGTGCTCTACACACTAGGCCACACTAGGTGAAAGGTGAGGCATTACTCATTGCAGGAACTGATTTGTCTGCAACTTTACTGACCCTGATTGTCTCAAAACCAACAAAAAACTAGGGCCAAAATCTAAGCATGGCGGTTATCCTTTCATTAATCCTTAAGGCACAAGAACAACAAGGCTTACCTGACTTTTTATCTCATAACTAATAAGGCAGAAAGACTTAATGTATTAAATATATAACTTACTGCTTTGATACAAAAAAATAGAGAGTTTGGATTTGTAAGGGAGTGACTTCTATTTTTCAACGATTTAACAGTCCAGCTGTCAGTTTAAAGTTTGCCGAGGTTCTCGGCCATGTAGCAGAGACTGTAGAAGTTGCAGCCGATGCAGCAGAGGTTACAGAGCGAGGACAGCAGTCTGTACAGCCACAGACGACCGCTGAGGTGTCTGTATTTGACGTCCGTCTCACAAAGCTTGGCATAAGCTTCGCGGTTCGACGACAGGCCGATGTCCTGTCCCAATCCGCACGCCTGCTCGATGAGGTGCATGTCCGCCATGATCTCTGATGTCATTTGGCCAAACCACTGAGCGTTGACGGCCGCAACTGTCACCGACACGAAGAAGATGAAGATCTGGAAGGGAGGGAGAGTAGAATCAGAGATTAAAGAAATATACTAAAATGTTTTGGTTTTTTTACGTGATGTGATTTTGTTGGGAACAAACAAACACACCTGAAAGGATTCTCTTTCGTCCAGCATGTCGCAGGGATGGTACACAGCGTAGATAGTGAGGTTAAAGAAGGCACAAGCTGAACCCAAGTGGAGGTAGAACGGGACGAGACGACTCTGGATGAACCCAAAGGTGTGTCTGTTCAGGTGGTTGTCCATCACAAAGCCTGAGCAGAAAACAGAACAACTCGTTAGCACTGCAGGGACTACTTTTACATGGACTGAAATATTCTGAAAATAAGGTTAAGAGAAGCCATTTCTGATGATTTCTATCTGATTTAAGTCACAGTTGGAGTAAGATTAAGAGTAAGTATTTACGTTTCTTCATAATTTCAGACACATACATCAAATCAAATGCTTGACTGATGCTCTACCTTGTGTTTCTATGTACTTTTATCCAGTGTGTGTGTGTGTGTGTGTGTGTGTAGTACCAACTTGAAATGAAAGTGACCCAGATCTGCATCCCCCAGTAGGTGGAAAGCAGCAGCAGCTGCATCAGCTTGACTGTGTACGTGGGCTCCTCGTCGGTGGACATGCTTCCTCCTCGGCCTCTCTCTTCTCCGGTCTGGACTCCACTGTAGTCTCCAAAACAGCTCCGTCCGGCCAGGCCAGTAATGCTTTCTGCTTTTTTTGCTTGTCTGGAGGGCACCCGATGCTCCACCCCAGAGCCTCTGCAAACATAATCAATACAGGCATTAGAGCTGCACGATTATGGCCAATATTAAGATCAGGATTATTCATTGATTTTAGCGACAACATATATTTTATTGCACTTTCACACTAAAATAAAAAGAATACAGGAATACACACCATACCCTTTTGTTACCTACATTTTAAAGTTAAACGCTTCAATGTGGTGCACTTTGAGAGCAAAATTTGCATACATTTTATGCTCTTAATTTAATCATAAACACATTAGTTGTATAGATAACATATATACCCAAAATAGACCGGCTGGTGGCTGGCTGTTAGTTTAGGAAACGCTTGATTTGAACGCACATTTTAAACGTAAATATTGCAGGCGATCATGTTCATTTAATTGTGAGAAGCCAAAATTGTGATCTCGATTAATATGGGATTAATTGTGCAGCTCTAAACTGCATAATAATAATAATAATAACTGTATTTATATATCACTTTTCAAAACAAGTTTACAAAGTGCAAAAGCATGATAAACATCCAGAACTTAAGATCTAAACAAGATAAAATCATATAAATACAAGATAAAATCACATGAATAGTTTCAACAATGCACCATCAGTTAAGAAACAACATAAAAGTGAGTCTTAAGAAGAGATTTAAAAGGAAGATACTGAGTTTGCCTGCCTGCAAGTTGTCACATAATTATAAGGATGCAACATACAGTAAGCAAACTGTGTGTACACTGACTTAGTGTACTCATCCACACCTTTAGATAAGAACCACCTCTTGTTACTGGGACACAACTTTTCAAATAAACACAAAAAACAACAGATTAATGTTGTATTTCTGTCAAATCAGTGCAGGACACAGTGTACCCTGACCTTAATATCTAGCATGTTCACATCTCCATGCAGTAACTCACACTACTAAATAAAGAAGCTACAACTCAAAGTCTGCAGCTAAAATCAAACAGTGATTTCATAACAACAACAGAAACAGCAGCAGCAGCTTCATGTTAATGACTGAGGACAAACCAGATCTTCAAAGTCACCTTTGAGAAGCTCTTTCAGCAGCTAACTCCAGCTCTTATTATTATTATAATGACCAGCTAGTGTTTGTTTAGTTTGTAGAAGGTGAACTACACTGACTAGCAGCAGCCGCAGCTAGCATGAGTTAGCTCCACTTTGAAACTTTAAGCTGAAGTTCAGCAGCTCTTAAAGTCAGTATCTGTCATGTTTATGATCTTAAGATTACATTAACTCACATTATAACTTTAATACAGACTGTGAAAGCCTCTAAAGGTTACCTGTGTTGTTGAACCTCCGGACAGCTTGTAGTTTGGATGTGTTGGTCTGTGACAGTGATCTCACCTGCTGATGGTAACTTAGCAGCGCTGCTAACTCTCTGACTCTGAAGAGGAACCAACTGCCCACAGTGCTGTTGCTGTACGGAGCATGCGCAGTGAGAGCCGAGAGCATGAGGGGCGGAAGTTACAAAACATTAAAGGTCCCATGAAATATTTGGACAAACTATACTATGATGTTTTTCATGAAATGTTTCGACAAACTATACTATGATGTTTTTCATGAAATGTTTCGACAAACTATACTATGATATTTTTTCATGAAATTTTTTGAAAAAACTATACTATGACGTTTTTTCATGAAAACTTTCGACATACTATACTATGACTTTTTTTCAACATAGAAGAATAAAATATAAGAAAAACAATGTGTTACGGTCCTCTCGGGTATGCTGACACCATTGAATGCTCTGCACTATTACTTTTTTATGACTTTTTCCGACATACTATACTGTGAATTTTTTTCCACATACTATACTATGACTTTTTTTCGACATACTGTATGACTTTTTTTGAAATACTATACTATGACTTTTTTTTGTCTTTATCGACATATTATACTATGAATATTCTTTCGACATACTATAGTATGACTTTTTCGACACACTATACTATGACTTTTTTTCATGACAATTTTCTACATGCTATACTGTGACTTTTTTTCATGATAATTTCGACATGCTATATACTATGTTTTTTCATGAAATGTTCCGACATACTATACTGTGACTTTTTTTCATGATAATTTCGACATGCTATATACTATGTTTTTTCATGAAATGTTCCGACATACTATACTGTGACTTTTTTCATGATAATTTCGACATGCTATATACTATGTTTTTTCATGAACATTTTCGACATATTATACTATGACATTTTTTCATTAAATTGAGTATGAATTTTTTTCCATGAAATTTTTGAACATGTATTATATGTTAAACAATGTCATGGAAAAACGTTTTTTTGACTTTTTTTCATAAAACGTTTCGACATACTATGACGTTTTTTCATGAATTTTTTCGTCATACTAAACTATGACTTATTTCATGAAAAGTTTCGACATACTGTGACTTTTTTTCACGATCATTTCGACATACAATACTATGACTTTTTAAGCCATACTATTTTTTTATGACATACTATACCGTGATTTTTCTCATACTTTCTTTTTTTACATATTATACTATGACTTTTTGTGACATTTTTCAACATTTTTCTCCGCTCAGAGTTTTGGTGGGTTGGATGTAGTGAGAGGTCGACATGCAGGACCAGTATGGCAAGCCCCTTTAACATTTAATCAGCAAGGCTGACTAGTAGCGATTTAGTTTTCACTCGTGGTAATGACACATCAAAATGCCATTTTGTTTTAAGATATCTGTAAAACAATTTTGACATGTTACAAAAATGTTTTCACATATAGAAATTACATTTCGACTAGTCACAACTGATTTACAGATATCTTTACAGTAAGACCTTTTACACTGGTAAGAATAATGATTTGGCTACAGATATCCACAACTGAATTTCATGTTACATGTTGAAAATTATTGAACAGTGGAAATGTAATTTCCCATTTCAGATATGGATATGTTGCCGTCATATCATTACACAATGACAAATAGCCATTGGTTGAATTTTAAATATGCTATGTCTGCTTCAGGAATACTCAACAAATGCTAATGCTTTAAATATATATACAATGACATTTTGACAAGTGGAAATTCCTTTTCCAATAGCTGGAATTAAATTCTGACTAGCTATAAAAGGAATTGTAAATATCAACTAGTACGAAAATAATTTTCACGAGTTACAATTGTATTTTATTTTTGTAAATAGTATTTTATTGATTTATTTTTATACATGAAAGATTTTCACGTTTTGGTCAACAAATCAACTCCTATATGCAAAATAATATTAATATAAAAATAATAAATAAAAAATATCTACAAAATCAAAAAATGCAAATAAAATAAAAAAAAAAGACACAAATAAAATACTTTTCCTACATTAATCTGCACAATGGTCTATTTTAAGTTACAAGCTACAATTGTATTTTAAATACCTCATCTTCATCATCAGAACACAGTTTGCATGGTGTCATGACATCAGATTCAATCTTAATAGATGCTGCATGCTCTGGTGACATCCTGTTTTCAGCGTTGTCCTGTGGTGAACACATATTTAGTAGAGGTTATTACACAGCACCTGACTGATGATGCTTTTGTGTGGTGTATCAACATAACTCTTATTTTGTTGACTTGCCTGGCATTCATCTGAAGCTGTGAACTCGCTGCTGTCTGCTCCTCCAGAGGCAGGGTTTGATGCCGTGTCCTCTTGGCATACACTTTCTTTCCATTGGAGGAAGTTGCTATCCCATGTTTGTCCCATTTCTTTGAGCTTTGCAAGAGCCCTACCATCAGATATGCAGACACCCAGTTGGTTTAGCCTTTGAAAACGTCTTTTTGCTCCGCCACGGCATATAAACATAGCATTCCTGTACATATGTGCTGACATTGATGAACAGCGTGCGTTTAGGAGTATTGCCCCGGCCATCGGTAATTTGTATTTATTGGTCTTGCTGTGAGAGACGGGCCGTATTCTTGACGTAGTGGCCTCCATGGAGACAGAACTTGCAGACTCTAAGAACTTAAGATAGGTTGGTGCGTTCATCCTCCATTCTGCAACAACATCCATCCATTTGAAGTTGTTTAAGTCTTTCATGCTGGTCTGTCGGAGAATAGATGTGAATTTAAGGCTCGTTAGCTTCTTGCACTCTTTTTTGATAACGTCAAGCACCTCTTTGACCACAGCATCAAACAGTCCGGGGACAGACATAATTGCATGTGGAATTCTGTTGAGGCGTCCTTTAACTATGTTCTCCAGTACCCGCTCCAAAGGTCCGCGAACGATCCGACTTCTCACGGAGAATGGCGTTCTTATGATGATCTTTGAAAACAAAGGATTAAAATGTGTCAATGATAGAGATTTCCATAATTACTGAGCATTACATGTCCAACATTGGGTGTTCAGAGCTAGCTAAAGCTGGGCATACACTGGACGATTTTAGCCCGTTTCTGGCCCGAATTTCAGCCTCGTCGGGCGTCGTTTGCCATGCAGTGTATGGGAGGGACCGAGGACCATACAGTCAGATGAATTTACTCTGCAAAAATCGACAAGCCATACTGTCCAGGTCTCGTACAGTAGGAGTAAGAATTACACAACAACATTTCTAAAATCGTACAGTGTGTATGCCCAGCTTAAGTATTGTTTCTGGGTTGCCTTTTAACAACAAACCTTTGATTGTTTACTCATCGGTACTCTTGTGCTTGCAGACAGTGTTGATGCACCATGTCCCATCGACTCTGCTGCAGTCAGTGCAGGGTAAAGTGATGGTGTGCTTTGACCACATCCTGTCACGGTATGGCGGCCATCCAGTTGATTCTGAGTAATGAAGACTCTGTTATTAGACTATCATGGGATTAGTAACATCAAAGAGTTGGATAATCACTCTCATCTTTTAGCATACAGTAGCAGCATTGATTAGTTTGGTATATGATCACTTTAACCTATCTACTAATGGGTCTCTTGACCTCTGACCTCAAGATATGTGAATGAAAATGTGTTTTATTTTGGAGGGATTATTGATCATTTTTATCAATTCTTGAGAGGTAAAAAATGGTATCAACCCAAAAATGGCTGCAACAACTTTTAAGACATAATAGAGCACCATCATATGTTTCCATTATAATGTTGTAAACCCTTATACACTTTCACAATTTATTTTAATTAATCCATTAATCTCAAATTAATCTTCAGGTTCCCAGCTTTCAGATGGTGTATACCACTTCTATGTGACATCTACTGTTGACCTGCTATCTCCCCCTAAAGACCACCTGTATCCCCCTAAAAAAGACAAAAACGGGTCAATGAAAAAGGGGGCGGTGGAGTGGAAAAGGTTAAACAGGCTTTTGCAAAACAATATGAACAAACTCTCCAACAAATGACAGCTTATAATCTACTGTAAATGAACACATCCCTCTAGCCTCTCAAACCCAGTGTAATGGTAATTTAATAGGCCTGTAAAGTTACGTGGTCAACAATAAACCTGTAACCTGCCTGTAGCCGATCTAACCAAGTTAACCTCCCTTGTGCTCACCATGGTGTTGTTGCTGCAGTTTACAGTCATCTGTGGTCTAAAGAAACAACATCCACTGGCTTCACCTTATTTGGGACAAAGCTGAGATAGAGTTTCACTCGCTAACGTGCTGTTTGTTACAAGGACACACAAATCTCAACAGAGTGTCAACTGGGGATAAGTAGTTACCTAGCAGAGCAGCTGGATTCTCGAGGGAAACAAGATCAAATGAAAATCCGTCTTGTCAGGCTTCAAGCAATGCGTTTAAATTTGTACGAAGCAAAAAAAGTTTGACTTTGAGTATAAAATTTCTTCCGGTGATCTTCCGCATCCATTGGGCCCTTAGAGCAAGCACAGTAGCATTTCCTTTAACCTCGCCTCCCAGCCCTAAATCTGGGTCTCATTCACATGAACGGAGGACGAAAAATAACTTTTAGGACCTAATGATTTAAATAAGGACTATTAGAGTGTTCGTACTGTGAAGTTGATTTATCAGCTGATTTACAGACGTCTCTTTCCCAATGTAAGTCTATGGGAAAAAGTGTTTTTGGACCCAATGGCATCACGTGACGGACACGGAGGTTGTAGTACCGCTGTTTGGCCACTACGAAAATTTGCTTTAAAGCCTGGTGCTCTTCCTGGGGGCTTGGGTTTAGCATTATATCAGAACTGGAGAGCATTTCTTCATTGAAAGAAGAGCAAAGAACGGCATTGAAGGATTTTCTCAATGGAAAATATTTTTCGCTCTTCTTTCAACTGGGTATAGTAATATAGTGGGGGGGGGTGTGGTTCACCTGCCAAATATTTTTTTGAAAGAGAAGTGAACCAACCTGAACTGGCTGTGAGTGCAGTGCTGGGGCGATGGTGACCAGTTTCTGCCTCACTGCTCCATCATCAGACGACAGGTGGGTTAGCTGAGGTAGATGTCTGGACTGGAGCTGGGACTGAGGCTGAGGTCTGGGTTTCAGACTACAGACGGCAGACTACAGCAGAGAAGATGGAAGACAAGAAATAGAAACACATTTTAACTTGACTGCTGATACCAATTCCCATGGCATTTTATTTTGAACTGAGATGGTCTAGTGGCAATTAGTGAAACGGTTTACCTGAACTGAATGAGCAGACCAAATTACTGGAGCCACAGTGACTGGTTTCCTCCTCACTGCTCCTTCAGTAGAAGCCTGAACAGGTGGCTGAGGTGCATGCTGGGACTGGAGGAGGAGCTGTGGCCTGTTACTGCTCGTCTCAACAGCTGCCTGCAATTTAAAAAAAAAGAAAAATCTTAACACAGGAATAATGATGTTCATGACAGTTATTGTTGGCATTTGTGTAACTTATTAACAAAGAGGACACACAAGATCAAATTGTACAAAGTGAGAGGGGTGATACTAGTGTTGTCACGATAACCTGCCTAAATATCTCGATACCGATACTGAAACGATGCCCCGGCAAAAACCTAAAACATCAGGAAAAGTAATGGAATAATAGATGACAGAACATGGAAAGAAACTTCTTTGTTTTGCTTTTTATTAATAAAAAATAAAAAAGATATTTTGACAATGTCAATGCAAGGCAGTGGAGGATGTGAAAAGAAGCCATAAAACATCCGGAGAGAATTATTGTACCTGAGTGTGTTCATACATTTTAATATCCAACCAGGACTGGAGAAACTCTTAATTAAGATCAGCTTTTTACTAGGGCTGTCAAAGTTAACACGATAATAACGCTAGCTCGGGATATTCATCTACCTCAACAACTAGTCTCTCCTCATCTATTCAGTGACACACACAAGAGACAGCGACAGCAACAGGTGAGTGAATCGGACGTCGAGCTGCCACAAGAGCAGAGAAGAAGAGATTCTACAGGAGCCGTGATGTAGTAAGCAGGGAGCGAGTGGGGGGGTGAAAAGTGTTTTTCAGGGGCAGCGAGGCTGGAAATAGGACAGTGGCGTCCACCGGCGTGGCGGGTGTACATATAAAATAATAGGGGCGGCTGTTCTGTTCTGTTCTTGAGTAGGTCATCACAGAATGTTAATTTTAAAGTGAACTGTTCCTTGAAAGTGAAGTGAACCAACCTGAACTGGCTGTGAGTGCAGTGCTGGGGCGATGGTGACCAGTTTCTTCCTCACTGCTCCGTCATCAGACGACAGGGCGGTTAGCTGAGGTAGATGTCTGGACTGGAGCTGGGACTGAGGCTGAGGTCTGGGTTTCAGACTACAGACGGCAGACTACAGCAGAGAAGATGGAAGACAAGAAATAGAAACACATTTTAACTTGGCTGATGATACCAATTTCCATGGCATTTTGCTTTGAAACGGTTTGCTAACCTGAACTGAATGAGCAGACCAAACTACTGGAGCCACAGTGACAGGTTTCCTCCTCACTGCTCCTTCAGTAGAAGCCTGAACAGGTAGCTGAGGTGCATGCTGGGACTGGAGGAGGAGCTGTGATTGGGGCTGTGGCCTGCTACTGCTCATCTCAACGGCTGAATGTCCTGCTGTCTGGCTAACAGCTGCCTGCAATTAAAAAAGAAGACGAACTTTAACACAGGAATCATTACGTTAGTGACAGTTTTATTGGTATTTGTGTAATGTATTAATAAAGAGAACACACAAGATCAAATTGTGTGGGATACATATTTTGGTGGTGGGAGGAGACCCACGCGAACACGGGAAGAACATGCAAACTCCACACAGAAAGGCCCTGCCCAGACCGGGGATCGAACCCAGGGTCTTCTTCATTTATTACCTCAGTAAACATTGTAAACATGAGTTTATGGTCTCAATCGCTAGTTTCAAGTCTTCTTCAATACAGCATGATGTTCATTTAGTAAATTATGTTCCCATTTAGAGTCAAATAGACCCTAAAGCAGGGGATGCTCCATGTTTTCGTCTTAGAATATTAACCCTTTCACAGTGTGTTTTCAGCTCATGAAAGTTAATTATAAAATTTTTGGTCGCCTAAAAATGTCTTGTTTATCGTTCGGTTGTACTTAGCTCCACCCTCACGTGTCACTTCTGTTTGCAAAAAAAAAAGATAGCGACAGCCAAAATGCTTCAAAACTGTAGTCCACAAATCAATGGGTGATGCCACGGTGACAACGTCCACTTCTTATATATAGACTTGCGTCGAATGCCACTCCTAGCACCAATAGGAAGTGAGTATTTTCACACTGTTATTACGTCTTTTACTAAAGTAGAAGATCTGAGTAACTTAGGCTACTTCTTCTACCTCTGCATTATCTTTAAATCATGTGTGGACACCCACTACCTAAACTTTCTCACCTGAAGAGCCGATCTCCAGAGATATGGCTCACCAGGCAATATCCTTTTTGCCATTGTGGGTCGTATAGCTCAGGATATTTCTTGACCTCAACAACTAGTCTCTCCTCATCTATTCATCGACACACACGAGAGACAGAGACAGCAAGAGGTGAATGAGGAGATCGGAAGTCGAGCTGCCATCGGTCGGGATGTAGCAAGCAGAGAGCAGGGAGCTAATGGGGGAAAAAGTGTTTTTCAGGGGCGCCGAGGTTGGAAATAGGACAGTGGCCGCCGCGGTGTGTTCTGTTCTTGAGTTGGTCATCACAGAATGTTCATTTTAAGGTGAACTGTTCCTTTAAAGTGAAGTTAACCAACCTGAACTGGCTGTGAGTGCAGTGCTGGGGTGATGGTGACCAGTTTCTTCCTCACTGCTCCATCATCAGACGACAGGGCGGTTGGCTGAGATAGATGTCTGGACTGGAGCTGGGACTGAGGCTGAGGTCTGGGTTTCAGATTACAGACGGCAGACTACAGCAGAGAAGATGGAAGACAAGAAATAGAAACACATTTTAACTTGACTGATGATACCAATTTCCATGGCATTTTATTTTGAACTGAGATGGTCTAGTGGCAATTAGTGAAACGGTTTACCTGAACTGAATGAGCAGACCAAACTACTGGAGCCACAGTGACAGGTTTCCTCCTCACTGCTCCTTCAGTAGAAGCCTGAACAGGTAGCTGAGGTGCATGCTGGAACTGGAGGAGGAGCTGGGATTGGGGCTGTGGCCTGCTACTGCTCGTCTCAACGGCTGAATGTCCTGCTGTCTGGCTAACAGCTGCCTGCAATTAAAAAAAAAGAAGGAATAATGACATTAGTGACAGTTATTGTTGGTATTTGTGTAACGTATTAATAAAGAGGACACACAAGATCAAATTGTACAAAGTGGAGGGGTGATACAGTAAATGGAAGTGGCAGATAATATAAAATACTACTGTAAAAGCATGACAGAGAAAAACAATGTTATTGATTGTCTTGTTGAGTTACCCATACAAAAACTGTACAGAAGAAAAGAAAATATATCTAAACATATCAAAAGATAATTAGACATCATTAATTAAATGTGATGATAATTTCCTTTTAAAATGTTCTACGGATAACGAGCTCTTCTTGATAACATGTATTTTGGTGTTCCATATTTGTACACTGTGATATCTGAGGGAGTACTGGCCATGTTCTGTTTTGTAAAAAGGCAGGCGAAGATGATTAACCTGTGTAGTATTATGTGAATTAATTTGAGAATTATATTTAGTATATCTAGATAGGTAGGTAGATAGATAGATAGTAACTTTATTGATCCCGAGGGAAATTCAAGTTTCCAGCATCACAGTTCCATAGTGAAAAACATGTTAGTAAAAACGCAGTAAAAAAGTTAGTAGTACAAAAAAATATCACAGATATAAAAATACAAGGAGATGAAGAAAACTGTTAAAACTGAATAAAGTGCAGGGTAACAGCTGTGATACACGAGTATTAAAACAGTGAATATAGTGCAGAAGAGACTGTTAAAAGTGAGTATAGTGCAGGGTAACTCCAGTAGCTTAGTCTATGAAAAGTGCACTGTGTGCATTATTATCTGTCCTGCAGACCATCCTCCTTTGTCCCCCCTCCCTAGAGATATATATGTTGCATCCTTATAATTATGTGACAACATGCAGGCAGGCAAACTCAGTATCTTCCTTTTAAATATCTTCTTAAGACTCACTTTTATATTGTTTCTTAACTGATGGTGCATTGTTGCAACTGTTTATGTGATTTTATCTTGTTTAGATCTTAAGTTCTGGATGTTTTATCATGTTTTTATTGTAAAGCACTTTGTAAACTTGTTTTGAAAGGTGCTATATAAATAAAGTTATTATTATTATGCAGTATAGGGCTGCACAATTAATCGAATATTAATCACAATTTTGGCTTCCCACAATTAAATAAACATGCCATACTGACGTTTAAAATGTGCGTTCTGCTCATAGAAAACATTGGTCATGATACAGGACTATTGAAAAACATGCAGAAGAGACTGTTAAAAATGAATATAGTGCAGAAGAGACTGTTAAAACTGAGTATAGTGCAGGGTAACTCCAGTAGCTTAGTCTATGAAAGTGCACTGTGTGCATTATTATCTGTCCTGCAGACATGTGAATGCATTTGAGAATTAGATTTAGTATATCTATGTATCAGATCTAATTCTACAACAGTCTACTACACTTTTTGTACATGCACGCCTCTGCTCAGTGCCTTCAATATGCTTGATGTAGCTCACCATGCATCCTTAAGGTTCATCACAAATTGTAAAGCTCTGACTCACCACTGTGAGTTGTACTCTCAGGTGGGCTGGCCTGCACTGGCAACCTGTATGCTCTCCCATTGGTACATCCTTATATATAAGGTGATTGTGGGTCTGCTCCCACATTACTTAAAGGTCACCTATTATGCAAAATGCACTTTTCCATGTCTTTTAAACATCAATATCTGTCCCCAGTGTGTCTACAGGCCACCATAGTATCATAAAAGACCATCCTCTCTCTTTTTCTCCTCCTCCGTTTGTCCGGAAATGGGTGCAGAAAAAAAATCGCTTTTTTTCCTTCTCTTCTGACGTCATTAGAGAAATGCAAGCCATGTAAGGGTTTCCTGGTCGAACCAGAGAGAACCTTCAGTAGCTGACCCCGCCCCACAGCGCGTCACTGTCTCTCCTCCTCAACCTAACTTGAGCAAAGTCTGCAAGAACCAGCAGAACAGGCTTCATGTACTCCCATCATCTAAATATAACATGTTCTTTCACAAAGGCTTTATGTAATTACACTGTTTAAACAGATGATATTTATATATTATATATATTTGATGTCATGCATGTAGCAGAGTACAGGTAGTAAATAGTGACTTGTAAGCAACACAACACATTTCTGTTTCACAGTCAAACTTTATTTGAGTAGATAGATGACAATATTAATTATTCACAGCATTTGTAATCATCTCACCTGTTAGTTAGTTATGATGACATGGTACAGGAGAAAGTCTTCAGCTCTGGTAAACTATGGTAAGCTAAGCTCCGGTGGTCTGTAGTCATGGTAACACAGAGACAGCTACTACTGTAAATAATATACCATTACTCTGATCTTCCATACATTTATCTTTTAGCAGAAATAATGAACTGACTACTGTTTCACATCTTCTATTTTCCACCCTGATGGTCGCTGTGTTTACACACCGTGTCATAGCGGTACCATGTAGCTAACCGTTAGCATTTAGCTACATGCTAACGGGTTAGCTTTGTATCTCCATGTAAACAGAGCCATCTGCCCACAGCTGTCTGCTCTCCTCTGGGATGATTCTGTCGGTCATTTCTCACAGATGGATCTGTAAAGACAGACGTAAAACAGAGTGTATGTTTACGGTTTACAGAGTTGATGCATAAGGTAAACACTGAGTTAACTAACAGAGCTATAAATAGTATTATTTACCTGAGAGAAACCGTCAGGAAAACCTGGAATCTGGACCGCAGATGTTCATCATGTGTCGCCGATTTCTGATCAGATTCCTCCGGTAACGTGCGCTGGGTGAAGTTTCTGGTTTATAAACTTTAAAGTGGTTTATAAACTTTATTCTAGCTGCTATCTCTCCACTCGTCTCTCGAGAGAGAGAGCTTCTCCGGGAGGGAGGGGGAGGGTGACGCTGTTGTTGTTGAGGAAGTTTGATTGACAGAAAACGCTGACCAATCAGAGCAGAGTGGGAGGAGACAGGCTGTGAATCAGTGGTTTTCAGACAGAGGCTGAATTAGGCTCTGAGGCAGGCAGACTCAGGCTGCAGTATGAGAAGAATAAAGGTTTTTTTGAACATTGCAGCATGTAAACATGTTCTAGTGCAACATTAAAATACATCTATGAACCTGGAAATGAGCATAATATGTGACCTTTAAGTGTTTTTACTATGCAAACAAATTGTGGACAGTATTCACTGCGTTCACAGGACTTCTTTGTGCTCTCTGTCCCAAAAGCTCAGACAAAAATTGGGGAAAGGGCTTTTTAGAAGCAGACTCTATGGCATGCCAATGTTTTTAGCCCCCTTGTTGTACAGCTGACTCACAGAAAAGTTCCTTTTTGTGCCCCCATTTGTCTTTAGATAGTTCTCCTTTAATGCACATTGTAGTGTTTGTGAATTGTATTTATCTCTATTTGTGTCTGCAACTTTGTGTTCTTGCTGCTGACTGTCTTGGCCAGGTCTCCCTTGGAAAAGAGGTTCTTAATCTCAATGGGACTAACCTGGTTAAATAATGGTTAAATACATTTTAAAATAAAAACAGTCCCAGGACCACATTAAGTTATAAACTCACCTCTGAACAGCAGAGTCTCTCAGGACTCTCTGGCTCCAGTTTGATCCGTTTTCTGGTGTCACAGCTGCTGCTGTCTTCAGTCTGAGTTGATTTAACTTCATTTAAACCTCCTTTAACTCTGTCAGAGGTGTTATTATGAGTCAGCTTCTTCACCAACGAGCCGATCCGCTCCACCTCACAGCAGCTGCTGTGATATCTGTCTAGCAGCGTCCTGCAGGAGCCGCAGACTGATATGAACTCATCTGAGGTCTGTAATGGTCCAGTGATCTCCTCCAGGGCTACAGTATAGGCTGGTTTCACCTCCAGAGCTCCGAACAACAACTGATGTCTCTCCTTTATATCATTAAAGGTCGTGTCACACAGACGACACGCGTCTTTTAGTGGTTCATGTGGCGTTTTATCCATGTTGAAGGTTGAAGCTTCAACTCACCAACACCGGATGTAGACTGTGGGTATAATTTCATTGTCCGCCACTTCCGGTGTGCGTTATCTCGTTTCCAAGGCGACGGAGCTGCATCCTGTTGCCTAGCACCGCCCTAGACGATTCTGATTGGTTTAAAGAAATATACAACCCAGATCATCTTTTCCCCTTATACCAGAATAATGATGTGTAGAGACAGACTACCCTAGATGCACCTGCAAATGTTCCACCAAAGCAAGTTTCCCCCAACACTAGATTGGTTTAAAGAAATACAAACCACCCAGAGAAGTTTGATGGACAGGTCTGGCTATGCGAGACTATATTTCAAATATCTGAAATACAATTCTAGATATCTCAAATTACATCCTTACTAGTTAAAATTCCAAGCTGACATATCAATAATTTAATTTTGACTAGTCAGATTTGAATTTTAGATATATAAATTAGAACTCAACTTACCTGTTACCTGATACCTGTAACCTAAGAACAATTGTAGATTTTTACAATGAACATTTTGAATGGTGAGAATTGAGTTGTTGATATCATAGTATTAATTAGCAAGCAAACATATCTAAATAGCATATTTCATTCCAGGTGGAAGCACAATGTGCTGCACAACACGTGACACGCAACCACAGACGTGGCAGCCACAAACAATAAACTGATAAAGATAAAACATTAAACACAAGTAAACATAATTAAAAACTGATTACAAATTATATAAAATGATACACATGAATTAAAACCTTTAAGAAGTAGGAATGAAAATTAAAATAAATAAGATCAGCAACCAACCAGTAAGAATTAATAAGACATGTGAATTAAAACCAAAAGAATAAAATAAAAACAAATCAGTTAAAAACAACAGCTGACCAATAAAAAAATGATAAGACACAGAAGTACGAAAAACACATAGCATTTATTTAAATTGCAACTAGTCAGAATTACATTATGAATGTATTGACTTGGAATTATAACACGTCACAATTGAATTATAGATATCTGTAATTGAGTTTGAAAAGAAGTCAATGGTAAAAGTTGACTAGTTGTTATTAAGTTACAGACATCTATAATGAACATTTCCACAAGAAATTATTGATATCAAGAATTCAACATTTTCACAAGTGAGAAATTAATTGAAGATATCATTAAACATAATTTAATAGAATTTGTATATTCTCTATATATTTATGTTCGTATTCAAACCCTATATTTTATTTACTTGCACTATTTTATGTCTTAGATTCTCGTTTTGCTCTAAATTGTGTGGTTTTCCTTTTTCATGTAAATATTTAATGAGCATTGTTGAAGGGAACCTGAGATCCAAGATCTTCACTGCCAACGATTGCTTTGTTGGAACTGTTGTGCATCTGATAAATAAAGAAACTTGAAACTTGAATTGCTTCTAGCCAAAATTACATTGTGGATATGTTGGCTTGGAATTCTAACTGGTCAAAAAATAATTATTAATATCTACAGTTGTATCTAAAACAGCTCACCATAGTACCGGTATATTTTGAAACTGTCCAATTAAGAAATAGTTGGTTAGTTGTGTTAGTCACTGGTTGGTTATGATGCCTTTCAGATCACACAGAGACAAACAAACACAAAAAGTTATTTAATTCTGTTATTTAAATAAAGTGAAATAAGTGTTAAGAGCCTGTCCATTTATTTGACTAAATGCCAACACATGTTTTAAAAAAAAAAAAAAAAAAAAAAAAAAAAGATTAAAGATTCAGAAGGACAAACAAAAGAAACAAAAAGCTTTGTTCTGTGCTGTTATTCAAATAATCAAACAAATCTGCTCCGAGGAAAATAAATTAGCTTTGACTGTTTGTGTGACAGCTGTGAACCTTTATTACTGTAGCGCAGCATGGTATTTCATATTCTATATTTAAAAAAAAGCATGAGAAAAAAATAGTTTTCTAATTAATTAATTAATTCAATCCTTACACAGTCCTGGTGATATGATTTTGATATCAAAATAGGTATCCTACAAGTTAAAATGTAGTTTGTTTGGTTTCTTTTTTCATATTTTCATAACAAAAGTATAGATTTTCAAATATGTGCATGATGCTAATTAGGAAGTCATGGTTACAAAGTGTATGGCACTTGTAGGTAAGGCTGCTCTGTTAATAAAAGGTGTGTAGAGAAATATGCAAAAGATCTGTGATGAACACTAGATAAGGTAGTTAAACAGGGCTGAAAATAAACATTAAAAAGAGGAAAAAAATAAAACATCTGGTGCAATATGCTCCCAACAAGTACAAGTACAGGGGATTTGAGTCAAGCAGCACATTAAATCTGAAAATTAAATAAGCCAATTGTGTACAAAAAAAGAAAAAGAAAATACATTCATGACTTAAAAAGCATCACAATATTTGTGCTCTTGCTTCACATTGATAGAAAGGCCTCTTAAGACACAGTTTGGTTGCCAGGTAACACATACTTTAGCTTGTAGTGGTGTTTGCAAAGCTTAATATCAAATTATGAGATGTATCTTTGTGTAAAACAGTTTTTTGTTTTTGTTGAAACATACCAAGCAGTCAGCAAACGTGAGTTGCAGACGATGCCTCGGTGTATCTGTGACTCGGGGCTATGAGGTCATGTACCAGTGATGGAGGTCAGTGTCGGGCAGATTTACAGATTTTGTCGTAAACCTCCGGGAAGGCCTCCTTACAGCCCAGTTCCTCTCTCAGTCTGTGATACAGCTGTCCGTCAAACATCTCCCAGAACTCCTCTCGGTCCATGTACACATCTGCATACAGCATCTGGAACCTGCAGGAGGAACATGGCACATGTAATGCAAGAATGCAAACGGCATTATATTTTGTATGCACCAGTGTATACATATTTATATACATATTTTCAGCTTTATTAATCGTTTTCATTACTAGTACTCATTTTGTATGCTTTTTTCATGCTGAATGACTTATTTCCAAGAAACTTATGAGCACATCTCTGGTAAACACAAGATTTAAAGCCCCTATGGAGGATGGAACCTGCCAAAATAAATGAATAAATAAATAAATAAATAAATAAATAAATAAATGTTGATAAATATATGTCATTAAATGTAGCAAAAATAATATTGAAAATAAATGTAGCCATTAATTAACAGATAAAAATGTGACATAAATTGATATTTCTGTTTAAATTTGCTTCTTTATTTATTTATCTTTTTATTAATTTTCTTTTTTATTTACTCTTGTTTACTTTTTCCCTTTTATTTAGTGATGTATTTATGTTTAAATGTATTTATTTATTTTTGCATTTATTTTGCATTTATTCATTTAAAAAATAATAATTTATTTATCTTTGCATTCATTTTATATTTATTTTTACATTTTTGTATTTACTTATGTATTTATGCATTTATTTATTTATGCACGTTTTTCCCTTTGCATTTCACCCCAAACTTATTTCTGTATTCTTTTTTTTACACATTTCTTCATGCATTTCTGCGTCATTATGCAAATGAGATGGTTCAATATGCCCTGTCTTAGTCCATTAGTCGAGTAATCGGTCGTTTTGGTTTTAATCGACTAAGATTTCTTTATTGATTAGTAATTTTTTTTATACTGAATTACTTATTTCAAAAAACTTCTGAGCACATCTCTGCTAAACATGAGACTTAAAGTGGTGCTTTTGTGTGATTCAGTTTAACAGATCTGTTCAACTAATCGATTTTTCGACAAAATCGTATGAGCGTTAGTCGACTAAGACTTCCTTTGGTCGAGGACAGCGCTACTGATCACAAAGATACCACCTTAGTTACGGAAGCTAAATTTCAGGTATTATTGGAGACTTACCCGTGCACATCTCTAACAAACTTCTCCAGCTGACGTGTTGATGCTTTAGCTTCAAAGTGTTTGACTTTAGGCTCTCCGTAAGCCCCAATGTCCACATACAGCTCGTCCTCTTGACCTTTGGGATGAACCATCCCTCTGCCTGCTGGCAGCAGGAAAGGACACAGCCACAGAGGGTAAACCTGAAATCACACAACACACGCAGGAGTTCAAACAGGAGAATGTAATATAAACAGCAGGGTATTTAGTGGCTTCGTTCACATGAAGAGTCGTACGTCGATGTCCTCGTGGAAGCGCGTGATGGCGGCCTGCAGATTCTTCATGGGGACCAGCATGTCCTGGACCACGTGGTGCTGTTCATAAAGCCGTCTGATGGTCTCCCCCTGGGTGAGCTTCAACAGGGAGATCTTAGGAGGAACCATCCATCCGAAAAGCCAGCGGAAAATCAGGTTGTTGCCGAAGGGAATAATATCCTGGAGAGAGGACACAAATAGACACAGAGACGTTCACAAACTGGTTAAAAGATGATGCCAGAATAACTCTCCATGATACATTGTGCTGTAGCTAGCGATGAAACAATGAATCAGTAAGCAAGAACAATTACAATAAGTTTAAGTCATTTATTATTTGCGGATTTCAGTTTCTCAAATGTGAGGATCTGCTGTCTTTCTCTGTTTTAAATAACTGAAAATTTGATTTTGTGCTGTTGGTCAGAAATCAGAAGGACTTTCGATATGTCATGTTGGCTTCTGGAAATTAGTGATGACATCTTTTTTTACTGTTTTTTTTTCACATTTGCTAGATTAAATGATAATGACAATAATCATCATTGTGTGTGAGACTGCATTTATTACAAAACGTAATGCAGCTTTTTAGGCAGAATCCAGTGGGGATGAAGTTGCATGCAAATGAAAAAAGCCCAATTTTGGCTCAAGCTTGTTCAATATATTATCAATATGCACATTGAAAGTCAACTTTTCATCAAGCTATATGCCGATGCCAAATATGAACATTGCTCTCGGGATAAGCAATGCTAATATATCCAAAACAATATCAGGGTGTTGACTCACAAAATTAAAAAAAAAATTTAAAAAAAATCTTGCCCCATTTTTAATTTTATTTCAGTCATCCCTTGTGAGATTTATTATTTTTTTAAAAAGAGATCAATTGATCAAAAAGATGAGGAGAGCCCAAAGAAAATGTTAATAATCCTGTGGAGGTTGTGGCTTTTTATACAAGGAAATGAAAAATTCAGCCCCCCCTCCCAAATAATTTTCATACAGTCCCTTAACATTTAATATTACAATAACATGAATCCAAAGCTTATTGTTTTCCATTATATACTGTTGAAAGAAAAATAATCGTCAACTATTTTGATAATCGATTAATCATTAAAGTAAGAAAAATGGCAGAAATATTTCCTGCTTTTCTGTTTTATATCACATTAAACTGAATATCTTTGGGCATGGCCTTTCTGTGTGGAGTTTGCATGTTCTCCCCGTGTTTGTGTGGGTTTCCTCCGGGTTCTCCGGTTTCCTCCCACAGGGAGGGAGGGTTGCGTCAGGAAGGGCATCCGGCGTAAA
Organism: Sebastes fasciatus; assembly: GCF_043250625.1. Taxonomy (NCBI): domain Eukaryota; kingdom Metazoa; phylum Chordata; class Actinopteri; order Perciformes; family Sebastidae; genus Sebastes; species Sebastes fasciatus. The sequence goes on along the minus strand of NC_133799.1, from coordinate 25,201,041 downwards.
ACCTATGCCAAATCAATGTGCGGATCAATGATACTCTGTGGCGACCCACTAACGGGAGCAGCCGAAAGACAAACAACAACAAAGCTGAATATCTTTGGGTTTTGGAGTGACAAAACAAGACATCACCCTGGAATATGAGAAACTGGGATGGACATTTTTCACTATTTTCTTACATTTTATGGAACAAAATAATTGATTTATCTAGAAAATAATCATCAGATTAAATCGATAATGAAAATAATTATTATTTGCAGCCCTATAGATGAGACACCGATACCATCCAGTTGCACTCCTATATTATATTATATTATATTATATTATATTATATTCCAGCAGAGGGCAGCCACAACCTTCCAACCAGCGCCAAACACTCTCTCACATCTCCAACACATCAACGACGTGTATCTCAAATTGTCGATGTAATCAAAGCGTCGGTCGGCCCCGTTTCTGTCTGACTCTCCTCTGAGCCGTCTACACAACAAAAACAGAGAGCGCCCAAAAGCCCAGAGCGAGCCTCTGTCAAACCAATACCATGCATAATTCATCAGACCATTTACTGTTACGGAAAAAGAAAGGATGCCAAGCCCTTCTCACTAATGGCTAATGGTGTGTGTGTGTGTGTGTGTGTGTGTATGTATGTGTTTATATGTGAGTACAAAATGTGTGTGTGTGTGTGTGTGTGTGTGTGTGTGACAGAGAAAGAGCATTAGAGTGTAATAAAGAGAAGTGAGCAAGGAGTTGATAAGATGATGACGAGCTAATATCTGGCAGATATGTGCAGTACCTTAATGTACTCCTAAAGCTCATGGAAACAGTCTCTGCGTGTGTGTGTGTGAGTACCTGAAGCTCCCAGAAGATGCTGCGTGTGTGTCTATGATAGTACTGCCTCAGAGGGATGTACTCAACTCCAGCGTGGTCGCCTTTCAGGAAGCCCTCCACGTGTTTAAAGAACCAGGGTTTAAAGTGCAGGCCGATTCTGTTAATCTGACGTCAGAGAGGAAAAAGGGAGATTAAAGGGTAACTTTGGTATTTTCCAACCTGGACCAAATTTTCCCATGTTATTTTTTTATACTTTATTTTTTGTTGTTTTATAACAAAAAAACAAAAAAACAATACAGACAACATAAGACAAACAGGGTCATCCTGAGTGAGGTGAAATGCTTAACATCATATGACATTATATACATTTATAAGAGAAGAAAAAGAAAATGTTACATAGCAGTATGCAAGTCTGTGGTTCCTTAGAGACCCAGAATGTCCTACTGCCAGCTAAAAGTATCTGTAGTAAATATCTGTCCTGCTTTTTCTGCCCGGTTGGTACATTTCCCAAATATATAACACTGAAGTTAAAAATCAAGCTCTGAGCTAATTATTGATCTGATCGCGGAGACAACATCTAACCAGTAAGAAGAAATATTTTGGCATTCCCGAAAGATGTGAAAATGACCAGCAGACATATTACCACACAATCTCCAACACTGACCGAGCTCAGGTTTGTTACTCTGTGACTCTTTGAGTTTTGGAGTTATAAAAAATCTTAAAATGTTTTTCCAGGTAAATTCCCTCAGATTTGAGCTTGAGGTTATTTTCCCATGTTTTAAGTGACTAAGGGGGACAACAATTTTTGAAATTGGTCCAGTAAAGTGTGGAGTAGAGAGGCTTGATAAAACATGTGAAAACAAGTCCGAAACAGCTCACCTTATCAGGCTCAGCATGGTCAGTCATCGTTCCCGTCATGATGACGGCGCTGTCCCGACCGTACTGGAGGCCCTCCACAAACGTGTTCTGCTTGTTCTCCGACGCTTCAGTGAAGCGTTTGCAGATGTTCTCCAGCCCTCTGACCGGCTCATAGCTCAGCTTCACCCAGGATTTAGCGGGGACTATTTTAATCTCAGCTGCAACCAGGAACCCCAGAGTTCCACAGGACCACGGGACGGCGTAGAACAGGTCCGAGTTCTCCTCCTGGGAGACAGAAAAAAAAATTTATTTGAACAAGAACAAACTGAATGCACGTCTAAGGAACATTTGCGGTTACGAATGTGGTCTCGGCCTTCTGGGTTTCTAATGTTAGGCTGTTGGCGCTGACAACTGAGCCATTAGCAAACCTCACAGCATCGACCATTTCATCCATAAGGAGACCGCTCTTCTTGTTTTTCTTGGTGCGACAATTACACAACATGTTGGAGCAGAAATAAGGGGGCCTGTATCACAAGCTCAACCAAGTCTGCATCTCTTTAGGTTAGGGACTGTGTGAAAATTATTAGTGGGGGACGTGAGATCAGAAAACACAGAGCGAACAGAGAATTCTTAATTACAAGCATCGGAACCACAAGTGGAAAACTTGAATATGAGATGAAATGGTGATAACCCTGAGGCGAGACTAGCATTACCGTCTCGTGGTTGAATGCCTCCGCCAGCCAGTCAAGTCGCAGTTTACATCCATGTCTGTCCAAAATGTCATCACTTCATCATTTTATCCTGTTAGACATTTGTGTGAAATTGTCATATGTTATGTTTTCACCGGCATTGGTTTGTTTGTTTGTCTGTTAGCAGGATTACTCCAAAAGTTCGCGATGGATTTGATGACGCGTTGATGACTCGTGACACCGCCTTCTTCTGAGAGCAGAGAGATACGTGTGTGGATGTGTGGCAAGACTCCGAGGTGCAGTGGGAGCGGCTGGCCGTCCTCGGTGAGAAAGAAAAAAACGGTAGATGACGGGATGACAGACAACGTAGTGTAACGTTATACAGACATAACAAGGCTGCTGAATGAGAGAGGCATCCGTCGATACGTTACACGGAAACACACCGTGTTAATAATAAGCCGACCACCTCACGGTACCGCCAGCTGTGAGCTGTGATCTGTTTTTAAAGTCACGCACCTTGGTGGAGTTCTGCGCTTGAGTTTGGTCATAGACTTACCATACAATACCATAGTTTGAGGACTGCCGTTTTGAAGCCTCAAGTTCGACATTTTGGCCGTCGCCATCTTGGTTTTTTGCAACCAGAAGTGACAAGACCAAATGCAGAATAAGACAAACTTCCAGACTGGACAACGCCGTGGTAACGACCTGTCAATCACAAGGTAGCCCCGCCCTAAAGCATCCCCTGCTTTATGGTCTATCTGACTCTAAATGGGACCATAATTTACTAAATGAACATCATGCTGTATATAAGAAGACTTTAATCTAGCGATTGAGACCATAAACTCATGTTTACAATGTTTACTGAGGTTATAAATCAAGTATACAAGCAGACTTCTTTTTGCAAACAGAGGAGTCGCCCCCTACTGGCTGTTAGAAAGAATGCAGGTTTAAGGCACTTCAGCATTGGCTTCACTTCTCAGACCTGGAGTTGCCCGCTGGTTCTGGCCAAAAACGTGTTTTGTGAGGTCACAGTGACCAGTGTCCTGTTGCGTTCACAAGAATGGTACGGACACATGGCCAGCACGGAGGCATAATTAGGTTGCTGCAGCAGGAAAAAAGTGATCAAGTGATGATTACTCTGTTGGTATGGTGAAGATGTTACCATGGTGATCCCTGGTTAAACGTGAGCCAACTTTGTGATCCCAAAAAAAAAACTAGAAACTTCATGATACAGGCCCCTGGACACACAAACACACACTCAGTACTCACCTCAGTGCAGCGCACTAAGCTGCCGTCAGCTAGAACCAGCTCAAATGCGACGCAGATGTGCTGAAACAGCCCGTAAATGTGAGAGGATGACTCAATGCCTGTACCCATCACCAGACCACCTGAGAGACAGGAGAGAGAATAAAAAGATCTGTAATTCAATATCTTCCCAGGTGAGACCCAACAGCGAGCAAACACACAAGCAGAAAGCAGCGCCTGCCTGCTGGGAGGGAGAGTATGTACAGTATGTGCCTGCGTGGACATGAGGATAAATGAATGTACCGCGGCCTGATGGGAAAACATTAGATTGTTGATGCGCAGTTTATGGCATCAGGAAATCCATTATGAAACCTGATCCGGGGGGGTGCTTCCAACGCTGCAGCCATTTCCTCCCAGTTTCATCTTTTGAGCTACAACATCAATCCTCTAACACAATTAGAGAAGTCGCTGGTGCTCTAAACAGGATGCAGTGATTGACGGAGGAGATGCACAATCTGTGGGAATCATCAGTACGTCGCTCTATTTCTAGAAACCCGAGAGCCACAGATGATGATTCCCCAGAAAATAACCCCTCAGTAATACGCACGACATACCCACAGTGAGGTCATCGAGCTCCGGCAGCACTGGCAGCGTCCAGCCAATAGAGGTGAGGAGGGCGGTCAGCTGACCCATGTTGGCCAGCGGCTCAACTCTCACAACCTACAACACAAAGATCACTGAGAGTAAAGATCCGCCATCAGGCTGACAATACAAAACCCAGCCAGGTACATTTTAATGAGGAGTAGTTTAAGTGAAAACGGATTAATTACAATTTTGGTCTTATTTTTGTCATGTTGCCATCATTTCTACTGGTTAAAGCTAAGGTTGGTAATGTATTTTAGAAACCTTTTTTGTTATATTTGCTGAAATTCTCTTTATATCCTGCCTGCCTGCAAACTCGGCAACTCTCTCGCTAGATTTAGTGACTTTTGGAGCCAATGTTGCTAGCTACTTTCATTGGAAAAGAATTGCCGAAACTGGATTCGTTTTTTCGGTTGGATTAGGGCTGTAAAAGTAAACACGATAACGCAAAATCATTTTAGTGCCACTAATTTATTTAACGCATTAACACTACTTGCAATTTTTAGGTTGTAGCGGGCTCATTTTTAAAGCTAGGGTCTCGAAGGAGGTTAATTAACGCTCCAAACTTACGCTACATTTTGGTGAGGAAAAACTGTCTTAGCCATTTTCAAAGGGGTCCCTTGACCTTTGACCTCCAGAGATGTGAACGAGTCTCCCCTTTACAGACATGCCCACTTTATGATAGTCACATGCAGTTTGGGTCAAGTCACAGTCAAGTCAGCACACTGACACACTGACAGCTGTTGTTGCCTGTTGGGCTGCAGTTTGCCATGTTATGATTCAAGCACATTTTTTATGCTAAATGCAGTACCTGTGAGGGTTTCTGGACAATATCTGTCATTGTTTTGTGTTGTTAATGATTTCCAATAATAAATATATACATATATTTGCATAAAGCAGCATATTTGTCCACTCCCATGTTGATAAGATTATTAAATACTGGACAAATCTCCCTTTAAGGTACATTATGAACAGAAACAAGATGTGTGATTAATTTGTGATTAATCAATGTTAACTATGGACAATCATGCGATTAAATATTTTAATCGATTGCCATAGTTCATGATAGTTTTGGGGGAGTGGCTTTCGAGGGAGGCCTGAAGGGATGGGCTGTCAGTGTTGCTGACTTGCTGACTTTCTGGCTAGATTTACCAACTTTTGGAGCTAGTGCTGCTACTTTCATTGGAAAAGAGTTGCCATAACTGGGCTGGGTTTTTTGCTTAGATACTTTCAAAATGTAGCTTACTATTGCTGGTTTCTCCAATGTTGCCTTCCCCAGCTTAAATAATAATACAAGGTTAAATGCTAGGATCTGGGAACACGGCGCCACTGTTTAACAGAATTACAATGTGGCCAGATGATGATACCCAAAGACTGTATTTAGTATGATAAGGAAAAATGACAAAAACATTGTTCTGATTCCTCTAAAGTCTTGAAATCTGGTACAGACATACTTTGGGCAAATTTCTAACAGTATAACTTATTTTTAACCAATTTTTGAATCACATAAAAAAAAATCACCTTTATCAATAGTTAAAGTCATGATGTTTGAAAAATAAGGACAAAAACGCTAATATTGTGTTTATTAAATGTCTTCCCTATGACCTTTGTTTACACCTTGTGCATATCTTTGATATTCAACTTGTTATTAGGTCATAGAAACCAAATACTTGATTGTGCTCTTTGTAATTTCTGAGATACAGACATTTTATTATCATACTATATTTAGTTTCTGGGCACATGATAGGACTGTTCTTTCCTAAAATATAATGAAATATATAGACAAAAACACAGTCGTCCCATCATGTGCCCAAAGACTAGATATAGTATGATAAGAAAAACTCACATTACAGCCAAACGGTTTGACCGATTTTGAAGATTTTTAGTTGCACAAATGGGTTACAAACCCTCAGGTTAGCCAAACGTCTTTATTAGAAAAAACTAGTAAACAGTAAAATGATTAAGTAAAGTGTCCCTAAATAAACTGTTTTAAATAGGCTGTCTGTTGGCAATGGTGGAACGTAACTAAGTAGGCTTCATTTACTCAAGTAGTACAATTCTGAGGTATTTGTACTTTACTTGAGTATTTCCATTTTACGCTCCTTCACACTTGTACTCCACTACATTTTGTAAGGCAATACAATATTGTACTTTTTACTGCACTACATTTATTTGACAATTTTAGCTATTAGGTACTTTGCAGATTTAGATGATTAATGCAAAATATAAAAAAAAAAAAAATGAAATATTATCCCAGGTTATTTTGCCAAACAGTATATAAAGTAGTTACAGGTAGCTCCGACTTTACTAGCTGCAACATCAATGATGCTAACACATTTATGCATCAATGAACTTTTACTCAAGTAAAATTTTGAATGCAGGACTTTTAACCGAGTATTTATACACTGTGGTATATAAGATCTGAGTATTTCTGCCACATCTGGCTGTTGGCTTGTTTAGTCCTATCTTCTGAGTCATCGTCTTTATTGCCCTGTTGAAACTACGTCCCCGTTTACGATGTCAGCAGTTACTTTTCATGAGTACAAAGTTATCATAAGAAAAGTAAATGATGGACAAAACTTTAACCAGACTAAAGAGTCTCCAGCCATGCTAGCAGCTCCGTGTCATGCTTATAGGCACAGTGGTGCTTTGCACTAAATGCTAATGTCAGCATGCTGACATGCAGATGTTTTTGTGTGAATTAAATACTTGATAAATGAAAAGTATTTTCTCATTTAATTAAGAACTTTAGTGCAAAACAAACAGTTTCAAGTGAAACAGAGAAAAAAAATTATATTTCCAGAAATTTGAATTAGTAGGTGCTTGTTATTATCAATTTAGACGACGTATCACGATATCTTGATATGATTCCATTGAAAGACGATTATTTATCGTGTTGCATTATCGCCCAGCCCTGATGCTAATGAGCACTAAACACAAGGTAGAGCTGAGGCTGATGGGATGTTGAGTCCTCCTACCTGCCTCTCTGTGTCCACCTCCAGGATGTCCATCATGTTGATCATGATGTTCTTGTGGGTCTTCTTGTATTTCCCCACTCGGAGAGAGACGGTGAGCCAGCCGGGTCGACCTGTACACATGTAGGTCTTACTGCCGTCCTTCTTCCATTCGCGCACCTGAATACATAACACAGGGAATAAATGTCAGATTCTTCTCTCCTGATCAAATCCTTTGAGGAATCAAGGTATTAGGTGTCTGTCTCAACATGACTAGCATCAGATATTGGAATTATAAAAGCTGTAAAAACAAATAATAATGTATGACAGCCATGACTTTAATGTTTTAGTGAGACTGAGGTTCTATATTGGTGGTTAATTAAAGAAAATGTACATTTTGATAATTAATTACAAGCTTTAACTTCACTGAACAATAATTTGTGCAACAATTCAACTGTGCAATACTCTGGTATTAATACTACATTTATACTGAAGTAATATTGTTATTTAAATCGTATTTATACTATTCTTGCATTTAGATTTAACACACTTAATAGATCCCACTTCCCAGCATATTTTTATTCAATTTTAAATTATTATTGTTTTGTTTTTTAACACTGTGGTTATATATTGTATGTGTTTGATGCACATATTTTTTTTTATTATTATTTTTATATTACTCTACATATATTGTGTAGCATTATGTACATGATTTACATAATCCCTTATTTCTATTTTTCTTATTTTCTTTATGTTTTTATATATAAGAGCGACTGTAACGTCCTAATTTCCCTTTCGGGAATCAATAAAGTATTTCTGATTCTGTTCAAACTAAATGTTAGCCACTGTCTGTGTGCATGCAAAGTAAAAGGTCCTCCAGTTGGTCAATAAGTCAGCAGATATAAAACACTTACGTAACAATTGATTGATAAGACAACAGAGATAAAGCAACACATTCTTACATCACAATGCACTGCTAATAAAGTTGCACATAATCTATCATTTCTTGTTTGGAAATAATATTCTTTTCTTTATTTATTTGTTTTAGATATTTTAAAAATATTTATGTCTGTTTGTAAATTCGTGGCAGCATATACATATGTCTTTAATTTTAATGTTAGTTGGGTTTTTTTTCAACCCACCTGTGCATTTTCTTATGTTACTGTATATCTATTCTCTTTTATTTAATTATATGCACAAATAAAAAACTATAAATAGAAGAACTAAAATAATTGAAAACACACTACAACTATCCCAGTGAGTTTTTTTCCTACCCATGATACCTTGCAAAACACATGTAACACAGGTGACTCCTCGTTCTATTAATCATGCAGGTATCATACTAACCATGCCAAGGACAGGCCGACTCTAAAACAACAGACAATGTGTGATCAAAAGTTCACATGTCAATACTGGATTTGGATATTACTTAATCCAGATCCAGTCAGTATTTAAAAGTATTTTAGTATCGATTGACAGTCCTAATATTTATAATATTACTTACATACTTGTGTACAAGACTTGTGTCTATTCTTTACCTTTATTTGTGCAGCTTTGTTGTCCTTGTTCTTAGCTGTTATGTCTACGTATGTGTACAAGTACATTGCAAATAATTAATTGTAAGTGTACATATACTTGGCCAATAAAGGTGATTCTGAGAACTCCATTGGGTTAGAGCTAGAACCATAACTTTTTCATGGTGTTTGCTTCTCTTTTGCACACTTTGTTAATGTATACAGTATGTTATTCTATGTTTATACTTTATATTATATATATATATATATATATATAAATAATATATTTATAGTGTATTCCAATATTTTTTATATTTTGTATTCTATAGATAAATTTCTCTAGCACTAAATGGTTTAGTGCCAAAATACATTTCTAAACCAGATAATGATCTTATACTGCACTGTAACTTTTACTCTTGTGTCTTATATTCTATTTTAGCTTCTACCCTAGCTTTTATTTTTAGTTTGTTTTTATTTTCTAATCTTTAATGTTTTTATAACTGTTTTAATATGTCTTAATGTTCTTTTGCACTTTGTGGCAATGCTCTTGAATGTTTATGTAAAGCAATTTGAATTGCCCTGTTGCTGAAATGTGCTATACAAATAAAGCTGCTTTGCCTTGCCTAGTGTTGATATGTACATTTTATATACTATTCCTGTGCAATAATTTTCAAATTTAGGATTAATAAAGTACATCTATCTATCTATCTATCTATCTATCTATGACCTAGGCTATATATTAAAATTAAGAATAAATGAGAATAAACATCAACTTGCACACACAGACACACCTGTGCACACATACACCTGTGCACGCAGACACAGTCACAGCTGGCTCACCTGTCGCTGGATGTCTCGCACGCGCTGGTTGTGCAGTTTGGGCGCAGAGCACATCTTGAAAATGAGCCACGCGCGCACATAATAGTACACATCGAATATAACAGAGAGCGGCAGAAGGAACAAACACACAAAGATCCACCGCTGGTGAACAATCACATAGTCTAGACCTTTAACTTTGATCCACAGCAGGAACAAAACCACCACACCGGCTAAATACAGCAGCGGATCCATCGTTAATCGGAGTCAGTGTGCGGTTCTCAGAACTCAAAGTATCTTATAGTGTAACATGGGTTGTTCCATGGACTCCTGATCGACCCCTTCACTCCTATAGGTGAGCGTTTCTAGGTGCTCGGTCGGCTCCTCCTCTGCTGCACGCTGATTGGTTCATATTGTGAAAGGGGCGGGATGCTGCGCCAACGCTTCACGCTCATTGGCCAACAAGTATCTGTTGGGAATTCTAGAATGTAGATAAACCAATCATGAAGCAGAGAGGCTGTCACACCATGCAGCATGTCCCCCAAGGCTCTGTTACAACACTATATGCCCACAGCAGACATGGATTATAGCTATTGTCTTATCTGTTCTGGAAATATATACATTATCGTAAACTGTAGCAAGATATTTGTAGATTTATCTTGTAAAATATTATCTGTAATTTGAACTTTTTTTTTTAAGGTTCAACACAATATATATGAGAGAGAGTATTTTCTAATCAATCTCATTATCATTGTTGCAAAGTTTTACATTTATAAATGTAAATATTCGAAAGTAAAACCTCACTTTAATTTTTTAAAGAAAGACATGGAACTATATATTTAGACAATAACTTCAGCATAAAACAAAAAGGCTAGTAATAAGGTGAGACTTTAGTCCCAATTTAATGTTTTTACTTAAATCACTATTTATTTATTTATTCATATTGACCCCTGGCATGTTTATGTTTGTTTGTTCTTATTAAAAACAAATTAATGTATTATTATTATTATTATATATATACACTGTATATATACACACACTCTAAACTTCCCCATTCAGTGCATGAATACTGGCAGATACAGTATGTATCTGATTTGACCCCTTCATTATTCCCCATTCCTGTGACCATTTTGAGGATCATATTTAATACTAATTTACCCTTATTGTCAATAATAAATTAATAGCAGGGCTGTATTAGTTATACTGAGGTCACAAGTTTTCCCCCCTACCCCCCTTAAAACTAAAATGAAGTGATTTTCTTTTAATTGTTTGGACTTTTTAGAACTTCTTTTGTTTGATCAGTTAACTGCTCCATTACTCTCTTTTATTTTGTTTGTAGCCATACTAGCAGCATGGCAAGATCTGTCAGTGCATCACTTTCATCCAGACTGACATACTGTACAGTTTTTCTGCTTTCACACTGAAAGTAAATGCTTAGACATCAAAACCTCAACTTTTGTAACCGTGACTTAAACAAAGGCACCGCAAGTACAAACACATTATCTGCCTCGACTTTGTTTGCAATTCTGCAACACACTTTTTGCAAAACACTACACACACTGTTTCTAACATTAGACACGCACGTTCAAGACTGAAATATTTTGCAATCACTGTGAAAACACTTCTATTCAAAACATAGCAATCAGTCTGAGCCTTATAGCACTACAGATAGATCTCAGGTATAAGTTCACCTCTTTTGTGAGAACTTTGCAAACACGGTAATATTTCCCAAGTAATAGAACTTTTGCTCCATTCATTTGCGGGTATTATCGCGTGAACGTTGAAAGCCTTATATTTTACATAAAACTGCTGTTGCAGAGTACTTTATAATTATAACTATTCTGCAATTTTCATTCTTTAAAAATCACCAGAATGAAGGAAACTCAACGCTTTGGTTTCGAAATCTTTGAGGTCTCGAGGTTGGCAAGAGGGCGACTTCATTCTCTGCTCAGGTAGACATTACTCCTCTCTAGCTTTACATAGACAATAGTTGCTTGCTGCTATGTTAATGCTCTGGATATCGTATTGATTCATATCTGTCATCGGCCTGCAAATAAACTCAACTGCCAAACATCCAACTCTTTCCTATTTGAATGTTGTAACACAATGAGGCTACAAAAGCGCGTTATTTTGTTAAAGGATGTAGACCTAAATTATTTCATGTCCAATATATCCATCTATGTTTAGAGAAATTGCTGTCTGTCTCTCTCTCTCTCTCTCTCTCTCTCTCTCTCTCTCTCTCTCTCTCTCTCTCTCTCTCACACACACACACACACACACACACACACACTTCAGACACATTAGACAGAGGGAGGGTGGGGCGCCAGTAAAGATTTCTTAATGGGCTCTGCCGTCCTCTCGTCCATCTGCCTTGATGATAAACACAGCTAGTCCACTTTAGCCTGATGCGCATCAAAGCCCTCATCGTTTTATTTTTCTTTATTCGCCTACAAAACATTCATTTGTTCACTTTTCCTCAGGAGCTGGAGATCTACAGAGTGAGGACTAACACTTGGACTTTATGATCAGCAGTTTTTTTTTTTTAACAGTATGGGAGATGGGAACAAATGAGCTTTTCCTTGTCGTATTAAGACACTTGTAACTAAATATTTTGGATGTCTGGTCAGTGTCAGAGCGCATGGGGAGCAGTGGGACTGTAGTGACACTATCCAGCCGGTCACAGCCTTCACAGTAACCTCAGAGACAGTCACAGCCCCCGGAGGAGGATGCCTTCCCTGCACCACGGAGCAATCTTCGTCGGAGCCTTCCTCATTGTGACAGGGGGCTCCACAGCCTTCCTGGCCTCGTACCAGAGCCGCCTGCAGGCGTTCTCGCTGTGCTGCGTGGTGCTGGGGGTGGTCTTGCTCATCCTGGGGCTATTCTGGGCTATGAACAGCAAAAGTGCCGCAAACTACAACCACCAGGAGTTCGACCCGGAGTGTCCACATTATCCGTACAACGACTACCCCAACTTCGGCAGCCATGCCCTCTTCACACCCCCAGGGAGCCGCTTACCAGAATCCCAGTCGGTGTTTCTGCCCAGGTGGGTGAATTGATTGATTACTGTTTTGCACAGTTCAATCTGTATTAAGTATGACCAATGTTATCCTAGAGCTAGAAAATAAGACTCCATCTATTTATGGATTTTCTTTACGGTACTGTACTGTATAGAAAACCAGTCCCTAAACATCGTTACTGTCCACTTTACCATGTTGTCTAATTCATTCTCCCTGTTGCAGCTCCATATTTGATGACATCAGAGGTGCAGTTATCAGTTTTCAGGGTCCGTTAGAGATAGAGCTGTTCATAAGAGGCTTCCCACAGACCTCAACAACTGCAACTTTTCAAGAGAAATGCCCACTATGTGTTATTTCTCATTAATTCTGGTCGAAAATATACATCTATCCTTCCATTATCTGTAACCGCTTATCCTAGTAAGCGTTGCAAGGGATGGCTGGAACCGATCCAAGCTGACATTGGGTACACCCTGGACAGGTCGCCAGACTATCACAGGGCTGACGGGCAATTTAGAGTCAACAATTAACCTGCATGTCTTTGGACTGTGGGAGGAAGCCGGAGAACCCGGAGAAAACCCACGCGAACACATGCAAACATACAAACTCCACCGTGTCGCTCTCAAATATACATATGAACCTTCAAACTTGGAAGGAAAAAAAAAAGCCATCTTGCCTTCCGCAGGCCGTGCTCAGCCCTGGATGACACAGTCCTTTAGTGATAGTTCAACACCGCCCACGAGCGACAGTTATCTAAATATAATCACGACCAATGAAGGAAGTTAAAGATATGAATTGCCATTTGAGGAAATACGCTTATTTGCTTTCATGATGGAAGTTAGGTGAGACAATTCATACATGTCTCTATGCTAAATATGAAGCTGGAGCCAGCAGCAGTCGGTTATCTTAGCTTAGCATAAAGACTGGAAACGGGGAAACAGCTAGCCTGGCTCAAAAAAAACATGTCAAAACGACAATTACACTTCAGGTGGGTTATGCATTAGACTATGGTTGTATCTGAATTTGCTTACTTACTAACGTACTTGTTACTACATAGTCAATCAGTATGTACTGCATACTGCCTACTAAATTAATGATTAAGTATGCCATTAGCAGCAGACTGTTCACACTGAAGTAAACTCAAGCCGAGCTTCCGCTGAATAAAAATTGTTCATCACAAATGAAAATCAACATGACCTATTCCACTCAATTCAATATTTTCCAGTATTATTTCAAGGCAAATTAAAATTATAAAATATTTTAGTGTTAAATATGGTTTCTATAGCAATTATCCTAAAAGTGGGGTCCGTGGCATTCTGTGAGGGGTTCCGCGAAATAATTACCTATAAATGATAAAATTGTGATGTATCATTAAAAAGTGCATATCTACAGATGGGGACCATTTGCACCAATAAAACAAGAATATTGTGTCCATTACTCCCACCCACGTTAGCTTTGGGCTAATAGAAACTCTGATATGATTGTGACACACAGCAATAAGTCCATTATTTTTAGGTTGAGGCACTTACTGACAGTCAGCTTTAGACTGGTATGTTTAAATATCTGGATTTATAACGACTATGTCTATGGCTTTTTTTATGGCAGAAACTTCCTAGTGTTTCCGCTGGTTACCTTCTGACAGAACCATAGATGTGGGTCATTAGGGGCCTACTACGCCTACTATGTTGTGAAAGTGAAACTTAAAAGCAACACATTCTAAGATGTTGTAAAATTGAATGAAACATCACGTTTTGAACACAAACAAAAAGGCTTCTTTAGGTTTAAGCAACAAAACTACAACTTCTTTAGGTTAAGGCAATAAAAGTACAACTTCTTTAGGTTTAGGCAACGAAACGACAACTTATTTAGGTTTAGGCAACAAAACTACAACTTCTTTAGGTTTAAGGCAACAAAACTACAACTTCTTTATGTTTAAGGCAACAAAACTATAACTTCTTTAGGTTTAGGCAACAAAACTACAACTTCTTTAGGTTTAAGGCAACAAAACTACAACTTATTTAGGTTTAGGCAACAAAACTACAACTTCTTTAGGTTTAAGGCAACAAAAGCACAACTTCTTTAGGTTTAAGGCAACAAAACTATAACTTCTTTAGGTTTAGGCAACAAAACTACAACTTATTTAGGTTTAAGGCAACAAAACTACAACTTCCCTTCTTTAGGATCAGGAAAAAAAACACTTTGTTAAGTTATGGGAAAAATATTGTGTTTTGGGTTACAATAACTACAAACACAAAGACAACTACACATTGTTGGTTTCACACAGGATGCGAAGTCTGGTCTCCTGGGTGCTCCTGTCATAATTATTACGGTCGCGAGAGGTCACTGTTGTGTTCTTTTATACCTTCTTTCGGTGATCTACAATGTAAATAGATGATAAAACCTACTAGTAGGCGTAGTAGGCCCCTACTGACGCACATCTATGGGGCTTATAGCAAGTGATAATGCCTATAGCCTGACAACAGTCTAATCGGCTGTCTCATCTAACTCTCGGCAACAAAATGAATAAACGTTTTTCCCAAATGTCAAACTATTTCTTTTAACAAAGTAGTACTCAGGAGCTAGTGATGTTTTAATCCAAACTTTCTGCAGGTTTTATTTGAAACAAAAGATCTGATTATCTGCTGCTGTTTGGTTAAAGGTGTGTGTATACATGGCTCATGTTTACCGCTGTGATTCAAAAGCTTTTCATCATCCTGCACAGCCAAGACGTCCATTATACCTCTGTGAAACCCAAATCCAGTATTTGGCAGGAAACACAACTACAGACAGAACATGACTCCATCTGCTATCATCTGATCTCTACAACCGCCTCACAAACTGTACTTGTGTTTCCCACGGGATTGTTTTTACATGATTTCTCACTGCCACTGTTTTCTCGAGTGCAGGACGATGGAACGCCACAGACAAGGCGCTCGTGGTGAGGACTTCGACTACCCTCCCATGGATCATGGTGGTTTCAGTCCATCGCCTCACCCTCCTCCGTGGCAGGAACCCCCGCCTCCCTATGAAGTTGCCATCAAGACCACGTGCAGCTCTACACACCTGCGGCGGGCGTACTCAGACACACACCTGGCCTCAGAGCCCCTGTTTGGACGGTCGAGAGAGATCAGCTTTGAGGTGTGACGCTGGACGATACGGACGCCCCGGCTCTCCGCACATCACACCGACGGATAAATAGTCTGCATGGGGCTTTTAACTCAGACTCTGCAATAGCTGTCTTCTGACAGACAAACAAACTTTATCAAACACTTGAAGCATGCTTCTTTCTGATGTCGACCAGTGGGTCCTAGCATGCTTTCCCCAACTTTTCTGTAATTACAATGCAGGTGTACACACATATCTTAATATATGGTGAAGTGAAGGGTAGATCACACCGAATTCAGCCTTAACAGGACTAAATAAAGCACCAAAGTAGAAGTGTGAAAAACGTCAAGTCGTGGTTTTACGGGGTGCTATTTTTTGGCAGGTTGCAGTGACTTCCAGTCTTTATGCTAAGCTAAGCTAAGCTAACACAGACCCATTGATGTATTGTGTGGTGCCTTCAAATGGGGTCGTGTTTACTGTGTTTACCGTGTTTCCATGTTTACCGTGTTTACCGTGTTTACGAGATGGGAAGTCGTGTACACGATATGCATGGCATTCAAGTGGTTAAGTTAACACAGCTGCAGTAACGTCAATATTAGCGTTACTGTTGGCGTCTAGAAGTCACAGAGGCTAACAATTTAGCAAGCTAGCAAGTGAGTAGCATATTGCAGTAAATGCAAAGGCATAATGACAGAGGAAAAAGATGAGGGAATATCTCATTTTCCTCATACATATTATAAAATTACCAAGAAAAACAATATACGACTAAAATTACATTATATTAACTTATTATGCACCGAAAAATGAACTTTAATGGGCTCCGCCATTTCACGTCACAAATCGCGAACTCTGAGCTTTCAGAAACTTTCCACTTACGAGGTCGTGAATACGACATGAGGGGGGTGTTCATATGGACTAATCTCGTAAACATGGTAAACACGGTAAACACGACCCCATATGAATGCACCAATAAAAACTGGATACTGGACCTCAAGATGGCACCTATTCATTCCAATGAAAATTACAGTGCGAATAGACCAAAAAAGTTTTCTAACTTCTGGGTATTCAGTTGTATACGGCTCACTGAATATGCGTAGTAGCATTTCTACCTCTGGCCTCGTTGCCCCATAGACTTTATGACATCACAGATTTTTAAATCACTTTTCTCGGCTCGAGGAAACTTTTACAAATATGAAACCTTCATGAATCAAAAATTCAGAATATAAAGAGTCATATTCAACCTTGTTTGCAGTTTGAGGTGTCCTGTGAACAGTTTTACAGACGTCTCTTTTAAGATTGTGGTCTATGGGGATTTATCACTGCAGTATCGCGAATGGCCACTAGAAACAAAACTGGAAGCCATGCTGAGCGACTGCATCGTATCCAGGTCTAATTATACATCCATGCACAGACCAAACACAACAAGCACAAGTCACATCTATTAACAGTGAAGAGAATTAATTTAAACAAACACTTCACTGACTCAGAGCACCAGATATTATACATAAAAGAACAAAACCCTAACCCTTTACTTTTAATCAGATTAAATTACATTAACGTCTTTGAAGTAACATCTTATTTGCTTGGCAAGATAGTTTGCTTTTTATTAGAAAGAATAATATATTTCTTTAAAGGCAGTCAATTAGCTCAACGTATCCTCATACAAAGGTTCGTATGATATCTTATGAAAAGTTATTCCTCATTTTTTTGTTCTACGTATGTACCTCAACACGTCATACAATCTTTTCAAAATAGACCTCTGTCTTCAGAGGTATCAACTTGGTTAGGTCTAGGAAAAGATCGTGGTTTGGGTTAAAATATACTTGGTTAGGTTTAGGCAACAAAACTACTTGTTTAGGTTTAGGAAAAGATTGTGAAAGTGGTGTTACTTAAGTACGGAAGTTACGTGACTTACATGGGATACGAAAACCGGACTCCTGGGCCAAAGTCTGGTGTTTTTGGTTTAGACGTATAAAGAGTATTGGTCGCTCTTTATACCTCTCAGTTCACGATTACGTGGTTTACATACAAATTGATTTTGTGAGATACGAATTACAGTACAATTACTTTTTGTAGGTATATATACCTACGAATGGTGTATGAGAACAGCCTGATTAGCGTACGCTACTTGGTAGGTGACACAATCGCTTCCATATATGATGGAAAATACAGGCCTGGTCTCAAATTATCTTTATTAACTGAATTTAATTGATAGTATTACATGGCTTTGTTGAATACTCGATTCTGATTGGTCGATCATAGCGTTCTACGGACTGTTATTTCTTTATAACACACCGTTGCTATGGGCGCAGTTCTGATGTCAGACTCTGGAGGACCGTTTTTGTGTCAAATTATTGATTTCTTAAGTAAGTAGCTGTGTAATAAGCAGGATAATGTACAGCTAGCGGGTCATTGTTGTGATGCAAGACCCTTTGTGTCAGGGCATCGTCCTGTCTGTGTTTATTTCACAACAATGACCGGCTCGATGTACATTATCCCTTACTGAAAATACAGAAAATGATAACATTTTATAATAATATAATGTTTTCTAGTAAAGCTACTAGTGCTTTGCAAAAGCTTTAAACTGATACTGCTACCAAGCTGAGCTTTGTATTAAATTGGTGGTCATAACCGTGGTAATGGCAGACTTCCACCTGCAGCAGGTTAGTTTAAAGGGATAGGTTGGATTGTTTTTAAGTGGGGTTGTATGAGGTACTTCTCCATAGTCAGTGTATTACCTACAGTA
Source organism: Sebastes fasciatus (assembly GCF_043250625.1). Lineage (NCBI taxonomy): Eukaryota > Metazoa > Chordata > Actinopteri > Perciformes > Sebastidae > Sebastes > Sebastes fasciatus. Next base: position 25,182,639 of record NC_133799.1, on the reverse strand, counting down.
GATGGAGTTTAGAGAAACAGACCGGAGTACCAACACGGGAGCAAAGCAATGTACTGCTGTGGCCGGAGGCAGCGGCAAAACGTATTTTAGACACCTAAAAACATCAATATCAGTTTAAGCGTACGCTATGTTTAGAATATTTTCACCGCTTTACCTTGCTGTCAGACAGCCCTTTCTGACGCGGAACTGAAGCCGTTATCTATGCTCTCTTCAAAGCCACAAGACTCCATTGAAGAAACAGTAATTTTACCTTGCAGAACGCAGGAGTTGCTGGCCTACCGCTGCCTTCATCGGTTAGTTTGTTTGTGCTATTATATATATTTATTACACGGCTTTGTTGAATACTCAATTGTGATTGGTCAATCATGGCGTTCTATGGTCTGTTATTTCTCTATAACAGACCGTTGCTAAATATAACAGACCGTTGCTATGGGCACAGTTCTGATTTTGGACTCTGGAGGACCATTTTTGTGTCAAATAATTGATTTCTTAAGTAAGTAGCCGTGTAATAAGAGGGACAATGTACAGCTAGTGGGTCATTGTTGTTAAATAAACCCCTTCAGGGTGATGCAAGACATCGCCCTGTCGGGGTTTATTTCACAACAATGACCCGCTCGCTGTACATTATCCCTTACATATATACTGACTATGGATAACTACCTCATACAACCCCACTTCAAAAAACATCTGAACTATCCCTTTAAGGGGCATCAGTTGCCATGGTAACAGAAGCACACAGGAAATCCAGGATTTGCTTGAATTTCAGCTCAACAAATCTGGATAATCCTCCTCTGTGGGATCCCCATGGTGACAGCAGGGGAAAGTTTTCTTTTGGGGGTTTTTTGTCCGTCAAACAACGCACTGATCTTTTGCTCTCTGTGGGAATGTCTGAAAACATCATCATGAACAAATGTTTTCTCCATCAGGATTGGTTTAGTTTAGTTTATAGTATTTATATCAAGGACCATATACAAAAATACATTAATCTCAAAAAAAGAGAAATTATGCTTTGTACCAGATTTAGCTCATTTCCATCTGATTATGCTTCATCACAGGACGGATACTTAGGGAAACTAGCGTTTGTGTGCCACACGTGTACTCGTCAGCTTGTTGAAAGCAGGGGAACGATGACTCATCTGACCATATGAGTTTTTCCACCACTCAATAGACCACTGCAGCTCACTGGCAACACGGCCTGAGCTTTAAGTAATCATAGAAGCCCTCTATTTTAAAGGTTAAGTGTTTTTGCATATTTTAGTAAAGGAAAACATAATACATTATTTTCAGACATTTTTAATATATTTTTCCTTCCTTCTAGACTTCCGTTGATATCCATACATTTTTACTGAATGTGCAAATCAACTTGCAGAGACTTGCTTGGGAATCCATCACAGTGAAATACTTACTTTTAAAACACCTTTGGTATGAGACATTCAGGTGCTGGTGGGAATCTCAAATGTGAAAAGTCAAATATGGAAGTTGAGGAGGAAAAAGATGCTGTTTGGCAGCCACCTCTCAAATTTTGAAATCTTGCATATTGGTGGACTCCCACCAGGACATGATTGGACCAAAAGGGGAGAATTTTCAACACAAATGAATGCAATGTATGACAAATCTTTGTCAATCACAAATAATTAAAAGGGATAAAGGTGATCTGTTATCCAACATGTCCTCATACAATGGTTTGTATATCTTACGAAAAGTTATATTTCATTTTTCGTGCGTTTTCCTACGAATGTCCAGCAACACGTGTCAATTTCCCCTCATTACATTCATACAGTCTTTTCAAAATAAACTTCCATCTCCACAGAAAACAACTTGTTTAGGTTTAGGCAACAAAACTACTTGGTAAGGTTTAGAAAAAGATCGTGGTTTGGGTTAAAATAACTATGGAAGTGGCGTTACTTAAGTACGGAAGTTACAAATAAATCAATGTTGACTTGTGTTTCACACAGGGTACGAACAGTGGTCACCTGAGTGAAAGTCTGGTGTTTCGCTCCGTTTGTCGCTCTTTATACTTCCCGTTTCACGATTACGTGAATTAAATGCGCATTGATTTTGTGGGATATATACAATTACAATGCATTACTTTTCGTAGGTATAGCTACAAAACTCCTGGATAATCAATATGATGGTTTGTCTAACTTATGCACATCTGTCTGCAGGTTGATTTTCATAATGAAATTAATGAAATGTTATTAATATAAATGCACAAAAATCCAAGTATGTATCACCAAAATTATGAAAAAGTTTTTTTTACATACCACTCTTTATCAACTGCCATGCTGTTTAGTTATTTTTTTTTTATAAGTGTACGCTATATTTAGAATATTTTCACAGCTTTACCTTGCCGTCAGATAGCCCTTGTCTATCGTTGTCTATGCTCTCTTCAAAGCCACCAGACTCCATTGACAAAAACAGTAATTTTACCTTGAGGAGCACGGGAGTTGCTAGTCTACTGCTGCCTTGATCGGTTAGTTTGTTTGAGTTAATATGTATACACTGACTATGGATAAGTACCTCATACAACCCCACTTCAAAAAATATGAACATTTAAGGGCATCGGTTGCCACGGTAATAGAAGCACACAGGAAATCCAGGATTTCCTTTCATTTCAGCTCATCAAATCTGAATAATCCTCCTTTGTGGGATCCCCCTGGTGATTCTCGTCTATCAAACAACGCAGTGAACCTTTGCTCTCTGGGAATGTCTGAAAACGTCATCCTGAACAAATGTTTTCCCCATCAGGATTGGTTTAGTTTAGCTTATAAAATGTATTTATATCAGGGACCATATAAAAAAATACATTGATCTGTATTAACTCTCAGCCCTCACACGTCTGTTATACTGAATTATTTGTGTGAAGGAGTCCAACAGCCTTCACCAACTCTGAAATAAGATGCTTCCCTGATGTGATGACCACAAATATTGTGATCTTTGACAGCACAAGGACGACTGACTGCTGACACACACACACACACACACACACACAGACAAACACACACACACACACACAGACAAACACACACACTGCTGCAACAGGAGAGCTGATATGAATCACAGGATTACAGATCCACCTTGTTGTTTAGGACTGTTTCTTTCATACCTCTGAATATGCATGCTTCTATGACTTTGTGCTTGGAAAAGGAAACTCAAGGGAATATCTTGCACTATGTTTTTAATGTGTGTGTGTGTGTGTTCAACTTTATTTAATAAATCAGTGATTAAAGACAGACTCTTTAAGGGCGGGTTCATTATTTTAGGGGTTTTCCCAGTGGTGTTCCTTATGTATTCAAATCCGAATATTAAAATGTTGGTCTAAGATGTCAAAATGCTATTTTCCCTTCAAGTCCTTCTAAAAACTTTTTTTCCCACATGACCTGAGGTAGGTTTCTGCATGATGCTGCTGCTACATATACAGTATATATACATCCTAATAGTCATTGTATTAACGATACATACAGTTACTTGGATGGTGGTCAGCATGCTCCCAGTTTGAAGCACAGATTTATAAAAACAACTGGATACAGCGTTGGAGGCTGTCCCTCTGACCCCATTGATGGGTCAGGGTCTGGGTATCATCGGATATTCCGTTTTTCCTTTGGAATTCAGAAAGGAAAAAACGTTTTTTTATTTTTTCGTTTTAAACCAAAAACCAGAAAACGGCCGTTTTCTCGTTTTTCGTTTCTGAATCAAAAAATGAAAAACGAACCCAAACCGGGCCGTTTGTTTGTTTTTGCGAATTCCTTTTCTCATTATTCGTTTTTAATTGAAGAACGGAAGTCACGTGGGTTTTTCGTTTTTTCGTTTTAAACCACAAACGAAAAACGGAATCACGTGGGTGCTCTGTTTGTTTTTTGTTTCCAAACGAAAAACGAAAAAAACAAATTAAAAAAACGATCCGATTTAGTTTCTTCAAGTTTCTTTCTGTCATTTTCTCTTCTGAATCGAGGAGCGGAGAACGGCAGTCACGTGACCAGGAAGTGAAGGCAAACATGTCAAAATAAAAGCCAAGAAGATAGTGTGGTCATATTATAAAAGTGTAACATTATTTAAGCACATGATCGAGGTAACAGTAGAAGATAAATAGGCTAAATAAATACATACTGTACCTAAAAAAGCCTAATTAATTATATATCCTAGACACCTACACTGTGCCAAAATCATGGAAATTCACAATAATTAGGCCTGTGATAAAAAAGCCAGGCGCAAGTAAGCCAAATGATCTTTGGCCCATCGCAATAACCTCCATATTGTGTAAAACCATGGAACGAGTTCTTGCCAGCCACCTGACCAGCACAGTGGCTACTAAGCTAGATCTGCTCCAGTTCGCTTAAATAAGAGCGACAGAGTCCCAGACGACGCTGTGCTGACTGCTTAACACCGTCCACAAAACACCTTATGCATCCTAAAGGTTATGCCAGAGCTTTATTTGTGGATTTTAGCTCAGCTTTTAACTCAATGAAGACGCATATTCTCCTGAAAAGGCTCCTTGATCTCAACATCAACACAGGGTTAGTTGTGTGGATCAGAGGGTCTGTGTCAGGGAGAACATATCAGACGTGCTGCCCACAAGGCTGTGTTCTTTCCTCTGTGCTATTCTCTCTTTTTACTAATGAATTTATGATCAATGAGAAACATTTTAGACTGTTTAAGTATGTGGATGACATGGCCTTAGTTGGTCTTTTACAGGAAACAGGCCCACTAGGTGAAGCTGCCTATCTGGCCCACACTACAGCCCTTCAAACACGGTGTCACACTAGCCAGCTAGAAATCAATGTGGCCGAGACGAAAGAATTAATCATGTGCTGCACAAAACAACATTTGATCACAGAGCCAGTTTCACTTGATGGCCAACATGTTGAAACTGTGGAACACTTTAAATACCTCGGTACAGTCCTGGACACCCAGGTGAGCTTCTCTGAAAATACAGAGTATATCTTCAAGAGATGCTCACAGCGACTTTATCTTCTAAGGAAACTTAGTGGCCTCGGTGTCAGCCGGCAGATTTTAGAATTAGTGTACAAAACTATTGGTGAGAGGATTTTAACCTTTAACCTTCCTGCCTGGTACGGTCACCTACACTGTAGATAGAAGAATAAACTGTCTAGGATTGTGTCAATGGCAGGCAAAATAGGTGGTAAACCCCAAAAGCCCTTGACTCAACTTTTTACAGAAAGGACGAGGAAGAAAGCGAGGAGCATTCTGGCAGATAGCTCCCATCCTCTCTGCAGCCAGTCGGGAGGCGCTATAGAGCCCCTCTGGCAACTAAACATGTGTTTAAAAAGTCTTTCATCCCAAATGCCATCAATACTCTTAACTCAACACAGTGACTGAGCAGATCTGAGCCACAGACACTGACATGAACTGTTTTTAATGTGTAACATAACCTGTCTCTGTTTTTTACTAACTGCTGTCTGTTGTTTTCTGTGTTTTGTGAGCCGAAGAGAAAAATCCACCCTGGTGGACAATAAAGTTTGATTGTATTGATCAGTTCGTATTGAGGGGCCGTCAGCTTTACAATTTAGTTTGGAGGGAGATTCGGTACCAGTGAAGTCAGTGCATTTTATGAGTGGGCCTTCTGTGACGTTACCCACCGTAGGGGTCAGAGGTCACCACTCCTCAATCCCCAAGGATTTTCTTTTCAGTCAAATTTTCAATTTTGACGCATTTATAGATGAAAAGTCAAGTCAATAAACATGGTCAATGATAGATAAGTATGGTTGATCAGCATGTTTGCCAACCTTCAGACATCATAGTCTAATATGAGGATTAATCAGCCTGAGTTCTGAAGGAACCGGCCCTCTACCTCCAAGAGGTCAGGGCACAGTTACGTGTTGGTTAATCTTGTGTGACAAAGAGATTTTCCAAACAGATGAGTTAAAGCATAATGATTCAATTTATTCCGAACAATCAATGTTGCATAAGTAAAAATAAAAGAGTTTACAGATATCTGGATCCAATCAACGTGTCCCTGACAACATACAGTGCATGGGTCAGTTCGCGAAGTCTGAACCCCGAGCTATCCCTGATCCAGCCTATTCATGGTTTACACAATAGTAATATTCATGAGCTTATGACACGTGATATTTTTGCTGCATATCTTCTTCTTTGTTATCTCCTTCTGACTCCTTCCTCTTCTTGACCTTGCAAAAAGAACAGCACCTGCCTCCTCCCTTTCCTCGCAATCACTCCATTCACAACAAATCCAACAGTCAGGTTATTGCAGGTCATTGTAAGCACTTTTGTACATAATAAATCCAACAACACCCAGGTGAGCTTCTCTGTAAATACAGAGTATATTTTCAAGAGATGCTCACAGCAACTTTATCTTCTAAGGAAACTTAGTGGCCTCGGTGTCAGCCGGCAGATTTTAGAATTAGTGTACAAAACTATTGTTGAGAGTGTTTTAACCTTTAACCTTCCTGCCTGGTACGGTCACCTACACTGTAGATAGAAGAATAAACTGTCTAGGATTGTGTCAATGGCAGGCAAAATAGGTGGTAAACCCCAAAAGCCCTTGACTCAACTTTTTACAGAAAGGACGAGGAAGAAAGCGAGGAAAATCCTGGCAGATAGCTCCCATCCTCTCTGCAGCCAGTCGGGAGGAGCTATAGAGCCCCTCTGGCAACTAAACATGTGTTTAAAAAGTCTTTCATCCCAAATGCCATCAATATTCTAAACTCAACACAGTGACTGAGCAGATCTGAGCCACAGACACTGACATGAACTGTTTTAATGTGTAACATAACCTGTCTCTGTTTTTTACTAACTGCTGTCTGGTTTTTAATGTCTGTTGTTTTCTGTGTTTTGTGAGCTGAAGACAAATTTCCAGCCTGGTGGACAATAAGGTTGTATTGTATTGTATTGATCAGATCATATTGAGGGGCCGTCAGCTTTACAATTTAGTTTGGAGGGAGATTCGGTATCAGTGAAGTCAGTGCATTTTATGAGTAGGCCTTCTGTGACGTTACCCACCGTAGGGGTCAGAGGTCACCACTCCTCAATCCCCAAGGATTTTCTTTTCAGTCAAATTTTGAATTTTGACGCATTAATAGATGAAAAGTCAAGTCAATAATCCTGGTCAATGATAGAGAAGTATGGTTGATCAGCATGTTTGCCAACCTTCAGACATCATAGTCTAATATGAGGATTAATCAGCCTGAGTTCACTAAAAAACTGAAATCACTAACTTTCTGTATTCTGTTTGGTGGTTTATGATGCTTTTCAATCATTTCTAGTCTATTTGGTATAATATGTAATTTAGTTAATTTGTTCGACATCATGATAAGGCTGATTTTTCAACCAGTGGTTATGACATTAATGCCAGCTAGACAGAATAAAGCTCTGTCTGTCATGACAATAGAACTGTACTGAAAGCCTTTCCTTTACTCGGGTGACTCTTTACAGCCATCTGAAGACAGCAGGTATCAGTTAAATCTACAGTATCTGGAGTGATGAAGTGGCCTTCAGTACAGTACTATTGTCATGACAGACAGAGCTTTATTCTGTCTAGCTGGCATTAATGTCATAATCGCTGGTTGAAAAATCATCATTATCATGATGTAGAACTACTCGGCTACAGTCTTCCTAATGGAGTGCAGGGGATCAGGTGGAAGTGTCAGGTGTGTTGAAAGGATTAGCCACATAGTGCTTCTCACCTGCCGACATAAAGAAACAGCCCATAGTAAGGGTGTGAGAGAGAAAATTGTCAATTATGTGAGAATTCTGTATAACATCTGTAGAGACCCCCTGTTGTATAACATCTGTAGAGACCCTCCCTGTAATTTATCACACACTTTTTGGATAAAAGACATTCATGTGTTAATGAAAAGAACAAAACAAAAAAATATCTATGTATGTATTTATTTGTGTATTTATTTAGCCTATTTGTCTTCTACTGTTACTTTGATCCTGTGCTTAAATAATGTTACACTTTTATAGAATGACCAAACTATCTTCTTGGCTTTTATTTTGACATGTTTGCCTTCACTTCCTGGTCACGTGACTGCCGTTCTCCGCACTTCGATTCAAAAGAGAAAATGACAGAAAGAAACTTGAAGAAACTAAATCGGATCGTTTTTTTAATTTGTTTTTTTCGTTTTTCGTTTGGAAACAAAAAACAAACAGAGCACCAGGTTTAGGAAAAGATCAACTTGGTTAGGTTTAGGAAACAAACTACTTAGTTGATTTCAGAAAATATCAACTTGGTTAGGTTTAGGAAACAAACTACTTAGTTACGTTTAGGAAAAGATTGACTTGGTTAGGTTTAGGCAACTTAATTAAATTATTAATTATTATTTAATTTTTAATCATATTTGCGGGGAAATTTACAAGTTTAAGAGAAACTGAGGGCTCGAGAGAAAAAGGTAGATTAAATCCATATTTCCAATATTTTGAAGCATCTACTGTATATGTGAGAAATTGAGAGATCGGCTTTCAAATGAAGGTTCATGATAATTGATTTGTGATTGAACCTCTCCATGTGCTTATTCATAATCAATAATAGTTCCTCTTAGTCCAGAGGTCAACAACCTGCGGCTCCGGAGCCACATGCAGCACTTTAGCTCCTCTTCAGTGGCTCCGTGTGGATTTTTAAAAAATGGAAATGAATAACTGTTTTTTGCTTACATTTTTATTAATTATTGTTGTAGGTCTAACGTACGACGGAGTATTAGAGCCACATTGAGAAAAAAATAAAATCAGAGGTTAACAAGAAAAAAAGTTGTAATATTACGATAAAAAAAGTTGTAATATTACAAGAATAAAGTCATAATATTATAAAGTAGTAATTTACATGTTATTTTCTTTTTTTCTCGTAAAGTTGACTTATTCTCATAATATTACGGCTTTTTTTCTTGTAAAGTTATAACTTTGTTCTCGTAATATTACTACTTTTTTTCCTCGTGAAGTTATAACGTTATTCTCGTAATATTATGATTTTTTTTTCTCGGAAAGTTATAGCTTTATTCTCGCAATTTTCCGACTTTTTTTCTCGTAAAGTTATGACTTTATTCTCGTAATATTAAGATTTTTTTCTCGTAAAGTTATAGCTTTATTCTCGTAATATTACGACTTTTTTCTCGTTAAGTTACAGCTTTATTCTTGTAATATTACGACTTATTTCTCGTTAAGTTACAGCTTTATTCTTGTAATATTAAGACTTATTTCTCGTTAAGTTACAGCTTTATTCTCATAATATTACGATTTTTTTTCTCGTAAAGTTACAGCTTTATTCTTGTAATATTCCGACTTTTTTTCTCGTAAAGTTATGACTTCATTGTAATGTTACGTCTTTATTCTCGTAATGTTATGACTTTTTTCTCGTAATATTACGACTTTATTCTGGAAATCTCCGATTTTTTGTCTTTAAGGGGACATTTACAAGTTTTAAGAGCAACTGAGGGCTTGAGAGATAAAGGCAGATTAAATCCATATTTCCAATATTTTGAAGCATCTATTGTGCTGTCAAATGAAGGTTCATGATAATTGATTTGTGATTGAACCTCTCCAGCTTCTTCATAATCAATAACAGTTCCTCTTTAGTCAAATGTAGGCCAGTGAAGCTACTCCACCTCCCAGCAGAGTTACACTTCAGGCTCTAAAAACAAACAGAGGGAACTATAATTCTCTCTTTGTGCAAACAGCTTGCTGCCCAAACAGAGAAGAAGTGACATTGTTCAGACCCTCCTCCTCCATTCCTCGTCACTGGAAACCCTTCCTCATAAAAAAATCCTACACTTCCTCACACAGACTGCTGCTGCTGCTGATCTGCAGCTGGAGGAGAACCAAACAGTGCCCGGCCCACATGCGAGACATCAACTATACTCCTCTCCAGAACCGGATATGCTTCTTCTTGTGCTGCTGCTGCTGTTGGAGAGGAGAGAAAACGCAAAGCTGCAGAAGAGCACATAAATAATGAGAGAGGCGCGGCAGCCTGACACACGGACTGGAGAGGAAGAGGAGGAGAAGCTGTTTTTGTTTTGAGCGGATTGAAAAGTTGATGAAGAGGAGGAATGTTACACGCTTTCATCGGCTGAGACTTCCTATCAGGTAGAGAGAGAGGATCGATGCTTATGGCACAGTGTTGCATATCCGCCTTATTCCCTCTGGTGTCACTTTTGCTTTGGCTTCCTCTGTTACGCTCAGTAGTAGTAGTGTTTGGATGCTGTGATCCATCTCTCCTCTCATCTCTCTCTCTCTTCCAGCAGACTGAGCAGTGGCAGCTGGTGGAAATGTTTCTAGGTAGGGCTGTGCCACTTCCAATCAATTTCAGCAAACATCCTGGTATGATTTAAAGGTCCCATATTATGCTCATTTTCAAATTCATACTTGTATTTTGTGTTTCTACTAGAACATGTTTACATGCTGTAATGTTAAAAAAACACGTTATTTTCCTCATACTGTCTGCCTGAAAATACCTGTATTCACCCTCTGTCTGAAACACTCTGTTTCGACGGAATTGCAACAGAATTGCGTTGCTAGGCAACAGCTTGGGTCCATGTGTACTTCATGCAGCTGATGACATTAGCATTTCAAAACCAACATTTTCACTGTGGTCAAAAACCTCTTTGCTCTCCCGCTTGCACCATGAATTACATTTATTTAACCACAATAACCAAAAAGTCTATTTCGGCTCTAACACTATTATAGTAAATTAATTAAGTTGTTACAAAAAAAATGATCATATTATGTATCTGCATTCGCATAGCAAATCCATCATCACTTTATAAATGTTGATGAAATTGACGAGTTATAATCATTTAAGAAAGTAAATGTCCCATATTGTGTTCATTTTCAGGTTCATACTTGTATTTTGTGTTTCTACTAGAAAATGTTTACATGCTGTAATGTTAAAAAAAAACTTAATTTTCCTCTTACTGTCAGCCTGATATACCTGTATTTACCTTCTGTCTGAAACGCTCCGTTTTAGCGCATTTCGACAGAATTGCGATGGAATTGCAACAGAATTGCGTTACTAGGCAACAGCTTGGGTCCATGTGTACTTCTTGTCAGCTGATGACATTCACATACACTGCAACCAGGAATAAACTGGGACACATTTATAATGTTTACGTTTAAATCTGTGTAATGGTCTAAATATTGTATATTCGTGACATCACGAATGGGCAGAAATCCTGACAGCTTGTTTCAAATGCAGAGTTTTTGAATACGGGCTGTGTGTATTTCCTTGTGGATTGAGTGTTTCGATACTTTCACGGTATTTATATAGGACTTAAGCCTGCTTTATAATATAAAAAATCTCACTTTTTTATAATATGGGACCTTTAATGCAAAAAAAGCAAAGGTATCAAAAACACATTACTACTTTGCAGTTAAATAATCAACAATTATTTTATTCCAACAGGAAGAGTAAATAATGCTTTGAAAAACACAACAGTATAAAATGTACTCAGTGGTGGAATGTAACTAAATACTTAAATACAATTTTGAGGTACTTCTACTTTACTTGAGTATTTCCGTGTTCTGCTACTTTCTACGTTTACTCAACTACATCTCAGAGGGAAATATTAGACTTTTTACTCCACTACATTTATCTGACAACTTTAGTTACTTTACAGATTCAGATTATTAATACAAAATATAATCACACTACAATCAAATTTCACATATTACTGGGTGCATTCCATATTTAAAACACAAATATTTACAATTTGTATAATTTGTATTATTATTATTATTATTAGTAGTAGTAGTAGTAGTATTAGTAATGTTTTTTTGTGTGTGACTCAGGGAGGGCGTAGCGCCCTCTATTGGCCGGCCGCCACTGAGACTGAGGTGCAGCAGCTGTTGTAGCTGGAAGAAGAAGTGACCTTTCCCGGAGAGATGCCGCTGCCCCAGGGCCTGCTGCTGTGCCTGGGCATGCTGCTGCTGACCGTCGGGGGTGTCGTGGCCCTGTGCTTGGGCCTGCCCTACCAGTCTGCTCCTCTGTTTGGAGTCGGGCTGTTCCTGGGCCTGGGGGGCGTGGCCCTGCTAGTCAGTGGACTCTGCATGGCCATGAAGAACCTCCATGTGGCGGTGCCCGGACACTTCCTGCTGCACCCGCGCACCGGCACACGCTTCAGCCCGCAGCAGGCCCTGGCTATACAAAGGTACACATTGCACGGAGGAGCCAGCCCGGTGAAATAGTCACCAATTTTAATGTATTGATTCGCGTACATGGCCACGAATTTCCAATTTTTGTGAACTGGGAAGTATAGAGAGCGGTGAACGCCGCATAGGGAGGAGGTTGGGGTGGATGTGTGGGTCAAAAAACAAAGGACTTTCACCCATGGATGTATAAAGAGAACTGGATACAGCGTTGGAGGCTCCCGTTCATTCCTATGAGAGTTGCTCAGTGGCGCATGAAGCCAAAATGGCTCGACTGCCGAGTGATAAAGTACCCGGGTCATCCGGTGATCTTCTGCATCCATTGAGCCTGTAGAGCAGGTGCAGTAGCGTTTCCTTTAACTCCGCCTCCACATGAACGGAGGAAGGAAAATAACTCTGGATGGCATCACGTGACGCACACGGAAGTTGTAGTACCGCCGTTTGGCCAATACGAAAATTTGCTTCACAGCCCGGCGCTCTTCATGGGGGCTTGCTTTCACCCAGGAGATCGATGTCCGTGTCCCCAAGTTACGTCACTTCCAGAGTTATTTTTACACAAACCACGATCTTTTTCTAAAGCTAACCAAGTAGTTTTTGTCACGGAACTTCCGTGCTTAAGTTACGGCATTTCAGTGTTATTTTAAGCCAACCCACAATCTTTTCCCAAACCTAACTAAGTAGTTTTGTTGTCTAAACATAACCAAGTCGATCTTTTCCTAAACCTAAGTAACATTGACAGATGGTTCAACTAATCACCTGCCAAATATTTCTTGAAAGTGCCTGCACTTTCCAAACAGTTTCCAATAACGGCTTCTCAGATGGTTCTGTGTAAAGCTTTGTTTATACTCGCGTGAGACACCGTGGCGTTATGCTCATCGCGATGTTCGTTGCAATATGCTCCGAAACGCCAGGAGGCGCACAAACAAAGTATTCTGTGGATAAGCAAGACGTCAACAAGTGTTACCGGAAAGGAAAGTAGGCTTCCTGGCAACAGTAGTAAACACTGACGTACGTACCGCCAAACATTGCGTTTGTGTACTGTAATTATTACTGTCGCTTACCTCCAAGTCTAAATTATTTTCTGTCTCTCGGTGCTTCCCCTCGGGTCGCCACTCTTTCCATGAGAACTTTTTTTTTTTGCTTTTACAAAGCGATCTCTCATATTCTTTCACAGCCTGCAGCAATAAGCTTCTTCTTTCTCCAGTGTGTTGCCTATTTCTTTCCAAGAGTTTAATGTCATGTGACTGTCCCTGTGGTCTCTCAATGAACAGTTGTAGAGATGTCTGTACAGGCCAACCTGCTTGGCCAGTCTTCCCTCAAAGGTGTCCATGCTGCGCGCAAAAATTCAGAGGTACACGACCAAAACCGTGATGACGTAATCAGGTCAGGTTAGGTGTCATGGTAATCCATCCAATAGTTGATAAGATATTTTACTCAAAACCACAAATATCAACCTCATGGTGGCGCTTGAAGAAAAGTCAGGGGATCACCAAAGTAAGTAGGATTCATCTTGTATTTCACTATAAAAAAAATCCATCCAATATTTGTTGACATATTTCTGTCTGGACCCACTGACCAACCGGCCGATATTGTCATAGCGTGGCTACAAAAGTTGTAAACCTCTGGCTCAGAGGGCAACGACCGTAGGAAACCCTTTTTTTCTAAAGATAAACAAACCCTGCTGTCCTAAACATTGGAAGCAGAGAACTTTCCAGGCTTCCCTTGTGTTGTTGAAGATAAATAAACGCACATACAGACAAGTACCAGAACACACCATCCAGGGAGCTGAGCTGACAAACGCTCTCGTTGTTGAACTTCCACATATTAGTTTCAGTGCACAGTTTGGCAAAGAGCGATGAACCCGCATTAGGAGCTTGAAAACACTGGACTTGTGGACACTGAGAATTGTAAAGCAGCACATTTTATGATTATAGGCTGATTAGAGAAGTAGGTCACGGAGAGAACAGCAGACACACACATATGCATGTGGCTGACAGACTCTCCCTGGCATTGTCTGAGGTAATCTACGATAGCCTGCAGAATTAAACAAGACACGCTCTGCTCATCGTCCAGCAGCGAGGAAGAGCGACGCCAGCAGACCCATCCATCACAGAGGCTTTTTCTACCTGCAGACACAAAACTCAGACCGATCTAAACCTGAACTATCTCATATATAATGTTTCTCATTAGAGGATGATGACATAAAATCATCACAGGAGAATAATATGCAAACAGCAGAATGCATTGTCTGAAGGAGATGCGGTGTGAAGGCAGGGAAAGCTTTGAGTTAAGGAACAGCTGAAGGAGTATTAACTGTAGGACGAGTAAGGGTGTTTGTAATGGAAAGATGAACGAAGTGTATGAACTGACAGCAGTTGGATTTTAAATAAAAGTGTAGGTGCTGAGAGGAGTTGAGGTTGTAAGATATCGATATAGTTGCTGAAAGAAGTTGCAGTGGAAATGCTGAATAGAGTTCAAATGTTCAGGCTGTTTTCACACAGAAGTGAAGCCAATGCTGAAGAGGCTTAAACCTGCATTCTTTCTAACAGCCAGCAGGGGGCGACTCCTCTGGTTGCATAAAGAAGTCTGATAGTATAGAAGTCCATGAGAAAATGAGCCATGAGTTTATGGTCTCAATCGCTAGTTTCAAGTCTTCTTCAATACAGCATGATGTTCATTTAGTAAATTATGGTCCCATTTAGAGTCAAATAGACCATAAAGCAGGGGATGCTTTAGGGCGGGGCTACCTTGTGATTGACAGGTCGCTACCACGGCGTTGTCCGTGTTTTTGTCTGTAGTTATTTAAACCCAAACCACGATCTTTTCGCTTTGTTGTCTAAACACTACAGGGGCTTGCACAGGCGCACTGATCGCCCGTGTTGCTGGACATTTGTAGGAAAACGCACGAAAATAACAAACTTTTAATAAGATATCATACGAACTGTTGTATGAGGACACGTTGAAGTGTTAGATGAAATTAAATCCTTGAAAGAAGTTGACTGTCAGCTGAAATGTAAGTGCTGAAAGATGAAGTGTTCGCCGGTGAAATATAATCAGTATAAGAGACAGTGTAATCAGTTGGAGTGGAAGCAGTGATAGAAGTTTAATGTTAGGTGCAATGTAAACACTGAAGTGTAAGCACTGAAAAAGAGATTAGTACTATTGTCATTGCCTCTCTCTCTCTCTCTCTCTCTCTCTCCCTCTTCAGGAGGTTGGACCGGATTCGTCGAGAGATGTCCGAGGACTCTGTCAGCAGGGCTCCGGACCCTGAACCCTCCCTCCCCTCCACCCCGCCGCCCTGGACCATGGAGCCGCCTCCATCCTACGACACAGTGATGAAGAGCCAGGAGCACAGCGAGCCGCTTTAACCGCTCACTCTGTGTGGACATCTATACTTTGTGTTAGTGCCTTTTCGTTGTGTTCGGTTCTCAGCGGTCTGTGGATGAACTCGCTGCGAGGCGCCTCTTCTGTGCCTTAAGACAGCCGCCCTGAACACAAACACTAAACCACGGACCAGGAAGAGAACTGCAGCTGGTGAAAGACTTAATATGTGTACGGACTGAGCCCCGGTGTGGCCTCTGTGTCAACTAAACGTGCATGTTGTGATTGACTGTGAAAGGAATTGAAATGATCACTGCGACTGCTCCTCTAAGGGCCTTTCTTAAGACCAGCATTATGTAACTTTTACAACCAAGTCAACAGTTTGGCTGCAAGCCTCCTGGAGACACCTAACTAGGAATATTTTATTGGCCTGCTTGAATTTATGTGACCTACTACTGTGGCTGCAGAGCACCGTCTCTCCTTCTTCAAACACGATAAGAACTTTCCTCACAGCTCCTCTTCGTATCTGCACTTCTTTGCCTGTCATAACTTTGCTCAAGGATCGTTGGCAGCTTACTGCAATGCAAAAGTGCCTTAAGCAGTGACGGCAGAATGTTAACAGTACAGCTTTGTATCCCGTGTTTGCGTCTGTGTTGTGATGTTACTATAAACTTGAGTTAACGAAGAGCTCTCTGTGGGTGGCGGCGCTCTTAGAAATGATAGATTGTTTATTTAAAAGAAGGAAAGACTTCTTTAAAATCATGTCCAAACCAAGCAAACATAAACACTCAGCTCAGCTCAGAAGCTCAGTAGCGAGTCTCCTTTTTGGCAGCAGCTTGAGGCAAGGTGACCTACCAGCTACACACACACACACACACACACACACACACACTTGCAATCTTATACCTGACCTGACCAGGCTGTCTGCAGGCTGTAATAACCAGCAGAGTGGAACCCTAACTGAGCTTTCTCCACCCTCACCTTCAAGCCTCGACACAGCACAACACCAAACCTTCCCCTTACTTTACTCTACTTTACGACTACACAAACAAGAGCTTCGTTGGGCAGCAGCGGTGGCAGCGATGGTCGAGGGGAAGCCGTATCGATACGGGCTGATAACGGCGGGGCTGTGCGTGGCGTTGGTCGGCCTCTTCATCATGACTCAGGAGCAACCGCACATCTACGCCGCCATGTGCGCTCTGGGCGTCACCATGGTGTGTGTTGGGACCGCGTGGAGCCTCTGTCAGTGCTATCCCAAGGTAGACACACATCAGACTGTGTGTGTGTGTGTGAGTGTGTGTGTGTTGGGGAGAAAGACACATGTGGAAATAACATGTGGTTGCTGTCATGCCGAAATTGGTTTGATAATGGAGTGTGTGTGTTTGTCAGGTCATTTTGGCTCCTGAGATTCAGGAGAAAAGTCTAGAGGATGAAGTTTGTACTGCAGCTGGAGCAAGGTACTGTAACACACGCACACTCCCACACACACAGCCGTGTACAACGATCTTTGTGAGGACACTCATTGACATAATGCATACCCTAAAGGCCCAGAGACACTAACCCGACATCAAAGAACTAGTAGCGACGAAGGCCGCCCATTGAGTCGCCTCACGTCTCCTTTGTCTTGACCGACAAGTTGCACTTGAACACATCGCAAAGACTACAGCCGACGGCCAGTTAGCACGTACGTTCTGTGCCTGCGTGAGATGAAATAACTCTCCACACCAGCAGGCGACGGTAGTCTGTATTCATCATTCAAAAAAGGGAAACCGGAATACAGCCGTTGTTATGATACATAAGTGAAATAAAGCGGCGTTTGCCGACCATTTTTACACCACTCTCACTCACCACTTAGCTTCATTCCAGATGGCCATGTCGCTGTGAAAATATCCGTGTGGTTGGAACGATCAGATGAGATGAAGATAGAAAATAAGAAGAGCCTTCTGTGTTTTTCCTCTTGACTTTACTCGTTGACTTGCTTTCCTCACGTCTTCTCGGGCACTGTTTCGTTTAAGCTGAATCAGCGACTCTCTCACCGACGAGCTCCACCGCCGATTCAACATGCTGTATAGGCCGAAAAACCTCAGACACAGGCAGACTAGAGCCGACGGTGCGGGACACATCGCAAAAACTAGACCGACAGACACTCACCGACGGGCCCAAACTGTCAGACGGCTAAACCTAATTCTAACTTGAACCTTAAAACCAAGACTAAACCCTCAAACAGGCCTTTGAAGGTCTCCGAAGGTGAAGACATTTTCAAAGATGTCCTCACTATGATGGTCTAAAATTCAAGTTGGTCCTCATAAAGATAGCTGGACAAGTACACACACACACACACACACACACGCACACACACACACACACACAGCCCTAATGACCCACAGACAAGTGGGTGTTCATTCAGGCCGTAATGATTCTCTGTGGTCTGTCTGTGCATCTCGGGACACTAAGCGACCATCATCTAGTGGGTGAACATGGCGACAGCGGCAGTGTAATGTGTCTGCGGAGGGGAGAGATCTGTACTAACACACTGTAGATACTAACTTTATTATCTTAACAGGAAAATTAATGGTGATCTAATGGAGTAGCTATGGCAGCAGAGCAGAGCAGAGGAGAGAGACGGTTGCTTGAAGGTTGTGACTGGGAAAAGGGCAGAGTAGTTGGAAACATAAGGTTGGAGAATGAGTAATCCTCCCTTAACAAGAACCAATAATGTTGCCTTGATTAAAGCACTTGAGCCTCAGTTAGTATCGCGGCCAGCGGCTGAAAAAGGAGGTTGCTCCGCGCAGCTCCTAAGTGTTTAGATAAAGACATGCACGCTCAGCAAAAAAAACCTCCCTCACATTTAAAAATAAAGTAAGAAAATGAGGACAAAAGCACCAGAACCAGACTTCTATTTCTGTCTCTGATTTAATTTCAGGCCTGCTGAGACTCTGCCAGCTTTCTGTGGCCAGAAGTCGAGTAGCAGCAGACTTCTTCCTGAAGCCCTGAAGAGCCACAGCTGTCCTACACTGCACCTGGTCTGAAGGAGGACGGTGGTGGAGGGGACACCGTCCATCATCCGTCCAATCAAAACACTTCACCACACTGCACTCAGGACAGTGAACAGATCCTCTGGTTCATTTTATGACCTTTAAGGGTTAAATATGTGTTTTTTTAGTGAATTAAAGTGACTGATTTTGTATCACTTTGTGTCTGTTAATAAATGTGTATTGCTTCTGTGATCCAGAAGATGGCACTCTTTACTCTATGAAAGAGAAAGACTGTGTTTGTGTGTGTGTGTTTAGTGGGCTTCACCTGGAGGACAGTAAGTGACACAGCATTGACCGACATTAATTCAACTAAACCTGCAGTAAGCAGAATATCTTTGGCATCATTGTGCAAAAATTCCATAATAACCTTTCAGCATATTGTAATTCAAGTGTTCTGAGAGAAAACTAGACTTCTGCTCCTCCTCATGGCTCTGTTTTCAGGCTTTAGAAAAATCTAGCCCATGACGGGAGACTTTGACCAATCACAGGTCATTTCATTGAGAGAGCGAGCGTTCCTATTGGCTGTGCTACGGTCATGTGACCAGAACTTGGCGTTCCTTCAACAGATTTCACAATGGCAGCCGCGTCACAAACTTTCCCATTTTACAGCTAAACCGTGCACTACGAGATGATTCTGAAAACATTTGAGGCGAGAAATAGGCATTAATGTAACAGAATATTGATTCATATTTGATAATCATATTTGATCAGCGTATTTGACCGTTCGGTCGGAGTTCGCGAGTGATTGACAGCCGGCTCTCATAGACGGCAGCTAGACAGCAGACCTCAGATCAGCTCTTACTGCTTGTTTTCCTCCGGTCTGTGAAATCTTGCAGATGCCGTTAGGAGCACCGGAGGACACAGAGGCACATGTTTTTTTCAGGTTACCTGTTTCATGAACTACTGTCACGATGTAGCGACCGTTTTATAAAAATAACTTTTTAAAATCATATTTGCTCCAATCTCGCCTACTTCTGCTTTAAATAAAAATAACAAAACCGCAGTGTGGACATACTCTGTTACCAGTAAAAGTCCTGCATTCAAACTTTTTCGTTAAATTACAAAAGAAATAGCATCAAAATAGACAAAGTACAAAAAGTAAAAGTCTCATCAAGCAGAATGTCCCACTTCAGATATTTCAGATAATGTAGGTTATATTATTAAATTATTAATGTGGTCATCACTTTAATGTTGCAGCTGGTATAGGAGCCCATTTTTATCTATGCACAAACATATATACAGTATATACTGTATATATATATATACACTGTATATATATATATGTATACATATATACATATATGTATACATATATATACACACATATATACATATATATACATATATATACACACATATATACATATATACACATATACATATATACATATATACACATATACATATACATATATATATACATATATATAAATTATTATTTAAACTATCATACCATATCATTTATTAAGTCCATTATATTTTGTATTATCAATCTGAATCTGCAAAGTAACTAGTAACTATAGGTATCAAATAAATGTAGTGCAATAAAAAGTACAATATTACCTCTGAGATGTAGTAGAGTAGAAGTATGAAGTGGAATAAAAAGGAAATACTCAAGTAAAGTACAAGTACCTCAAAATTGTAGTACAGTACTTGAGTGAATGTACTTAGTTACTTTCCACTACTGAGTACACACCGTTAATAAAGCCTCACCAGATGAACTTGGAGAGAGAGAGAGTCTGACTGACATGTGATGATGTTGATCACCTGCTGGTTCAGATGAAACATGAAACATGACTCCTTCAGTCTGAGAGGTGTTTTTACCGGAGATCATCCGATACTAACACGGTGGCGTGAGCCGCAGTCTCCGCCTTCATCACAACAATCAATTGTTCCTCCAAAATCTAAAGATAGATGATTGGAGACGTGATGTGACCGTCAGAGCGCGCAGCTCTCAAAGGAAACCAGAACATCTGGAGAACTAAAGAACTCAAGACTGGCAGAATAAAAACTCTCCTCAGTGGATTTGTGTTATTTCATATTTAAATCCTGATTTAATTTGCAGAATGCGTCGCACCTCAGCTTGGGTCTGCTGGCTGCTGTGTTTGTGTTTGTGCGCATCTTTGGCTGCGAGCGCGCAGGACGACCCAGAGGAGGACCAGATGATCCAGGATCTGATCCACCAGGACGAGACTCAACCTGAACCAGGACGAGGACCAGAGCCTGCTGCAGAGTTCCTCAAGTGCAATAAGGTAAGAATCACTGAGGCACTGAAGCGCATCTTCCTGCAACAGTCTGAGATTTTATCCCTGACAAGTTTTCATCATCTCATTATCATGCAAAAATATTTGTATATATCAAATTACATAACTAATATACTCATGTGTCCTGTACGCGCATTGGGTCAGAGCACCTGTACTCTTAAAGGGACTGTTTGTAAGAATCAGAAATGACACCTGTGTTAAGTCAACGAAAGTCAGCGTCGGGCTCGCGCTCGCTCGCTCTAAATAGACATGAACGAGCATCGCTCAAAACAGTGAGGCGACACACCTCAGCTAAAACCACAATATCACTCTATATTTCACCCGCTTGGCAGTAATGTTAGCTGACCAGACGAAGGTCTCTCCATGAATCAATGCTGATCCTAGTGTTGGCTTTTCAAGAAACATTATCGCCTCCCGACCACAGCTGGAGGGAGACATCGGCATCCGGTCGGAGATGATAACGTTTCTCTCTGCGAAGCCTCATCACTTCACAAGACACAGGAAACCTCTGTTGGTCTGGAGGAGCTGCAGCATTTATTTTTGCTCAAACATCCACTGTACATTCACTAGATATTCTCAGAGCTAAACTAACTCTTCTGCAGTGTGTAGTGTGCGCGCATGCACGTGAGGTGGAGCGAGAATGCGCGTGTTGTGTGAGTGAAGACAAGCAGGCAGAGGAGCGGTCTGAACAGCGTAGCCACACGCAAACGCACATGGGACACCGACCCGGTAGATTTGTATGTGTAAGTCCCTTTAATGTTGCAGCTGGTAAAGGTGGAGCTCATTTTAATAACTTTATAGACTGCTGGGTAGTTTAATCTATAATAATACATCATCATTTATTCGTTGATTATATTTTGTATTAATAATCTGAATCTGTAAAGTAACTAAAGTTATTAAATCAATGTAGTGGAGTAAAAAGTACAATATTTCCCTCTGAGATGTAGTTGAGTAGAAGTAGAAAGTATCAGAACATGGAAATATTCACGTAAAGTACAAGTACCTCAAAATTGTACTTAAGTACAGTTCTTGAGTAAATGTCCTTAGTTACTTTCCACCACTGAGTACATGTTATACTGTTGTGTTTTTCTAAGCATTCTTTACTGCTCCTGTTGGAATAAAATAATTGTTGATTATTTAACTGAAAAGTAGTAATGTGTCTTTGATACCTTCACTTTTTTGCATCAAATCATACCGGGATGTTTGATGAAATATATTGGATGTGGCGCAGCCCTACCTAGAAACATTTCCACCAGCCGCCACTGCTTCTCATTATTATGCAAAAAATATATATAAATAAAATCATATAAATAACATACTCATGTGTCCTGTACGTGCATTGAGACAGAGCACCTGTACTCTTAATGTTCTGTGCTCTGTGCTCCAGGCAGCGTGGCGCATGCCCGGTCAGTACCTGGTCGTGCTGCGTCACGGGACGCACGACTCTCAGGTGCAGAGGACCATCAGGAGGCTGAGAGCCAGAGCAGCCAGGAGGGGCTACCTGCTGGAGGTCCTGCAGACCTACTCTGGAGCTCTGCACGGCTTCCTGGTCAAGATGAGCAGCGACGTCCTTCACCTGGTAATTTATTCACCTGTCTGCATGCTGCTGCTGCTGCTATATGGTGGTGCTGGTCAATAAAGGTGTGGGTCTAACTTCAATGTGAGGACACAACTATTGGAAAAAAAAAACCTATTGGAAGTTATATAGTTTTACCTCTTTGAATCACAGTTTATCTGTTCAAAATGTACCTTAAAGGGAGATTTGTCAAGTATTTAATACTCTTATCAACATGGGAGTGGGCAAATATGCTGCTTCATGCAAATGTATGTATATATTTTTATTGGAAATCAATTAACACAAAACAATGACAGATATTTTCCAGAAACCCTCACAGGTACTGGATTTAGCACAAAACAATATGCTCAAATCATAACATGGCAAACTGCAGCCCAACAGGCAACAACAGCTGTCAGTGTGTCAGTGTGCTGACTTGACTATGACTTGCCCCAAACTGCATGTGATTATCATAAAGTGGGCATGTCTGTAAAGGGGAGACTCGTGGGTACCCATAGAACCCATTTACATTCACATATCTGGAGGTCAGAGGTCAAGGGACCCCTTTGAAAATGGCCATGCCAGTTTTTACTTACAACATTTTTGCGTAAGTTTGGAGTGTTATTTAACCTCCTTTGTGACAAGCTAGTATGAGATGGTTGGTACCGATGGATTCATTAGTGTTTCTAAAATGCGATTGTGTTCCTGCCAGGCGGTGAAGCTCCCTCTGGTCCAGTACATAGAGGAGGACTCGTCCGTCTTTGCTCAGAGCGCTCCCTGGAACCTCCAGAGGTTACTGCAGCCTCACGGCGGCACCTCTGAAAACGGAACATACCGGCCACCCAGTGAGTTTGCCTCCAAGTCTTTCTTTTAAACACACACACGTCCTGAAGTCATCACATCTCAAATCCACACACCTTCTGTCCTCTGCAGACGACGGAGGGATGGCGGAGGTGTATCTGATGGACGGCAGCGTTCAGAGTTCTCACAGAGAGATCGAAGGACGAGTGCTCATCACTGACTTCAACGACGTCCCCGAGGAGGACGGAGTCAGAGTTCACCGACAGGTCACACTCACGGAGGGAATAATGTGCATGTTTGTCACTGCAGCTCAATAATAAAAAGCTCACTCGTTTCACCCGTATGTCCAACCCTCTCTCCTCTACAGGCCAGCCAGTGTGACAGTCACGGCACGCACATGGCGGGGGTTGTGAGCGGGTCGGACTCTGGCGTTGCTCGAGGTGCCAGTGTTAACCTGGTCCGTGTGCTCAACTGCCAGGGGAAAGGGACCGTGTCAGGAGCTCTGGCGGGTAGGACTCCCATGGAGATTATAGTTATGACCAATGCAGCCCAACATGGTTGTGCACGTTTGAAAAACATGCCTTCAATGAGCCAATCTTTTGGGTGAACGAACTGAACTGAATTACTTCCTGAAATGATTTGTTAATTTCTCAGTTCAGTTGAGTTCTAAGTTTGTTCAGGAGGAATGGCACATATTGTGTTCAAAACACAGCTGATTCGGGTAGGGTTGCCAACACACCAAGAAACAATGTACATATAATATGACAGCTTTGATAAAAATGTAAATAGTTCTGGTTTTCTCTGTAATAGAGACTTTATAAATGGAGATTTATTTTTTGGGTTTTTCACCTGAGGCCTGAGGACTAAAAATGTAAAAATAATATTTGCACATAGAAACAAATATGGACAGTTGTGATAAAAATGTAAATTAAATTTTCTTCTGAAACTATTTAGGCGACCAAAATGTTATAATTAACTTTCATGAACTAACTGAAAACACACTGTGGAAGGGTTACAGTTGTAAGATGAAAACACGAACACCTCCCAGACCGGACAACGCCGCGGTAACGACCTGTCAATCACCAGGTAGCCCCGCCCTAAAGCATCCCCTGCTTTATGGTCTATTTGACTCTAAATGGGACCATAATTTACTAAATGAACATCATGCTGTATTGAAGAAGACTTGAAACTAGCGATTGAGACCATAAACTCATGTTTACAATGTTTACTGAGGTAATAAATCAAGTGAGAAGTAGACTCATTTTCTCATAGACTTCTATACAATCAGACTTTTTTTAGCAACCAGAGGAGTCGCCCCCTGCTGGCTGTTAGAGAGAATGCAGGTTTAAGACACTTCAGCATTGGATTCACTTTTCAGACCCCGGAGGTTGCCGCCTGAGAAACACATTTGCAAAGGGAAAGGGAGGGCCACTACTTTACATAGATACAAAATCTTTTCTGAACATCCCCCTCCTGTCCCGCTCAGGTATGGAGTATATCCGTGCAACTTTGCTGTCCCGCCCGGTGGATGCTGTGGTTGTTTTGCTGCCCTTCGTCGGCGGTTTCAGCCGTTCATTAAACGCAGCCTGTCGGGACATGGTGGCTAACGGAGCGGTGGTCATCGCTGCTGCGGGGAACTACAGAGACGACGCCTGCCTCTACTCGCCTGCTTCAGAGCCTGAGGTTACGTTAACATTTTCGCCTCGTTTCCACATAGTTCTGTGTACGTATGCGAGTCAACCGGAAGTTAATTCACTCCTATGGGAACCTCCCTGATCTCCGAAGTGTTTACGAAAACTCCTTCCGTTTTTTGTTTTTTTAAGACCGTAATTGGCCTAAAATCTAACTCATGCGGCAGATTACGGACAGACTGTATGCACTGTTATGCTATCTTCCTGTGGAATTAGCAAATTAATAAACTGATTTATAAATTGTTTTCCTAAGTGAAAAGTTTGACGGCACATTTAGCAGTTTTGTGAAATATGTATGCAAGACGTATGAACCACTACTATGTTACACAGCTACCAATGTTAGCTAAATACAGACACTAAACAACTGTGGAAACGAGCGTTACTCCAAAGAGCCTGATGGATGCGTTCACACACAACCCTTAACTTGACTTCCTGTGTGCATGTGCAGGTTATCACAGTAGGGGCTGTTAACTCAGTGGACCAGCTGATGTCACAGGGAGCGGGTGGCACCAACTTCGGCCGCTGCGTTGATCTGTTCGCGCCCGGCGATGACATCATTAGTGCCAGCAGTGACTGCAGCACCTGTTTCACCTCCCGCAGTGGAACCTCCCAGGCTGCTGCACATGCTGCTGGTATGCACACACACAGAGGAAAATAATAAATAATCTGTGTGCAGCTGCTGCATAAGTGCTTTGTATTTTTGGTTTGTGCACCTGCAGGTTTAGCAGCAGTGATCCTGTCGTCCAATCAGAACGCGTCACCGGTGCAGGTCCTGCAGATGATGCTGCGTTATTCCATCAGCAACACGATCAACTTCCTCTCTCTGTCCGACGCACATCGTCTCATCACTCCAAACCTTGTGGCGGCCATGCCTCCTGCAAACAGCACAAGTTAGTGACACACAACACTTTTTATTTTACTCAAACAGCATCAGGTTCAGGTTACTTTATTTGTACCCATACAGTAGGTACATTTGGTTTGCAGTAAAAAGACAAGGTATCCATCGTGACACACATTTTACAGAAACAGACGATAGAAAAAACTTGATAAAAAATGCTCAAGGCTCCAGTGATCACTAAAACCACTAAAATACAATGAATAAATCAAATGAGCAAGCTTTGCTTCGATAGCTTCTGTACAGTGTTGCTACAACTTGTTCATCTGAGTGACGGCTGCTAGAACAAAGCTGTCTTTATACCGCTTTGTTCTACACCTTCCGTGGGACACTAAACCTCCGTCCAGGAGGAAGAAGCTGAAATTCACTGTGCAAAGGGTCAGTTATCCGCTGTACCTGTCTGGTGTACAGGGTGCCTCCTACTAGACCATTTCACAATCTGATCCAGACAATTTCTGTTCTTTAAAGAAAAGTTTCCGAACCATGACACCAAACTAAAAAGCCAAGATTGATTCAATAAAAGCACAATAAAATAAGGTGAAAATAGGCCAGTTTCCTCAAGCAAAATAGACTCTGGTTCCTCTTTTTGCACACTGCTTCACAATTCGCTTCAAAGCTGAGCTTTGAGTCAACAATTGTCCCAAGATGCAGTTATATATAATATATATATATACTGTATATAAGATATAAGTTTGCACACAAACAAGAAAAGAAACAAGATATTTATAAGTTTGCACACAAATCAGCGAGTAGTTCACACTGTGTTCCTGTCTGGGTGTGCAGACGAGGAGCTTCTGTGTCGGTCAGTGTGGTCAGAGAGGTCAGGGGTCACGAGGACTGACAAGGCTGTCAGTCGCTGTCGTCAGGGGGAGGAGATGATGAGCTGCAGAGGCTACGCTCCTGACGGCGTCCACGTGGGAGAAACCATCACAGTGAGTTCATTAACTCTCATTGTCACTAATAAACACTTTGATCTACTGGTCATAAAACCCTTCGCTCTGTGTTTACAGGTGAGCAGCGGGCAGATGGAGTGTGTTGCCTACAACGCTGCGGGGGGTAAAGGTGTGAACGCTGTGGCGCGTTGCTGCGTGACGGGAGGTCTGCAGTGCCGAGTCCATGCTAGTCCTGAACCAGGACGAGATGCAGAGTGTGTCGACCCGAAGCACCACCTCACTGGTACGTCACAGCTACAATCTGCTGTTCTGGTCTGTGGACTTTTAAAAGGGAACGTATGTATGTTATAATTGTTTTTATTAGTTTTTTATTGCCAATGTGTGATCAGGTTGAAATCTAACCTGAAAAATGAGGCCTTCCACAACTTTCTGGGTTTCCTCTATCAGCCTGTAGACGGCTTTTAATGTGAAGAATGAGGGACGTTTTTTTCCAGGAAAAATTCAACGGATGTAACGTCATTTGCGCTTTGCGAGTGCCTTTACTCTCTTCAGCTCCGCTACAGAGCTAACAGTGTGCTCGTCACATACGGACGCACTGTTGCAGTTTTAAACAATGTTGTGAATTCAAACAAAACTGCCTGGTTAGGTTTAGGAAAAGATCACAGTTTGGGTTAAAATAAGGACGCTTGTTACGTAAATTAAGTTACGTACGTAAGTTAAGAAGTCATAATAAATAAATCCATGGTTTACTGTACTTTCACATCCACCCTGTCCTCCTTCCTACGCGGACTTTCTGACTCATTTTTACTACGTCACCTGACTTCCAGAGCATTTGCTCTGAGCGTCTAATGTTGCCGTGGCGTGAAAATGACAATGCAAAAAGCAAAAAATGCATAGTGATAACACGCAAAATGACTTCACAAATTAGTGTGTTATGCCTACGCCATTTGGTGATACCAAGCTGGTCATTTTTACACCTTCAGACGGAGCCAGGCTAGCAGTTTACCCCCGTTACCAGTCTTTATGCTAAGCTAAGCTTACTGTCTCCTGCCTCCAGCTTCACATTTAATGGAGAGATACGAGAGCGGTATCGACCTTCTCGTCTAAATCTCAGCAAGAAATCAAATAAACGTATTGATAAAAATCTATTCTGTTGGAGTGTTGAAGTCAGTCTAACGTGTACCTCAAGAGCTGTGCTGTATATAAACGACCCTTTAAAGAAGAACGAGCTTCCGATGCTGCATTTAGAACACCTTGGTCAATTATGCCAGTTACCATGGCAATCACCCTGAAAGCTAAACGCGCTCCCTGCCAACATAAATACCAGCTACAGTACGTGAGCAGTATAAAGTGCAGGGTTGTCAAAAGTTGTTATAACACTTGAGTGGTTTGTTGCTTTACATCATGTTCCTCATTCATCGGCATGTTGATCCCTGCCCGTCTGAGAATCACTCGACTTCCTTCAGCTGAACAGGGAGGAAACTGAGGGTGCTGAATAATAATCTGATGTATTATTATTACATTACTTGTTTCTATATATATATGTATTATTTTTAGGTGCATAGATGTCTCTGTTTATTTGCACGTTTTTTATGTAAAGCACTTTGAGGTGACTGAATTAATGGACGATACCTTTAAAGCCTGTCTGAGCTCATTAAAGCGTGAAGCTCTCGTGTCTCTAGGTTGCACTTCCTGGTCGACCACGGCTGAGACGTCGTCTGACTCGCGTCCACATCATCATGGGAGGCGTTGTGTTGTGAAACACAGGGTGATATCTCATGCCGTGTGCTGCCATGCTCCGTCTCTGGAGTGCCGCCTGTTGGAAAACATATCAGCTGATAAAGATCAGGTGAATATTTTATATGTTTCATATGTTTTTATTGGAAGCATTTGTGACAGAAAAGAATCATTATCATTCAGGATAAACCTAACTCTCTCCCAGTGTAATATGTCAGTTATTTCTGTGATTTATGGAGTATAAAATCTGTCAAAATAAAAGAATAAATAAATAAATATGCCATTAAAAGAAAAACAATATTAAAAATAAATGTAGTCCTTAATTGATAAAATGTGACATAAATTGATATTTCTGTTTCAATTTTCTTTTTCATTTATTTACCTTTGTATTAGTTCCCTTATTTATTTACTCTTCCAGTGCTTATAATACTAATGCTTAAACACATAAATTCATACATTTTTAAAAATAAACATAGAATAAATAAAAAAAAATAAAAAAATGAATGAATAAATGCAAAAAAATTAATAAATACAAATAAATGCAAAAATAAATACATAAATAAAATAAAAGTGGAAATTAAACAAAAGAGTAAATAAATAAGAGAATTAATACAAAGCTAAAAAAAAAAAAAAAAAAGCTAGTTAAAACAGAAATATCAATTTATGACACATTTTATCAATTAATGAATGACTACATTTATTTTTCATATTATTTTCGCTACTTTATTTATCAAGTCATTTATTTATTTATTAATTACTTAATTTTTTATTTCGGCAGGTTCCTTCCTCTATAGCTATGAGCCCTATAAGTGTTGTTGAGAAGCAGTCAATTTACTAAATACATCCAATATTCTGAGTATAATCAGTTTTGAATTTGGCTTCGGTGGGTTTTTCAGTATATTGGAGAAGATGCTGAATATTTCGGTCTGAAGGTTTTCTATTTTGGGGCAAAACTGTGGGTTAAAGTGACTTCTTAGAACTGACATTTGTCTCAGAGAAGGGAAACATTTTATTTAGTTTAGATTTTAATTAGTAGGCCTATAACCTGTGCAGCACTGTAAACTGTATGAGGCAATAAGCTTTGGTCCCATATATGAGTTGAGATTTGTTGACCAGCTCATCAGAACATTGTAAACGTAGGACATCAACTTCTCAGGTTAATATTAAATGTCTATGATGTCACATGTTTACCTGTTGCTGCTGTTGTGTTGCAGGTGGAGGTGTCCTGTCCGTCTGGCTGGACTCTGACAGACTGTAGCGCCGTCTCTCAGGGCGCTGCCATCCAGGGGCCGGTTGCTAGGGGCAACAGCTGTCGTGTCCGCAGAGCCACAGGAGCCGACGGGGCCGCTGGCATCGCCGTCTGCTGTCGCATCAGATCTCCACCAGAGCAGCCCGCCACACCTCCTCACTGATCCCACTGATGTTCAACACCTGAAAACAGCATATTATTATATTCCTGTCATCTTTAACTTTTATCAGTCAGTAACGCTGTTTGTGTGTGTTTCACTTTTAGGTCAAAATACGCTCCAGCACACACACATATTATGTTATTAGCCTAATGCCTCAGACTTGTTGCCTCATGTAGTAATGTCTTGTTTGCTATTTTTAAACCGTATACAGTTTGTAAAATGTAATATTTTTGTATCTTTTACAAAACAATATGATAAAAATAGCTTTCACAAACATATACTGTACGTGTTAGAGAAAAACCCTAGATGTATAAAACATATAATAGTTTTTTAAGACTTTGGGCAGGTCTGTGTACTGTGTATGTATATATGACCTAATGAGGGAAAGTTTATATACACAGTTCATAACCAAAGGGGATCCAAATACTGCAATCAGCCTTTTTCACAGCAGACATTAAAGGTGTAATGTGTATTATCGAGTCACATGGTCAGAAGAAATAGGGGGCAGCATGTCACCTCTATTACTGGCTCCAATTTTTGTTTATATTTTCATTTTTATTTATCATTGTTGTAGGTCTAAGGTACGACGGTACGACAGAATATTAGGGCCACATTGAGGAAAAAAAAAATCAATCAAAGATTTCGAGAATACAGTCATAATATTGTGAGACAAAGAAGTCGTAATTTTATGAGAATAAAGTCATACATTTATAAAGTAATAATTTTACATGTTATTTTCTTCTCGTTAAGTTACAACTTTTTTTCTCATAATATTATGACTTTATTCTGGAAATCTCAGATTTTTTGTCCCTCAATGTGGCCCTAATAATCCGTAGTACATCCGTTGCACTTTGGCCTTCACTGCATTAGACCTTTATTCTATATACTCAGACTATAAACTGTGTTACCTTCATCACAATGCTCAAATGTTTTGCGGCTCCGGACAGATTTTTATATATTTTCTTTGCCTAAAATGTCTCTTTTGACAGTAAAGATTGCTGACCCCTGCTATTGATAAATGGAAAACATCCTTCTTAGGAGGTGTGTTTCTGTTTTGGACAGGAATCTTTAACTGAATGGTACAGCATCAAGTTTGTCACTGTACTTATTTTATAGGTGTTAAAAATAAAAATAAACATACAGTGTCCCATAGTGTAAGAGCAGTCTGATTGTCTTTTCCTAAATCCTTATGAGTTCTCCTTCACATCTTTCCTTGACCTTGTGAGATGTTATATCAAGGTCAAGGAAAAAGTGAGTAAGAAAACACATTAAAAATTAAAAAACTTTTACCCTGAAACTGAAGCAGCTCATTAATTTTGTTACCTGTGATTTTCCTACTGTGTCTTGTCAGAATGTGTTTGTGGAAAAAAAGTCCCATGAAGAGACAGAAGGACAGTCAGCAGTTCAGTCAAATCACATCTGAAATATCCATCACAACTCACCACAGTTGTGACTGTAGGAGAGGAAGCAGGAAGCAGCAGCAGCGGCTCTGTGGGTAATCAGCCTGATTAGCAGCTTGATTAATGAGACCGTTATCTTCAGCTCACTGTTAGTCTGGAACAGGAGGTGCACACAAAACAAACAGACTTCACTTTATGCTTGAATAAAACACATTTGTCTGTCCTGAGCATTCAACTGCATTTATGTGACAGTAAATTAAAGAAATGGAGTGAAACACATGATGTTATTTAAACCACACAGGACTGATTGATTTGTTTGATTGGCACAGGATATCTGTTATCATTACTGCTAAACTGATACGTGATATTATGAGATCACGTCTTGTCAGTGAATAGATTATTCTCAGCAGGAACATGTGTTGTCACACGATGCTGCGGTTATGAGTTAATTAATAAGTGGAGCTCACCTGATTTCTCTCAGTCCAACAGGCCTTTTTCACAGCAGACATAGTAGGAAAAACCACAGGTGCTACTGATAACATTAATAAAGATGACTCTGTTCTATTCATAAGTGAGCCCGCATGCACAACAGACAGAAACTTTCCATCTTAAGTATCAAGTATCTAAGATAGGATATTTTTCCCAATTTAGTATTACAGAAGCATCCTAATTAATCATTAATTTATCTGCTTTTCCTACTTTGTCATGTCAAAAGACCTATTAACTGTCTGCGGGATCAAATATTATATTATATATTTTCTAAATACATATTGTAATTCAGGTGTTCTGAGAGAAAACTAGACCTCCGCACCTCCTCATGGCTCTGTTTTCAGGCTTTAAAACATCTAGCCCGTGACGGGAGACTTTGACCAATCACAGGTCATTTCAGAGAGAGCGAGAGCGTTCCTATTGGCTGTGCTCTGGCTGGTGGGCGGTGCTTGGTATTTCCTCAACAGATCTCAACATGGCTGCTGGGTCACAAACGTTCTCATTTTACAGCTAAGCAGTGCACCACAAGATAATTCTGAAAACATTTGAGGAGAGAAATAGGCATTACAGGAACAGCATATTGATTCATATTTTGATCAGCGCTGCCTAGTTTGACCGTTTGATCGGAGTTTGCAAGTGATTGACAGCTGCTCAGAGACGAAAGGCTCCAGCTCGGCTCCGATTGGTTGTTTTCCTCCAGTCTGTGAAATCTTGCTGATGCCAGTAGGCTCGTTGGAGACGAGCCAGGCGCAGAATCAATCACCAAAGCGATCGCCGTGCAATCCATCGACTTCAAGACCCAGGGGCATGATGTGAAATGCCTGGCTGTCAACTGATCAGAGAGCTGATTGGCTCCTAGTTTTGACAGCAAACACCACGTGTTGTTGAAAGTCCGAACTTTCTGTGTAATTGTAATATTTGACGTAAGATTGTAGGCTATTAGTTGTGCAATGAAGGTTTCATCTGTTCACAAAAATATCTTGTGTGGTTGATAATAATAATAATAATAGTTATTTACACCGATCAGCCATAACATTAGGTCAGCTATGGGCACCCTGACCGGTCTGCGGCTACGCAGCCCCATGCGCAACAAACGATGCACTGTGTGTTCTGACACCTTTCTATCGGAACCAGCATTAACCTTTTCAGCAGTTTGAGCTCCAATAGCTCTTCTATTGGATCGGACAACACGGGCCAGCCTTCGCTCCCCACGTGCATCAATGAGCCTCGGGTCTGACCCTGTCGCCGGTTTTCCTTCCTTGGACCACTGCAGACCGGGAACATCCCACAAGAGCTGCAGTTCTGGAGATGCTCTGACCCGGTCGTTTAGCCAGCACTATTCGGCCCTTGTCAAAGTCGCTCACATCCTCACGCTGGCCCATTTTTTATGCTTCCAACACAAAGCTCAAAATGTTCACTTGCTGTCTAATATATCCCCCCCACTGCCAGGTGCCATGGTAACGAGATGATCAATGTTATTCACTTCACCTGTCAGTGGTCATAATGTTGTGGCTGATCGGTGTATATTAACTTTACAAAGTGCTTTACAAGTCGGACATAAAAATAATAAAGAATATAATTCAATGCCAGATACACGTACATTTCCACATAGACTTACAAACAAATATAAACAGATCCCAACGTGGTCTGCAAACTACAAGTAGGCTACAGATCGGATCTAACAGGATGTAACTATTCCTGTGACTTCCTGTAAATTCTTTGAAGGCTGCTGGACACAGCTGGAAACTGTCCGACTTGACTGAAGCTATTTGTCTCCACCTCCTGCTGCTGCCGTCTGATCTCGTCTACTTTCCAGGCCAGACGCAGTTCATCTCGTACAACCCTATTAGGAGCACCAGAGGCACATGATTTTTTCCAGATTTACCTGTCTCATGCACTACTGTCAAGGCCTATGGAAAGGAGGCTGGGTCACGGCGGACATGAGTCTTGGGGTATGGGTTATAACACATATGCAGTGTAACTGAAGCTGCGGTCGTGCGTTGCGATTGGCTCAATTTCTGCGAGTGCAGGCCAAATTTTACTGCGCATGTGTCATACCCTCAAGATATTACGCGTGACCCAGCCTCCTTTTCATAGGCCTTGACTACTGTCAGAATACAGTGACCATTTCATAAAAATAACTTTTGTAAAACCATATTTGCTCCAATCTGCAGCTTTAAGAAGACATCGTGCAGAAATCAACATAAAAAATAAAATAAGAATGAAGGTGCACCAACGTTTTGTGAGGCGACAACATGTAAAGATACATAAAAACAACGTTTACAAAAGATTGTGCATTCCAGTTTATTTTATATCAAATTTTCCCCTTAATCAAACTCTGATGTACAAATTAAAACGGAGTTGTTTTAACATGCGTTACAGAATCCTGCGATGGCAGAAGTGAATTTTCAAAATTGAATGACAGTAAAAACCCGTTCAGATGCCGACCCCGACCCACGCACTTTACCCATCCCTCCCTGCAACCCAGGATTAAAACTCAAGATTGTTTCGACGTGTTTTTTTTTTTCTTCTTTCTTTTCTTTTTAAAGTAGTAGTTGTGGTGATGATGTAGCGGTGGGCCGAACCGAGGAGAGACTCTTGGCTGACTCGTGTTGCCATGTATCACTTGGCACAGACTGCATGCAGCTCCGTCAGATAACCAGCCACAGAGACAGACGGGGTGTTTGTGACAGTGAGTGACCGATTTACACAGCAAACAACACACGGAGGGGAGGGAAGGGGGGGGGGAGCTGTTTCTTTTTTTCCTCTGACACACAGAAAAGACAAACTCCACCAACTTACTGCCACACATGCAAACGTGCCGCAGGAGCACAACGTGACTTTCACATCTAGTGAGATGGAGAGGGAGAGACGGGTTTGGATGATCGGGGCCGCAAGTGTGTCGATGCCTTCCCTCTTCTTCTTCAGTGGATTGATCGCACCCCCCAACAGAAAACCGTGTTGCATGATGGGTTCTCACACTGTAAACATTGACCTGTTAAAGCTGATCTGCTAAGCTAGTTTAGGCTCATGTCTACAGAACATCTGAGTGAAAAGTGTGGCTTCCTTAAAAACTATCTAGCTTTAAATCAGTTATCTACAAAATGTCTCTGAAAAGAAGCAGCATTTTTTTTTACCGTCACCAAAAACCCTGTCCTGTCCCCTAAACCCTGTTTTACTAGGGTTAAACGTACATCCCACCCACCCCCACCCTCCCACATACACACAGAATCAACAACCAACAGTTACATTCCTACAATCCTTTGTCACAACACACAGAGGACATTTCCCCTGTATTATTTTGGGTCTAATGGGGGGGAGGGGGATGAAGAGGGGGACGGGTGGAGCGGACCACCTCCTCGAGAGAGATGTGGCGATACAGTGTCGGAGGTGAGACGGGAGGTTAAGGCACTTCAAGTCTCCCGATGATTTTGAAGGTTAGGGACGATGGATCGTGGTGTTCAAACCGGAGCTACGTTTGGGGTCAGCTCCTCTGTGTGTGTTTCCAAAGGTAGACAAAAGCAAAAAAAGGCAAAGCAAAAAGAAAAGAACCTGATAAAGCAGAGGTAACAGTGAGGCGAGGAGGACCTGTTCTTTGTGTTTGTGTGAGCGAGAAGTGAATGTTTTTTTCACAAGTTCTATCATGGCGTGTGATTCTTTGTGTTGTAACCTTGGCACCTAAAAAATAAAACATGCTCCTGAGCTCCCCCCTCAGTCGGCACTGACGGCCCACCACAACTGATCCGTGCACTTCCAGATCAGCTTTTCTTTTCTTGCATAAGGCTTTGAGTCCCCCCCACAAAGAAAACTCCAATATTCAATCCATCCAGAGTCAAAGGAAAAATAAAACGCAGGCGATGAAGAGAATAAAAATCCAGCACAAGAGGCTGCCTGACAGCGAGAAGTGTAGAGCGCTGAGCGGCCTCGCCTCGCCGAGGACTTGTCCTGTTTACGGGACCAGGGCCCGCCCTGTACGATGAGGTCACAGGCAGCGTGGCTTTGCTATCAGGGGGCGTCCATGTGTCTGCATAAGTGGCACTGAAAATATAAGTTGTTAAAAAGCAAAAGAAGAAGAGGACACGATTGCGAGGAGGCTCTAGAGGAACCGCCGTACGTCACGATAAGACTGGGCCGGACTATAAAGTGCATACTTAAACCCCACCCCCTCCTCCCGAGTGCTCCTGTGTAGTGGAGGTGTTTCCTGTGACGAGTTCCTCTAGAGCGGGGCTGACGTGACCTCTCGCACATTTTGCATGGCTGTGGAGAAGAGCGCAGGAGACTTTAAAATATTATCTTACACTGGCAAATTACATCTATGGAACAAATCTTTACAATATGAATATGTCTATGTAGATACATTGGCAAATATGAGCAGAAAATTGTTAAAACACAACCCAAACCCATCCTCCACCTTGCTGTCATTCTGAGTGAATGAATGAATAAAAGGATCAACTGAAGTCATCCGCTGATTGAGGAAGGTTTTCTTTCTTTTTTTTTTTTGTTGTACTTCCCACCGTATTCTGCCCTTAATGATAATGCATCTCCATCATCGCCTCGGCTGCTCTGAAAGGAAGTAATTTACGATTTATTCATAGCTCCTCCGTTGCCGTGGTGACCAAGAGAATAAGTGTTCTGATTGGCTTGTTGTGGAGTCACTAAATGTCCTTGACCAATCAAGAGGCAAAGTGCAGCCCTTTCACAACTTGGCTGCCCGGAGCTGTGTCGCCTCTCCTCCTCCTCCGCCTCCTCCTCCTCCTCCTCCTCTGGAGGGAGGGAGGGAGGGATCCTGCTGGTTGGAGGAGCTAGGGGTCTACGTCTTCTAGATCGCTCTTTGAATCGCCGAGCATCATGGGAGACTCCGACCCCTGGGAGAGAAAGAGAGACAATTAATACTAATATCAGTGATCGTACAGCTTTTTAAGAGTAAAATTCAAGCACTTTCAAGGTACCTAAACCAAAAAGGTCCAGACTCTCGGAGCGTTTATCACATCTAAGCTACTATTAGGAACGTTTAACTGGTTATGAAACAGTCTCAGTTTAATACCGATGCCTCTATAAGACCTACATGAGTAAACGAGACCATCAATGAGAAGACTGGCTATTTCTATACAGTTAATCTTAATGCTCGTCATCGGTGCCACCGGGTCCGATTCCGGCGAAATCAGACAAAATCACGCAGGTTCACCAGAAACTCCTTCAGCTCAGACTCCAGCGGGGCCTCCAGCAGCGACCAGTCCACCGCGGACAGACCAAGATCGGGCTTCCTTGCCGCCTTCGACCTGCAATCGGAGCTCCGGCAGGAGGTGGAGAGCTCTGTTCCAGACAGCAGCAGCTCCTCCTCCGGCCAGGAGCAGAGCTTTTTCCAACAGCGACACCACGCTGCTGGAGGCCCAGACCGTATTGCTGGGCCCGCTGGAGGGAAGGGCGGCACGGGAGAACCAGAACTAGGACCAGGACTGCGCGGGGCAGACTGTTCACACTACAAGTGACAAAGGCAACAAAACGGCCAAGCGTGGCCAGCTGCATTGTCTCCGGGTCGCCGTTGAAGTGTCGCTCAAACGCTTGTTAACGTAGTAATGTCTTTAAATAGCACTGGAAACTGGCTAACAAAACAAAAACATATGATTGGTTGAGGCTTCACTGTGTCATTGGAGAGCTGAAAAAAGTTGAGACCAGCTCGTCTTTTATTTGTAGCGCGTCACGGCCGTCATGCAGCGGCAAGTGTCGGGCGTCAGTTTGCAACTTCAAGTCACCGGCTTCCAATGACAATGAGTTGTAGGGATGTTGCGGTGTCGCCTGTAGTGTGAACAGAGCATTTGACCCTAATGCAGTAAAATGAGGTTTTCTAAAGGGGGTCTGGTGCCCGGAGACACTACCGCTTTTGTCCACAGGGACCGCCAAAATCAACACAAAGTTCCTTGTAGTAGCTTTAACTTTGATTGTATGTTTTGATGCTTAAACTAGCTCCGGTCCGCTCCGCATCTGGTGTGAGACACCAGGAGACGACATAGAAATATGACAACGGGATAGATTTAATTTAAAGTATTAAAATATTTTTGGTTTACATGAGTGATGTCGATGAAACACCAGATTATTATGTTGAAAATCAGGCATTTTTTACGAGTATATTCAAATTCAAGCACATTCCTAAAACACAAAGGTTAAAATGAAGCTTTTACCAAACTTTCAAGCCTCTGTATGAACCCTGTAATAATAATTATTAATATGAGGACTAAGAAAATGTGTTGTTTTTAGGAGGAGAAGGAACAGAGGGTGAAATATCTCTGTACTAAGCGGTGACAATGGGATTATGACTTCCATGCAACGCACTGATTATCTGGATTATTGGTGCCAGTGCCAGAACCGGTCTGACAGTGTTGTGTTGTGTTGTGTGGGCTTCCTGTCAGACTCAGCGGGAGTCTCAGGAGAATGGAGCAGTTTAATAACAAGCGTGGGAGGTAACAAACTGCCTGAACAGCTTTTTGACAGAAGCTGGTGAGATGTTCCATTTTCGTCTCATTGTCTTTTCTCTCTCTGTTTGGCTGCGTGAACCGAGCGCGAGCTCGCTGTAATGTGATGAGTCATGTTAAGAAGCCCGCTGGGCTGACGGCTACCTGTCGGAGGCTGCGGTCGGCGTTTTCGTTTGCCGGGCTGCCGTCGGAGCCGTTGCTGCTGCCAGACTGCTCCTTCTCGTTTAACAGCGCTGTGGCGTAGGCCAAGGTGTCCTGCAGAGTTTAACACACACACACACAATGAAACAGAAGAGAGCCGAGTTGAGAGCAGAAGAGAAAAATAAACAAGTACAAGTGTGTGTGTGTGTTTGTGTAGTGGTGGTGGAGGAACTAGAGGGGGGTCATATCATGCTGATAAACAGTGTGTGTGTGTGTGTGTGTGTGTGTGTGTGTGTGTGTGTGTGTGTACCTGTGCAGAGATGGTGCGCTGGAAGGTTTTGTTGGTGGAGGTCTCATTGGAGACGTTGCTCTGTGGAGTCCAGTAATGTTCAGTCATCTGAGGGAATAAGATGTAAAAATACAATGAGCATACAGGATCATTAAAAAGTATTTCATTACAGTGTATGACACAGGGTCGGGTGATTGGATGAATATATTGGTGATTGGCTGAGTATTATATATACTGTATATATTGCCGGTTGTTTTTTTCTCCAGATTTTTGTAATTTTATTTTGCTAATTTAATTGGTCTGCCTCCGAAGAACAAGTAAGAGCCGTGACAGCAGGGAAATGGCAGGGGAAAATAGCGTGAAGTGCCGGCATATTTTCACATCTAACTCAGTGAATTAAAGGTTTACTTTGACCCAACAGAGAACTGGTAATTGTTGGAACAGTGAAAAAACTAAAAAAGACGGATTTGGTTAATTTTATTCTCTTTCAATTTGAATGAAGTTTGTTTTAACCTGGGGACACACCAAGCCGACATCAAAGAACTAGCGGTGACAAAGGCCACCAGTTGAGTCGCCTCACGTCACATTTGTCTTGGCCAAAAAGCTCCACTTGAACACACCACAAAGACTACAGCCGACGGCCTGTTAGCACGTACGTTCTGCGCCTGCGTGAGAGGAAATAACTCTCCACACCAGCAGACGGCGGTAGTCTGTATTCGTCATTGAAAAGGGGAAACTGGAACGGCGGATATACAAGTCGTTGTTATGATATGTACATGAAACAAAGCGCTTGTTGCAAAGCGTGGATTAGGGCAGTGATTCCCAACCAGGGGTACTTTTACCTGGTGTACCTCTGCAGTTGTTTGGGGGTACATGGAAATATTGTGGAGTAGGTCAACT
This sequence comes from Sebastes fasciatus, assembly GCF_043250625.1. Lineage (NCBI taxonomy): Eukaryota > Metazoa > Chordata > Actinopteri > Perciformes > Sebastidae > Sebastes > Sebastes fasciatus. The sequence goes on along the minus strand of NC_133799.1, from coordinate 25,143,238 downwards.
AATTAAACTAACAAAAATCCACAAACTGAGTCAGCTATAACCTGAAGACTATGTGTTGTGATGAAGAAAAATGATTGTGTATATTTTGGCATATTTATCTGTAAGTGGATTGCTGTGTCGGGATGTGATATGTTGTGGTCATGTGTCTCCTGCTATGGACGTTGAACGACCGTCTCCATCTTGTTGAGGGGAGGATGGACTGATGGAACATCAGGGACCACGATGGAAATAAGTCCTGGACTTTGTCTTGTTATCCCTGACAATGTCTTATATGCTATCTACAGTCACTCTCCAAGTCAGAAAATGCCTAAAAAATAAAAATAATGAATCATATTTCTCTGATGTAATGTGTTGAGACAGTAATTTAGAAGCTTGCCTTTTTCTGCAGCCACTGTACAGCCCAGCTCCAGTGACCTGACAAGTCCTTGAAGTAATCCTTGGCCGGAGCACACCTGGTGGTAAAAATATGAGGAGGCTCAGAATTATGTCGCTTAGTTTGTCCGTCAAAAAAATCACAAAAGTATCACCAACAATAAAGTACATCTAAGATAATACAACAATACTCCTGGACAACTGTTAACTCACTTCTGGGCTAATGTGACCAGGAACTTCACACACTGGTAGCAGCGTCTGCTGTCCACGTTGTTGCTCTGGTGCATCAAAGCTGAGAAGAAAAAGCACTCCGTTAGGTTTTTACACATTCAATAAATCCATTTAAAACACAAAAACTGACGATGTTGCCAAGTGGCACGCGTGAGAAGCCGTAAAGAAGGTGGAGCACCGGACTCCAGACGTAAAAAAAACTTCAATAGTTCTGAAGTGGAGGTACTTCTGCAGGAAGTGAGCACCAAATGATTATAATAATGATATTTAGTAGCGTCTATAGTGGATATAAAATAACACAAAAAAAGTTGTATGGAATGATCAATTACTTATTATTGGATGCATTGGTTCCCAATTAACATAATTGTTGGGAACTGAAGTTTTAGCGTAGTGATTTTATTTAAAAAAAACATAATGCTTTGTAAAATAATGAAAATAATTATCAAAAAATACTATAAATGATACAAATATTATTGTAATTTAAATCCTATAATATTAAACAACTGTAAAAATGAAGAAAGCGCAATAAATCATTATTTTGCACAATTATCAGCACTCAAATCCTAAATAAGAAAACATTGGTGAATGACAGAATCTTTGTGAAAACTGTGCAAGTGAGGTTTAAGGAGTAATTTCTTCTTAAGAACGGTTTGTGAATGAGGCCCAATGTTGATAAGAAACATATTACATTGTAAATGAAGTGTCTGTGTTTTGTTGTACCAGCTGTGGGCATTAGAGCAAAACGACAACAACAGTACTAAGACATACCTAAAAGGCCTTTCTCCGACTCAAACGCATACTTGAGTCTCTGGGTTTGCAGAGGGTCTTCCATTACCTAAAAGAAAAATGAAAAGATTAAACTGATGTTAGCAAAGCTGATCATAAGAGCAATCCGATTTTTACAAAGTGATAGATCAACAGGCGAAGGGTCACTCACTAGAAGCTCCTGCAGCATCTGAAAAATGTTCTTCAGTTCATGAGGTGGAGCCGTCTCCAGCTGGGTCTATGAGACACACAAAGGATTCACAAGATTTAAAAACAAAGAATACTCATCGTCAGTCTCTCTGAGGTTTTTAGGTTTGTTTTTTTTACCTTGAGCAGCTGCAGCACACCGAGGGAGAAGGGCTCGTTACAGAACGAAGTGTAGGTCACCATCTCTATCAGGAGGGACAGGGGACCCGACAACTCACGCATGGCAAACATCACCTGTGAATATCCACAAACATCAGTCAAAGAAGTTCTGAGCTTCACATTTGTTATGCAGTTTAGGTCATGACCCTATGATGGATTGTGTGATTATTTTATATCCCTGATTGACGATGAAAATCTTGTGATTTGTGGGATTGTCGGTCACCTCTAGAAGGTAAGGCTGGCCCTCTGGAGTGAAGAGTGAAGCCAGGATGTCGGCGTGGAGCGATAGAAGCTGGGTGGAGGACGGGACGCAACTCACACGCAGTTTGAACCCTCCTGGAGCTACGCGGGACAACAACAGGTGAGAGGGATCAGACAGAGCTGGATTGTTAAAAGACATCAACCCTGAACATCATAAAGATCTGATTCTGGTGTCTCACCCTGCGTCCGCTGGGGGTTGAGGTCAGAGTGTAGCGTGATGAGGGCCAGGGTGTTGTGAAGGTGAAGGAACTCCCGAGCCTGAGCTGGACTCCACCGCCGGTTCTGTGGAGACACAGAGAAAAATCTGAATAAACTACACTCATGTTCAAAATGTCTTAAAAGCATTTAACAATTCAAAACTACATTTACATTTAAGGCATTTTGGAAATGCTTATTTTTCTAAGTGATGTACAAGGAGTGCAAAGGTAGAATGAAAAAACTCTTAAAGGGATGGTTTGGATGTTTTGAAGTGGGGTTGTATGAGGTACTTATCCATAGACAGTGTATTACCTACAGTAGATGGCGTTCGGTGCTCTTCAAAGCCACCAGACTCCATTGACAAAAACAGTAATTTTACCTCACAGAACACGGGGGTTGCTGGTCCACCGCTGCCTCAATCGGTTAGTTTGTTTGTGTTATTGTGTGACTTTGGTGATTTAACCAAAGTCACACAATAACACAAACAAACGAACCGATCGAGTCGTGATGACTCTGCACGGCGAGTGCGGAACGAACAAAGCAAAAACTGCGTCGAGGTGATCTTGGAGAGGCTGGTCACGCGGATCTTCAAGAAGGCAAAAGTGACCTGGACCAGGACATCATTCATGCCTTGTTGAACAAACGCGGGCCGAAGTCGAGGGTCTCGATTTCGATTCCAGCCCAAAAACAATGGAAAACCTCGAAAAGGCCATTTACCGGGACCTGATTAAGACGTGGGGCAATGCGACGTGGGTGCTGGTGTCCTTGAAAGGGGGTCAACCGGCAGTTGGAGAGCGTATCGCCTCCGCCGTCAAAAGTCACCTGATGGCACCACCGAGACAGAGATGCTGCATGTGCAGGTTCTTCTCCTCAATGCTCACCGCCGTGACGACGTGGTAAGGTGGTTTATGGGTTTTCTCTGGTGTCTTCAATGTGTCATTCATCTTGAAGGAAAAATTGACTTTTTCCTTCTGAATGAATGCGAGGGCTTGAGCTCTCAGCGCCACCGCAGTAGTCAGTGTTGTCTACTGTTGTGTTACGCACGGGTTCGATCTGGGTGATCCAGTTCTCCCACAATCAGTGCATAATAATGAACATCTAATTAAATAAAATAAATAATAATATAAATAAATAATATGAATTCATTTCTGCTCATGTCTCTCATCATTTGCTGTAAATATTCAACTCAGACTGAAGTTCTGCTGATTCAGTGAATCTGTATAAAGTACAAAAATAAAGTACAAAGAAAAGTTTGTTTTGCACACTCTCTTCCATCATATACACTGATCTTAATTATTGCACATTTTAATGAGTTTACCTGCCTGACTGTAAACATGTAGAGAATTATTGTAAAGGAGAATCAGGTGTCTTGTGTGTTTTAGTCCACAGTCTGTAAATAGCTATTAATATTCAAAACCACGCCTATTCCTGACCGATCAGAACTGTTATAATTAAAGATCATTAAACCTTATTTATTATGTTTAGATATTTATTTACTGACACCTTCACTGTAAGGTGTACAAGACATATCACAATGATGGTGTATTGTTTTACTAGAAACATAAATGCACTCTTATTCAATGACAATAAATGAGGTTATTTTAAGGGGGTGGGGAGACGTGTGTTTTTAAGTGTAAAGATAACTCATACATTAGTTCATTCAATAAGCCTATAAATGTGAGGGACACCACGGCTGCCCACATTCTGCAGACAGGTTCAGGTGAGTTTACCAGGTGAACAAGTGACTGAGAGAGCTGGAAAGCATCTCCATCACTCAAGGTGGAAAGAACACACACAGTGACGGTGTAAAGATGGACAAAACAATCTAATACAGGAAGTGATTATGCTGATGTTGTGCTTTTATTATGTTGTGCTTTTATTTTATAATGCAGTGAGGGCCCAAACGAGACCTTAGTGTGTGTGTGTGTGCACGTGTGTGTATGTAGTATGTATGTGTGTGTAGTGTGCAAGTGTGTGCATGTTTGTATGTGTGTGTAGTGTGCACGTTTCTGTGTAGTGTGCGTGTGTGTGTGTGCGCGCGCGCGTGTGTGTGTGCACGTGTGTGTGTGCAGGTGTGTGTGGGTGTGTTTGGGTGACATCACAGCAGTGGTGACATCACAGCAGTGGTGACATCATCACTGCATCGTGACATCACTAGATGGAACACTGATGAATTAAAGGAGTTGTGACATCTTAAAGGAGCAGTGACATCATAAAGGAGTGACATTCAGGAGAGAGTCCCAGAATCACACAACTGCAGTTGAATCTGAAGACTCGATCAGACGAAACACATCGACTGAAAGAAGCAGTTGTCTCAAGAGGAAGAGGTATGAATTTTATGAATGCATTGCTTTAGATTAAACCTCCCAACAGTATATGAAGCAGTTAAAATTAGCCTCAACATTTAAATGCAGCTTACATGTTAGTTAATAATAATTAGGGCTGCAACTAACGATTATTTTCACTCATCAGACTATCTACTGAGAGAAGCAGTGAATTTCTCTCCAAAAACCACGAAGCATCGGCAAGAATTGACCGTAAATCAGCATCATGGTGTCATCAAGAACTTCCCAGCCAGAAGCCATCATGCCCGAGTTCAACGTCCGTCGCGTTGTTTCCAAGCTGCTCAACTCCTTCTTTAAGGGGATGACGGCGGATCAGTGGGGATTTTTGAAATCCGGCAGCCCCGACGACGCCACTATGACCATGATGGGAGAGTTGCTGTTGGACATGACAGCGGCCTTGACAAAAGCTTTCCTGAAATCTCTCGGGAGCACGACCCTGGCGTCTGAGGACGACGTCCAAATCAATCTGGGCGACACAATCTCTCGGAGTTTTGCCGAAGCTCTGGGTGTCGACGTCTCGGTTCAGTGTCCGAGCTCCAAAAACTTAACGACATTGATCTCTGCAGAGGTTTCGGAGAGCGTCCGAAGTGCCCTCTCCAGCCCCGAGGGCATAGTTCAGCGTCTCACTCCTCCCAGCAGACTCAACAGCATGATTCTGCACGCCTGCAAAATGTGCCAGACATTCATTGGCAAGATGAAGTCGGTGTTCTCGCCTCGACAGCGCAAGCAGAGGACCATCTGCGAAGAATCAGATGTGGAACTGGAACCTTCAGACGCCAAAGACCGCCATGCGACGCCGCCTTCGTCTGACGTCGTGATTTCGATGAAAGACATCGCTATTGTCCAAATCATCATCAAGACGCAGTTGAACGTCATCACCGAACCTCTCTTGGTTGACGTGCCGGACTCCGAGTACGCGCTGTTGCAGTCTCAAAGCGCTCGGGAGATTGAAGACGTCGCGGAAGAAATCGCTCGGAGTATCGCCGAAGAGGCTCTAAAGACTCCTTCGGAGCAGAAGAGCAAACGCTCCAAGAAAAACATCAGAAGCAAAATTAAGAAGCTTTTGGCAAAGTGCTTTGCCAAATCTTGCATCCATCGCATCGTGGCACAGATGAGGAAAAAATTCCACCGAAGCTCCAAAGTTCACAGCCGGGAGTCGGCGAAGTCTCTCACAAAGAAGATTAACGATCTGATGAAAAAAACAGAGAACCACGATCTTCTGGGACTCGGCGCTCCGCTCCTAAACATTCCCCCCGGTCGAGTCTTGGAGTTCACAAAGGTCTTAAGTGATCTCCTCTACACACACATCCTACACGGACCAGAGATCATCCCCGAGCCGGTGATACGTGCTAACATGCGCGCCGACTTGCAGCGGAAGGTGCTCGGTTTCCTGTGTCTGGCCAGATGGTGGCAGATCTTTCAGTCCGGCGACCTCGCCAACAATATGAGACACGCCATACTGGGCACTAAGCCCAGGGCCAGGAAACCTTTGGCAATCACTGCCCCGCCTGCCCCGGTTTTTCGTGATGACTGTGAACGTCGAGCGCGGAATGTACAAAACAAAAACTGCGTCGAGGTGATCTTGGAGAGGTTGGTCACGCGGATCTTCAAGAAGGCGAAAGTGACCTGGACCCTTTCAAACGTCCATGACATCATCCAGCGCCTTTTTGAACAAACGTGGGCCGAAGTCGAGGGTCTCGATTTCGATTCCAGCCTAGAAAGATGGGAAAACCTCGAAAAGACCATTTACCGGGACCTAATTAAGACGTGGGGCAATGCGACGTGGCTGCTGGTGTCATTGAAAGGGGGTAAACCGGCACTCGGAGAGCGTATCGCCTCCGCCGTCAAAAGTCACCTGATGGCACCACCGAGACAGAGGTGCTGCATGTGCAGGTTCTTCTCCTCAATGCTCACCGCCGTGACGACGTGGTAAGGTGGTTTATGGGTTTTCTCCGGGGGCTCCGGTTTATCCCACATATAGTGAATAATTGGACTTATTCTATAGATAAAAAATGTCTTCAATGTGTCATTCATCTTGAAGGAAAAATTGACTTTTTCCTTCTGAATGAATGCGAGGGCTTGAGCTCTCAGCGCCACCGCAGTAGTCAGTGTTGTCTACTGTTGTGTTACGCACGGGTTCGATCTGGGTGATCCAGTTCTCCCACAATCAGTGCATAATAATGAACATCTAATTAAATAAAATAAATAATAATATAAATAAATAATATGAATTCATTTCTGCTCATGTCTCTCATCATTTGCTGTAAATATTCAACTCAGACTGAAGTTCTGCTGATTCAGTGAATCTGTATAAAGTACAAAAATAAAGTACAAAGAAAAGTTTGTTTTGCGCTCTCTCTTCCATCATATACACTGATCTTAATTATTGCACATTTTAATGAGTTTACCTGCCTGACTGTAAACATGTAGAGAATTATTGTAAAGGAGAATCAGGTGTCTTGTGTGTTTTAGTCCACACAGTCTGTAAATAGCTATTAATATTCAAAACCACGCCTATTCCTGACCGATCAGAACTGTTATAATTAAAGATCATTAAACCTTATTTATTATGTTTAGATATTTATTTACTGACACCTTCACTGTAAGGTGTACAAGACATATCACAATGATGGTGTATTGTTTTACTAGAAACATAAATGCACTCTTATTCAATGACAATAAATGAGGTTATTTTAAGAGGGGGGGAGACGTGTGTTTTTAAGTGTAAAGATAACTCATACATTAGTTCATTCAATAAGCCTATAAATGTGAGGGACACCACGGCTGCCCACATTCTGCAGACAGGTTCAGGTGAGTTTACCAGGTCAACAAGTGACTGTGAGAGAGCTTGAAAGCATCTCCATCACTCAAGGTGGAAAGAACACACACAGTGACGGTGTAAAGATGGACAAAACAATCTAATACAGGAAGTGATTATGCTGATGTTGTGCTTTTATTATGTTGTGCTTTTATTTTATAATGCAGTGAGGGCCCAAACGAGACCTTAGTGTGTGTGTGTGCACGTGTGTGTATGTAGTATGTATGTGTGTGTAGTGTGCAAGTGTGTGCATGTTTGTATGTGTGTGTAGTGTGCACGTTTCTGTGTAGTGTGCGTGTGTGTGTGTGCGCGCGTGTGTGTGTGCACGTGTGTGTGCAGGTGTGTGTGGGTGTGTTTGGGTGACATCACAGCAGTGGTGACATCACAGCAGTGGTGACATCATCACTGCATCGTGACATCACTAGATGGAACACTGATGAATTAAAGGAGTTGTGACATCTTAAAGGAGCAGTGACATCATAAAGGAGTGACATTCAGGAGAGAGTCCCAGAATCACACAACTGCAGTTGAATCTGAAGACTCGATCAGACGAAACACATCGACTGAAAGAAGCAGTTGTCTCAAGAGGAAGAGGTATGAATTTTATGAATGCATTGCTTTAGATTAAACCTCCCAACAGTATATGAAGCAGTTAAAATTAGCCTCAACATTTAAATGCAGCTTACATGTTAGTTAATAATAATTAGGGCTGCAACTAACGATTATTTTCACTCATCAGACTATCTACTGAGAGAAGCAGTGAATTTCTCTCCAAAAACCACGAAGCATCGACAAGAATTGACCGTAAATCAGCATCATGGTGTCATCAAGAACTTCCCAGCCAGAAGCCATCATGCCCGAGTTCAACGTCCGTCGCGTTGTTTCCAAGCTGCTCAACTCCTTCTTTAAGGGGATGACGGCGGATCAGTGGGGATTTTTGAAATCCGGCAGCCCCGACGACGCCACTATGACCATGATGGGAGAGTTGCTGTTGGACATGACAGCGGCCTTGACAAAAGCTTTCCTGAAATCTCTCGGGAGCACGACCCTGGCGTCTGAGGACGACGTCCAAATCAATCTGGGCGACACAATCTCTCGGAGTTTTGCCGAAGCTCTGGGTGTCGACGTCTCGGTTCAGTGTCCGAGCTCCAAAAACTTAACGACATTGATCTCTGCAGAGGTTTCGGAGAGCGTCCGAAGTGCCCTCTCCAGCCCCGAGGGCATAGTTCAGCGTCTCACTCCTCCCAGCAGACTCAACAGCATGATTCTGCACGCCTGCAAAATGTGCCAGACATTCATTGGCAAGATGAAGTCGGTGTTCTCGCCTCGACAGCGCAAGCAGAGGACCATCTGCGAAGAATCAGATGTGGAACTGGAACCTTCAGACGCCAAAGACCGCCATGCGACGCCGCCTTCGTCTGACGTCGTGATTTCGATGAAAGACATCGCTATTGTCCAAATCATCATCAAGACGCAGTTGAACGTCATCACCGAACCTCTCTTGGTTGACGTGCCGGACTCCGAGTACGCGCTGTTGCAGTCTCAAAGCGCTCGGGAGATTGAAGACGTCGCGGAAGAAATCGCTCGGAGTATCGCCGAAGAGGCTCTAAAGACTCCTTCGGAGCAGAAGAGCAAACGCTCCAAGAAAAACATCAGAAGCAAAATTAAGAAGCTTTTGGCAAAGTGCTTTGCCAAATCTTGCATCCATCGCATCGTGGCACAGATGAGGAAAAAATTCCACCGAAGCTCCAAAGTTCACAGCCGGGAGTCGGCGAAGTCTCTCACAAAGAAGATTAACGATCTGATGAAAAAAACAGAGAACCACGATCTTCTGGGACTCGGCGCTCCGCTCCTAAACATTCCCCCCGGTCGAGTCTTGGAGTTCACAAAGGTCTTAAGTGATCTCCTCTACACACACATCCTACACGGACCAGAGATCATCCCCGAGCCGGTGATACGTGCTAACATGCGCGCCGACTTGCAGCGGAAGGTGCTCGGTTTCCTGTGTCTGGCCAGATGGTGGCAGATCTTTCAGTCCGGCGACCTCGCCAACAATATGAGACACGCCATACTGGGCACTAAGCCCAGGGCCAGGAAACCTCTGGCAATCACTGCCCCGCCTGCCCCGGTTTTTCGTGATGACTGTGAACGTCGAGCGCGGAATGTACAAAACAAAAACTGCGTCGAGGTGATCTTGGAGAGGTTGGTCACGCGGATCTTCAAGAAGGCGAAAGTGACCTGGACCCTTTCAAACGTCCATGACATCATCCAGCGCCTTTTTGAACAAACGTGGGCCGAAGTCGAGGGTCTCGATTTCGATTCCAGCCTAGAAAGATGGGAAAACCTCGAAAAGACCATTTACCGGGACCTAATTAAGACGTGGGGCAATGCGACGTGGCTGCTGGTGTCATTGAAAGGGGGTAAACCGGCACTCGGAGAGCGTATCGCCTCCGCCGTCAAAAGTCACCTGATGGCACCACCGAGACAGAGGTGCTGCATGTGCAGGTTCTTCTCCTCAATGCTCACCGCCGTGACGACGTGGTAAGGTGGTTTATGGGTTTTCTCCGGGGGCTCCGGTTTATCCCACATATAGTGAATAATTGGACTTATTCTATAGATAAAAAATGTCTTCAATGTGTCATTCATCTTGAAGGAAAAATTGACTTTTTCCTTCTGAATGAATGCGAGGGCTTGAGCTCTCAGCGCCACCGCAGTAGTCAGTGTTGTCTACTGTTGTGTTACGCACGGGTTCGATCTGGGTGATCCAGTTCTCCCACAATCAGTGCATAATAATGAACATCTAATTAAATAAAATAAATAATAATATAAATAAATAATATGAATTCATTTCTGCTCATGTCTCTCATCATTTGCTGTAAATATTCAACTCAGACAGAGGTTCTGCTGATTCAGTGAATCTGTATAAAGTACAAAAATAAAGTACAAAGAAAAGTTTGTTTTGCGCTCTCTCTTCCATCATATACACTGATCTTAATTATTGCACATTTTAATGAGTTTACCTGCCTGACTGTAAACATGTAGAGAATTATTGTAAAGGAGAATCAGGTGTCTTGTGTGTTTTAGCCCACACAGTCTGTAAATAGCTATTAATATTCAAAACCACGCCTATTCCTGACCGATCAGAACTGTTATAATTAAAGATCATTAAACCTTATTTATTATGTTTAGATATTTATTTACTGACACCTTCACTGTAAGGTGTACAAGACATATCACAATGATGGTGTATTGTTTTACTAGAAACATAAATGCACTCTTATTCAATGACAATAAATGAGGTTATTTTAAGAGGGGGGGAGACGTGTGTTTTTAAGTGTAAAGATAACTCATACATTAGTTCATTCAATAAGCCTATAAATGTGAGGGACACCACGGCTGCCCACATTCTGCAGACAGGTTCAGGTGAGTTTACCAGGTCAACAAGTGACTGTGAGAGAGCTGGAAAGCATCTCCATCACTCAAGGTGGAAAGAACACACACAGTGACGGTGTAAAGATGGACAAAACAATCTAATACAGGAAGTGATTATGCTGATGTTGTGCTTTTATTATGTTGTGCTTTTATTTTATAATGCAGTGAGGGCCCAAACGAGACCTTAGTGTGTGTGTGTGCACGTGTGTGTATGTAGTATGTATGTGTGTGTAGTGTGCAAGTGTGTGCATGTTTGTATGTGTGTGTAGTGTGCACGTTTCTGTGTAGTGTGCGTGTGTGTGTGCGCGCGCGTGTGTGTGTGCACGTGTGTGTGCACGTGTGTGTGCAGGTGTGTGTGGGTGTGTTTGGGTGACATCACAGCAGTGGTGACATCATCACTGCATCGTGACATCACTAGATGGAACACTGATGAATTAAAGGAGTTGTGACATCTTAAAGGAGCAGTGACATCATAAAGGAGTGACATTCAGGAGAGAGTCCCAGAATCACACAACTGCAGTTGAATCTGAAGACTCGATCAGACGAAACACATCGACTGAAAGAAGCAGTTGTCTCAAGAGGAAGAGGTATGAATTTTATGAATGCATTGCTTTAGATTAAACCTCCCAACAGTATATGAAGCAGTTAAAATTAGCCTCAACATTTAAATGCAGCTTACATGTTAGTTAATAATAATTAGGGCTGCAACTAACGATTATTTTCACTCATCAGACTATCTACTGAGAGAAGCAGTGAATTTCTCTCCAAAAACCACGAAGCATCGACAAGAATTGACCGTAAATCAGCATCATGGTGTCATCAAGAACTTCCCAGCCAGAAGCCATCATGCCCGAGTTCAACGTCCGTCGCGTTGTTTCCAAGCTGCTCAACTCCTTCTTTAAGGGGATGACGGCGGATCAGTGGGGATTTTTGAAATCCGGCAGCCCCGACGACGCCACTATGACCATGATGGGAGAGTTGCTGTTGGACATGACAGCGGCCTTGACAAAAGCTTTCCTGAAATCTCTCGGGAGCACGACCCTGGCGTCTGAGGACGACGTCCAAATCAATCTGGGCGACACAATCTCTCGGAGTTTTGCCGAAGCTCTGGGTGTCGACGTCTCGGTTCAGTGTCCGAGCTCCAAAAACTTAACGACATTGATCTCTGCAGAGGTTTCGGAGAGCGTCCGAAGTGCCCTCTCCAGCCCCGAGGGCATAGTTCAGCGTCTCACTCCTCCCAGCAGACTCAACAGCATGATTCTGCACGCCTGCAAAATGTGCCAGACATTCATTGGCAAGATGAAGTCGGTGTTCTCGCCTCGACAGCGCAAGCAGAGGACCATCTACGAAGAATCAGATGTGGAACTGGAACCTTCAGACGCCAAAGACCGCCATGCGACGCCGCCTTCGTCTGACGTCGTGATTTCGATGAAAGACATCGCTATTGTCCAAATCATCATCAAGACGCAGTTGAACGTCATCACCGAACCTCTCTTGGTTGACGTGCCGGACTCCGAGTACGCGCTGTTGCAGTCTCAAAGCGCTCGGGAGATTGAATACGTCGCGGAAGAAATCGCTCGGAGTATCGCCGAAGAGGCTCTAAAGACTCCTTCGGAGCAGAAGAGCAAACGCTCCAAGAAAAACATCAGAAGCAAAATTAAGAAGCTTTTGGCAAAGTGCTTTGCCAAATCTTGCATCCATCGCATCGTGGCACAGATGAGGAAAAAATTCCACCGAAGCTCCAAAGTTCACAGCCGGGAGTCGGCGAAGTCTCTCACAAAGAAGATTAACGATCTGATGAAAAAAACAGAGAACCACGATCTTCTGGGACTCGGCGCTCCGCTCCTAAACATTCCCCCCGGTCGAGTCTTGGAGTTCACAAAGGTCTTAAGTGATCTCCTCTACACACACATCCTACACGGACCAGAGATCATCCCCGAGCCGGTGATACGTGCTAACATGCGCGCCGACTTGCAGCGGAAGGTGCTCGGTTTCCTGTGTCTGGCCAGATGGTGGCAGATCTTTCAGTCCGGCGACCTCGCCAACAATATGAGACACGCCATACTGGGCACTAAGCCCAGGGCCAGGAAACCTTTGGCAATCACTGCCCCGCCTGCCCCGGTTTTTCGTGATGACTGTGAACGTCGAGCGCGGAATGTACAAAACAAAAACTGCGTCGAGGTGATCTTGGAGAGGTTGGTCACGCGGATCTTCAAGAAGGCGAAAGTGACCTGGACCCTTTCAAACGTCCATGACATCATCCAGCGCCTTTTTGAACAAACGTGGGCCGAAGTCGAGGGTCTCGATTTCGATTCCAGCCTAGAAAGATGGGAAAACCTCGAAAAGACCATTTACCGGGACCTAATTAAGACGTGGGGCAATGCGACGTGGCTGCTGGTGTCATTGAAAGGGGGTAAACCGGCACTCGGAGAGCGTATCGCCTCCGCCGTCAAAAGTCACCTGATGGCACCACCGAGACAGAGGTGCTGCATGTGCAGGTTCTTCTCCTCAATGCTCACCGCCGTGACGACGTGGTAAGGTGGTTTATGGGTTTTCTCCGGGGGCTCCGGTTTATCCCACATATAGTGAATAATTGGACTTATTCTATAGATAAAAAATGTCTTCAATGTGTCATTCATCTTGAAGGAAAAATTGACTTTTTCCTTCTGAATGAATGCGAGGGCTTGAGCTCTCAGCGCCACCGCAGTAGTCAGTGTTGTCTACTGTTGTGTTACGCACGGGTTCGATCTGGGTGATCCAGTTCTCCCACAATCAGTGCATAATAATGAACATCTAATTAAATAAAATAAATAATAATATAAATAAATAATATGAATTCATTTCTGCTCATGTCTCTCATCATTTGCTGTAAATATTCAACTCAGACAGAGGTTCTGCTGATTCAGTGAATCTGTATAAAGTACAAAAATAAAGTACAAAGAAAAGTTTGTTTTGCGCTCTCTCTTCCATCATATACACTGATCTTAATTATTGCACATTTTAATGAGTTTACCTGCCTGACTGTAAACATGTAGAGAATTATTGTAAAGGAGAATCAGGTGTCTTGTGTGTTTTAGTCCACACAGTCTGTAAATAGCTATTAATATTCAAAACCACGCCTATTCCTGACCGATCAGAACTGTTATAATTAAAGATCATTAAACCTTATTTATTATGTTTAGATATTTATTTACTGACACCTTCACTGTAAGGTGTACAAGACATATCACAATGATGGTGTATTGTTTTACTAGAAACATAAATGCACTCTTATTCAATGAATAAGTGCCATGCCGATGGATAAGTACCTCATACAACCCCACTTCAAACAATCCAAAAATCCCTTTAAGGTTAAGAAAATCCTGAATGAAAAAGTGCAGGGGTCAAAGTGAAAGTAAAATTGTGTGTCTCAAATCAAAACCTACCTGGTTGTTTTGCCTGTTGGGTCCCAACAGGAAGATGAGCATCCGTCGATAAGCTGAGTGTTTCAACAACAGCTGACAAGGACCGCATCCCTGAGAGAGACAAGACACATTTAAATCAATGTTTGAGCACTAAAGAGTGCAGAAAAATCTGATTCTACTCATATGTTGATGGTGTTTTACCCTCTGAGCGAAGTTACTGAAGAGGCTAAAGTACTGCGCGCAGTTTTTCACATTCTCAGGAACATCTTTGTCCAATAAGGAGAGCAGCGTGTCGGTCAGGGCGTCCATCCCCGGGTCTCCGAAGTGAAGCGCGCTCTCCAGAGTCTTCTCGAGGATGGATGCAACCACCACCCTCACCTCCCGGACACTGCACTCCAGCAGACAAACCCTGAGGAGGAGATAGAATCATAATCAATGTCAGTGTTGTTAATGATGAGCACAGTGAAGGGAAGTGAACGTATAAGGCAGGAAACCAAAATAATAATGTGATAATGATGTATGAACATCCTCAGTGTCTTTTGAGAGGGAATAACTCAGAGTCTAGACCACAAGTGTCACAACAGCATTAATGCAACACTGAACTGAACTGTGTGTAGTTTTCCTTGGATAAGTGCATATTCCTGGTCTATTTATCCATCAACAATGATGCATATGATTCATTCATAATTTTACACTGAACCCGACGCCTCTGATAGTTTGAGCGTTTGAACAAAAACTTTAACCCTTTGAACTTTGAACAATGAAAATGGTCCGCCAGTACCTACATTGGTATTTGTTGCTTGCTGTGATGTCATTATCTTCAAATGCTTTATATCTTAAAATCTGTTCAACCTAAGCTAAAAGGCTATATAATTCAATAAACTACAATAATTGATAAAAGTATTGAAATTGTGCCATAAATTAAAAAGAAAATACAAAAATTGGACAAGATTTTGCTAAATAAACAAATAAAAAATAACTGATTTAAAAGATTTCTAAATGTAGAAATGTGAACAAAATATTTGTCAACACTCCATCAGTTATTTGAAATATGCAAATTTTTTGTTTTTGGGTTATGCTAATATATTTGAGCAGATCAAGTGCAAAGGCGTTTTGATAGTTTTGCTATGTTCCGCACGTAACTTAATGATAGATGATACCGAATCAATAAATAAACAGCAGTAAATGATAAAACATGCCATCGGAAACAATACAATCAAAGAACAAGGTCGGATGATACGAAAACAAAGTTAATATGATAAAAGATGAATTATCAAAATGATAAAACCCTAAAATATGCATTAATTGTAGTGAAGCAGTAGTGTTTAATTGGGCAACAACCTTGCGTTTACATGCGTATTGTTGGAAAAAATATACTTTAAATATTGTAAATTAACGTGTCAGGTTGTGGTTACGCATGTGAGATGCAAGTGTGCATGGAGCCGGACAACTGCATAGATTAAAATGAGAGCGTAACTGTTGCGTCAGACACAAGTGAAAAACGTGTCTGATATGCTTGCGGTCCTGACACGGGGTAAGGCTGAGAGACAGCAAGAGCCTGCGAAAACACCATTTGTGTGAGAAAAAAAGATTTGCTGTTTTGCTGGCGGCTTTGGCCTCGAGACACACAGCCGAGTGTGACTCTGTTTCTCCTCTCACTGTGTGACGGGGTGTGTGGTGTGTGAAGAGGGCCGGGGTGTGCTGGTGTCTGAGGGCTATATCATCATCCCATGCCTGAACACAGTAGTGTAAGACAAGTCCTTTCTGGAGAAAACACACACTTTGGGAAATTATCCACTGGTTTTAAATGTTAAATTCCACAATGACAGTGACCTCCTCTTTCAGCTACACACACACACACACACAGGTGGTTTTAATTCTCCAGCTGTCAGTGAAGATGCAATTAAGAGCTTATTGAAGATGGTGTGTCTGTGTATTTGTGTGATTAAAACATACTATAGAGATATAAGGGACCGTTCTATATAAAGTCTGTGTACTTGAGAGGAAGAGAGTGAAGCTTTAGACAATGCAGCAGCATTATCAGGGTGGAATAATGTGAGGTCAGAGGGTTTAATGTGCATTGATTAGAAAGAGGCTGCGAGCTGCCAAGTCTATGGTATCGCATATCACTACGACAGCTACAAAAATGCTGCAGAGATTAAACCCAGGATAAGACCCTGCAAACACGCTTGCAAACATACAGTATATCCAAGCTTGATGTTTCTGGAACTGTATGAAGATGACATTTTGGTTGCAGAACTCAAATACAGTCACTAATACACTGTCTGACTAAAGCTTTTTGGAAACCTATTGTGGAGCAGGTGGACAGAAAACTGCACTTTGTTCTATTTTGTCTGCCCTATTTCAGTACAAGCTGGCCATCAAACTATGGAGGACGGAACCTGCCCAAATAAAAAATAAATAAATAAATTGCTCAATAAATAAATATGCCATTAAATATACCAAAAATAATAGATGTAAAATAAATGTAGACAAAGGGGAAAACATTCAGAAATAAATAAACAAATAAATAGATACATTTAATAATGAATAAATACATTTAAAAATAAATGCAAAAATAAATAAATTAAATAGTCAATAAAAGAAATTTCAATTAAATAAAAGAGTAGATAGGGGCATTAATACAAAGGTTAATAAATAAAGAAGCACATTTTTTATCAATTAATTAATGTATTTATTTTTGTATATATCTTTATTTATGTATTTATTTTGCATTCATTAAAAATTAAAAACAAATAAATACATACATACATTTAAAAATAAATAAATTAATTAATGCCTACATTTTTTTTTAATATTAGTTTTAGTACATTTAAAGGCATATTTATATATTCATCTATTTTTGATTCTGGCAGGTTCTGTCCTCCATAAGAAAGAAATATAATAAAAGTTATGTTATAGGAATATTTCACCCCCAAAACCTTACAGTACACCTTTGCTAAACCCTTGCTAAGTCTATAAACCCCTTTCTTGTGCTGGAACATTATGTAATCATCAATACTGTACATAATGTAACAGGTCTGTGAGTTAACAAGCACTGACCTGGTGATCTCTCGTCCCTCTGGTCCAACCAGGTACTGCACCATCCACTGGCACGCTTCACAACTCTTAGTCAGCAACACCTCCACGGTCGCCATCCACTCCTCTGTGTCCACCCTGCAGGAGATACAGGTGCATGATGCATTCAGGTGGTGTCGGAATAATCGGAAAAATTAGTTCCCTTCCGACTGGGAAAATTCATGTGAATCTTCTCTGTTGTTTCCACAGTATGATTTAAAACTCAAGAACACACTGAAGTCGGAAGAACGACTTCCCAACTCGGGATATGGGAGCACCCGAGGAGCATCTGAATGCACCAGTAATACAGGTATAACATTGCTGCTTATGTTCATTATTGACAGGTGTGGATGTAAGTGTGTACTCACCGGAGTTTCTTTTTGGTGTGCAGGTAGGTGTGAAAGAGGAAGTGAACGGCCAGCTGAAGACTCTCTTTGGCCATCGGTTGGTAGTCTTGATGCTTCAGCTTCGTCTGTAACACACACACACATGTAAGCCACTGATCTCTGCGACTTTATGTTTACATAATGAACAATAAATTACCAAAAAATTAAACCATATTTGCTGCAACCACCAACAGTAAACGGGGTGTCGCCAAATCAACAGGGTCTGAAATCTGAAGGACGGCCACTTTAACATCCCTGAGCAGCTCTACTTTGTAAGTAAACACAATCAGAAACACAAACGGTAGAAGCACGTACTGCGTTGACGGAGGCCAGGGAGAGGGTGAAGTTGAAGTAGTCGCTGTTGTAGACGTCTCTGTTCCTCATGAACTTGAGATTCTCGTCTCGCACCATCTACACAAAAAACAAAAAAGAGGTCAGATGAACCTGGATGTCCCAGATGTCCCAGATGATTCTCCCTCAATTACTAACAGAACAAATGTTGAGGTGGTGTAAGGACAGACTTTCTTCCCTGCAGCCTCCAAGTTACTTTACCTGATAGATGCTGGCAGGCATCTTCTCTACAAACAGGCCCTTCTTCTCTCCCTTGCGGACCAGGCGGGTGAGGAGGGTGAGGCGGTCGTTGTTGGCCCTAGGGGGACGAGGAGAGGACTGTGGCGAAACATCAGGAGAGGACGGGGCAGACCTGGAACATATAGAGACACAGGTCAACTCTAGACAGATGATCTACAGCGCTGTTATTCTGCTGACTGCTGCAGGAAAACTGGCTGATACATTATGAATGACCCAGTGAGAATGTTGACGAGGTGAGTACACAGTCGTATATGATGGGAGGTTCACTCACAGTGTAAGGTCCTCAGCCTCCTGCCTCATGATGCTGACTCTGCTTTTTTTGGGCAGGACGGGCGAGTTCTGGTCGCTGATCTTCTGATAGAACAACATGTAGGCGTTCCAGTACCTCCTCCGCACATCAGGGTATGGGTTGGCTGCACACAAACACAAATCAAGGTTACTAAGTGTGAGCCTCATGAGAGAACAACATGTGCAGCCGTGTCGGCGCTACCTACACATACCAGGATGCATTGCGCGCAAACTTCGGACCCCGGAGGGTCCCCGCCGGCTACATCCTCTTGCATGGCTAATGCAGCCGCAGCCTCTCTCCCTTGTATTTCTTTAACCGACTACTCTGGCTCGCATAAATGCGGCTGAATGTCTGAGTCAGCCAAAACATCCTCTGCACTCATATTATGGGATGTAATTTTCGCTGTTGGAATAGTAGCTAGATTGCAATACAAGCAAAAGCAAAGAAAAAACATAAGCTCTGTTTCTGAGCGGCAACTAGAGCACGGCGTTCCCTGGCTACCCGGAGACGGAGACTAGAAATCCAAGCTGAAAAAGCAGACTGTAGTTCTTCCCTGCCTCCAACTACGTCACTGTCACGTTAAATGACGTCGCTGTATGCAGGAAGAACAACAGATTTTGCGGCTCTGAAGTCAGATCTTTGGGTCAATATAGCAGCACTGAGGAATTTATTGCTTCAATCGACTACGTTCACCATCAACACTGGTTGGACAGCCACATAAAAAGGTGGCGAATTATGGCTTATTGTTGGATGTTTGACCTTCACTGTGCAGAGTGATGTATGTGCAGAGTTGAACACTAGAAGGCCGTTTTCACATTCATCCGCTGAAGGAGGGAAGTTTCTCAGTGCTCACCGTAAATCTCAGTTTAACAAGATGATTTTTGTGACATCACAACTCGTTTGAACGCCACTCGTGGCAATTTACCCAAGTGTGACGTGGAGAGGAAGCCTCCAGCGCAGAGAATGGACAGTGAAGTAGGAGATATCTTGTGTCTTTTGCAATAAACAAGAAGTATTTGAATTTCATGAATGTTTCAGATCTCATTTTTAACTAGGTAATTGAACTTTTTTTATTCTTATGTCTTAAAACGTGTTTAAACGGGATCTTTATGTTTAGCGCTTGAATGAACTTTGTCACACAGACGTCAGAGTTTATTCACATTACTCACATTGGTCGTAAACTTTGGGTCGGTACTCTCCCCCGAAGCACTCGTACTCCAAAGTTTCGTCATTCATGTCAAACTCCTCCACCACGTTGTCGTTGAACTTGTACCAACGTCCACGAGCGCTGCCACTAAGAGATAAAAAGGACAAACAAAGACGGAGAGAGGGAGGGCGAAGATTAGATTCTGATTCATCCCAATTTGATAATCCATAACTGGAAACTCAGCACATGCTTGAATGAATAATAAATGAACAATAACAAAAACCGCCAGACATAATAAAATATGTGCAAAACTTTCTGACAGCACACCTGTTCAGCATACTGCAGTAAAGGTTTATGGTGTCCACCTGTACGCCAACCAGCCTGTCTAGTGACCCGTCTAATACATCTCTTACTGACATCGATGATAACCGACTTCGAAGCGGCTCCAGAAAGTGTCTACATTTCTGGAAAGAAATCGTCGTCCCGAGAACAAACTTTCTTTGTCGTAGTCTTTAGCGGGGATAGGAACAAACAAGTGAGCGAGAGAAGGGTGCCAACTATCAGCTCCTGTGGTCTCTTTATGTTCCACTTCTCCAGCGAGCAGTCCTGCCTTCCAGAGCCAGACATCTGGAGATGCTTACAAACTAAACCAGGACGGCCCACACAAAGCCTGATGCTGCATTCATGTGCCCCAAGGAGGTCCGCTAAAATCTGCCTGGAAAACTAAAGCCACAGATTAATGTGCTCCACTAATCACTGGTTATGTGGTTCTTATGTGAAGTAGGAACAGGAGCTGGAAAATAAACTGACAAGCAAATGAAACAGTAAATGTGTTTGATTTTCAGAGAATATTACCCCTTTAAACTTTGTGCCTCACTTTAAAAAAAGTTGCTCTGATGACCTTTAGAGGAGGAAAATGTCTGCGTCAAAACAATTCCATAAAATTATATATTAAAGCATTTTCTACTTTCACTGAGTTAAATCTTTTAACCAACTTCAGTGCCTTTAAATGCCAGTTTTTGCCATTTTTACATAATGACACTTGTTATTCATGAAAAAAACTCCACATTGAATTAAATATATTAAATGCTAGATATGGGGTAATTTTTATTTTTCACAGTCTGGGCTACGTCAATGATTAACAGCAACATTGATTTTGATGCATTTTTATTTTTTGTGTATTATCATTATCAAAACTCTCACTTGTTACCTTATAGGAGTATCCATGATACAGCAGCAATGCTCCTGGTGGAAACCAGGCCCATAACACAAATATGAGAAAATAGTAAAAACTACAATTTTGAAGCCAGAGCTCTAGATTGAAAGCCTGATATAATAGAATACATGATTTATGCTGTAATGGCCTTTAATGGGTTTCAATAGGGATGTTTTTGTCCTTAAGGGTCTGAGCGTCTGTACTTTGGATACACAGTTTATTATAGACAAACCAAAATTATCCTTTCTGCATCCGCAAGTACATGAGAATCTGCGTGTTGTAAATTTTCTCATCAGAGGGTGTACGCGTACTCGTGTAGACTCTGTGTGGACGTACGTGTACCTACAATTTGATGTAAGTGGTAGCATAGCGATCTACTGTGCATGTTTGGACTCCAGAAAGTAGTATAAACAGAACTATTATGCGTCCATGTTGTCCAAAGCTGTCCATGTAAGCGTCCATTCAGGAGTCTAACCGAGGCTTTACTATAGGAGCTGAGGTTGAACTTCACTCCCTTGCCAAAATGTATGCCATACGCATTAACACAACCAGTCACGTTGCAGTGTACATCCAAGTCTGTCCTAAATGTCATCCCTTTATCATTTTATCCTGATATTTCTTGTTAAATTGTCATAATTAGCTTATGACTTATTGAGTTAGGGCCAAAAAGGTCACAGTGACCTTTGACCACCAAATTCGAATCAGTTCATCTTGAGTCCAAGTGGACGTTTGAGCCAAATTTTCTCAAGGCGTCCCGGAGATATCACGTTCACGAGAATGGGACGACATTCAGACGTACGTAGGCAGACGGACGGACAACCCAAAAACATAATGCATCTGGTCACAACTGTCGAAACTGTCCAAACATGCCTCTAGCGAGGCTGAGGGGTTAAATGAGGGAGAGGTGGAGGACTACAGTGTCTCTTACCGTCTATCTTTAATGAAGGAGTAATAGTGACCAGCGTGTGCCTGACCACTGTGGACGACAACTCCCACGAGCTCATAGTTCTCAGATATGGTGACCTTCTTCCTAGGCGACCCTCCTGAGGGCCCGTCGCCTCGCCCTTCGCCGCCCTCTCCGCTGCAGTCTTGGCGAGCCATTCCAGAGACGGTGTAGGGCTCCATGTTCAACACCCAGGGGAACTGTGCACCGACAATACACAGTCCACATAAATCACATTTCAGGGAATTAAAATCAGAAAGTGTATCGTAGTGACTAGAGATTTGTGATTAGAAATAGTTTGTACCCGAATCTGTTCATCGTATTTGATGGAGCGTCCGCTTTCCCAGTCGAAGCCGAAGCGCATGAGGTGAATACAGAGAACGCTGGGCAGGGACTTGATACACGTCCTCTTCACGGTGGTTCTCTGTGTAGATGGAGATATGTCACACACTGTAAGTAGTGCGCATGATATTGGTGTAGTAGAGTAATAGCCTGCAGAGCACTGTACACACCTTCTCCTTGCACTTCTCACAGTAGTAGGCGTTGCTGCCCTCCAGCACCTCTCCTCTCACAAACTGGTCCAATGAGATCTCCAAGCTTTGACAAGATGTCACTCCAAGGTTCAACGCCATGAACGTTTCTTCACGCTCGTACCTGTGTATAACAGAAAAGGTCAAAGGTCAAACATCACCTCGAAAAAGGAAACAATAGTCTTGAAGTTTGAGAAACAAATATTCTTGCTCACCGGTGAGGACAGTCTTTACAGATCTTCTGGTCAGAGAAGATTCCCTGAAAAGTGTTTTTGAAGATCTGTTCTCGACCCATTTTCTGGTGGAAAGGAGTCTCATCATTAATATCATCACAACCAATTAGGTATTATAAGTGATTCTCTTTTTTTAAATTGGTGTGATATTGGTGCACATGAGTTTTACCTTGAGGTGTTCATCAAGCTGATCCACCAGACTAGTGAAGAACTCATAAGCATCCTGCTGTTCTCTTACATACAACTCCTTGTTCCACATCTTGAAGATCTGCAGCAGACACCACACATTTGCACGTGGATAATAGTTAGTAGGGGTGGGGGGGGAAATGTATTCATGTAAGAATCAAGATTCTTATCTTCTAAGATTATGAATCGACTCACAACTTCCAAAAATTGATTAAAAAAAAAAAACATTTTTACAAAAGAACCTACATATTGCAAATGATGGACAGTAATCCTACACACCAAGTCAAAGTTATGTCGAAGCATTATTGTGTGATTTGTTGAAATGTCAAAGTGTTATTTTGTGTACAATGTATTCTTGAAATTGGCAAGTTTCTGAGAAATAAAAAGGGAGCTAGTCTACCAATTGTATTAATGTACCAGGCAACATTGTTTTGTATAACTTGAGCTTGTTATTCTTGAAGACACTGAGAATTGAGAAAAACTAAAAATCTGTGCAAGCTATCATGAATAAATGTTAACTTTTGCCTTTGTGTGTTTACATTATTGCAATCAGTTGATATAACTTTTTTCAAATATAAAAACTCCAGAGCTGCAACAATTAAACGATTAGTCGTCAACTATTCAGTTTATCACCAAATATTTTGATAATTGATTATTTATTTATTTATTATTTGTTTGAATAATTTTTTTTAAGACAAAAAGAAAAAGTCTAAATTCTCTGATTCCAGGTTCTTAAATGTGAATATGTTCTGGTTTCTTTACTCCTCTATGACAGTTAACTGAATATCTTTGAGTTGTGGATAAAACAAGACATTTGAGGACGTCATCTTGAACTTTTGGAAACACTGATCCACATTTTCCACAATTTTTCTGACATTTTATGGATCAAACAACTAATCGATTAATCGAGAAAATAATCCACACATTAATCTATAATGAAAATAATCGTTGGTTGCAGCCCTAAAAAACATAGACAACATAATCGTTATACACACTTTACTCTGCTTTAATGCCATAATTTGCCACACTGCCTTTATTAGAGCACGGTGGACTGGAGGAGATCCTGAAATTAGCACTCTTATGTAGGCTTACTGAATTGAGAATCTATTTTGAATCAAATCGTGACCTCAAGAATCAAAAGTGAATCGTGCCAAAAGATTCACACCCCTGATAGTTAGGTAATTAACTCTATAAATGAAATCATGCCACAGGATAATTGGAGATAGACTCAGAGAGTTCAGGGATTTCTTTGATGTTGCAGACAATGACCGTCGTTATAGAGGAGGAGGGTGTTTTTGTGATAAGTGAACTTTTTGTATTGTTGAGAGAGAGAGAGAAATCAAAACCTTTGTGAATGTGTTGCCCCTGCAGTCATAATGCACAGCACAACAAACTGAATCATCAACTCTAAGTTTTTCTCAATAAGATAAACTCACTCGATTTTTTGTTCACCATGTAAATAATTTCTTAATTTGCAACTCAAAGTGGCAACAGACGAGTTGATTGTATTACAATCAGAGCACACTGAAGTGTCTGTTACCTTCCAGAAGTTCTCGGGTATGTAGTACTGCAGTTTGCTCTCCATCAGGTGGCCAAACAAAGACTGGACCTGGTAGAAGACGCTCTCATCTGGCTGATCCGTGTCGTCCTCGATGGACAGGAAAGCCTTCAAATCAAACACATGTACTCAGTGATATCGGACTCACAGTGTGGAACTCTGTCAAAGATCTAAACAGCACATAGAAGACATGTGTGTACCTCTGGCAGGCCGGGCTGCATGTAGAGCTGCTGAAACACAGCATTCATGTAACACGTGGCTCCGCCGTTCTTCAACCCAACGAAACCTGAGACTGAGCGGCTCTCTACGGGGGGAAGGTACTGAGAGACACGCAGAGAGTCAGATTCACAGCTAAACTATTATCAAACCATATGTACCAATAAATATCGGTGTCTTACATCGAACTCCTTGCAGAGCGAAGGATCAGACTGGTGGTGCATGGACATGAGCTCTCTGGTGATGAGCCGGAGGTTCATCAACGAGCTGTCAGCCAGCATCACCAGCACCTCGTAGGCTGCCAGCCTGCTGCTGGCCGTGCTGCACCTGAACGCACCACGACAAAACATTAACGTAGTGGTTCACAATATTTTAGAATGAGCTCACAGGGGAAAAATGAAATGTAACTGATGGATTAGGATTAGCGTGCCGTACTTTGGGTGGAAGTCGTGGCTGGGGGCCGGAGAGGGCGTGGGGTTTGAACTGTTGATGATGATGCGCGAGGCTCGAAACAGGAAGTCATCCAACAACTGCTGGATCAGAGATGCACCTGAAGAAGAGAGTTACACATCCTCACATTTCATATTAATGTTCTCAACTTCATAAACTTCCAAACCGTGTAAAACGGGTGCAGATGTGTATCGTTAACGTGTGCTCACCGAGATGCTCCTTCTCGTTGCCACAGAGTGAGAGTAACGTCTTGATGAGTCGGAGGTGTCCCGCCAGGAGGATGTTGTCCGCCTCGCTGGTCTCCATCTCAGAGCTCCAACTGGGCTCAAAGTTGTCCAGCCAAGAGATCTCGTCCTCCAGCATGGTGGCTGAACTCACTTTTAACACCTCCATCTCAGACGCTGGAGGAGACGGAGAGACGGAGAGAGAAAAGATGGAAAAATGATACATTGATCTGTAATGACTGAAACGGGAAGCTACAATCTCTCTATTAAACAATTCTTACATCTGCGACAATATTTCATGTCTAGGGAGGGCTGCTTGATTATGGCCAATATTGAGATTACGATTATTTAACACGATAACTCATAAACATCATACATTTATTAAACTTTTTGTTTAAATTGTCTTTTTAACAGTGGAATATAATTCAATTGAAAAACAAATACAAATATAAATAAAAAATAAATGTAAAAAAATGAAATAAATAATATATATAAATCGTATTTATGTATTTTAACCAGTGGAATATAATTCAACTGTAACACCAATAAAAAAAAATAGAAAAAAATTAGATGAATAAAATAAATTATATCAATAATTTATTTGATTTATTATTTGTCTTTTTAACAGTGGAATATAATTCAACTGAAAAACAAATAAAAAATAAATGTCAAAACATTAGATGAATATAATAAATATTATATACATATATATACACATACATATACTGTATATATTTAAATAAATAATATAAAAATAAATTTGATCAAAATACATACATAAATATTTAATTGTAAATATAATTTAATTATTTATTATAAAATAATATATACAAATAAATTAAACCAGTATAAATTAGATCAAATATGTCGTAGTTCACTGCCACAACCTACCGAATATATTCAACATTTTGGTAAACTATTTTAACATATTCCAGTCAGTAACTCAGAAAAAATGGGTGAAAGCGGACTGCTGTAAAGGAACAGGCGCTGGATTTATAGCACAAGACAAAACGAGAGCATTTGGCCCAATAATCATTTTTATCTCAATTATCTTGTTTCCAAATCGTTGGAAGCCAAAATCATTATCACCCAGCCCCACATCTAGGTATTGATAAAAGTGACAGAAAAGGGAATTGATGGTCTTACTGGTGAGGTCATCCAGAAGCTGACATCTTAGGTCAAAGTACTCCGTGCACTGGGACAGCAACCTGAGAAGAAAAGCAACATCAACACAAGAACGCTGCTAAAGATTCAGGGATGTAAATGTGTGTGTGTTTCTTGATCAAGTACCTCTGGTTGACCCCTCTCATGATAGATGTAGGACTCCATAACGGCAGCTGAGCAGTGAGAATGACTGTGATGAGGAACAAGTTGGGTTTCTGGACCTCGGCGAAGGCTGAAGTGTCCGTCTGGCTCAGAGTGTAGAGCTGATCACAAGCTACACGGCGGATCTGATAAGAAGGAAGAGACGGACACCGCAAGTGTAAACACACACTGCTGCAATGTTGGGGATATATTTCTATTTAACAGAAAGAGGGTGTTGTTTACCTCTCCGCTGGGAGAGCCCAGCAGAACATCAATGATGAAATCATTGACGGAGGGAAGGTTGTAAAAAGAACCTGGAGAGAGAAACCAACCACAGGATTTAGTGTCACTTCACATCTGGCCAACACACAGAGCAAAAGGAAATGTAGAAACTACAGTATTATTCCACTACATAGAGGACTGATGTACAGATATGATCATAAAAGGGAGCATGTATGCTCGAGTCTTACACAGCTGCTGACAGCGTAGCTGCAGACAGGTGACCAGCAGTGACAGAGCCTCGCGGGCGATGATAGCGTCTTTAATAGAGACGCACTGCTGTCTCACACATATCCCTGCATGCAACGCCGTTGGCGTGGTCTCCCCCTCGCTGCTGGAGCTGCAGTTACTTCCTGCAAACAATAAACACAAGACATTTGTTTTACTTTCATTTCTTTAGCTTTTGTTTGTGGCACCGGAAACGCTTCGACCATGAGAAACGAAACATAGAAAAAAAAAAAAAAATCGGGAATGAAGTTATGCAGGATATTTTCGACACCTACTGACTGTGAACATCTGGCTGTCATCACAACAACTTCTCAGATTATATGTAAATACCTTGTGGAGAATGAGAAGATCTAGCACCCACAATTAGGGAAAGTTTATTGATAACGATTTCAATATTGAGTCCTCTTAACGATCCATTTCTTTATCGATTCCTGATAAATTGTTGGGTGGAAAATAAGTACATACAGGTAAGGCTGAAGACTAACTAGTATTAATTATGTATTATAGGCTGCTTAGAGCTAGTGTTAGGAAGTTAAACAGGTCATAATTTCCTCTCTAATATCTATTTTATATTGCTGTGAAAACATCTGGATTTATTGAAGTTTCTCTCGAAAATCAAAATTTGACAAGATCACATTTGAACACGTCATCATAGCGTTAGAATTTACCATCGCCTAATACTCATTTTTCCTGAACAGATCCTGAACGCTTCATAATGTAGTGCAACCTCCGCTAACAGCCAACAGCTACCATTACTAGTTCTCCTCCTGCCAATTTCAATACGGATTTGTTGTCCACAATGTAGCGTTATCAGGGAAAAAATAAGGTTTATTAGCGTCACTCGTTTCTCTCCGCCATGGCTCCGGTCCCAAACGTTACATCATTGTGCATGTGCAACTGGTGGAAAGCCCCGATAAGAGGAATTTCAATCACAGAGGCATGCAATGCCAAGGTATCGGACAACTATTCCTATCCCTACCCACAATAACATTGAAAGTGTGTTTACTACGTCACCTGTACTGCTGACTCTGGTGCGGACTCCCTGTGGCAGAAGGGAGCTGTGGGTCTCTCTGATTGGCTGTGGGCTGCCGACCAGATCCAATCGGCCTGCTGCAGCTGCCCAGGTCAGACGCATGAAACAGGCCACAGTGGACGTAAAGTCACCCACCTCCATGGTCTGGAAAAGAGAACATCGTGCTTGAAAATATTCTAAGATCAGTCTGAGTGCTGAATCAACGGTGGGGTTGTCATGGAAACAAGTGTGTTTTACCTGAATAGCGACGCGAGCAGCCGGTACGATTTCCTCCACTCTGATGGAGGAGCGCTCAGACAGAGACATCTGTCTGTAGGAGGACTTCTCTGGAGTCCCACAAAGAGACAGCTGTCGCCCGGCCCGCCCGGCGTTACGGAACGGACGAGATGACAGCGACTCACCATCCCTGATGACATCATCATCCAGCGCTGCAGGCATGCTCTGGCCAACCAGAAGAAACCTGCAAACACGGCCAGTTGAGTATGAAGTCTAAATTGGTAGGTGGCCCAGAATATCAGCCCCCTGTGTGTGTGTGCGTGTGCGTGTGCGTGTGCGTGTGCGTGTGCGTGTGCGTGTGCGAGTTTTGCACCTGGCCAGCTGAAGGCAGATGGAGTAGACTCCTTGTCTGGTCTCATAGTCCACCTCTGGTGGGATGGAATCTCTCTGCATAACATTCACCACCAGACTGCAGAGGAAACACACAGACATACTGTCAGAACTAAAAATAAAAGCTTTGGATAAAAGCTTATGCTAGGTGGCATATGTGTGCCAGTATGTGACACAGTTTAAGTCTGCTTATACATGCCACAGTGAAACAACAGCCCTTTCCGTCGGGGAACTGAAGCCGTTATCTATGCTCTCTTTAAATAACGAACAAACTCACCGATCAAGGCAGCAGTAAACAAGCAACTTCTTTGTTCTGCTCTACTGAAGATAACACACTGACTATGGATAATAACCTCATGCAACCCCACTTCAAAACTATCCCAGAGTTATCCCTTTAGTAAGTCTGTTCTACTCTTACCTGAGGCCTCCTGCTTTCAGGAAGTTCTCACAGAAGGACTTGCTGCTAGTTTTGGCCATCTCATCGTCCGACGTGGGCATGAGCTTTGAACTCAACACCTGACACACAGAGAGAAGAGGGAGGATAACCGACGTCAAAGTCACTTTTTAAGTTTGAGAAGAGGTGTTACAAATTGGAAAATTATGTATTGTGTTTAAGGTGTGTATGTTCACATGTGTGTGCATACCTCCAGGTTGTACAGCACTCTGAAGGTGGACATGCCCGGGGCCGAGGATCTGAAGAGGGACTCCAGGATGGACGCGGCACTGGGCTGGTGCTGCTGCTTGGAGGACATAGACGGAGAACGGGAGCCTGTTCCCTGGAACAGTGTCTTCTATAGATAAACGAGACACAAAGGGAGTTTAGAAAATAACAGAGAAGCACAGAGAGAATGTGTAAACCAGAGAGACGTATATAGACTTAAAGCATCAAATAAGAATAGAAAAGTAGAGTGAGAGCTTCAACGTCCAGCATCAGTAGTTACCACATGACCAGCGACAGTCTGATGTACCTGGTGGCTCCAGACGCTGGATTCTTTGGGAACAAAGTTATCAAGAGCATCCTGCACTTCTGGATCTGTTGGAATCAGCAGCAGCAGCTTCCTCACACGAAGGGTGATCCTGGAGATTACAATATACTGACCGATAAATATTAGGGCTGGGACGACATGCTTATCTCCCAATACGATACTTAGGTGCCAATTTCATGCATTACCATTCAATATTACGATTTATCGTGATTTTTGTTAACTTTTTTTAACACTAGACCATGGGGAAAAAGTTGAATCATTCACTTCTAAGGACATTTACTTTGAAAAATATCTAAATTGATATAGTAAAAATGTTTGATTTTGTGCCTGTATGTAGTCAGAGATTCTCAGGAGTTATTTAGTAAAGAATTACTTATTGAATTTTTCCAGCAACCCAAAAATCAATGCCTCACAAATTAGTGGCATTTTCTTTTTAATTTATAAGGGACATGTAATGTTTATACTTCTGGTGAATATAATCCATCAATCTTATTTCAATATATGTATTTTGTATACACAGTTCCCCTTGCTAACACCTTATTTTGAAAACTGGACGTAGTCTCACGTGTCTACTTCCTCTAACTTCTCCAAGGTCGTCGCTAGCTGTCCCGTCAGCTCCGTTCTCTTTATCCATCCATGGTCAGCTCCATCGGGGCCGTTTGAATGCATTTAACATAAATGTCAGTATATGGGTGCTCTACAGTTGTAGCGTCAGCTGGCTTGACCGCAGTGGAGCACTATGAGCACTCGTGTTGGTTGTATTATCGCAATACGATACCTGTCCATGACAGAGTTAGCATGCAGCTTTTGCCCTTTCTAGCTCTGCTTTTGCTGGCAAGTGTTTCCTTACTTTACTGTATGTGTAGTGTTTAATAAAAGCGGTAACTTCCTTCCACCTCAGCATAGACTCAAATGAAGCTATTGAATTTGAATTATATTGATTCAGGCTTTAAAAATTAGATAAAAAAATAGTAATAATATTAGGACCACCTCGAAAAAGAGATGATTCATCCTAATATAATAAACTCCTTCTATAATAAAAGTCGTGATACTTAAGTGAATCGATTTTTTCCCCAACCCCTTTCTTTCTTGTTGTCAACAAGGTGCATGTGACTTAGAATTGTACTATCTTACCTGGTTTCATCGAGGTTAGCCAGCTGGTAAAGCATCTCAAACACATTACACACCAAAGCCATCACCACACCGGGCAGGGACTTCTCCTGGAGACATAACAACATGAACACAGTGTGTCAGAAGAACCGATGTAAGCCTTGAGTGTGTCCACGGTGTTGTTAGTGCGTAGTCATGTCTGAGCTGGTACCTGCTCCAGGGCGTAGGCCGAGTTGAAGACGGCGGAGCTGGAGCTGCTGGAGGCGGAGGCGGAGGACTCGGAGCTGCCAGAGGGAGTGCCGGTGCCGGAGCTCTTCACAGTCAGGCTCTGCTCGTCGTTGAAGCCGAGCTGGGACAGCAGCTTCTGGTCCCGGTTCATGGTCATCTAACACATGGTGGAGGGAGCAGTGAAGGGACGGAGTGAGAGAAAAACAGGGGTTGTTCGAGACTGTGTTTCCCCTGCCATACAATAGATGACCAAGCCACCAACAAAGAGGAGGTGTCACCCTGCCTACAAGAATTTACTGTGCATTGGTTTGTAGTTTGTAATGTGTACTGGCTTCAGGGGAAACACATGACTGGGAGAGGATTAAAATACTTTAATGAGGGAGTGACAGGTACAGTTATATTTTTAAAACAAAAGAGGAACAGAGTCCCTGTCACGTACAGAGTCATTAAAACTTACCACACTGTCATTGGCAAAGATCTGGACATTATCCACCGGACAGCTCAAGTGTTCAGCTATCTTCCACCGGATACTTCCTATTGTCTCATTACTGTGGGTCTGCAGGACACACACACACACACACACACACACACACACACACACACACACACACACACACACACACACACACACACACACACACACACACACACACACACACACACACACACACACACACACACACACACACACACACACACACACACACACACACACACACACACACACACACACACACACACACACACACACACACACACACACACACACACACACACACACACACACACACACACACACACAGAGCAGGGTTATTTACTCTGTAGATGTAATTCTACACAATAAATGTGTATTACAGGGCACTAAGAAAAGTCTTACAATACCTCTAAGGTGAAAGTGTCTTTGGTTGACTCATAGGTGATATGAAGAGTGACAGGGTGTCCATTGAACGAGGCCCCGTGAGGTAGAATAGTGCGAGGAACTGAGTACATATCCTACACAGAAAAACACACACAAAATGCTTAAAGAAACTCATTGACCCTCCTTTGAAGGATCCATCTTTTGTATTAAAACTAGTTAGTGTCTATGACTGTGTGTCCTTGTTTCTCATATATTACTAACATATTTACTGTCAAAATGCACCATTGTGCATCCCATTAATAAAGTTGGTCTGATATCCTTAGAGAACAAAAATGTCTGCGTAAAAAAATTATGAAAATGATGTTAATATTATTTCTAGGACTGTCAATCGATTAAAATATTTAATCTTGATTAATCGCATGATTGTCCATAGTTGATCGTAATTAATCGCAAATTAATCTCACATTTTGTATCTATTCAAAATGTACCTTAAAAGGAGATTTGTCAGGTATTTAATACTCTTATCAACATGGGAGTGGGCAAATATGCTGATTTATGCAAATGTATGTATATATTTATTATTGAAAATCAATGAACAACACAAAATAATGACACATATTGTCCAGAAACCCTCACAGGTACTGCATTTAGCATAAAACAATATGCTCAAATCATAACATGGCAAACTGCAGCCCAACAGGCAACAACAGCTGTCAGTGTGTCAGTGTGTCAGTGTGCTGACTTGACTATGACTTGCCCCAAAACTGCATGTGATTATCATAAAGTGGGCATGTCTGTAAAGGGGAGACTCGTGGGTACCCATAGAACACATTTACATTCACATATCTTGAGGTCAGAGGTCAAGGGACCCCTTTGAAAATGGCAATGCCAGTTTTTCCGCGCCAAAATTTAGCGGAAGTTTGGAGCGTTATTTAGCCTCCTTTGCGAAAAGCTAATATGACATAGGTTTTATAGTTTCATATGATGCCATAATCTTCACTCTAGCTTTACAATTTAGCGCGCTACAACCTCAGAAACATTGAATATCGGCTGGGCCTGACGGCGGCCCGTGGGATTTTTAAGAGGTTAATTGGAAATCGCAATTTGCGTTAAAGAAATTAGTGGCGTTAAAACAAATTTGCTTTATTATCAAGTTACCTTTGACAGCCCAACTCAACACCCTTGCCAAAATGTATGCCATATGCATTAACACAAACAAAATGATCAAGCTTTTAAAAAGCCAAACATGTCCCTAATGATGCACAAGGGTTAAAGTGAAGAAGACGGGGCCTACCTCTATAGTGATGACGTAGCGTTCAGCCAGTAGCAGCAGTCTTTCGATTATCACCAGCTTAGTGGATCTACAGATGAACATAAAAAGAAGAGTTTCAACATGTCTGAAAAAAATTGTTTTTTAGAAGGGAAGTATATACATATTTACTCTCTATGATGACTAGGAACACTCTTAAACAAACATGTTTCAATAGGTTTAGTAACTATGTTCTTCTTACCCAAACCCCCCTCTGTACCTGGATGGTGATTGTACAGATGTGGCCACCGTCGGCATGGCAGTGGCCGTCAGCATCTTGGTTGCCCTAGTAACAGCATGTGTTAAAGTAGGCCCGCCCAGGGCCGAGCTGGCTGCCTGAGAAAAAAAGAGAAACAGAAATGACATTTCAGCTGTTGATTTCTGTCAAAAGGCACAATCGCTCCTAACGGTAACATATTCCACTGCTTACTTCCAGTCGCTTGTAACAATCAGCTATGAACTTCTTGTGCAAAGACACGGAATCCTGTGAGGAAGTAAAAATTCATATTATTATATGTGGTTTCAAGTTTCAAAAAGGGACAGAACACACTAATTTACTCACAGATGTTAACTCTGGAATTTCTTTTCCTGTTTTCGAAATTCACTATTTACCACAAAATGCTCATATCACTTATTCAGAGCAAAATGAGGCTTTAAACAAGATGGCAGAATCTTACAGGAATTTCTGAGGTATTAATCCATAGTCAGTGTATTATCTACAGTAGAGAAACAGACAGGAGTACCAGCACGGGAGCAAACCAATGCAGTGCTGTGGACGGGGGCAGCAGCAAAACGTATTTTGGACACGTAAAAAAATCAGTATCAGTTTAAGTTTACGCTATATTTAGAACATTTTCACCGCTTTATTTTGCAGTCAGACAGCCCTTTCTGATGGGAACTGAAGCCGTTATCTATGCTCTCATCAAAGCCACCAGACTCGATTGACAAAAACAGTCATTTTACCTCGCAGAACACGGGAGCTGCTGGTCTACCGCTGCCTCGATCGGTTAGTTTGTTTGTGTTATTTTGTGACTTTGGTGAATTTAAACTAACCCTTTAAAGCACCGAAAT
Source organism: Sebastes fasciatus (assembly GCF_043250625.1). Lineage (NCBI taxonomy): Eukaryota > Metazoa > Chordata > Actinopteri > Perciformes > Sebastidae > Sebastes > Sebastes fasciatus. Next base: position 25,108,985 of record NC_133799.1, on the reverse strand, counting down.
CACACAATAACAGAAGCAAACTAACCGATGGAGGCAGAGGTAGACCAGCAACTCCCGCGTTCTGCGAGGTAAAAATGACTGTTTTTGTCAATGGAGTCTGGTGGCTTTGAAGAGAGCATAGATAATGGCTTCAGTTCCTTGCCCTTTCCGACTGGGAAGTGAAGCAGTTATATCCATCTATGCTGTTCTCTTCAAAGCCACCAGACTGTGTGATATTTAAAGAGAGCGTAGATAAAGACTTCAGTTCCCCATCATAAAGGGCTGTGTGACAGCAAGATAAAGCGGTGAAAATGTTCTAAATATAGCGTACACTTAAACTGATATTGATTTTTTAAGATGTCTAAAATCCGTTTTGCCGCTGCCTCCCGTCCACAGCAGTACACTGCTTTGCTCCCGTGCTGGTACTCCTGTCTGTTTCTCCAAACTGGGAGCGTTCCGACCGCCATCTACTGTAGGTAATACACTGACTATGGATAAGTACCTCATACAACCCCACTTCAAAACACCCAAACTATCCCTTTCAGTTACACTGTTATTCTCAGATAGTGAGACTCACATGAGGGGACTGCTAAAAGACAGGAGCATGTGCGCACACACACATATTATACTGACCTTCTTCATCTTGGGATTGAGGTTGGTGTAGCTATATGTGATAATGAGCTGGATTGCTTCGTTGGCTATCTCTTCATCAGGGGTTTCCATGGCGATGCGCCAGATAAAATCCATCCCTGCCAGGTCAAGGCGCTCCACACACTGAAATCAGATCATATGATCCATTAAATATAAAGATGTGTTTTACCTCTATACATATTATTACATTTCAGCTCTCACTGACAACAAACTAAATGCAAAGAAACATGTGAGTAAGGACTGACCAGCTGAGTTCCCTGGCGTTTGAGGCGATGGTCACACAGATTAACGTTCTCAAAGAAGGTCTTAAACAGATTGAAACCTGGGAGACACATAAAACATGTTAACTGCTGTCTCACATATTTATTCATAAACTATTCCTGAAAGGCCGTCAATAGTTGCAGAGTTTCTCACCGTTCATGGTGATCTCATAGGGCTCCAGTTTTAGGATCTTCTCCTTGAAGAGCTGCTGCTGAACATCACTCTCGAGGTCATGTTGTCCTTTGGTGAACCACTCAAAACACAACTGCACACATCGAAACATACCATGGTTAAGGTTAATTGAACTGAGTCTTGGATGCAGGACTTGTGTGTTCTTCAGAGGGTAATCTGCTCCATTTTCCTTTGGTTAACAAGAAGCAGCTCTTGCCGATTATCGTATCCGATATTCAGCATTTTTACGATTATCGGAATCGTAAAGGTTTCAAGAACACCACAATCTTATGATCTATTTATATGCTGGCAAGCAGGCCCAGTTTCCCACTGAAAATGTCAGAATAATGCACTTTGTTGCGGTGATATTCAGTCAACTATAACGAGATATTACAGTTAATTTACATGTAGCAATAGTTACAGTATATCTCTGAGTAATGTTGGTGGCAGTGCAACTGAAACTTATTTTAGCTGCTGATGTGCGAACGTAACATTACTCGGCCGTATGAGTTGGTGTTTTTACGCAATACATAGGTGAATTTTTTTTCCCACCCCTAAGATATAACCTAGGTCTAGTCGTTTTTAGAAATTTTAATGCGGAAAAGTTACATATTATACCCTTAACGCCAAATTAACAAGACGCCACTAACAATCAAATTTATAGTTCATTATTTCTGAGACCATATCATGAACCAGGATATAAAACCAACATATGATTCTTTAAAATGTGCCAAAAACACTGTTCTAAAATAAAGAGAGTTGAGTTAAAAAGCTAATGTTTGCAGTGCCTTTGTTCCTGCAGAGCAGTCATCCAGAGAAGTCTAAGGTCCAAGGACAAGGATTTCATTTGCATAACTGTTTCCATACCTCACGGTCAAGTTCACAGACATCCGGCCCCGACACCAGGCACTCCCAGAGCTCCTTGGCCCTGTTCCACACCAGGTAGAGGCTGGCCTCCTGGAGGAAGAAGGCCAGGAAGCGCAGGTGGCTGTCCAGATACTAAAAACACAGATTCAGAGACACATCATGTCACAGTGACCCTCAAACACACGCAGTCAACGTACACTGTGCTGCTCAACTTTGATTACTTTCTGTGTAAACCTTACAGCTCAGATAAAATGACAAGTTAAGCGGTGAGTGTGAGTGGTGTGGAAATGGTCGGCAAACACCGCTTTCTTTTATGAACGTATCATAACAACGGCTTGTATATCTGCCGTCTTCCAGTTTCCCTTTTTGAATGATGAATACAGACTACCGCCGCCTGCTAGTGTGGAGATATTTCCTCTCACGCAGGTGCAGAGAGTACGTGCTAACTGGCCGTCGGCTGTAGTCTTTGTAGTGTGTTCAAATGCATCTAGTCGGCCAAAACAAAGGCGATGTGAGACGACACAACAGACGGCGTTCATCGCCGCTAGGTCTTTGATTGTCGGCTTGGTGTGTCTGGGCCTTATGAGAGAAAATGGGACATAGACAAACCTCCTGGTAGGTGTACCGTCCGTCCACCAGCGTTGAGCCTGAGAGGCCGTTATTTCCCGCAGCGGTCACAGCCAGTCGATGGCAGCACACAAGAGACCCCGTGATCAGTTTGACGATCTCAAAGTTCTTCTTCAAGTCCTGGATGATGCTCTGTTGGGGGTAAAGGATAGTAAAGGTTACCATGGCAACATTGCACCGACTGTACAATCATTTGTTTGTTTGTTTGTTGTGTGTTTGTGTCACCTTGTCCTGTTTCTGATAGGTCTGCTTGATGAAAGAACGGGTGATCTCGTGCAGCTGGCGGAGAGCAGGAACAACCCACACAGCCTGAGGACTGCTCTGCTGAGAAGCCTGTTGACACACACACACACACGCCAGATAATGAGATCCACTAAGGCAGACGCGTGCTTATCACATTTTATAATCAGATTGCTTTGTCATCACAGACCCACTATTTTTGTAGTTGTTTAAACATGAGAAAGAAAACCAGAGCCAGGGATGTAAAACATTGGACAAGAAACTTTGACTGTTAAAAGGGACAATTTGGATGTTTCTCAGTGGGGTTGTATGAGGTACTTCTTAATAGTCAGTGTATTACCTACAGTAGATAGCAGTTTAAGTATATGCTATATTAAGAATATTTTCACTGCTTTATCTTTGGACGGGGAACTGAAGACGTTATCTGTGCTCTCTTCAAAGCCACCAGACTCCATTGGCAAAAACAGTCATTTAACCTTGCAGATAGCAGGAGTTGCTGGTCTACCGCTGCCTCGATCGATTACTTTGTTTGTGTTATTGTGTGACTTTGGTGTTTTAAAGTGTTAGTTCGGATTCCCCAAAGTCACACAATAACACAGGAACCAGGAACTTCTGTTTTCAGCGAGGTAAAATTACTGTTTTGTCAATGGAGTCTGGAGGTTTTGGCGAGAGCAGAGATGGATATAACGGTTTCAGTTCCCCGTCAGAAAAAGCTGTCAGCGAGGTAAAGCAGTGAAAATATTCAAAATATTGCGTACACTTAAACCGATATTGATTTTTTTAGGGGTCTAAAATACGTTTTGCTGCTGCCCCCGTCCACAGCAGTACATCGCTTTGCTCCTGTGTTGGTACTCCTGTCTGTTCCTCCAAACTCCATCTACTGTAGGTAATACACTGACTATGGAGAAGTACCTCATACAACCCCACTTCAAAACATCCAAACCATCCCTTTAAAATAAGTTTAAAGTTGTTCAGTTACAACTGCTTTTAAAGTCCAAATCAAATATCAAACATGTGCTTCTTTCATATATCCGAGGCTCCGATTAGATTCCTCTTTGCAGGAGTAAAATGTGCTCGCCCTTCCACCAAAGCTGACCATTCATCCAGCAGCTAAATCACTCATTTAATCCAGCCAGCTCTCACCCAGGACAAGATCAACACCACTGTGTAATCATTAGTCAGTGCCAAAGCCCTCTCAGTGCAGAAGATTGACATACACCTGGTTACAATAACCTCACGTTACAATCAAGTGTGAAATTATCAACCTGTGACCAATGACACCCCTTTTGTGGTCAAACCCTCCTCCACGATTGGTTGGCAGGCGTGAAGCAGCAAGATTGGATAGAGACAAGTCAGTGGAATTATAAATTAAATGGGCTCCTTCTCTTACTTTGGCCAAAGAGTTAGCTTTCTTCTTGCCCCAAGTGCCAGTAAGAAATGAGCTTTGAATGTCGCTGCCTTTACAGTCCTCCTGAGTGTGAATCTAGAAACATACATTTCATTTGAAGGGCGGTTTGAAATCTGCAGTCACAGTTTACAGGTCCTCGTTTTACTATATGTAAATATAAAATACACATTAATTCCTTACATAGGCTTTTATTTATTTATACCCTTAATTAGGGATGCACCGATACCACTTTTTTTCAGACCGAGTACAAGTACTTACATTTGGAGGTGGAGCGTGAGCGCGTGCGATAGGACCCGTAAGATAGTGACAAGAGGTTAGAGTCACGCTGCCGTAAAGTGGTATCGGTGCCGTTGTATCAAGAGCCGTTTTGCGAGTACGAGTACATGAGCACAGTATCGGCTATCGGTGCATCCCTACCCTTAATGTCAGTATCCATAAATAAATCAAGACTAGTTGGTAACACTTTACTTTATGTCTCCTAATTTATCATTAATAAGCAATGTATAAACAAATGGTTTATAACACACTATAATGTAGTTGTAATCAGATATACGGGTATATTTTAAGTGTTAATAAACAGTATTTGTCAACAATTATACCTTCTCCTCTTAGCCCATAGTTTGGGTTCCCACAGCACACTTATATCTGCTTGTGACTACATTATATGTTGCCGACTATTTAATAATAACTTTAATAAATAAAAGTGAAAGGTTCTCCTTTAAAGAACTGAGGAGTTTAATCATAATGTGTGTAGTTTTCTTGAATCTGTCAACAGGATTTGACAAATGGTATCTTTATGCAAACATGAATATAAAGGAAGCATCTTGATAAATGAGCTCTATTGACTCAAGTAAATACTGAGTCAGAGCTCTGGAACGGGAAGATGGAGAAAGGAGAGAGTAAAACGGGAGAGATTGTGTGACATGGGCCTTTGTAATGTCACAGTGTTTCTGTCATGTTCAGAGGAAAAAGAGGAAATTAGACCTTTTTTTCTTGACTTTCAAAAAAAGCTTTGAAATAAATAATGAACTTGTGATCCCTATCTCCATCACCCACTGCGGCTCCATGGATGCTAGACTGAGGCAAACTCAGATGAGAGAGATGTAAACAAACTGGAGTTGAAGGGTAATATGCAGCACTAACAAGGACATGCTAACTTTAGAACAAAACTGTCACAGCAGGCAGAAAAATGTAGAGGCCTAATGTAGTGTGTTTCCTATGGAAGACCATTACTGCCAATGTGATGGGATAAAAAAAAGATCCTGAAAATCATTATAATGAGAAGCTTTCTCAAAATAGTGACATAGTATTTTAAAATAATAATAATAAATAATATGAGAAACTTTCATAGTCGTTATTTTGAGAAAGATTCTCATTTTGAGATAGTATGTCAATTTATTGAGATACTTTCTCGTTATTTTGAGATACTAAGTCATTATGTTGAGTAAGTAAGTCATTATTTTGAGAAAGTTTCTCGTTATTATGAGATACTATGTCATTATTTTTGCAATACGATCAAATTTTTGAGAAAGTTTCTTGTTATTTAGAGATACCAGGTCAGTATTTTAAGATATTATATCATTATTTTGAAAAAGTAAGTCATTATTTTGAGGAAATTTCTTGTAATGTTCAGATACTATGCCATTATTTTGAGTTACTAATTCAATATTTTGAAAACGTTTCTTGTTATTTAGACGTACTACGTCATTATTTTGCGATACTAGGTCATTATTTTGAGATGATTTTTTCTTTTACTGGCAGAAATGGGCTTCCATAGTTTCCCTTAAACATGCTGAGCTGCATTTTTGAGCTGCACAAGGAACATTATTTTCTTATATGTAAATAAAAAATAAACAACAAGTTTATTTACTCTTAGAGCCGATCCTGAAATGACCTTGTTAAACACCAAACCGCAATAAACACTCGCCCTCACATCCACAAAGACAACACGATGCAGCTGTAGCATGTCTGTCTCACCTTCTTAATGTCCTCAATACATTTAATGATGTAACTGCGTTTGACGGTCTCCTTGACAGCGTAGGCGTCGCTCAGGATCCCCAGATGCTCCTCCAGCGCCTGCTGGACTAGACTGGTAGGCAGCGTGGGGAGGTGAGCCAACTCCCACAGCACCTCCAGCACCTGAACAGACAGAGACTTCACTTTAATAATCCACAGTATGCTGATTAACACCTCTGTTTTTCCATTTACTCCTCAATGTCCTTGACAGAGTGAGAGATATACCAACATACCTTTCCTGTTGTGGTTTCAGAGCGAGCCTCTCTGCCGATCCGCCCGATCAGACTGAGCAGCTTCTGCCTCACGCGGTCACTCTCGACCTCCCAGCTCTAAACAACACGCAAACAGATTATCATTAACACCATACACAGACTCACAAACCACTTTTTATTGAGCCAATTTACTAGGGGCGGGGAACACAAAAAAAAAAATCGATTCACCTATGTATCGCGATTTTTATCTTTTTTTTACGATCTTGAAATTGATTTTTAATGCCAGAATCGATATATTTGCTTCATTTGAGTCAATGCAGACGTAGAAGGAACAGCTTTTATTGTTGTAGTCTGAGTAATGTGACGTTATATCCGTTTCAAAAACCAAAACAAAGCCGCAGCGAGCCGAAACGACAAAGCAGAAAACGGACAGGCATGATGGCTAAAGCTGCATGCTAACTCTGTCATGGACAGGAAACGTTGCGAGGTTAAGCCAGCCGTCACTCTCATCTCCGTGGTCAAATGGGCCGACGCTACAACTTTAGAGCACCCATATACTGACATTTATGTTAAATACATTCAAACGGCCCCGATGGAGCTGACTATGGATAGATAAAGAGAACGGAGCTGACGGAGAGCTAGAGACGGACTTGGAGAAGTTAGAGGAAACTACGTCCGGTTTTCAAAATAAGGTGTTAACAAACAAAATACATATATGGAAATAAGATTGAGTGGATTATATTCACCAGAAGTATAAAACATGACATGTCTGTTATAAATTAAAAAGAAGATACTGCTAATTTGTGAAGGAAATGGCTTTTTTCTTAGATTTCTTTTGGTGTTGCTGGAAAAAAGTCCTGACAAAGACTGATATATTTGACTTCAGGACATCTCTGACTACATACATGCTGAAAATCAAACAATTTTATTGTATAAATTTAGAGATTTTCCAAAGTACAGGTCCCTAGAAATGTATGATTCATCTTTTTCTCATGGTCTAGTGTTAAAAAGAGTTAAAAAAAATCGCAATACTAAAAAATCACAAGACATATTGAATCGGCACCCAAGTATTGTGATAGATTTGAGTCAGGAAATAGGTGAATTGTCCCAGCCCTACAATTTACTCCCAAAATGCCACACAGACAGCACTGACCTTCTGTATGAGGACGAAGAGGTGGGTGAGTTGATCAAAGCTGAACTTCACAGCAGCAGCAGCGATGATCGTATGAATGTTTTCTATCACAGTTGATGACTGGCCCGCCTGAAATGACCACACAAGAATCAATAGATCCATCAAAAGCAGGTACATTTGTCTATTTTTAACATTTGTCAAACAAAAACACTTGTTCAACATGCCTAATGAAAATGTAATAATGGTGCTGACCTGTATTCTCCAGATCTTGGAGAGTTCGTCCAGCGACAGTTTGCTCCCCAGCAACTCAATGATTCCCTTAATTCTCTCACAGTACTGAGCCTGGTCGATGTTACCTGGGACATAGAAATATTTAATTAACTGTGAATACCGTCAACCATACAGCTAAGTAATTTTAATCAGTGTGTAGCAGGAAGTGATGGACTTTCTTACCCTCCAGTGCTATTGATAGGACCGAGTTCTCAACCAGCCAGTCCAAAAGTTTATCTGTGTCAATGGCATTTTTCACCGTCTTCGACACTGTACTCTCCTCTATCAACTTTGTCACCTGGTAGAAAAAAGAGAAACACAAAAACAGATTAAAACACACAGAATAAAAAGTGATTGTGTCTAGTTTAGATGTGAGAGTTCAGATCCTGTAAGAGCCGACCTCTTTGAGGGAGTTCATCTTGGTAGAGAAGTGGGGGGTTTTGAGCATGCGCAGCAGCGTGTCCAGCCGCAGGTCGTCCACCACAGTAACCAGCTCCCTCTGGAACCTCATACACAGCAGCTTGATGGCCGACAGCAGGTCTGGGATGCTCACCAGACGCTACGGTTAACAGACAGATGAGGAACAGCTCAGTTAGAACATCCTGGTTGAGTTGCAATCAACGTACACACGTTCATAAAGATACTAGGGGGGTGTAACGATACGATACGTATCACTTTCCATGGTTCCGATACGATTCAAGGAAGATATATACGTACATTATTTTTCAACTTTAGTTTTGAACCCGTACCATTTCTGCCACATCATGTTCCTCGCCACAGGCTATTAGAATTAAAATTGTGGAGCTCGGATGACATTTTGGCCAGGATGGAGACACTGGGAGAAAGACTGAAAGGAACGAACGCTCCTGAGGGAGTTATAAGCGAAGCAAAATGCTTGTTGATGCACGGGGAGTGCTTCCCAACCAAATGTACCAACAAGCCAGGCATACCACTCCTGGGAAATGAACCCAAGAGTTTTTGTTCCTACGCCTTTCCTCTATAAATTTAAGTGAAGTGAGGGTGACAAATGTAAAACGCTACCTTGTCTTTCAGGTCCTTTTCCTCCAGGTTCTGCACATACGTGATCATCTTATGGATGACTGGATCAAGCATGGGCTGGAAAAAACAATATGAAACTTTGTTGATCACTGCAGCAGCAAAACAGTAAGAGGATACAGCGAATAAAAATAGAAAATCCGAACGGTGTACAAAGGTCATGTAAACAAACACTGAACTGATAGTTGTAACACTGGAACAAGGTTAGACAGAAAACAAACTAATGTGATGTGAATTACAACATAGATGCAGATGAGACGGCTCACCTGGACGAGGCTGGAGTTCAGGTATTCTGCACCGACTCCAAGAGGCTGGACCAGAGCTGACACACACTGTGTAGGCGGAGGGGAAGAGACAGAATAACTCAGGCATGACACATACCAAACAGGAAAATCAACTTATCAATACCAGCGTATGTATGACTAATACCAATTGCTCAATCCATTTCTCGTATATTTGTAGGAGTGTCAACATAATCGGTCTTGCATGAGAATGAAATGTATCTATGGGTGTCACTTTAGATGGCTTATGAAATAAACATTAATTAATTAATTAAAATAAATTGTAAACGTGTATAAGTATTAGAACATATGATAGAAGTATGTGATGGCCATGCCCATGCTCTATTATGTCTCATAAGTTGTTTATGAGACATAATAGAGCATAATAGAGCATGGGCATGGCCAATTTATGTAATTCCAAGACTGGTTAGGGACCCCAGTATGCAGAAATATTCAAATAAACCATTTTAGAATAGGCGAAAATAACACATTTATACTGCATGTGATTATCATAAAGTGGGCACGTCTGTAAAGGGGAGACTCGTGGGTACCCATAGAACCCATTTTCATTCACATATCTTGAGGTCAGAGGTCAAAGGTCCCCTTTGAAAATGGCCATGCCAGTTTTTCCTCGCCAAAATCTAGCCTAACTTTGGAGCGTTATTTAACCTCCTTCACGACGAACTAGTATGACATGGTTGGTACCGATGGATTCCTTTCTTCTCTCTAGCTCTACTGAACCTGCTGAAAGACAGTAAAGTCGATCAGGATCGCGGGTCTCATAGGGTTAAAGAAGACCTACACAGCAACACTCTACCGCTCCTCTCAAATTAAAAGGCCAGAGGTCACATTGTGTTTAAACTGATACTGTGTTTCACTGGTGCATGTGTGCATGTGAGTGAGCGTAAACAGATGTGTGAGTGAGTTTCCGATACCGGAGCCCAGCTGTCATTTGTCATTCAGTGTTAAATCACAGGAGCTTAATGAATGATTCCCGTGTTCCTGTCTTTTTTTTTCTGGCTATCTTCCATCCCTGCGCTCTCTGGGCCGCACCCCCACCTTCCTCCTCTATTCACTCAGTGAATTCCCCCCCCCTGTGCACTTGACTTCCTGCTCAAAGCAGACAAATGAATGACTCAGCCCTGGGAGTAAGAAAGAGGAGGGAGCGCTCGTCCCATTATCTTTTCTGCTTTCGCTTTCTCTTTATGCTCGTAGTATGTTAGGTATTTGACAGCTTACACACTCTGCTGAGCTCCCACTGCCTCTGAAGAGTGGTCTGCTCCCAAGTATTCACCTTATTAATATGCTCAGAGGGAGTGTGTGTGTGTGTGTGTGTGTGTGTGTGTGTGTGCACACGAGTGTGTGAATCAATGGCTATGCGCTGCTGTGATTTCCGGCCAGGTTCCCAGAGGGAAGCATCAGTACAAGGATGCCTCAGAAAAACGTAACACAACAGAGCATTTCAACCATCGCACAGCGGGAGGATGAGAGAGAGTGTGTAAGTGAGTATTAGTGGAAAGAGAGAGACATTCAGTACCCTGCAGCTGAGAGCGGTGGGGGGAAACATGGTGACCTTTTGCCTGCATAGGCCGTCTCTAAGTCTACAGTGACTCTCTCCTGGGGCTGGGATGATACACCTATCTCCCGATACAATACTATCATGATACTTGGGTGCCGATTCGATATGTATTGCGATTTTTAAGTATTGTGATTCGATATTACGATTAAAAATAAAACTTTTTTAAAAACTAGACCATGGGAAAAAGTTGAATCATGCACTTCTAGGGACTTTTATGTTGGAAAATATCTAAATACAATAAAAATGTTAGATTTTCAGCATGTATGTACTTAGAGATGTCCTGAAGTCAAATATATCAGTCATTGTCAGGCATTATTTATTAAATGTTTTCCAGCAACCCAAAAATCAAAGAATAAAGACATTTCCCTCATTAGTGGTATTTTCTTTTTAATTTATAAAAAGGGACATGTAATGATTTATACTTCTGGTTGATATAATCCAATCGATCTTATTTCCATATATGCTTTTTGTATATACAGTTCCCTTTGTTAACACCTTATTTTGAAAACCGGACGTAGTCCCACGTGTCTACTTCCTCTAACTTCTCCAAGGTGGTCTCTAGCTCTCCCGTCAGCTCCGTTCTCTTTATACATCCATGGTCAGCTCCATCGGGGCCGTTTGAATGCAGAGAATATAAATGTCAGTATATGGGTGCTCTACAGTTGTAGCGTCCGCCCATTTGACCACGGAAATGAGAGTGATGGCCGGCTCAACCGCCACCGCGATACGATAACGTTTCCTGTCCGTGACAGAGTTAGCATGCAGCTTTAGCCGTGATGTCTAGCTCTGCTTTTCCTGTCAATGTTTGAAACCCAAAGTGTTTCCATACTTTGCTGGATGTGTTGTGTTTACCACGCTGGATTTAAAATGTGAGGGAGCAGCTTGTATCCACGCAGACCCTCCGACGTTTTCTACTTTCGGATCGCTGCGATTTGTTTTGGTTCGACGGATATGGAACGGATATGACGTCACGTTACTCAGATTACAACAATAAAAGCGGTAACTTCTTTCTACCTCCGCATAGACTACAAATGAAGCAAATATATAGATTCTGGCATTAAAAAAATTATTTAAAAATCTTAGAAAAAACTAAATTGCAACACATGGGTGACTCGATTTTTTTCTTCATCCACCACCAGGGTAGGAACTATCTCATTACTCTTAAGATACGTCAGACCATTTGTGAGAAAGGCAAAAAAAGATCAAAGTTACTCTTACAGCAATCTCAATTTCATCTGTGTTGAGCTTCGTCTGGATGGCAGTGAATCCTCCCAACTCTCCAAACTAGACAAAAAAAGAAGAAAAGGGTAGGAGACACATGAGGCAGGACTGATACAACTATGTTATATGTATATGGAGACTGGGTGACTGCTCATTACTCACTCGATTCACCAAATCAACCAGCCAACCATGGGGCTCCTGGAAGAGATAAATATGTTGTCAGTGGATTTATTCAGCAATGACACTGCATATTATCGTGAGAAAAACACACACAAGTTATCTGACAGCTGCTGTGTGTCAGTCACACGTGTCGAGCTGAGGCCCTTGTGGCTCAGTTACACAGCGCCAGGGATGAAGAACTCGTTTGTCTGCTCCTTGACATGACTACGAACAGTAAACAAAGGCTAAATAAGGAAGTGTGTATATTAGTACTAGCACAGCTTTACGTACTTGCAAGTGCATCTGGATAAACTGGCACACATATAAGACTTAAGAGTCCAGACACACAGTAAGAGTTGCCTCTTACTTTTTGATAGGTGTTGCTCGGAGAGACGGCAAACATGTTGGCCTCTTCTCCAAAAACTTCAGCCCAGTTCCTCTGACAGGCCTTCATCCGGTTCTTAAAATGGTACTCGTTATCAGGGTTGAAGGCCTGGACACAACAGCAAAGACACAGAACATGAATACATACTTATGATCCTTTTTTCAACCACGTAATGTCACATGATGCCTGTTTTCCAAGGTGACAGACAATAGTGGTCCAATACCTTTCACAAATTGCTCACAATTACTCACAGTGGCAGATTCAGTTTTAAACATTAGATCACTAAAAGATCAGTCTTGGTGTTGGAAACAAAGTAATTTGCTGATTCAGGGCACGAGAAGTACTGAGGAGCTTTATTTTTCACCGACCATACTGAGTAAGATTAAAGACGCACCAATTGCAATTTTCTCAGCTGATTTCGATTTCCTTTCTTTTTAAGAACTATAATTGAAAGCATACGCAAACATTTTTGTAACTTTTCTTTCATGAAAAACTTGAAATTCAACTGCGTGTTCATAATTAGACATTGTTTGACTATTAAATAACTTACACTTTCTCAAAAACCTGCCCCAAGTTACAGGACCTTCTCTCACTGTCACTCAAACAAAACTAAAAGTTTTTAAGTTCTTCCGCGGCTTATTTTGGACTTGCAGGTGTTACAAATTGTGGTTGTGATAATGTGTGCCACAGCTGCCACTGTGTGCGCGACATGCATGGCGTGTGCGGCTGTGACATTAAAACCATCATGTGGCACATTGTGTGTAAATTTGACCTGCAAAAAATGTTATATATGAGATTGATCGGCCGGTCACCGGTCAAGGCCGATCAGCTGATAACCGGCCGGTTTCGACCTGTGGTCGATCGATCGGTGTATCTCTGAGTAAGATAGTTTATTGGTACTAAGAATGCACATTTAAAGGAGCAGTGTGTAGGATCTGGTGGTATCTAGCGGTGAGGTTGAGATTGCAACCAACTGAAGCCTCTCCCGTGTGCCAAGCATGTTGGAGAGCTACGATAGCCGACGCAAAAACGTGAATGGGGCTCTCTAAAGCCAGTTGTTGTGAGAGTAGAGTAGGTCATTTGGAGCAGAGAGTGTGTGTACGTGGGAAGTGAGTGGTGAAGTGAGAGAGAGAGGGCGGCGGCGGCGGCGGTAGCAAGTAACGTTACTGACTCCAGCCCAAGACCTTCTGGGCTACTGTAGAAACATGGCGGACTCCGTGAAGAGGACCTGCTCCCTATGTAGATATAAACGGCTCGATCTAAACTAACGAAAACGCAACAAATCTTATTATCAGGTGATTATACATTAAAGAAAACATACTTATTAATATTATATTCCATTTCTGTCCATAGATCCACCTAACTGTTACACACTGGTCCTTTAAAGCAAATTATTTAATTGACCATCTGCCACATAATTATAATTGATTGATCAGTTAAATCAAAATTAGTTAGTAAATAGTTTTTCAGATTATTTTCAAGGTGAATTTATTTACATCAAAGTTAAAAATATATATTTATATTTAAAGAAATAATACAAAAAGTAGACAGTAGAAAGGTATTAAAAGATAAAATATTTAAGCGAGAGAGAGCGTGAGATAACACACCATAGTCAGGACTCCCATCAGGTTTACAGGTACGGGGTCCTGCTTCACCCTCTCTGCAACCAGCTCCACCAGCAACATGAGCATGTTGTAGATCCCCTCGTGGATCTCGGTGCCCCATTTGTGTACGGCACTGCTGGTCAGCAACTGGTGACGGCGGACAAGAAAGTCAGGAAAATGTAAGTAAACTAATCAAGTACTACACACAGTCACTTAGATCTCTGGTGTCTTTGCTGCTCACCTTTTTAAAGGCCTCCGGCATGCATCGATCTATGAACCGCTTACAGTTCTCATCAGCGTCAGCAAGACCTGGCAGAGAGGGAGATTCACATTTTCACATCCAAACATGGGAAAAAAAAAATTTGCTGTGACGAAGGAGATGCAGTTTGAGCCATGTAACACAAGTGTCCAAAATAACAACATGTGAAAAACAACCCCAACGGTCCAAATTAAACCAACACCGCCCACACAGTAACACAGATGGAGAGCATTTACTTTAATGCAGATCTTGAAAAAACAATTTTCATCCCTCACAATCGTGCTCTTTCTTACCGTGCCGGGCGAGGCAGGTGGACGCAATAAGACACTTGCCCAGGGACTCCTCTCTCTTGTAAGGTATGGACCAGTGGTCGGTAAAGACTCGACTCTCCAGCTCGTACAGGTTGGTGGTGGGAAACTCCATGCTGCCCCCCGAGCAGTTCCCATTCTCATCATTGCTCCTCTGTAAACACACATGTGACATGATTACAACCTAATGCAATGGGTGACTTTGTTTAACTCACACAGCTACTGTAGTCCCTGCGTCAAGCATTGTTTTAGGACACTGCAGCTGTCCTCTGTGCAAGGCGAGGTTAATCCAAACGGCCTCTGGCAATGATAAAGTCAGACAGGATGATGCTTGATTCTTTTCCTCCCTCTGGGAGAAGAGCGATGGCATTCATTTGGAAAGTGTGTCCTCTCTCGTCAACGATCTGCCCTTCAATCCCTGCATCGTTTTGTCCCTCCATTTCCTCCCAAAAAAGCATTCAAAACAAATCAAGGCAAGTGCTTGTTTTCAAGTGTTTCACAGAGCGTTAAATTCAAAAAGACTGTGATCGCTAAAGTCAAATGCAATGTACCCCCTGTCACGTATGACACCGTCTTATTAGCAGTATGATGCTATCCACTATGACATATTTCCCTCTTACACTCTGCATGTATGGTTCAAAATGCTAAGCTCAGGCTCAGCTCACTGTTGCTGTATGAGAGAACGCAACATGGCCAGTAGCAGTAAAGTCTATGAGTCCATGTGGGGAAAGCAGACAAAGGATTATTGAATTATTTACATCATAAAGTTGTTTACATATTCATGAAGTCATCTGAATATTCATGGATAAATTGCAGAACTTCCTCCTCTGAAATAGTGCTGCTACCCGGTGGAACATTTCAGAACACGTGCAACACTAAACCGCACGTCGCATTTGAAATAAACTAATGATTTGAACTATGGCTACTATGGGGACTGACATGGGCTCATTGGATCCACAAGAGTCTCAGCTTCCCACTAAAAAAACCTAAGGAATCTATTGGTACCAACCATGCCATACTAGCTTGTTGCAAAGGAGGCTAAATAACGCTCCAAACTTGCACAACATTTTGGCGAGGAAAAACTGGCATGGCTATTTTCAAAGGGGTCCCTTGACCTCTGACCTCAAGATATGTGAATGAAAATGGGTTCTATGAGTACCCACGAGTCTCCCCTTTACAGACATGCCCACTTTATGATAATCACATGCAGTTTGGGGCAAGTCATAGTAAAGTCAGCACACTGACACACTGACAGCTGTTGTTGCCTGTTGGGCTGCAGTTTGCCATGTTATGATTTGAGCATATTGTTTTATGCTAAATGCAGTACCTGTGAGGGTTTCTGGACAATATTTGCTCTTGTTTTGTGGTGTTAAAGCATAAAGCAAGCTTATTTGCCCACTCCCATATTGATAAGTGAATTAAATACTGGACAATCATGCGTTTAATCGCGATTAAATATTTTAATCAATTGACAGCCCTGGCAGAAATATTCAAATACACCATTTTTAGAATAGGTGCAAAAACAAATTTATACTGCTTTCAAAAAGCTGCATGATTTTTGCCCCAAACTGCATGGGATTATGATTACGTTGGCATATCTGTGAAGGGGAGACTCGTGGGTACCCATAGAATCCATTTTCATTCACATATCTTGAGTTTGGAGGTCAAGGGACCCCTTTGAAAATGGCCATGCCAGTTTTTACGCGGCAAAATGTAGCCTAACTTTAGACTTCCCTAGCTCTAAAATTGAGCCTGCTCAGCCCCTGAAAGACAGTAAAGTCAGTCGGGATCTCCGGCGATCCTGCGGGTCTCAGAGGGTTCAGCGTGGAGGCTTGACCTGCCGTCTTGTATCATAAAGTATCTGAAACTATGCCAGCTTTCACTAAATCATAAATGATTAAACCTATTACAACCCATTTGTCCATTTTGCCTGTAAGCACTGCAGAGCAGTACAAATATTAATACAGCCAAGTATAGTTAGGTCAAGTCTTCTTTTTCATTTTGAATACATCTCCACATATTAGCATACATAATGGTCAATGTGTTCAGTGCTTGTTTTACTGCGCTGCAAGCTGATACATAACCTAAAGTGATGGATGAGCGTTAAAAGAAGAAGAGGAGAGAGGGAAGGAGAGGAGGAAGCAACAGAGAAGCATCATATTTCATATCTTCCCTTTCTAGGAAAATTAGAAATGACAGATAGATTGATGAGAGGAAGGAAAGACTAACCTAACACCGGCATTAGAAAACACTAGGTTCAAAAGTAACCGCTGCTCGCAGGATTTCCAAATCAGAACTCACTGACAATTTAACTTGACTATAAAAACTGGTTCCTTTTATTTAAAGAAGAACGACAGCATAGAGAAGAGAAGAAACGTACCATCTTCGTAAACGATATACAGGACGTCTCGCAAATTATCACCAAACAGGAGACCAAACATGCATACAAACATGCAAATAAGCTGCTCAGTGTTTACAGACTTAAAGCCTTCAGGGAGAAAGGTTCACGTCTCAAAGGCATGTGTGGTTGTGCAGGACGAAGAGGTAACTCCGCTCTGTTACTATGCACCCTGCAACTCTCCTGGGACCTCCTGCAAAATCTGCAATGTGTTTGTGTGTGTGTTAGAGACTGCAGGGCTATATTTAGGAGCATAACATGGGGCCATAGGGCTATGACATGCCTCTTAAGCACAAATACAGCAAACAGAGGAAGTGGAGAAAGGAAATAAAGCGCTTTCATCCTTGTAGCTTGTTCCCTATACTGAAAGTTTCAGAACTTATAATAGCATGTGGGAGTGAACACTTGTTAATTTCTCCATCTCACGACAAATACGATATCTGTAAATGTTTCAATAGTACAATAATGGCTCAAACATGGATAAATCATTCATTAGACAAGCTGGATTAGATGGGAAAATAGGTTCAAATTAGACTTCTTTGGCATGTGGACATAAGGAGAAAATTATTTTGGCAGCTCTTAATGAACTCAGAGAGTGAGTCACTTTGGGCTGAGTTAGTTTGTAACAACACCATTATTGGCATATTTACAAAAATAGGTTAATTATCTAAGGAGTGATTCTCAAAGTGGGGTCCTTGGCACTTATGTCAGAGGGTCCTAGAAATAATTTGCAATAAATTATAAAATTGTGCTGCATCATTAAAAAGATGGGAACCATTTGCGCCAATAAAACAAGCATATTATGTCCATTACTCCCACCCATGTTAGCTTTGGGTTAATAGAAACTCTGATATGATTGTGACACACAGCAATAAATTCATTATTTTAAAGTTGAAGCACTTACTGAAAGCCAGCTTTAGACTGCTACGTTTAAATATCTGGATTTATTACGACTAAGTCTTGCTACTGTTCATTTTCTGAAGGCTTTTAAGATCAATTACTTGAAATATGTCCGTTATAAATGCTGTCAAGTTGAGTCTAAATGCAATTTGAATAAAATTCCCCTCCGTTTAAAAAGGCATATAAGTGGTATTAACATTCAATAACGTTGCAAATTTCCCAGCTGTGGGACTAATAAAGGATTACCTCATTTTACCGTATCTTTGCATGATTCAAATTGAAATGTTTTTTCTGTTTATCACTATGAAACATGAATAGTTCCATAGGCACCTTAGAGTACAAATGGCAGAACAAATATGTTTAATCGGTGTTACGATTAAGAGGAGGTCCTTGGACAAATGTTCTCGTCTGGAAGGGGTCCCTGGCCCAAAAAAGTTCTATAATAACCTGCAAGTGTATGCTATTTTCTGCATACTGTAAATGCCAACAGTTGTTTACTATAACAGACTGCATCAAAGTGTGGAGAAAGAAAGATGGCCAACAGGTATTGTGGCCAGAGTAGCTTACAGTGATACCCAATTTTTATGTCATTCCAAGACGGTTTAGGGACCCCGGTATGCAGAAATATTCACCATTTAAGAATAGGCTAAAATAACATATTTGTATTGCATGCAAAAAACTGCACGTGATTATCACAAAGTGGGCATGTCTGTAACAGGGAGACTCGTGGGTACCCATACAACCCATTTTCATTCACATATCTTGAGGTCAGAGGTCAAGGAGGTCAATTTTCAAAGGTCCCTTTGAAAATAAGGGGAAAATCTTTTTTGAACTCAGAGAATGAGTCACTTTGGGCTGAGTTAGTTTGTAACAACACCATTATTGGCATATTTGCAAAAATAGGCTCATTATCTACAGTAACCTTCAATTTTCTGCAAACTGTTGTCTACTATAACAGCCTTAAATACAAGTTAGTGGAGAAAGAAGGTATTGTGGCCAGAGTAGTTTATTTGTACCTATTCTACTGACCCATAATCACAGCAGCCATCACAGGGAGACAACAAGTGTTTGAATCAACAGTTCACATGATTTGTGACTTTCTCAGAGAGAAGTGTTGCTCTCTTTTGACAGCACCTGCAGGGGTTTTAGGGAGGATATGAGAGAGAGCAACAGGCTTGAGGTGCAAGTTCATTGAGTTGCTCAAGTTGCCAGTCAAAGCCATGTCTTGTGTGGACAGGTATTTAAGGAGTAGCCAACGCAGTTCACCTGTTACAACACCACATAAACACAGTTAACTAGGATGAGCTGCAGGTAAATCACTGACAGAACCAACTGGCCTCAAAGCATCAAATGCAACAGACTCTTGTACATGTATTAACTCATAAACTTGACATGTTCACAGCTGAGAATGTGGACAGAAGAATGACCAAAATGGCTACGCCAAAAAGACGTTGCGAAACCGCTTCTAAGCCCGGTTCTAGTGGACCGCAATCTCTGCAGGTAGCTGAGCACCGGTTGACAGCCAACCCTGAAAGCTAACGCTGGCTGACAAGTTTCAAGTTTATTTGTCATATGCATTTAAAAGAAGTGTACAGTCTAATGCAATGAAATGCATTTTACCCTGGCTCTACTATAAATAGTAGTTGATAAATACTACAATAAATAAGCCAATACCTGAGAATAAAATTATAAAACAACCTAAAAACATCCATAAAACAATCCACAGCTCTGCATTCATTTAGTGCTGCTGTTCAGTAGTCTGACCGCCTGCCTGAGGGTAAAAACTGTCTCTGAGGCTAGAGGTCCGAGCTCTGATGCTCTGTAGGCGCCTCTGTGCGGCTACACCTGGTTTCTTTCCCTGGGCCATAGAGACACTGAACAAACAATGAATCTGTGCAATATCAATACACTGAATGTGAAATACATTTGTCTGTGCAATATATCCTTTGATGCAATATACACCTCAAGTGCAACTACCTTTGTTTACATTTTATTTATTAGATCTAACCTACCTATTTTACAAGTGCAATTACCTCTATTAACATTACATCTATTTTTTATATTTTATACTTCTAGTGTAACACTTCTGTTTATATTTATTTATTACATCTACTTTACCTGTTTTATTTGTCTTATTATAATTGTGTGTGTGTGTTTTCATTGTTATATGTTTTACCTGTTTTATAACTGTGTGTGTTTTACCTGTTATATGTTTTTTCTACCTCTTTTATTCTTGTCAAGTATTTGTTTTAAAGCACTGACCAGAAGTGGAAACTGTGAATCTCGTTGTATTTAATATAATAATGACAATAAAGCTTTCTATTTTATTCTATTCTATTGGACTCCAACCACTGGTGCACTTTGCACTATACATCCTATATACCACTTTATAGACTGCACATATGCACATATTGCATGTATTTATTGACGGACTGTACACACTATGTTCACCCATTCACTCTGTATCTTTTATATCTCTATTTATTGTTTTTATAATTTTTCTATACCTTTACCTCTCCTGTGTTTCACTCTGTTTGCTGCTTGGACACCTGAATTTCCCTCCAGGGATTAATAAAGGTTCATCTAATCTTTATCTTAACACTTTTTTATTTCACTATTTATATTTATGTATTTACTACATCTACTTTACCTGTTTTATTTGTCTTATTATAACTGTGTGTGTATGTTTTATCTTCCTGGTTCAGTCTTGTGTCAAGTATTTGTTTTAAAGCACTGACCAGAAGTGGAAACTGTGAATCTCGTTGTATTTAATACAATAATGACAATAAAGCTTTCTATTCTGTTATAACTCAGCTGCTGGCGCGTTCAACTCCCAACTAACCGTTAGCCAGCTAGCATGCTACTGGCGAGCTAACTAGCTTGGTTAGCTAGCTTGTAAGTTTAAAATTGAACATTTAGGTGAATTGTTTAATTAAGTAGATACACGTGAAGTTAGCTGACTATTCTCCAGTCACTGTGAGTTAGTGATATCGTCCTGTGTTCAGTAGGAGAGGAGAGTATTTCACCACCTGCTCTCTGACAGCTCACGTTGGTTAGCATTAGCATTGAAGCTAACTGTAGCTAGTTAAATGGGCGAGCCCACTATTTGGCAAGTTGCTGCTTCTCACCTCGCTGTCCACTACGTCGTGGTACGCAGGCGGCGGGTCAAACCCTCCGGTCCCGGTGGTGGTCCCGGTCCGGTTCTCCCCGCTACCGCTACCATCTCCTCCTCCTCCTCCTCCTCCGCCGGTCGTGGAGCCGCCGCCGCCTCCAGGGGGTGCAGGCCCGCTCTCCATCGGCTCGTATCCGTACCCGAGTCCGGGGCTTTCGTTCGTCAGCAGCGCCACCGCCTCGTTGATGTCGTTCTTCGCCAGCCGGAGCGCCTTCCGGATCACGTCGGGGTCCGGGAAGCCCATGCAGAGGAGCGTGGTGATGTGCTGCTCCTCTTCGGTCTCCATGTTTCAGGGGGTTTCTCTCTCTATCGCTAGACTGAGTTAGTAGTAACGGGGTGTTCGGCACAGCCCTGGAGCTGTGCACGCCGCCATGTTTACAGTCCTCTGCTGCTGCTGCTAGCCAGCCTGCCTGTCACGAACTGTGGCTTCACCACCACACACACAACAGCGCCGTCTCGGGGTGTTATGGCGACTTCTGCCTGCCAAGAACTGCATGCTGCTCGCGGGAGCGCGCACAGCGAAACATTCCTAGACATTCCTAGATTTTTTTTTTAAATTAAATTAAATTAAATTAAATTGAATCCCAAAAATTCCTAGACGTTGTAAAGATTTCTAAGATTTATTACTGTTTAACAATATATTTTTACTGTTATATATATGATGTATGGAAGCCCATTTTTGCCAGGATTTTAAAAAACAAAATTAAATTAAATTAAATTAAATTAAATTAAATTAAATTAAATTAAATTAAATTTTAAGAATTCCTAGACGTTGTAGTGATTTCTAAGATTTATTACTGTTTAACAATTTATTTTTACTGTTATAAATATCTGATGTATGGAAGCCAATTATGATGTATGGAAGCCTTGACCACCAATTCGCCATGAATAAATAAATAATAAATAATACATAATCCGAAAGTGAGATGAAATAAATTATTATTACAATTTTCTTTTTCTTTATTACACATTTTTATTCACTTTTGGGGGTATAAATGATGTATGGAAGCCCATTTTTGCCAGGAATAAATAAATAATATATATATAGCGAAAATTCCTAGACGTTGTGATGATTTCTAAGATTTATTACAATAAACAATATAACAACAATATATTTTCACTATTGGGGGGTATCACTGATGTATGGAAGCCCATTTTTTTCCCGGGAAGGAAAATAAAATAAATGAATAATTCAAAAGTGAGATGAAAGTTATTATTATTAAAGTTTTTCTTCTTTTCTTTATTACACATTTTTATTCACTTTGGGGGTATAAGAAATGTATGGAAGCCCATTTTGGCCAGGAAAAAATAAATAAATAAATAAATAAATAAAATGAATGAATAATCTGAAAGTGAGATGAAATTTATTATTATTGCATTTTTTTTCTTTTCTTCATTACACATTTTTATTCACTGTTGGGGGTATACATGATGCATGGAAGCCAATTTTTCGAAAGGAAAATAAAGAAATAAAGGAATAAATAAAATACAATTAAAAAAAATAATCCGAAAGTGTGATGAAATTTATTATTATTACATTTTTTTCTTCTTTTCTTCACTATACATTTTTCTTCACTATTGGGGGTATACATTATATATGGAAGCCCATTTTCACCAGGAATTAATAAATAAATAAAATACAATTAAAAAAAATAATCCGAAAGTGTGATGAAATTTATTATTATTACATTTTTTTCCTCTTTTCTTCATTACACATTTTTTATTCACTGTTGGGAGTATAAATGATGTATGGAAGCCCATTTTCACCAGGAAAAAATAAAAAATAAATAAATAAAATGAATGAATAATCCAAAAGTGAGATGAAATTTATTATTATTAAAATGTTTCTTCTTTTCTTTATTACACATTTTTATTCACTTTTGGGGGTATACATGATGCATGGAAGCCCATTTTCGCAAGGAAAATAAATAAATAAAAAAAAAATTATCCGAAAGTGACATGAAATTTATTATTACTATTACATTTTTTTCTTCTTTTCTTCATTACAAATTGCATTCACTTTTGGGGGTATACGTAATGTATGGAAGCCCATTTTCGCAAGGAAAAAATAGATAAATAAAATGAATGAATAATCCGAAAGTGAGATGAAATTTATTATTATTACATTTTTTTTTCTTCTTTTCTTCATTACACATTTTTATTCACTGTTGGGGGTATAAATGATGTATGGAAGACCATTTTCAACGGGAAAAAATAAATCTCTCTCTCTATATATATATAATCCGAAAGTGAGATGAAATGTATTATTATTTATTAAACTTCTTATTAAAACATTTACTATTATTAAAAAAAAAAATCTTTTCTTTATTACATATTTGTATTTTCTGGCTTTTAGTTGACTTTGAGAGTTGCCTTTCTATATTATTGTCCTTTGTCTTTTAAACATGTTTTTTGTGTTTTTACGTTTTTTTTTGCTATATTTTGATTGTACAGCAATTACTGTAAGTGTGCTTTATAGCCTAAATAATTTTGGAATTTGTCCCTGGAAGAAACTGGCTTTTATTACTCTTTGTTAAACAAGGACCATACACAAAAACATTAATCTCAAAAATGAGAAGAGATTATTTATGATAGATTTAGCTATTAGCTATTAGCTAAATCTACAAGTACACATCAACATATACATGCCAGCACATTACTATAGTACAACTATAATATATGATATAGATATATAAAATGCATCCCAGAAATGCTCCTATTTCAGCCAAAGTAAGTGTTGTATTTACTCACGTATGCCCAAAATGTATGCTAGTAAAACCATTTGTGTCCTAAGTGTCTATGGAGAAACATAAGAGGTGGGTCCATGCTTAGGCTTAATTTTTGTTTCCCAATAACAATTACTAAAGCATATTTAATTATATTAATATAATATTAACCTTTTACAACTTAATTCCCCCAAAGTGAACTGTTTTCGTAAGTGTACTGTAATTCTAAATTAGATACCATATATATATCTATATATATATTATATCTATATATAGATATAGATATGATATATATATTATATCTATCTCTATATATTATATATATAGAGATAGATATAAATTATATCTCTATATATGTATATATATATATATATTATAAATAATTACATTATTACTAGAACAAATATTATATATATACATATATATATTATATAGGTATGTATATATATATATGTATGTATATGTATATATATATATTATAAATAATTATATCATTACTAGAACAAATATTATATATATATAATATATATATATATATATATATATATATATTTAAAAAAATATATATATATAAATATATAATATTTGTTCTAGTAATAATATATAATATATATGGGGCTGGTTAAATGCAGCATAAATTATGCTTCACATTCCAGCCTCATCAGGGTGTGGCAATGCGCGCGAGTAGGGCTGGTGGTCGCTCGTGGTGGCGGGCGGACGTCACGTGATCACTCATGTGACGAGCGAAAGTCAAAACAGGAACAAAATGGCTGCAACTGGCGACGACGCCGCAGCAATGGACAGCATCTCCAGAGCTCCGGCGGCCCAGCTAGCGGCTCTGAACGCGGCTGCGAGTTCCAGCAGCCCGGCTGAAGCTCCGGAGGAGGCGGCGGAGCTACCGGCGGTCGCTCCCAAGAAGACCAGCACCAACAGTGGGTGATGTTACCTGGCTGCTTCCGTAGCATGCTAATGCTAACAGTAGCATCACACAGTAGCCTGATTATGAAGCTTCACAGTGATGGTTCATTGTGTTTACCTGATTATGAAGCTTCACAGTGATGGTTCATTGTGTTTACCTGATTATGAAGCTTCACAGTGATGGTTCATTGTGTTTACCTGATTATGAAGCTTCACAGTGATGGTTCATTGTGTTTACCTGATTATGAAGCTTCACAGTGATGGTTCATTGTGTTTACCTGATTATGAAGCTTCACAGTGATGGTTCATTGTGTTTACCATCATTGTGAATCTCATAACTTTACTATTGTTTTCCTGGCTTTATTGTTGGATTTACTTATTGTTTGAACTGGTGTTTAGTGTTGTGTTTAAGCTGCTAATGTGGTATGTTTATTTGTTTTGCACAATTTAAGACTATACAACATAACAAAATAATAAATGAATAATATAAAGTGCAGGAAGAAGCAAAAAAAACACTGGGCTTATGTGAAGCCTCCACCTAGAGAAGATTAATATAAACAAATAATATGATTACATAATAGTGATAACAAACAATTAGGACAAGATATATATATAATAATAACAATAACAATACAGTAAATATATCAAAAAACACAAGTGTGTGTGTGTGTGTTGCGTGGAAGTGTATGTTTAGTGTTTGTGAGGAGGATATTGATTTAAATATCTATAATGACTTCTGGGAAATCGTAACCAAACAACATTGTGAGTGGGGAAAAAATAAAAAACACAAAAACAGATACATGGACAACATGGGGAAATGGGCAATTAAATGACCCCTTAAGCGACTTTTGGAACATTTGACAGATGAACAGTTTTTTGATAGATGTGAAAAGCTACTCCATAATTTGGTTCCCCTAAATCTTATTGAAAATTGACCTTTACTATGGTGAGGAATTTAGGAGGATGAAGATCTAGAGATTGACGGGTTGAGTAAGAATGGACCTGAGAATTTGTTTGAACTGCTCAGGAATATTCCCACCAGAAAGTATCTTGTAAATAAAAACACATAATTGAGAAATATTGATATCATAAATAGTAAGAATCTGGAGTTAATGCTGTTGTTTATGCTGCTAATGTGTTGTGTTCAGGTGATGGAGGTGTGGAGACAGCAGAGGAGGCTGTGGAGCCTGCAGAGCCAGATATCAACGAGTTGTGCACTGACATGTTTGAGAAGATGGCCATCTTCCTGCAAGGAGAACTAACAGGTCTGATAACACATAGCACACTTCCTCTTCTATCTATACCAGGGGTCAGCAACCTTTACTATCAAAAGAGCCATTTTAGGCAAAAATCAAATGTTTTGAGGCTCTTGATCATTGTGATGGAGGTAACACAGTTTATAGTCTAAGTATATAGTATATAAGTCTAATGCAGTGAGGACCAAAGAGACAATGTACCACGGACTATTAGGGCCACATTGAGGGAAAAAAACATATGAGATTTCCAGAAAAAAGTCATAACTTTACGAGAAATAAAGTCTCAGATTTATTTATTTTTCTCTCCCTACGTCCTTACCTGATCAGGAACTTGTGAGGATTACTGTCTGTTGGAGAACATGAACAAGCTCACCAGTCTGAAGTACATGGAAATGAAGGACATCAGCATCAACATCAGCCGTAACCTGCAGGATCTCAACAACAAATGTGAGTGTGAGATAACATTATCTGCTCAAAAACTCTGAAAAACTGTTATATTCTTATATGTATGTTTTTGCTCTAGATGCCAGCTTACAGCCCTACTTGGACCAGATAAATCAGATCGAGGAGCAGGTGTCTTCACTTGAACAGGCTGCCTACAAACTGGACGCGTACTCCAAGAAACTGGGTAAGACTTTAATGTACAGAAGTGTGCATGCATAATAATAGAGCTGCAACGCTTAATCTAAAAAGACAGAACAGAATGACATAAAACAACATAAAGAACATCTGTGAGGTCACCCTCCAGCAACCATCAAAAAAGACATGATATAATATAAGATACATCCAGTGGTGGAAGAAGTACTCAGGGTAAATCTACACTGTGGTTTTGTTACTTTTACTCAAGTAAAAGCTCTGTTACAAGTAAAAGTCCTGAATTTTACTTATGTAAAAGTACAAAAGTATCAGCATCAAAAAGTACCAAAAGTAAAAGTACTAATTATGCAGAGTGGTCCATTTCAGAATAATGCATATTATATGATTGAATTATAATTATTGATGCATTAAAATGTACATTACTTTAATGTTGAAGCTGGTAAAGGTGGATTATATACACTGCTGGGTGGCTCGTGAATTTCACCATGGGATCAATGAAGTCTTATCTTTATCGAATTTAATGCATCATAATTTATTTGTTAATAATATTTTGCATTATTAATCTGAATCTGCAAAGTAACTAACTTTATTAAATAAAATGTAGTGGAGTAAAAAGTACACTATTTCCTTCTGAGATGTAGTGGAGTAGAAATATAAAGTAGCAGAAAATGGAAATACTCAAGTAAAAGTACAAGTTCCTTAAAACTGTACTCAAGTACAGTACGTAAGTAAATGTACTTAATTACTTTCCACCACTGGCTATATCTGAGAAAAAACAAACCCGTCCCTTGTCATGAACACACATCCTACATCCAAAACTGTCAATATGCTTCCTTTGCTTGACTAGGTTTGATGAATGTCTTGTTTTTCTTTGTCAATGAGAGCTCACTCCACCCATGACAGCAGAAACATAACCTCTCTTTCTATTTGCTGCCTATTTTGTCTGCTATGTGTCGCACGGACCAATAATAGTACAACCACCTCCATCAGCTCATATTGCAAAGCATGATGTAGTCTACCAGCAGATGGTGCTATGACACCACAAACAATCCCTCACCTAAATATTTCAACGTTACAGCTCACAAAGAGACAGCCAAACATCACCAGCCTGTGTTGCATTTGGACTTTAATGGTCTCATATTGTAAAAAGTGAGATTTTCATGTCTTTTATATTATAAAGCAGGTTTAAGTGCTATATAAATACTGTTACACTATCAAAACGCTCAATATACGGAGAAATACACACAGCCCGTATTCAGAAATTGTGCATTTGAAACAAGCCGTTAGGATTTCTGTCCATTTGTGATGTCACAAATATACAATATTTAGATCATTACACGGTTTTAAACAAACATTTTAAATGTGTCCCAGTTATTTCCTGTTGCAGTGTATGTAAATAACGTCAGCTGACAGGAAGTAAACATGGACCCAAACTGTTACCTAGCAACACAATTTTGTTGAAATGCACTAAAACGGAGCGTTACAGACAGAGGGTGAATACAGGTATATTCAGGCAGACAGTATGAGGAAAATAAAGTTTTTTTTTAAACATTACAGCATGTAAACATGTTCTAGTGGAAACATAAAATACAAGTATGAACCTGAAAATGAGCACGATATGGGACCTTTAAGCAGCCATTATCTGCAGAGTGATCACATCCCTGTGTTTTCTTTTCTTTTCTTTACAGAGGCCAGATTCAAAAAACTGGAGAAGCGATGAGGAGGGGAAGAAGTTCTGAGAGTTATGGACGCCTTCTCACCTTCTTTAACCCTGCTGCCTCGCCTTCCTCCTCCTCCCTGCCAGCGGAGCCAGGAGCTGCGGGGAGGATGTGAACTGAGACTGAAACAACAAACAGTCAGAGCCACTTTGACACCTAGAAAGGACCCAGGAGGAAGCAGCTGAAGGCACATGAATTAGTACCGTAGTGCTCGGCTTAGATTTAACTCCAGTATCACCGATTTTGGCAGCGGTCGTGCAGCCAAGATGAACCAGAGCGTGTGGTCGGTACCCACATACTTCTGCAGATCAACTTTATGATGAATACATCTGCCTAATTACTAGCATATCTTCACTGAGTGGTGGAATCAGATTACACTAATTCACTACTAAACATAAAGAAACAGATTGGCAGAGACTTGTACCACCGGATATAAGAACACTTCTGTCATATGTAGATATTTACACGATGAAGCATGCTCATAGATGTGTTTTAATAAAGTCCCAGCCTTCTTATTCTGATCATTCAGGCAACCAACCTATTGACAGATAGTAATATTCCACTTAGTAATAGTAGCCTGACATGTACATTGGGGTTATTTGATGTTACACATGTATTTGTCTGAGCAGTGTGAATATACTGAACACAAACTGGTTAATTTAAAGTTTGCAGTTTGATATGAAGAATATTTGATAATGATGAATTATTGTATTCTATCTGGAGATTTTGACACCAACTGAAGTTTTTTTTTTTAAATAAACCTGATGATGTGCATATCATTGCATGACTGTTTCCTTAAAGGGGATATGTCATGAAAAACTCACTTTATCACTTTTTTTGAACATTAAAGTGGCAGTAGGCAGTATATATTTTTGGCATCATTGGGCAAAAATTCCATAATAACCTTTCAGCATATTGTAATTCAAGTGTTCTGAGAGAAAACTAGACTTCTGCACCTCCTCATGGCTCCGGCGTCACAAACTTTCTCATTTTACAGCTAAACCGTGCACTACAAGATGATTCTGAAAACATTTCAGTAGAGAAATAGGCATTAATGTAACAGAATATTGATTCATATTTGATCAGCGCGGCCTAGTTTGACCATTTGGTCGGAGTTTGCGAGTGATTGACAGCCGGCTCTCATAGACAGCAGATTGACAGCAGACCTCAGATCAGCTCTTACTGCTTGTTTTCCTCCGGTATGTGAAATCTTGCAGATGCCGTTAGGACACCGGAGGACACATGATTTTTTTTCAGGTTACCTGTTTCACGTACTACTGTCACGATATGGTGACCGTTTTATAAGAATAACTTTTTTTAATCATATTTGCTCCAATCTCGCCTACTTCAGTTTTAAAGCATGTAAACATATTCTAGTAGAAACCCAAAATACAAGTATGAACCTGAAAATGAACATGATATGTCTCCTTTTAAAAATGAACCTACTCCTGACAGTAGATGGCAGACCTGCACCGTGATAGGGACTGAAATTGATTCATAGTGAATGTATGAAATATTGTGTCTCTGGAGAAACTGCAAAGACAAGAGTGAGACCAAATGGAGGGAAACTGATGACCTATACTTGACAATTCAAAGGGCCGGCTGACTAAAGATGTGTGTGATGCCCTCTGTCTCCTTTCTATTAGCTGTCCCAGAGCAGAACCCAGAGCCCGGTTTGCCATGGGCTACAGATTATCTAAACTGACAGGACCTCCCTCCTGAGAGAGTGTGTGTGCGTGTGTGTTGGGTCGTGCACATCAATGCACGTGTGTATATGTTTGTGCAAGACCTAATCTAAAACAGGTCTCTGTCATTAGTCCAGCTGAGGCCCCGGCACAGAAGGAGCTCATTATTCATACTGTAACATTATTTACTGTTGCACTGTGATCCTTCCATCTCTGCCTTTCCAGAGCCCTGGGGCACGAATCCAGCTCCCCTCCCGAAGGCTCTCAAATTAGCTCTATTAAATGATTTTGGGGTTGTTTTCTAAAAGCTAAATGTGAGTGCCAGGAGGCAGTCAAGCAGAGAAGAGAAGGTAACATAGTAATCATAGGTAAACCTTTTTTTTTCAGTTTGGGAAGTACCGCAAAATTACACCATACTGTTGCAATATAGAGTGTGGAAACGTATTGTATTCTGTAGAAAATGTGTGTAATAGTGGTTTTCAGACCTGGTGGATGTAAAGTACAGATTTAAAGTCTACGGTACTGATTAATGGAGCTGTTATGCCAAGAAGAAATGGCATTATTTTTTAGTTTTTACATCTTACCATCTACTCTCCATCTTAAAAAATAAATCGTATTTTCAAAAGAGTGCTGTTATTCTAGGGTGTTGCCTGTGCAGAAAAGGAAGCAGAGAAACAAAAGAAATATACGTCAAAAATGACGTTGCCTCTTGGTAGTAATTACAGGAACGAAAGAGTTTCTTTATCTACTTTTCCATATATTTCCAGCTAATAAGAAAAGTGTTCCCACGTGCCACTGGGTGTATGGAGATTTAATGCAGAAGCATCATTCAGCAGTCAAACACGCATGTTGAGAACAAGTGAGTAATAATTTCATGACTGAACATGTATTCCGCTGATTGTGATTATCTGCATGTGTGTGTATGCATACTGTATCTGTGCAGCGTGCTTGGTTTCATGCAGTACGAGCTGTGAACTTGGTGGTGAGGAGGTTACATACAGTAAGTAAGACATTTTTAGGCGACCAAAATGTTCTAATTAACTTTGACGAACTGAAAACAAACTGTGAAAGGGTTAAAGTTGTAAGACGAAAACATGGACAACTCCCAGACCGGACAACGCTGTGGTAGCGACCTGTCAATCACAAGGTAGCCCCGCCTTAAAGCATCCCCTGCTTTATGGTCTATTTGACTCTAAATGGGACCATAATTTACAAATCTAGTGCAGTGCCCGTTCATGGTGTGCCTGTTCGGAACGGGCCGATTGCTTCGGTCCCAGTAGGCTCCCGATATTGCGGCTTGCAGCGTTGTCGGGGACTCATGCCCGTTTGCGGTGCGTGGCCGTTCAGAGTGTGTAGCCGTTCAGAGCGGGCTGATTGCTTGGCCAGTTGTTCACTTGTAACGTTAGTATATCCAGCATCCAGCAGCAAAACTGAAATGCACTCAATGAACCCGGTCTTCCTGCTGCAGACGACATGCTTGTCTCATGGTACGTGTCCACAGGGGCGTTTTTTATCGTGAGGGGACGCACCGATCCCAGCATTTCGACGCTTGATGGGCTGTCACTAGAAACTCCCCACCTGATTATACGAACGCTTTCCCTCCGTGGGCTGCTGCTCCCAGCTTTCAAACCGGAAACAACACGGTGGCTTGTTTGGAAACTTTTTTTCTCTTATTTCATGAAAATAGTTTGAAGATACGAAGGACATACAGAAAGAGATTCCTCACTTTACAGTTAAATCATGCTGTATTGAAAGACTTGAAACTAGTGATTGAGACCATAAACTCATGTTTACAATGTTTACTGAGGTAATAAATCAAGTGAGAAGTAGGCTCATTTTCTCATAGACTTCTATACAATCAGACTTCTTTTAGCAACCAGAGGAGTCGCCCCCTGCTGGCTGTTAGAGAGAATGCAAGTTCAAGGCACTTCAGCATTGGCTTCACTTCTCAGACTCGGACGCTGCCGCCTTATAGTGGTTCTCCATCCTCAGTAATGTAACACGAACATCATGTTTGACCCTATATAACTTAAGAATGGAGATCTTTCAGCTGCACTCAGTGACCAACAAGCTATTTTTTTTTTACTGTCATAAGAAGAAAACCTAATGCATTCCTTCTGTTCCTCAGAAAAGACGTCTCTCTTTTTACTCCCTGATCTCTCTCCACAATGTAAACGCTGATTGCCAGACTTGAAATACACCACAAACAGCAGGGGACTTTACGCAGACAATGACTCCCCTGAAAACATGCTCTAAAAATTATTTTGCAAACCACTTCCCGGCCTCTACTACTGTACACATATACAGAGAGAAAAGACAATGCATGAATAGATCTTAGCACATGTCATATAGTATAATGCCAGGTTGTATATCAGTTACATGGGAATAATGCTGATTAAATTACATACACTGTGGCTTCAATTTATAGATATAATCAACTTAGAATAAAGATTACGCAAAATGGACCAAATAGGCCGAACTCAACAAAGAAATTATTCCAATTGAGATCTTTTGAAATGATACAGCTTCAATTTGATTTGGTCTGACAGACCTCAGGAGATTCCCAGAAATGTGACTGAGTATCAAACACATGTCCGTCATCAGCTTCGGCAGAGGAGCTGTTTTCTCTCCATAAGTCTAAAATGGAGACCGGGCCAGTTTAACAATAACAGGGCAGCGTGCCACACCGCAGCGTTGTGTAACTGACAGGCAAGCACGAAGTTTTGGGAAATTTCTGTGTTCATGAATGAGAGCACTCAAAAAGTCATTTTCAAACCACATTTTGTTCTGTTTCTTTTTCGGCCTTGCTCAAAGTTATTTCACTTAACTGAGCAATGTCAACAGATCGGGTGGTGTTGTGAAATCTCTCTATCATTTTTGTCTTTCACTCACTTTCACACACAGAGACAGACCGTGATGGGAGAAACAGTCGGGGGTGGGAAAAAAATCAACTATGTATCTATATATTTGCTTCATTTGAGTCTATGCGGAGGTAGAAGGAAGTTACCGCTTTTATTGTTGTAGTCTGAGTAACGTGACGTCATATCCGTTCCGTATCCGTCAACCAAATCAAACCGTAGCGAGCCAAAACACCCATATACTGACATTTATGTTAAATGCATTCAAACGGCCCCGATGGAGCTGACCATGGATGTATAAAGAGAACGGAGCTGACAGGAGAGCTAGAGACCACCTTGGAGAAGTCAGAGGAAGTATACACGTGTGACTACGTCTGGTTTTCAAAATAAGGTGTTAACAAAGGTAACTTTATATACAAAATACATCTATGGAAATAAGATTGATTGGATTATATTCACCAGAAGTATAAAACATTACATGTTCCTTATAAATTAAAATGAAAATACCACTAATTTGAGAGGGAAATGTCTTTATTCTTTGATTTTTGGGTTGCTGGAATTTTTTTTATAAATAATGCCTGACAATGACTGATATATTTGACTTCAGGACATCTCAGACTACATACATGCTGAAAATCAAAAAATTCTTACTGTATTCATTTAGATATTTTCCAAAGTAAAAGTCCCTAGAAGTGAATGATTCAACTCTTTTCCCCATGGTCTAGTGTCTTAATATCGAATCGCAATACATATCAAATCAGCATCCAAGTATTGTGATAGTATGGAATCAGGAGATAGGTGTATCGTCCTAATAAACAACCCGCCATAACTGCACCTTTTACTACCCTCCTATGTAAAGCAGTGACATTATAAAGACAGCCAAATAGCCAAAGAGCTTCATGTTTACACCCATTTCAAAGCAGCCAATAGCTCTGGGAGGTATTTCAGTGCAAATATAAGCCACATGTGAGATCTGAGGGACTGAGTCAGACTTCAAATACCTTCTAAGAGACGGGCATGAGAAGCCACATGAGGTCAACGTTTGGCACCACAATCACTCACTTCACTCCACCGCTCACACCTTCATCATATACCGTGCACACATGTGAGGACGCAAGAGCACGCACAAAACCCCGCATGTCACATCTGACCCCTTTGAAACTCGAAACCCAAAAGCCAGCGCTCTGTCAGGTATGTAGTCCTTGGAACGCTTTGACCGATGCAATCCATTTTGATTAGCCCAAAAACGTCCGCGCCGTCACTCCATTATTACAAATCTAAAATGAGACCAGATGGGATTGCAGCGCAAAAGCCGTAGGTGCAGCCTTATTTTGGATGTGAGACGGAGCCCAGCCGTCTCCCAGCAGGTAGCAGGGGTGTCAGACTCTGGCTCCGGCCTCAGATCCAGCTCTGATCCCGGGGGTTGAAACGTGGACCGAGGATTCTTTCTCTGCAGGAAGTCGTAACCAGCAACACCTGAGAACTGTCCTGTGTAATCCTTGTTAAATCGTGATATTGGTTTAGTCCTGGTGCGTCTCCCTGTTGTTTGTGTTCCCATTTTGACTTTCTGTGCTTTCATGTGCAGCGTGTCCAGCACCATGTCTAAATGGACTCAGCATCTCTGAGACCCCCCATTAGAACCACTCTCAGACTCTTTGGCACCAGAGCTATCAGTGTGTCTGTCTGTGGAGCAGACACAGTGACACTGACCACACCTGGGAGGACATTTCAGACACAAAACACACTTCAAATCTCTGCAATAATGATGATATAATGCCCCACACTCTAACAGAAGAGGACTTTATTTCATATGGTATTTGTATAACATGTCATTGGGAAAACATTGGAGTAGGACATGCAGGAATAAGCTGTTCTGAACACTTAGGTCCTGATCAGACAGAGTGTGTTTCAGCAGTCTGGGGCTATTTTTTGCAATGAGAGTGCTTTTGTGCTGTGCCCTAAACACCTCAAGTTGAAAAAAAAACTCAACAGCAGAAACAGCAGGCCTGGAAGCAAATTAGGTACTTGAGATTTCGGGTAAATTGTTTCAATCCATTTAAACTCTACTATTATCTATTAGGTAGTGTACAGTTCATGGTTTGTGTTAAAGAGCGGTCCATCTGAGTTCTGTTCCGTTTATTTTGAAATGGAAACGCCCACTCAGCCGTCAGCAAAAAGCAGTGACTTGGTTACCAAAGTAAGCTAATCAATAAGGTTATGGATAATGTGAATGCTAGCACTAGCTGAGTCAACGTTAACTGGGTTAGTTTGGATGTTTTAAAGTCGTTTTTTATGTATACTCCCGCGTTCTGAGAGGTAAAATTGCTGTTTTTGTGAATGGAGTCTGGTCTGGTCTCTTTCCGATGGGGGACTAAAGTCGTTATATCGTTATCTTCACAGCCACCAGACTTCATTCAGAAAAACAATGATTTTACGTCGCAGAACAAAGGAGTTGCTGCATTGATCGATTAGTTTGTTTGTGTTATTGAGTGACTTTCGGATCTGAACTAACGTGGCGTCCACAGCAGTACATCACTTAGCTTCCGTGCCGGTACTCCTGTCTGCTTTTCCAAACTGGGATTATGCCGACCGCCATCTAAGTTACTGTATGTAATACACT
This sequence comes from Sebastes fasciatus, assembly GCF_043250625.1. Lineage (NCBI taxonomy): Eukaryota > Metazoa > Chordata > Actinopteri > Perciformes > Sebastidae > Sebastes > Sebastes fasciatus. Next base: position 25,073,451 of record NC_133799.1, on the reverse strand, counting down.
GACTATAAGGATTTATGTATACTGTATATGTAGCAGCGTCATCATGCAGAAACCTACGTCAGGTCACGTGGGGACAAAGTGTTTAGAAGGGCTTGAAGGGGAAAAATAGCATTTTGACACTAAAACAGACTTGACCAAAATGTTAATGTTCAGATTTGAATACATAAGGAACACCACTGGATAGCTACAGAATGATATAAAAACCTAAAAAAATGTATAACAATAATGGACCTGCCCTTTAAAACAAGTATGCTTGTAACATAACGTCATGTGACGTCATGTCAGTAAAAATCATTCAACTTTGGGTTTCCCAAAGGACATGAACGCCGGCCCCATGAGTGAAATTCCTGTTTGTTTGGAGGGTTTATTAAAAAGTCACATCCTGTTTATCTGGAATAAAATGTCAGTAGTTCATAGATAATTAGCTATTTCGAATTTTCTCCAAAAGGGCGTTTGTGTGTGTGTGTGTGTGTGTGTGTGTCCATGCTTGTGTTTTCCTTTCAGCATGTGTTCATTAGTTCATCCAAATGAGTAACAAGTGTCCGGAAGCCATAAAAGGACAGAGTTGACTCATCTTGGTATGAAGACCCGTAGGCTGTCCTTAAGTGACCCGAACATTCAGAACCAGAAAATCACTCAAAGAACACAACGCCATCTTAGCTCGGCTCTCAGTGATGACACACACAGGCACATAAAGTCCAGAACATTCAGGCACACCATAAAATGGTGCGCCTCTTTCTTTAAGATTTAGCAACATTTCCTGATTCATGAACCTACAACAACCTTTGTATAACAGTCTGTTCTCATGGCTCTCTTTCTCCATAGATAACAAACAGCATGCATACTGTAGTTTGAACTGATGAATCCTGCAGGAAGGCCAAACTTCAATGGCAGAAAACTAAAGCTGTACACAGATATTTGTGACAGAGCTTCTGCCTGTACAACAATAAAGTTAAAGGTTCTCTATACAAAATCCAGAGCATTAATATAGCAGCAAACAACCATCTGCTATGTAAAGATATAGAGGAGTAATGTCTACCTGAGCAGAGAATGAAGTCACTCTCCCTCTGTGTGTGTTGTAATCACAGTTTCTCTGTGCTCTGTTTATGTAGCCGGGCCGGCCGTGCATCCATTTGAGTGCATGTCAGCCCCTCTTTGTGTGCCTCACTGGCTAGTTAATTGCCGCCGCCGCTCTGCACTGCGCTCATACGGCAGTAACCGGCGATAATATTATTATCTGACTGATATGTGTCACGTGTGTGTTCATCTTGGCTGTCTCTTTTTCCTTCCTTTCTATTTTCTTTTATATAGTCTTGCAGGAGTGAATCCTAAAACCCAGAAATGAGTTAGCATTTTAGCACTTCCTGTTACCTCGTCTGGAAGTCAATGGGTTTTTAGTTAGATTCCTGAAATAAGATCTGTGGTTAACACAAGCTGAAGAGATTTTAAAGTTTTGTTCTACGACATAAAATACATCAGTAAATACCTTACTCATGAATTTTGAACCCTTTACGTGTCTTAAAAAAGGAGTTTGCTAACAAGTGGCTAAATGAGACTACTAAATGTCATCACGCTGACTTGTCCTACTTTACAGCCTAGTTGTTTATACTCACTATCATGTGACCGTGGTGTAGTTTGTTTATGGCCTAGTTTGAATAAACACCATCTGCATGTAGATGGTGCGGCTTGGACACATCATCAGTGATGAACCCAGGGTCATCGTGTGTTTCGGGTCTTTGATCATCAGACACCCTCACCTGGGCGACCCAACCGGGGATGATAAGTCGGCTTGTGTCAACGCTGCACGCTACACCATGGATCACTCCTCTTGATCCACAACCACCTTGGAGATTTTTTCTGCAGCTTCAGTGATGTTCCTGGTGGCTTTTCTTTCTTTCAACCCTCTGATGCCAAGGAGCCTGAGTGCCCGGTGTAGAGACTGCCCTGGAAATCCCCTGCAGCCCACCTCGATAGGCTCCCAGCGGGCTTTCCACCCACTCCCTCTGCAGGCCTCTAGCAGCCTAACATTAGCTTTTTACTTCTGGCGATTGCATTTACCCTTCAAAAATCATAAAAGTGGTTTTCATTTGTGGAGATTATCTTGCTGAATAATACGTGTAAGTATCATAAACGTGTGTTTGCCACAGAGTTTATTTCCCGCAATAATCCAAAACCCAATGGAACAATTTCAGCTTTTTATCGAGGGAACCATAGCGATGCTAACTTCCTGGTTGGCCTACAACAATATGTCATCCCTGCACCACTCTATTTCTAATTCCTCTTTGTAACATCTCTTTTAAAAAGTGCCACATAATGTTTACTTATTTACTTGTAATGCAATCCGTGTCTCACTGAAACCGAGACAACTGAGGACATGAACATGTTCTGCTTCGTGTTACCGCCGAGTGCATGTGAGCAGCGTGTGAGAGATTCAACAGAACATTGAATTAGACATGCTATTATTTCCCTTCTGCTTATTGACACAGTGAGCATGGTGAGGGTAGGACTAAAGCCAAGGGACAGACTGTACGGAGATACAGAGTCCTGAGGAGAGGCTTTTTAAAATATGTATCTTAGATTGAATAATTGAATCAAGTGAGCAGCTGAATGTCTTATTCTGTGTTTAAGAACATCTGGTGCCGCTGTGATCTCTCTCTTTCCCAACTGGTCCCACTCTGTGTGAATGAGCTTTGGCCAGTTGTCCAAGCTAAGCGCACCAGCGGAGCCGAGTCAAGGGCAGCGGGCTGCAATAATATTTGCCATAATTACCCAGATAACATAAACAGAAGTGCACCTGGCTCGGCTGGGCTACCTGGTCAGTTCTGCTGTGTGTGTGTTGGGTCTGTAGTCTTTAGCTGGGGGTGCTTACAGTAACTCTGAGTTCAGGTCACGACGGGGTCAGACCATCAGAAGTCTGCCAAGAATATCAGGTGGTTCTTTTGTCTCTTTTTGGGGCTCCAACACCAACTTTCTCAATGTATTTTTAATGATTTGGAAACATACTGAATGGTCAACATCATGTACCAGTGGGTGTAGTGGGTGTACATGACCAAATAAAACAAAAACAGTCTTTCTGTATGTGAGTCACTGTCATTCCAAGTGTGATCCAGCATTTGAGTCATTCTGATTTTTAAATCCAGATGAGATGTGGATTCAAATGTCAGAAATTCAATGTAGTTATCAATCATTACACATGGATAAACGTGCCAAAAGTTGGGTGGGCATTCCTATGGAAGCCAGTTATGAATAAGCCTTAAATCTCCTGACAGGTGATGCTATTCTTTAACCCTGACCTAGAGCCCTGAGTCATAACCCCCACAAGCAGATACCCAGCTGCTTGACCAGACCTTAGATCTGCATTGTATCCACTTTAGGCTAAGCTACATGGGCTGGCCCAACTAGCTTGATAGACAGTTGCTTCTGAATGCCATGGCCCAATCAGTTGTCCAGCTATCATCCATGCTTATTTAGTTCCACTAAATAGCCACTAGTTATATCAAAAACCTGTCACACCATTCTCTGGGGTCCCACGACACCGAGAAGGCTCCACTGTGTGTTCCAGCATCCCAGAACAGGTAGCCATCAAACAATGGATAGGGTCAGGGCTGTAGCCGAGACCAACGCAATCGAGTCCAAGTCAAGGCCAGGTCCAGTCGAGTCCGAGTCAAGACCAAGTCCAAAGGTAGTCAAGACCAAGTCAGGGCTGAGTCCAGAGCAGATAGAGTCCTGTTCAAGACCATAGTGTATTTCCAATACTAATATAGTGATTAAGGACCTGTGTCCATATAGCGTCTTTAATCTGGCAGAAGAGCGGCTGCAGGGCGCTGCATGGGGACACTTCATCTCAGCGTTTCTATGACTACAATATCTTGACAACATATCACCACTGTTGTATGATAGACTAGAATCGCCCCTTTGCGTTTTATTATCTATTTGGGCTACTATCTATTTGTTTGACATTGTTTTTTCACCACGAGCATCAACCGGAGGATGCATGCCCTCATACTGACCACCGTAGAGCAAGAAGAACCATCTGTCGTAGACGACATGTACGGCGATAAAAGCACAACACTCACCAGCAACATTCAGTGTCCGCCCGGCCAATCTGCTCCCACAAATGTGCTTTCAGTCTTTGTTATGATGGTGTCTGTCTGACATATAAAGCTCAGGATAAACCGACAGTGACGTCACCAGCGGTTTTCTGAAAAGTTCTGAGATTTTTAACTAGAAGCGCTAGGAGCGGCCGCACAAAAAAGGCGGAGCATTCAGAAAAAAAGATGCTGTGTGCAGCGTTTTTTCTCTAGGTGGCCGGATAGGAACACATACGCTTTCTCCTCGTTGGGAAGAATTGAAAAAAAGATGCTGGCATTCAGAAAAACCCCCGCAATATAGAGACAGGCCCTAAGGCATTAAGATGGATAGAAATAATTAATCTATGAACAATAATTATCTACCTTCTCACATCAAACTAATCAATGCAATTTAGGTTTAAGGACAGATTTCTACAGGTATGTTAAGGAAGAGGTTGGTAAAATGTTGGCTAAATCCGGCAACGTTTTGTACAACTGTACCCAAACCAGCAGACTGAAGGAACAACTTGACCAGTTCTCAATAGCCAAGCCCGAGATCAAGACAATTCTTAACAAGGAACGAGACCAAAACAAGTGCTAGACTTAAAAAAAGTCAGGACTCAAGTACTACATCCCTCACCGAGCACATGGATTAACTGAATATGTCAAAGACATTACTATCAAATGAAGTTTGAATCTAAAAGCAACCAACTGTGAGAAGTTATGTCCACTGTAGAGTGATCACAAGTGTGGATCCTCATTTCACTCTCTCCTGCAGGCTGTTTATTACATTTTACACCCTCCCCGTCTCCAAACCCTCATTATCAAATCAAAGCTGAGTCTACCGTTACATAGAACTGTCCACATATTGAATTAGGACATCTGGATCAATGAGAAAATGCTGTTAGCTCTGCACCACTTAAACACATGCATCATACAGCAGCAGCTACACGTTTTCCCCAGAAGCAGCAGTTATATTGGCCTTTTGCAAATCATATATGTAACTGAATCTCCTTATTTACCCTTCAGACTATAGAGTCCAGCTTACCCTGATTACCTAAAGCTACCCTGTTGACGATGACAGTCCCTCGCTGTGATGCAGAACTTTGTGTACGTCTGACCAGCATGCAGCTCCTCTGTTCGCTCTATTTTCAGATGAGGCAGGAAATCGGCTTCAGCTGCTTTACCTGTACTGTTACAGTAAACACAAATAATAAGCTTCCCCTCGTAGCCTCGAGCGTCCTGAAGAGGGAGAAAAAAAGTGAGAGGGGGAGGCGTGATTGATGGCTTTACCCCCTCTGGTTTTGAGATTCATACACTCTGTAACAGATCTAACGTACACCAGATGTGAGAGGTGTGTACGTGTGTTTTTATGTGTCCACGCATGAGAGAAACAGTCTGGCCTCCACGATCCTGTCCAGATCAAGCATCACTCTCTCATGAATTAAAGGGGACATATCATGAAAAATCACTTTCTCAGTGCTTGTGCTCATCCATCTGGGTATCTGGAGCTCCTACCAACTCACAAACTGTGAAATAAGACAACCCAGTCAGTTTTTTGTGGGCTGTCTAGATCAGAAAACATGTGATTCAACAAGACATTCAGATTTGGCTTCTCTTCCTACGTCACATGCAGGCTCATTAGAATATACTGCCCACAATCTGAGTATCTCCACCCACAGCTTGAGTACTACCCATAGAGTGTATAAAATAAAATAAATATGGACGTAGTCTCCGTGACGTCACCTATAGGTTTCTGAAGAGCCGTTGCGAAGCTCAAACTGGGTGTTTTTTTAGCACTTTTATTAGTAAAGAAACTCTCCAGACATGCGCCAGCTTGCCAGCTCTGCCCTCTGCAGCGCGAGCACGCATCCATGGCGTGCATGCAGACAAACGGTGCACTGGACTCCTTGCTCTCTCACCCAGTAACGGCGTGGAGGGAGACCGGGCACCGGTCTGCATGCTGCCGGCGCTGCAAATGCAAAGGAGCCGGTCGGCAGAGTTTCAGGCTTGTTGTTTACTTGTTTTTATCCATAATTAATTTATCCCTGATTCCCTTACAAGAAACACTTTGAGGAATCCTGACCTGCTCTGTCCAGTATCAGCTATTTATTTCACACTGATTGAATTTTTGGTAAAAAAAGTTACTGTATTGATTTCAAATCATTTAATCGTATCGTATCGCTCTAGATGAGCCAAATAATGTCCTGAATCGTATCGGAGCCATGGAAATCGTATCGTATTGTTGTATCGTTACACCCCTAACAAATTCCCAACCTGTACAGTTGTCATTAGCTACATAGACTAAAACTTTTTGTTTTTGCCAGGCTGTAAACATGTTTATTTCTGCTGTAAATTATGGCATGGAGGTCTATGGAGATTGACTCGCTATTGGAGCCTCAAGTGGCCGTTTGAAGAACTGCAGTTTTTGGCACTTCTGTGTTGGCTTCATTTCTCAGCACCAGAGGTTTCCTCTTGGAGCTACTTTTGTAAAGGTGCGCCATATTTTTCTCACAAGCCAATCAGAGCAGACTGGGCTTTTTCTGGTGGCGGTCTTAAAGAGACAGGAACTAAAATGGAGCGTTTCATACAGAGGGTGAATACGGGTATATTCAGACAGACAGGATGAGAAAAATAATGTTTTTGAACATTAAAGCATGAAAACATGTTCTAGTGGAAACCCAAAATAAAAGTATGAACCTGAAAATGAGCATGATATGTCCCCTTTAATATACAATCTATATCAACAGTCATCTGCAATGAAGGCCACTTACTGTACATGTGCGTGCACCTAAAGTATAGTTAGTTAAACAGCAGCATCTGCAAAGTAATGATTTCAGACTGTTCAGTTCTATTTTCTATTCTACGAGTGTGCACCTCATGTGAGCTACCAGACTACAACCAAAGGCATTATAATCATTTCCAGGTTAATAATAAAATAAGTAAGACCACATCATTTGACCGTGTCGGGCTAGTCTGCTGAGAGGGAATTCATGTAATGTTCCCACAATGTTACATCACAGGTTTATAACCGGTTTATATGTGGAACAGCACAGATGATCAAAACATCCCTTAATAAAAAACAGTGGATTTCATGCGGTTTCTGCCGAAGGAAAGAGAACGCGGACACCAAACATCCTTATGATTCTAATATCAGCAAATAAGTGGGGAGACGAGGAAGTGGCTATTTTGAGAGCAGCGCAAAAGGACCTTGACTAAAAATGTGTGTGTGAAAGGAGCTTGTGAATGTGTGTGTGTGTGTGTGAGAGAGACTGTTCCATAGGCGTGTCCGTCAGGCCACCGGTGACCCTCAGATTCCCTCCTGTGCGACGTCATGTCACTTCCCCCCTTTGTTTCCCCACTCAAGAGGACCTTTCTAAAAATGTCTTTTTGTTTAAAGGTTCTCAACAGCCCTCCTTCCTCCTTTGCCTGGCAGCGTGGTGTGTGTGTGTTTGTACATTAGTGACATCCTATACAGTCGGCCCCAAAAACAGGAACTGTTGGGATGCAGATGAGGATGCTGAAGGGCGTGTATTTTCCTCTCTGGGTTCGTACCTATATACAGTCAAGGATCCTGTTTCATAACACGCTCTGGATGTGGCGAGGTGCAGATGGCGGGGGACCTGCATGTCACCACACACTTTATGTGGAGTGACACACACACTCTCAAACAGAACGTACCTCCCACACCGTACTGTAGGATTCACCTCTGTGCAGAGTAACCTCTGGTCCTGGACCACAGCAGCGTTGGGACACAAAGCATCTCCAGAGGCTCTTAAGGAGCTGACAGGCATGATGTAACGCTCTCTCTGGGTCACCATGATTATACTGAGGTGTTGCAGCACAGTGTAAAGGCCTTTACACACCACACACACGCCTGCCAATATTTCAGATCAAAACTACCAGCAGCGATGCAAATTGGCGACACTTTTCCCAAGAAAAGGTTAGGATAGATTTGTGCAGGCAGTGGACCAACTAGCGGGATCCTACTGACCCAGAGCAGCGTCTGGCAGTCTGTCTGAGCTAAACTGTTGTATAACCTAAACTACTTTAAAGGGACTGTATGTACGTTTTTAAATCGTATTTTATTGCCAATGTCTGAACAGGTTATAACTAGGGCTGTCAATCGGTTAAAATATTTAATCATAATTAATCGCAAATAAATTGCAATTTTTGTATCTGTTCAAAATGTACCTTAAAGGGAGATTTGTCAAGTATTTAATACTCTTATCAACATGGGAGTGGGAAAATATGCTTTCTTTATGCAAATGTATGTATATATCTATTATTGGAAATCAATTAACAACACAAAACAATGACAAATATTGTCCAGAAACCCTCACAGGTACTGCATTTAGCATAAAGAATATGCTCAAACCGTAACATGGCAAACTGCAGCCCAACAGGCAACAACAGCTGTCAGTGTGTCAGTGTGCTGACTTGACTATGACTTGCCCCCAAACTGCATGTGATTACCATAAAGTGGGCATGTCTGTAAAGGGGAGACTCGTGGGTACCCATAGAACCCATTTACATTCACATATCTGGAGGTCAGAGGTCAAGGGACGCCAACATTTTGGGTAACTTTGGAGTGTTATTTAACATCCTACGCAACAAACTAATATGACATGGTTGTTACCAATGGATTCCCGCTATAATCTAAAAACCACAAGTTGCGTTAATGCATTAAAGAAATGTGTTATTATCGCGTTAAATTTAACAGCCCTAAATGTTATAATTAAGGCCTCCACATACAGGGCAGTACACACTAACGCCTACATACTCATTTTGAAGTCCAAGGGAAGCACACATGCTTTTCTCGTCCTCCGTGGAAAGTGGCTTTTGTCCAGGTGAATAAGTTACTTCCAACACTTCCTACACTTCCAATGCATTCCTGGCAGTAGCGGTACAACAACAATAGTCCGTAGCGGGTATTCAGAAGGTATAGGATGCACCAGGAGGGAGAGCTGATAAGCTGACCTCAGGGGATCGGCCCGGTCTGGACCGGCCCGACCCGGCCATGCTCATGGGACGGCAGCCATGCAGGGAAGAGGACGGTGGTGATTATAAAAACAGACTGGCTGTGTGTTGTGTGTAGCTGTGTGTATGGTTATGTGTGTGTGTATACAGTTTGTTAATAAATGCAGGCATTGTTCAGAGACTCAGGGAAAGTTCATTATGAATCAACAAGTCCTCATAGCTAAGACGTTATTTGTCACTGGCTTCCAAAATGACCCTCTGACCGTTACAAAAATGATTCATATGAGTATTATCTGCCATCTCTATGAGAAGATTTGGTTATGTTAGAAAAGGTTAGAGAAAAATTGTGGCCATGGGTCATCTAATCCTATCACCAGACAAGAATGTTAAAATTCATTGCCAACATTCTTCCTCTTTTTTTTTTGTCTTTCTGTAACATCTGAATTTCTGCATGAACTCCAGCATAGATCCATGCTCAATGTTAACTGCAGGTCTGTGACTCTGGTCTCCTGAATGAAACTCAGACACGCTACATGCCAATTCAACCGACCCTTCCTCCACACCCTGACTTTCTGCCTCGATACACAAAGAGCACACTAGACTTCTTCCTGTGTGGGCACTGAATGTTGGCATTGGACCTAGATCGTGATGTGCAGAAGCGTCCAATATGGACATAATTCCTCTGGATAATGGACCGGGTCAATAGAAACCAGTGTTGAGTGTTGGTAGGAGACTTGCACTCTTCGGGTCGACACTTTGTGCACCCAAAACAACCGTTCTGGACTCCTTCATAAGAGATTTTGCGGTGCTATCTTTATTTGCAAGATCACAAGAGGAAACCACATAGGTGGTTTTGCATTAGGGATGAACAATATATAATTTCAGCATGAACATTGCGATGTGCGCATGCGTACAGTAATAGTCACATCGCAGGACGTCGGCAAATTAACTCAAACTCGTCATGCTACAACTTTTTTGTTGCTTGATACAAATGAACGGTTCTCATTTTTACATGAGTAATCCAGTGTTTCCGGTTAAATACAGTTTAGGTAGGCCCGCCACAGTTTCATAATGAACCGTGGGGTCCACGTCTGCCCGGGGGATTCAACTTGGCGTGCCAAAGACGGCCGCTCGGTGCTCCCTGTGATTGGCTATCGTAGGTCGGCTTGGAAAGGCCCGGGGTGAAGGTGGCTTGCGGCTCTGACCGTGAGCTTTACAGCACCCGTCGCTCGGACCTCGCCGCTTCCCAGAGCTCTGGACTTAACAGTCGCTGCGCCCTCTCTCCCTGCAGGAGGGGATGAGGCTCCGTTTCAGCAGTTTTTGCCTTGGAGGCACGATATCAGAAAGGAGACGTGCAAGACACGGAAAAGGCACCATTAATAAAGATATTGTAAAACTGTGTCTCCACTGTCATCGTCTTCTCATGTCCCTTCCTCTACCTCTTCACCGAGTCATTTCCATACACTCAACGGGGGATCCTGTCCTGGATACCATCCGGAAACTCAATCCCCACTAAGCAGCTTCCCCACTCAGCTTCTTAAAGGGCATCGTTGCTCTATTTAGAGGCCTGTGAGTGTGTGTGTGCGTGTGTGTGTTTTCCGGTATCGCAGCTCTGAAATAGCTCCGTCAAAGAGAGCGCCAGGAGCCAGCGAGGCACCAGACTCGGCTCTCACGCAGATGTCCACCTCCACCAACGCCGAGCGACGGTCCCACGGAATGAGATCTCCATATGCTCAGAAGATGAGAGGAAGGAGGAGGGGCAGAGACAGTAGGGAGAGGAAGAGGAGAAGGAAGCTGAAAATGAAGGGGAAGTGAAGGAAGGACTAAAAGCTGTGTGGAGTCTTTGTGAGGTGGAGACTCCTTCGGGGCGGTTGGAGCGCAGATGAAGGGAGTTTGTTGTTTTGAAGATCTGCTTGAAAGACGATTTGACACATCGTTGAGGCTTTGCTGCACTTGGCATTTGAATAAAATACTAAATCTCACTCACGGCCAGAGCCCCGAGGAGCTCCCACCAGCAAACTGACCCCTTGATCAAACCATTTACTACCACCCACTGAACTCAGATCAGTTACTTGAGACCCCCACTAGGCCTCTTCGAGCCAGATAGGACTGTTTTTATTCCCTGGCAATCTGCTGCTCTACACCTCAGTCCAAACTAAACACATTTCAAAAACACACACACACACACACACACACATGCACTACCACACACACGCTGTTGTTTGTGTGCCTGGCTGTGGATCAGAGGACGTCAGCGCTGCAGCACCAACACAAACCTTTGGAAAAAAAACAGCATCCTTTGGGATCATTGAGTGGAGTCCATCCATCCATACAGCAGCGTGATAACGGCGGGCCTGAACCCAGATATACACAACTTATTTGCACATAAACACACGTGCACATAAAGCTCGCGACTGGCTACCAAACCCCCCAGCTCTCATAAATACACACAGGGCCCCTGGGCTTTGATCATTCTTGGCCAACAAAAGACTGACTAATGACTTAACAACAGAAACATGCGTTAACGGCCTTTTCTCACTCTTTTATAATGTTTGCCAGGTTCTGTTAGTCATTGTGTGGTTTAAAGGAGGATGGGGGTGGGGGGAGGGGAACACAACCAGTCCACAGTCGTGCCACACGCAACAGCATGTAGAAATAAGATCAATATTTCATGTATGCTTCAGCTGCTGCCCTCGTCTCGTACTTTCATGAGACTGCTGGAGGGATGTTTGTGTTGTCTGTATCGTGACCTCTGCTATGAGACGGTCTTCAGAGGGAGGATTCCAGGTCAGTGAGTCTGGCGGACCCGAGAGGAAAAGGCCTTGGGTTTGTTTGGGGAGCGTTTGCTCGTAAATCGTCTGAGAGGAAGTAGGAGGTGTGTTTGCAGGAATCTGTTGGTTTCCAATATACGTTGACGTGTTTTATGCATCATCTCGGGGTATGTGTGTGTTCATTCTTCTGGAATCTGAGTGATTTTGTGGGGTCAGCTCACCCAAAATCACTCGGTATCCAGGCTTAACAGGTGGTTTCAGTTTTATGAGCCCAGGTTTTATCAGCTGGTTTGTTTCATTAGTGCTGCTCAAAAACTACATTTGAAAACATACCCTCACTGCTTGACCCCCACTAGAGTAGGGCCAAAGGTTTTGCCCTTTTGGAACTAATGGAAGGACTTGAACTCTCTTACTCTCTCTACTTCTCTTGCAGTGGCTGTGGCTCAGAGGGCAGAGCGGGTCGTCCACCATCGGTGGATCAATCCCCGGCGGCTCCAGGTCACATGTCCATGGGTCACTCTTAACCCCAAATTACTCCCGAAGGCATAGCCATCGGTGTGTGAATGAGTATTCGGATCCTGATGGGCAAAGTTGGCACATTGCATGGCAGCCTCTGCCATCAGTGTATGAATGTGTGTGTGAATGGGTGAATGATGACATGTAGTGTAAAGCGTTTGAGTGGTCAGAAGACTAGAAAAGTGCTGTATAAATGCAAGTCAATTTACCATTTACCACAAAGTTTTTGGCCAAAATTTCAAAACATTTGGGCACCCCTGGACTTCGAACCCCCAAAGGGCACAACTAGACCACACTGACAACCATCATACCAAATTTGAAGTTCCTAAGTTAAATAGTTTCCGAGTTCTGCTCTGGAAACGAAAGTGTGACACGCGAACGGACAGAAGGACGGGGGTATAACTAGAATTACCGCCTCATGGTTATATGCTTCCACCAACCAGTCAAGTTGCAGTTTCCATCCATGTCTGTCCAAAATTTCATCACTTCCTGGAAAAAAAATAATAAATAATGTCTGACAATGACTGGAAGAAGGACATCTCTGAGTCAAACATTTTCCAAAGTAAAAGCCCCTAGAGGTGCATGATTCAACTTTTTCCCATGGTCTAAATGTTAAAAAAGTTGACAAAAATCGCAATAAATCGTAATATCGAGAACAGAAATAATTCAAAATCGCAATACATATCGAATCAGCACCAAAGTATCGTGATAGTATCTAATCGGGAGATGGGTGTATCGTCCAAGCCCTTGTAAATTCCTTGCGAATTATCGTGTCATTTATACGCCTTTTTGTGCAACCGGGCTGAGCAATTAATTCATAGACACCAAATTTCTCTTTTGGGTCTCGAGATGAAAAAGTTTGGGAACTCCTGCACAAGAGGAAAGTGAAAAATACAGTAAATAAAAAATATATAAACTAAAAAAGGTTTGTTGCAAGTTGCATTATATTATATATTATATATATATAATATATATATTATATATTGCATTATAAATGGCCAAAACATGAAAAGAATCAGAAGTGTGTGTGTAATGGGGTGGTTGGGTGGAGGGTGGAGGGTGGAGCTGCTGACTCTGGGGTCGGGAGTCTGACGTCACGGTCCTGCTGGTGTTTGACAGACAGGATTTCCTGTCAGCAGGTTGTTTACCTGGAACCCTGTGTGTCCGAGTGGGGCTGGTGAGACCAGCACCTGACCCTGTATAGGCCACCTGGCCTCTGTTTGTCCCTCTTCTAAAGCCACCAGGACCGGACCCACTGGATGATGGACTGTTTGCAGTCTGTACTGTCTGTGCTACTGTAATTTCCTCCATGCTGCTCCAGCATTGTCCTCTGCTCAGTAACGGCTGTCAGTCTAATCTCCAGTGAGAGAGTTTGGATGGTAAACACATGGACGGACACGTGTCCTGCTGGGTAGAAGGAGGAAAGAAGAGACAACTAGAAGAAAAGACTCCCCTCCATCAGCCCGGTGGTACCAGGAACAGTTCAGACCAGTCACTCAGCACAGGCAGGAGTCCACCATGCACACAAACACATCCACGCCTCCCCCCTCCCGGGCTCACACCGCACGCACCTGGTTTAGTTTTGTGGGGTCGGAGGTGAGGCATAGATGGATCATTATCACAGGTCATACACGAGGCAGGCACAGAGCGAGGATGGCCAGAAACACGCACAGCAGTTATTCTAGGCCTCGGGTTAGGCCGCTCTTTTGATTGACACGACTCATTTGGCCGAGCCTCAGCGTGTATTTATTACTTTCCTATCATCGGCTGATAAGAGATCTGCCAGTGACGGGGGGTGGAAAGCTGCTTCGTGGAAATACTGCAGGAGAGTACGAATCACCCGTCCCCTCCCTGGTGACTAAACTGTTGGCTGCAAGTTTTTCTTGGAGTGGGCAACCATGTCTCCAGTTGGCGTCCACATTACAACATGTGCTGTATCTGAAATTGTAATCACACATGAAGGCACCCACCCACATGGATCACCTAAGAATATCACAGACCAACGTATCCTCAACAGTCCGTATGATATCTTTCAAAAAGTTATTCCTCGTTTTTCGTGCGTTTTCCTGTGAATGTCAAGCAACATGTGACACACGTGTCAATTTCTGCTCTAGTTTTTTTCAAAATAAACTCCCGTCTTCACAGGAAACAACTTGTTTTAGGCAACAGAACTACTTAGTTAGGTTTAGGAAAAGATCGACTTGCTTAGGTTTAGGCAACAAAACTACTTGGTTAGGTTTAAGAAAAGATAGACTTAGTTAGGTTTAGGAAACAAAACTACTTAGTAAGGCTTAAGAAAAGATCGACTACGTTAGGTTTAAGAAAATATCGACTTAGTTAGGTTTAGAAAGAGATTGACTTGGTCAGGTTCAGGCAACAAAACTACTTAGTTAGGTTTAGGAAAAGATTGACTTGGTTAGGTTTAGGAAAAGATTGACTTGGTTAGGTTTAGGTAACAAAACTACTTAGTAGTAGTTTGGGTTAAAATAACTGAAATGGTGTAAGTTAAGTAAGGAAGTTATGTGACAAATCAACGCTGACTTCTGGTTTCATGCTGGGTACACACAGCGGTTTCCTGGGTAAAGTTCCTGTGATTTTTGACCCCGACCTCTTCCCTATACAGAGTTTGCCGCTCTTTATACTTCCTGGTTCCCAATTACGTGGATTACAAACAAATTGTTTTCATGGGATATATACGAATTACAGTGCATTACTTTTCGTAGGTAAAGCTACGAACGGTGAATGAGAACAGGCTGAACAGACTAATCATGTCTGTGGAAAAAGGCAATCAGAGCTGGAGTGCATCTCTTTTATAGTTTATTTGCTAAAAGGTTTCGTGATTGATTAAAACACATTGTTGTTGCAGCAGAACGCCGGCCTGCACCGTGTCTTTGTTAGTAGTTTCCATTCCCTGATTACTGAGGGATGTTTCAGGTTACGCAGATCAAGCCGAGTGGATTAGTTCATGTCAGTGTGACCTCATAAAGAAAGCACCAATTCACATTTCTCTGTGTTTATTAGGTTATGTAACTGCTATTGTTTTTGCCTTACTCCCTCTCAAGGTGCACACGTGTGTCTTTTTTTTTTTTTTGTTTGTCTGTGTGTTATTGCAAATGTAATTTGACTCCACTCAGCAGGGTTGAGGGATCAATCCCCAGGTCTCTTCAATTCATCAGCTCTTGTGTAAGAGCTAATGACAGCACCGTGGCGCTCAATCATTGAGCTGGCTCGCTTCAGAAGGTTGTCATTAGGGCGGAGAGATTATTGTTATGCTAATGATAAGTCTGTTTGTGTAGAATCACATGGGGCTACATACACTTTGCAACATATTCAGGTCAAAAACAAATCCTGTTTTTAAAATATGCAGTCCGATGCGACCAAACTACCTCCAGATGTGTAATCAGAGAAGCAGCACTGATGTGGGAGGGTCTGGATTCACTTGCATGTGCATCCACATTTGCATCACATGTCACATATAAAATAGTTGTCTGTAATGTCTGTATAGACAAGTGTTTTTTGTCTCTATTTAAAATTATCTATCGATTATCTATTTATCTTATTAGCTATCACAAATGTATATTACATATTTATTTTATGTCTTTCTTGCTTGATCTATGTTGCTTTTGTTGATAACATGACTTTTGTATTGTGTTTTGATGCTTATTGAGTTGAGATTTTTTTTTATCAAACCTGCACAACTTGCTTCTTTTCTTTTGTTGTTAAATAAAATAAAAAAAATATTAATTAAATCACGTTTTTATTTCTACACACGTGGGTATGGAGGTATATCTGGGCTGAGTAATGCAACTAATTACATCAGCTGTTCAGTAATTAGTAATATTATTACTTTGTAAGGGAGTATTAAGTAACAAGTGATTTATCACATCTTCAAGTAACGTGCCCAACAACTGTGTGAATGCGTCAGACGAAATACACCAGACAGAAAAACATACACACACATGACCGTCCCGACACACTGACCCAGTAACCTTTGACCTCCAGCTGGATCCAGTGTCCGGTCCAAATTATCCCGACCTCATCCAGGGGTTTCCATCCAGCCCTCATCCTGACCTCAGGCCTCCCCGTGGTGGAGGCTCTTATCTCATGTTTATAGGTTCTGTTCATTTTACATTTATCAGTCGCCTGCAGGCATCATTACATGACGGGATTATGTTACAGAGACCACTACGGAGGAGCCGCACTCTGTGTTTATGTGTGGACCCAGCGGACGCATGGATACATGGGAGATGAGCGTAACGTAAATGAACATCAGATGTGCGCTGTGCATGACAGCAGGGGTTATACACACACACACACACACACACACACACACACACACACACACACACACACACACACACACACAGATGTGCACACTTGATCCTTGAAAAAATCGTACTTAAACAGACATATATTTCACGACTCACACTCTCACCGCTGCATCTGAAAGCGTTTCTCCCCTCGCCTTCGAACAAGTGCTCTCCATAAAAATCACCTCTCTATATTTCATTGATTTCTTTATTTTTGTGTCATGCACACAGAAAGACACCAAAAATACAGCTGCAGTGGTCAAACATTTCCTAACATTTCATTTAATTGTCTTAAACGTGCATTATTTCTAACAGCCAGCAGGGGGCGACTCCTCTGGTTGCTAAAAGAAGTCTGATTGTATAGAAGTCTATGAGAAAATGAGCCTACTTCTCACTTTATTTATTACCTCAGTAGACATTGTAAACATGTGTTTATGGTCTCAATCGCTAGTTTCAAGTCTTCTTCAATACAGCATGATGTTCATTTAGTAAATTATGGTCCCATTTAGAGTCAAATAGATCATAAAGCAGGGCATGCTTGTCCGGTCTGGGAGTCGTCCGTGTTTTTCGTCTTAGAGCTTTAACCTTTTCACAGTGTGTTTTCAGTACATGAAAGTTAACTGTAACACTTTAGTTAACTAAAAATGTCCGCCATGTGATGCCATTGTGCCCAAGAATACCTTTTCCCATAGACTTACATTGGGAAAGAGATGTCTGTAATTTTTTTTTAGATGAATCAACTTCCCAGTATGAACACTTGAATAGCTCTTATTTAGACCAGGGTCATCTGGGTAATTTTTAACTGAGAAGTCAAGCTTTTTTTGCTTCATGCATAACTTTCATAGGAATGAATGGAGCGTATCCAGCCAAAAACCAAGATGTGATGGCCAAAATGGTGAACTTGAGGCTTCAAAACTGTAGTCCGCAAACCAATGGGGGACATCACGGTGACTACGTCCACTTCTTATATACAGTCTATGTTCTCTCCCAAGCTTGGCAAATAAAATCCACTACAAAAAAGGTTCCCTTCCTGAAGCACAACTCCAGTTTTTGGCTGGACCACAGAGGGACAGCCCTCTTTGGCTGTTGCTCTTTCAAAATGTGAAAGGTGGGAACAGTCCTTTATGCAAATGAGCCCGTCCAGCGCGATGCGTTGCTGTGAAACTAGGCGATCTAGTTCTAAAATGATTCCAGATTCAGCCGTGGCATAGCCTATTTCTTGCTTCAAATGTTTTCAGAAGTAGATTTTGGTGGATTGTTTAGACGAAATAAGTTTATGAGCAGGCCGCCATGTTTCCAGGGACTAATCAGGTGCATCCAATGATAGAGTACATCACCGCTTGAACGGCCAGTTGAGTAGAGCAGCGCGTCCTCTAGTGTCCTCACCGGACCTGGTGGACATGTACCGCTGGGGTTAATATTATAGACATGACCACTGAGTATTTGTAGAAAGATTTAGCCACAAATTCACAGACTGACCGTACACAATCCAGACATGTACTCAGTTTTGATCAAGTCTTGTTCATCGTCATCCAGCCAAAAAAAATCAACATAAATCCCTTACTGTATTTCCTCGTAGGCCGGACAGTAAAACAAAAAATGAACCTCATTTTTAATTTCACTGAGCTCACACAACAAACAAAGTCTGTCCTGTATCTATAAAACAGGTGTGTGTGTGTGTGTGTGTGTGTGTGTGCACTTCTAAGTAAATGGCACGTTTGAGAATTGGCAATAAGAGAGGAAAGATGGAGGAAACGGAGAAGTTCATTAGACCAAAACTGGAATAAATCATAGGAGAGAAGAGAAAGGAGGGATGTAGAGAAACAGATGAGGAGGGAGGTGAATGTTGAGGAGGAGGAGGAGGAGGAGCTGGCATCATTACAGGACACAGGTGTGTTTACATTACGAGGCAGTGTGTCTATGCGATTAGCACACTTTGGCAAACTCTATCACCAACAAAGCCCCTTACATCACTCCCAGTGCTAACCTGTGACTGTCTGACACCTCAGCTGGGACCTCACTGTTGAGAAATCACAGTCCAAGACTCTGTGTGTGTGTGTGTGTGTGTGTGGGTGTGTGTGTGTTGACCCGGAGATAGGGAGGAAAGACTATAGAACAACACATGAGATCATCCCGACTCCCTCACTGACAAGTGTTTTATCACAGAGAGCCCCGAGGCCGGCTACACACCAGCTCTCTGGAGGGAGGCTGAGAAGAAGAAGAAGGTAACACTTAGTTTGCTTTCCTCATTAATGCAACACGAGGACACGGCCATTAGATTTAACTGCCTCAGTATGTGGTGCAGAAGATAAGGTGTGAGAGTGTGAGCTCGCATCTGACTGTGATTTTGTGTGTGTGTGTGTGTGTAGGATGGTAGGATGGTGCTGGTTTGTTAAAGCTCTTCTGTCACAACGTGGCATCGCAGTATTAAAATTCCAGGATGCCGTTACAAAAGGCAGCATCTGATTATAGTTACGACGAACACATTCTTTCTCTCACATGACACTTGTTTAAGTCCATATTAAACAGCAGAGTACGTTGTTACACGTACAGTAGAGGTGTCAAAACCACTTTTATGATGTGACAAAGCTATAGTTATAGTTTGGTTACGTTAACACACAAAAATGACTTGGTTTGGTGAAAAGACTACTTCCTTAAAGGCTAGAGGCTAAATTCCAAATTCAGATCATATCTATGATTGAGGGATTGCCTCTACACGGTTCTCAACATGGCAAACATGGCTGAGCCGGCGGCTAGCACATGGACGTATAAAGAGAACTAGGCTTCGTCCGAAACGGCATACTATGCACTACATACTCAACAGGTGTACTATCGTTCAACATACTTTTGTGTGAATAAAAAGTAGTACGTATCTTTTTGGACGCACTGAGTAGTAATTTACGTTACCGGTTGGAGACGTGTAACCATGGTAACCCTTGCCAACCTCACGTGACCAAAATGACGGTTTGTGAGAATCAAAGTCTGAATTAATTTAAAATATATATTACGCCTAGCAAAGTGAAATCTTAAACTTACAGTTAAATTCAAGCGTTATAGACGTCACAGAGCCGTCCGTCAACGTCCGTTATGAACGTTGTCGTCACTACCTCATTGCATTGTGGGATATTTATGCTGCCATAGTGTCCAGCGTTTGCATACTGTAATATTTCACCGGAAATAGTATGAAATTCCCATACTATTGGTTTCATACTAAGGTTTCTGACATAGTAAAATATCTCACATACTGTTTTAGCATACTAAATAGCATGTTGGTATGGAATTTTAGACGCAACCCTGGATACAGCGTTGGAGGCGGGGCCCCGTTCATTCCTATGAAAGTTGCTCAGTGGTGCATGAAGCAAAAAAAGTTCAACTTCCGAGTATAAATTTACCCGGATCTTCCGGCGATCTTCTGCATCCATTGGGCCCATAGAGCAGAAGCAGCAGCGTTTCCTTTAACTCCACCTCCCAGCCCTCGCCCCAGCCTCGGTCTGGGTCTCATTCATATGAACGGAGGAAGGGATATAATAAAATAATTTACAGACGTCTCTTTCCCAATGTAAGTCAATGGGAAAAAGTATTTTTGGGCCCAATGGCGTCACGTGACGGACACAGAAGTTGTAGTGCTGCCGTTCGGCTACTACGAAACTCCTGATCGACGACCGGCGAACTTCCTGGGGGCTTGGTTGAGACGGCGTTATCTGCGGTAACCGCCGTATGAAAGCAGTGCAGAGCAGGGGGCGATTGTGCAAACAAAGCACAGAGAAGCTCAGATTACAACACACACACAGAGGGAGAGTGATTTCATTCTCTGCTCAGGTAGACATTACGCCTCTATATCTTTACATAGACAATAGTTGGTTGCTGCTATACTGATGCTCTTAATTTCAAATGTAGCACCTTTAATGTTAGGGGACCATTGTCATGGTTATAATAATAAACATGTGATCAATGTTAGGGAAGATCGTGTTCATGCTTTAACAGACACAACGCTGACTGTCGGTTGGACACAGGAAACAAACAGCTGTCTCCCGTGCTAAAGTCCCTCCAGCCGACCTCCTATAAAGACTTTGTCATTCTATAACGTCACCTGACTTCCTCCTCTGCTCCTGTCACAACTACAACGGCCCCTAGAGGTCTTTGTCATTTAAATGTAAACATGTGTTGTTTTGCTTGTTGGGAGGATCGTCTCACTCCACTACATTTCAGAGGCAAATATTGTTCTCTTTATTCCACCGTGTTTATTTGACAACTGTACTGGTGACTTTGAAGAATTAGCATCAGGGTTGGTTGGGGCCTCCCAAGGTTAAGATAATGATATGATAAAAATCAGGTTGGAAATGATTACTGTATAATACTGTATAATAAAAGACACAAAATACTGATTATATTTTGGACTTTTCTCAAGCTGTCAAATACTGTATGTTTTTACTTCTTCAAATGGAACAATCTGAGAATCTCTTTTCAACTGAACTGCTCCCATGCAGACTGTGATTAGTGGACACAAGTAAACAATCAATGCTGATTATGATGAGCTCATGAATCATGATGCATTGATAAAGTTTAACCATTCAGCAACACATGGCCCTGCCACAATAAACAGGTTAAGACATATGGATTTGTAGTTTTTAATCACACTAGACGAGGAAGTTACTGCAGCCATCGATGAAATAGTCGAGCACATAAGCTCCCGTAAAACAACAACTTGTGTCATTTTTACACTTTGGTTTGTACAGATTAAACAAGTGAGATAAAACGTGTTCATTAATGAGTTTTAGAGGTGTCGGTAGGGGGATTTTGGACAGAGCCAGGTTAGCTGTTTTCCCCTGTTTCTAGTCTTGCTAAGCTAAGATAACCGGCTGTAGCTTCACATTTAACGGGCAAACATGAGAGTGGTATTGATCGCTATTTCCCAAAATGTTAAACTGTTCCTTTAAAGGTGCAGTGTGTAGGATTTGGCTGCATCTAGTGGTGTGGTTGCAGATTGCAACCAACTGAGTACCCCTCCGCTCACTCCTCCCTTTCCTAGACTAAGGTAACGTGAGCCGCCGAGTACTACGGTGGCCTTCAGGTAACGTAAAAACGGGAAAGGTTCTCTCTAGAGTCAGTGTTTGGTTTGTCCGTTCTGGGCTACTGTAGAAACATGGCGGACTCCGTGAAGAGGACTAGCTCCCTATGTCGATATGATGGACTCATTCTAAGATAACGAAAACACAACGATTTTTAGTTTCAGGTGATTATACTCTAAAGAAAACAGTTATGATTATTATATTCCACTTCCGATAATAGATCCCCAAAAATGTTATACATTGTTCCTTTAATGGGAGAAATAATTACTATTACTTCTACTCTGGCAATAACATTGGTAAATGTTTTTTTTTTGTTTCCATCTCAGAACAGTTGATTTAAGTCAACATAACCAATGGCTTTAACAGTGTTCGCTTTGATTACATGTCTGCAATCACAAAATCACTTTTCAACATCCAGCGTGACAAATGATGATAAATAAGGATGAAGGAAAAACGTTGCATTGGTCTCTGCCACACAGAGGGAGGCAGAGAGCGAGATGGGAATACAGGTCCACTTCTCCAGCTGTAGTTTTTACCTTTAACATATTTCTTTAACCACAAAGTACATAAACCTTTGAAGTACAGCAGGACGCTTTTAGGAAACATTCCCACTACTCGCAGAAAAACGTACGACACAGGGTTCCAGAGATCACGCAGTTCGTTTACAGAAATGATTTTACCATTGAGAAATACTCCTACTGATAAAGGAATGTATCGGCTGTAGAGAATAAAATGACTGATCTGTATGACTGGTAGCTCACTTTTCTAGAGAGGATGAAAAGAGGCCACACAAGAGACCTGCCAGTGAACTCTGCATCCTGACTTAAACTGTCAAGTCTTTTATTTTAACAACAGGAAAGCAACATGAGAGTGGGAGAGAGTTTGTCCCACAGAGAGAGAACAGTCAGCAGTTTGTGTTGAGTATCAATGGAGAGTCTCTGTCTTTTCCTTTCCCTCTCAGTCCCCCCGAGGAAACGCTACGTCTACACACCCCCGTCCTCCCGAAGCTGGACAACTTTTAATATCAGAGTCCACTTTGAAGTCACAGAATCACACGCGAATGTTATTAATCTCGGTTGTTTCATGCTCAGCAGTATAATTGGGTAAGGTCTGGGTAACAGCTCTAACAGTCCTTCTGACTCCAAGCGGAAACCTCCGGGGCTGAGAAATGAAGCCAACTGCAGTTCCTAGAATGGCCACTTGAGGTTGGCTCCAAAAGCCAAGTCAATCCCCATAGACCTCCATGTTGAAATGCCAGACTTTACAGCAGAAATAAACACGTTTACAGCCTGGTACAAAAACGTTTTTTTGGTCTCTATAGCTAATTTTCCCATTCATAACAACTGTACGAGGGGTGAATTTTTAAATATCTCACCTGTTTAAATTATATTAACGCTTAAAGTTCTGCATAATTAACGGCGTAGCTGCTTTGAGTGACAAGTCACTACCACGACGTCGCTATCACGGTGTTATTCAGCGTTTGCTTGTACTAAAAGACACTCTTAAGGCCTTTACACACCAGGGGCATAGCGAATACGAACGACACGAAAATGCGAAATACTCGCCTGCGAATATTATATGTCTAGGGCTTTTATTGTGAAAGGTAAGAACGGAAGGAGTCGATCTGGTCTGCGCTGCCTTTGTCAAGGTTTAAACGAGTAATAAAGTTTGCCGTCCTGGTTTGGACTGTGCTCGACCTCCGTGTTGTCGAGAGTATAGAAGCAAAGAGACGAAACTCTGGTGTTTTTTTGACAACAGCCGTTGCCGCCATTTTGGACTGAAAACGCTTATTATATTTATAATATTTTATTGTTCAACACAGGCCATTTTGATAGAATATCACAATAGAATAGAAATAATTTTGTTTGACTTTTGTACGGCTCTTTGTAGGCGGACGTTTTACTGGCGTCCGGTAGTCGCTTTCAGTCCAAAATGGCGGAATCGTAGCTCTGCTGCTGGGCGCTGATTTTGCAATGGAACGAACAATTGACTTTCACTTCTTATCAATATATGTTCTTTGCTAATGGTACCTGCCCCCGCTGGGTCTCGCTCTTCCACAGATCCACCCTCTCGTCCAAATATGGTCACTTGTGGCTCCAAAAACCAAGATGGCGACTGCCAAACTCTGGCTTTATATTGGTAGTCCACAAAGTAACGGGTGACGTCACGGTGATTACGTCCACTTTTCAGTCTATGCTCATGTCACATCATGTTGAGTGACGTCACATATTTTAAAAAGGCACTTGTTTGTCTGTTCTTTAGTTTCAGAAGACGAATCTGTTATGCAGGACAAATGATGTGTTGTGGATTCCATCATCTAGTAGAGTGAGAGTTATACAATTAGTCACAATTAAAGACTTCAATGAAAGAATCCATAGCTGTAAGCAACTGTGTGACATGCTGCATTCCTGAAATTGCTACGAAAGTCTATTGATATGATAATTGCTGTGTAGCAGTACATACAGTATTTCCTCCCTCACACACACAACACTGTCTCTGTTAACGGCTACGTAATGAGCAGCTCTTTCTATAGGCCGGCCTAAACAGTAGCCGCTGTGTTATTCCTTTTGGGGTTACACTAGGGTTGACTTTCATACCCAGAGAAGCACATTCATCCCGCAGGATGTTTACAGTGTGTGTGTGTGTCTACTGTACAGCAATTTATGTGTGAAAATCCAACTGACTTAAACACTATTCACTACTTAGTTCTTCGTCATGTGATGCAGTGGGCCTGTTCATCCTGTCCGAGAGAGAGAGAGAGCAGCATGATGACGTCACTCCCAGACACCAGAATGTTTTTTTTGGCATTTTACGTTTCTGAAAAACCACGGGATACGTTGAATGTCGACGTTTCTGAAATAAGTTTCATAAATATGTTTCATATTAGACTCGTATCACACTTGCAGAAACGCTCTCTCTGTGTGTGTTGTAATCCGAGCTTCTCTGTGCTTTGTTGACATCGCCGGGCCGGCCGCGCATGCTTTTAGTGCATGTGAGCGTGCCCCACTGGATAGCTCTGTCAGCACTGTTGCCGTTGTTTTCACTGTTAGCACTTTTAGCACTGTTAGCTACGAACCACCAGCTCAGCCGCCGCCATGTTGAGAGCCGTCCAGAGGCAACAGAAATGCTCCCAATTCTTTAAGGTTGGAAATAAGATCATGGTTTGTGTTAAAATAATAAACGAATAACCTTAACTATCGTAATAAAGAACAACCACCCTTAACAAGTTTTCTTACGTAAAGTTACATAACATGTTGACTTTTGGTTTCACAATGGACACGAACAGCGGTTTCCTTGGTGAAAGTCCTGTGTTTGTTTGACCCCTCCGACCCCCCATTAGTGGACTTTCTCGCTTGTTATAGTCGTTGTTATACCACTTAACTTTTATACCACGTAATGTTCAATTGATATCAAATCATCAAATTGTTAAATTGCTAATTTGTTTTGTGTATTCTGTTGTTTGTTTGATTGATTGATGGATTGATGGATTGATGGATTGATGGATTGATTGATCAGCCGCTGGATATACTACGTCACTTGCT
This sequence comes from Sebastes fasciatus, assembly GCF_043250625.1. Lineage (NCBI taxonomy): Eukaryota > Metazoa > Chordata > Actinopteri > Perciformes > Sebastidae > Sebastes > Sebastes fasciatus. The sequence goes on along the minus strand of NC_133799.1, from coordinate 25,048,193 downwards.
CTGACCGAATGCAAAAATGTCGACATTCAACGTATCTCTCGTTTGCAGAAACGTACAATACCAAAATTTTTCGCTGGAGACCGGAATGGATTATTACTGCTGGACTGGTTTGGGTTGCAAGGGAGGAGAGAGTTAACCCGGCCTAAACCTGGGATAAACTGTACCCCTCAAACCACCCAACAGCCTCACATTAACACACAAATATTTTCACCCTGACACTGTTGTTAACACATGCATGCAGACTCACACTAATTTTGTTTATCTCCTCACACACACATGCACATAAAAGTCTACAAGCAAACACTCAAACGTGCATCTACATGCTAATCCCCCCTCAAACACACACTCACACACCCGTATTAGTCCTAAGAGGCTGCAGGATATGGCCTCTCCGGGTCTAAAGCCTGTGCTGTTTTTCTTGGCACTGGACACAGCAAAGCCTGCTGGGGGATACGCAGCAGCTCAGTGGTCGAACAGAGCCGGCCCTGCCCTCGGTACAGAACACACAGAAATAAACACGGGACACTATTCAATCCATCTTCATCTCAGAAACAGAACAAACACGGCGCTGATGTGCGGCTGAGTATGAAGAGGAAGGATGCTGCACGCCAGTGACTGCACAAGGCCGCACAAACTGTCCGGCCGGCGTGCCCTCGTCTGTTGGCAGAGGTTAGTCCCGTCCCGTTAGTATAACGTCTGTCTGACAGATAACTGCTTGATGGTAGGAAACATATGGACGGCGGGACAATAGACAGTGGCAAAAAGACTCAAAGAGAAACACAAAACTCTCCTCTGCTTCCTCTCTACTTCCTTTTATGTAGTCTATAAGCATTTTCTATACTGTATCATAGAGAGGCGAAATCCCGCCCCTTCCTGTGGACCACCATGGGACCTTATTTCGGAAGAAATATGAACGGTAGTCAACGGCGAGAGATAAATATTTTTTTTATCCCGTTTGAATTGTGCCATGAATCACACTGATGTTTGTCTATTTAAAACATAATTTTGCAAGTCAAGAAAGTAAAATTTTGTTGTAAAGAATATGATACAACACACCCAAAAGTCACGTAAGTGACATCTATCTCTCTGAAGCTACGATGCCTGTGTGTTTCGTACTGGGAGGTACTCACACCAGCAACACGTCTGATCGTTCTTTCTCTTCCCGGCTGATAAAAACACCAGGAGTCGCTGAATAAAACACATCAGGTAAGATAACGTTTCATTTGTGCGTGGAACATAGCGAAGTTAGCTAGCTAGTTAGTGTTGATGACGTATATTGTGCGAGACGAAAGATGTAGTTCACTGAGCAATATTTAATACTCTTATCAACATGGGAGTGGACAAATATGTTGCTTTATGCAAATGTATGTATATATTTATTATTGGAAATCCATTAACAACACAAAACAATGACAGATATTGTCCAGAAGCCCTCACAGGTACTGCATTTAGCATAAACAATATGCTCAGATCATAACATGGCAAACTGCAGCCCAACAGGCAACAACAGCTGTCAGTGTGTCAGTGTGCTGACTTGACTATGACTTGCCCCAAAACTGCATGTGATTATCATAAAGTGGACATGTCTGTAAAGGGGAGACTCGTGGGTACCCATAGAACCCATTTTCATTCACATATCTGGAGATCAGAGGTCAAGGGACCCCTTTGAAAATGACCATGACAGTTTTTCCTTGCCAAAATTGAGCGTAAGTTTGGAGCATTATCTCACCTCCTTCGAGACAAGCTAGTATAACATGGTTGGTACCAATGGATTCTTTAGGTTTTCTAGTTTCATATGAAGCCAGTATCTTCACTCTAGCTTTAAAACCGCTATAACCGCTGGAAGATCAACTTCGTTAATGCGTTAAAGAAATTAGTGGCGTTAAAACAAATTTGCGTTAATGCATTATTATCGTGTTAACTTTAACGGCCCTACACAAAACTAAATGATAAACTGAGACTTTCCTGACAAAATTATGTTTTACATAGACACATATGTGTGATCCATGCCACAATTCAGACGGGATCCAAAAAATATTTATCTCTTGTCGTTGACTACTGTACATATTTTTTTTCCAAAAAAAGGTCCCGTGGTGGTCCACCAGAAGGGGCGGGACTTCGCCTCTCTACACTATTCTTTACCTCCATCTTGTTGTTTTATTTCCTCATTATCGCCTGAATCCTCTCTTTTATGTAATATTTTCAACATCTCTTATTTCCTCTCCAGCCACCTGTCTTATATTTTGCTTTCCCATCTTTTCCCTCCTTTAACAGCACCCCTGTCTGCTGTCATGTCTGGTGTGCATCATGGCACCACTGTGTATTTATGACTGAGGCTGTGTAAGTTTATCTGTGGACGCCAGATGTCTGAGAGCGTCAGTTTACTGTCAGGACCTTCTCTTCCCCTGCAGCATCTGCAAACCTCAGAATATGTGTGTATTATGTTTCTCCCGTTAGTGCTGTCAGATGTGTGTGTGTTATATTCTTAGGTTGCAGTTGACTGTGGTTAAACTGTGTTGATCCCTGAACGAGGCCTGCATACATGTATGTCTCTGTGTGTATGTAAAGTGAGATAAAGTGCTATTGCTGGTGATATGTACAGTACAGGCTGCTACTATCTTTAGTTTCTGACTCAGCCGCACTGCTGCAGCACATTTGATTTTGATCAGTATTACAATGTATATATGGAGCTGTGGCATGTGGCAATGGTTTAGTCATGTATTGAGATAATATTTCAAATATGAAGTGTAGTTTATTTTTAGCTACAGTATGTTAGCAGCGTGGCTCTATGGACGGTAATGTTAGACGGTATGTCAGTCCACCACTTTGATCCAAGCTATTGAACATGAAACACAACATTTTGTACAGACATTCATGGCCGCACCTTAGCTGTGACATAATAACAACGTACGGCCTGTCGTGAGCTATTGCCTAAATTAACAATGTCAAATCAAATGACTGCATAATGTAAACATTAGGGCTGTCAAAGTTAACGCGATAATAAGGTGTTAAAGCATATTTGTTTTGACGCCAATAATTTCTTTAACGCATTAACGCAACTTGCAATTTTTAGGTTGTAGCAGGCTCAGTTTTAAAGCTAGAGTGAAGATACTGGCATCATATGAAACTAAAAAACCTAATGAATCCATCGGTACCAACCACCTAGTTTGTCGCGCAGGTTTCTAAATATGGCTCCAAACGTATGCTAAATTTTGGCAAGGAAAAACTTGCATGGCCATTTTCAAAGGGTTGTTGTTGTCGGGCTGCAGTTTGCCATGTTATGATTTGAGCATATTTTTTATGCTAAATGCAGTACCTGTGAGGGTTTCTGGACAATATTTGTTATTATTTTTGTAAAATAGTAAATGGACTTGCATTTATATAGCGCTTTTCTAGTCTTCCGACCACTCAAAGCGCTTTACACTACATGTCAGCATTCACCCATTCACTCACACATTCATACACTGATGGCAGAGGCTGCTAAGGTGCCAACTTTGCCCATCAGGATCTAATCTAAATACCCATTCACACACCGATGGCTATGCCTTCGGTGTCTCTTAAGTGTCTTGCTCAAGGACACATCGACATGTGACCAGGAACAGCCGGGGATCGAACCACAGACCTTCCGATTGATGGACGACCTGCTCTACCCTCTGAGCAACAGCCGCCCGTTTGTGCTGTTAATTGATTTCCAATAATAAATTCATACATGCATTTGCATATAGCAGCATATTTGTCCACTCCCATGTTGAAAAGAGGATTAAATACTTGACAAATCTCCCTTTAAGGTACATTTTGAACAGATAAAAAATTTGATTAATTTGCGATTAATCACTTTTAAATATTTTAATCGATTGACCACCCTAGTCAAGCTAACTAGCATTAGCAGCAGTAAAAGTTTGGGTCCCTGCAAAAACACTGTTTCCATTTCTCAAAATGCTGTTGCAGTTCAAGAGGCTTGAATTTATTTTTGAACTCTCATTAAAATTCAAATCCAGTTCCTCAGATAATTTATTCCAGCCCAAACATCCTGTTTCATGCAGCAACACATCCAAACATGTCTATTATTATTCACTAGATAGTTAACTATATACAGTATAATACAGTTTTTAGTGCAGTGTAAATCCTCTAGAGAGGACTATTAGTGTACTTAAATTCATCAAACTGTTAGGAACACGTATGTCGGCCTACTTCTTAGACAATTAGCTTCTGCTCCGACCTCACACACTCCGCTGTCAAACAGTATGCATTAACAAATGCTCGCTGTTCAAACAGTGAAGTGATTAATAGAAACGCAACAAGACATGAAAGTGGCTTCCAGAATTCATCGTTCACTTCCTGCTCTTCGTCTGTCCGTCCGTGGAGATCAGATACAGCGATACAGACTACTGAGCTCTGAAGCACTGACTGCACTGGCAACAGGTTACTTGGCACGCACGGCCAGCCCGAACACAGACCCTCGACACAGACGCACTCAGCTGAAGGAAGCCTTTGAAGCGCTCGCTGCGGTTTTTGTAAATTGATGAAAACTTTAATGGCAGAGACGAAGCCGGCGAAGAGCAAAACAAATGTGTGATTCATCTTCCAGGGCCCTGAAGTAATTGTTTCAGAATGCTTTGACCTTGAGCCAGCAAACTCAGGTTGAACAGCTATAAAAGAGGCGAGGTCGCCGTGGAAAAAACAAACAAAGCAAACACATGTCCTCTCTGGATCATCTCTCATATTATTCCAACTGCAAGATGTACCGTTGCATGTGAGTGCATCTTAACGGGTGTACAGAACATGATTGCCTGTTTTTGCATCCTTTAGGTTTGTTGGTGCTGTAATGGAGTGAGTGTGTGGCTGCAGCGTTTTTTAATGATTAACAGGCTGGCGTAGCTCGTGGCCATCGAGAAAATGTTTATTTTGATGGATAAGCCAAGAGCGGACAGCTGGTTTGAGTTGGGAACAATACTGGAGATTCAGCCTGCATATGGTTTTGATTTCCATCCTCCCTCCTCCTCCTCCTTCTCCTCCGATTCTCAATCCCCTTTTCTCCATCATCCCCCGTTCTCTCTCTCCACAGGCCACTACTGCCGGTATCTTCATTTCCTGGGAATCTCTCTCATCCCTCACCTCACGGTCACTCCTTTTTTTTTGTTCCCGTCACCCGGCCGTACTCCCTTACAAGCCCCCTGACGATTGGAGCTGATAAAGTAATAAATGACTCATCATGTTTTATTGTTTAAGATTAATAGAACAGAAAAAGTTGGGTAATCCCTGATTTATTGGCCCCCCTGGTCTATTGTGCGTGCGCTCTCTGGGAGAGCAGAGCTGCTTACTGGCCTCTGTAGCATATCAATCCTGGTTTTATCTGTATGGGAGCTGCAGTAATGATACAGGGAATAAAATGTACCGGTGCACTTATGAAGACTTTGCACTCATTTAGTAGAAGAGAATATCTTGTGTGCAAACTGCAACAAGGAGGGCATCTGTCAGCCAGATGAGAACTGTGGATGCACGCACGGATGAGTGTGTATTTGTGTGTAATATACGCATCGGTTATCTATCTGGTTCCACGGAGTTATTGCCACAGCGCTGGTGACTGCTGGGCACAGACGCGGTTTGCGCTGGATCAGGGGGCTCACTGAACCTCCTAGTGGCTAAAAATGCATGTAGGGATTTAAATATTATCAATATCTTTTATAATAACACAGAACTAACAAGGCAAAAGTGAGCATGGCTCATGGCTATTGGATCGGACAACACGGGCCAGCCTTCGCTCCCCACGTGCATCAATGAGTCGGGTCTGACCCTGTCCTTCCTTGGACCACTTTTGGTACGTAGGTCCTGACCACTGCAGACCGGGAACATCCCACAAGAGCTGCAGTTCTGAAGATGCTCTGACCCAGTCGTCTAGCCAGCACTATTTGGCCCTTGTCAAAGTTGCTCACATCCTTACGCTGACCCATTTTTTCTGCTTCCAACACACAGTTCAAAATGTTCACTTGTTGTCTAATATATCCCCCCCCACTGCAAGGTGCCATTGTAACGAGATAATCAATGTTATTCACTTCACCTGTCAGTGGTCTTAATGTTATGGCTGATCGGTGTATATGCTATTAGACACCACCGGGTCGCCCACTGTTGGTCTATCAACGAGCCTGCGAGGCTCATCTCTGGTTTACTGGCGGGTTTTGAGGTTAGTGTGAGTACGGTTTCTATGGTAATTCTCACAATATTCCAAGTCTCCGTTGTACACATTACATTTCCACTAGATTTTCCTTTTTTTTTGTGAACCCCCAACCTTAAAGTCCAAACTGTGCCTATGCAGCTGGGTGCCCGGTCAGCTCTACTCACTCCTGTTTCACGGTGCAGGCTGTGGTGCAGCTCCACTCACTCTGTGGTTCGTCTGTGGTCAGTCAGTGGCCTCCTCACACAGGATCTAACTAAAGTGGGTTTTTCCCACTCAGTTTCCCGTTTCAGACCTACACACGCACACACACACACACACACACACACGCACACACAAACAGGCAGAAAACATCTAAACACAAGCCCACATGCGGACATGCATGCATGCACGTCTCATAAAGGATGTGAGGAAATTTGGTACTGTGGCGAGCCCATTAGTTGTATGAAATGGCATGTATCAGACATCGTGGCGGTGCAGGGGCATTTCCCTGGCAGGGCAGCGTTCTCGTTGACGCCAAGATGTTCACACTTCTTATTCTGTTTTTGCACTTTTAGTTTTACTTCGGCAAATGTCGGTCAGTCGGTCCACCACTTTGGTTCAGACTGAAATATCCCAACAACTGTTGGATTGATTCCCATGAGACTTTGTACAGACATTCATGGTCCCCAGAGGATGAATCCTACTGACTTTGCTGATCCCGTGACTTTTCCTCTGTAGCGCTAGTGATATTTTTATGGTTTTGAGTGAAATGTCTCAACAATTATCAATGGATTGTCATAAAATTTGGTCCAGACAAGCCACAAACCAATTCTGGAGCAGTTCCTTTGTGGGAACGTGATCCAGATCAGTTTTTGCTCATAACATGCATACACTGTCTTTTCAAAATAAACTTCCGTTTCCACAGGAAAAAACTTCGTTTAGGTTTAGGCAACAAAATTAGGTTTAGGAAAAGATTATTCTTATTGGGTACATACTGTATGTTTGTAACATTATGTAACCACGCTACGTTAGGTAAGCGGCGTAGTAACATTACGTATTTAAAATGTTACGTAACTCAAAATGACTTTTGGTTTCACACGGGACACGAACGCTGCTCTCCTGGGTGAAAGTCCTGTGTTTGTTTGAACCATCCATTGCCCCCGACTGCCAACCCAAGCAGTATTTGTCACTCTTAGGGTGCTTTCACAAGCCATAGTCTGTTTGGTCAGTCCGAAACAGAGTGAAATTGTTACTTTTGGTTCGTTTTCAATGTAGTCTGGTTCGGTTTCATAGTGCACAAGTTAAAGCAGATCAAATAGTAAAAAATCGATGTAAAAAAAAGCTGAAGGGAATGTACGAAGGAGCGAATTCATCTTTTTCATCTTGAGAGATGCCAATTCTATGAAGGGAATCGTTGACTTTGAAATATTATTTATTTTTCGTTTTGACTCTTTTTTGTCATTTTTTAACAAATCCCTTCTCCTCGAGGTTATCGGCTAATAACTTTTACAACTTTTTAAAACTATTTTACTACATTCACTAATTTTGTGGAGTTTATTAAGCATATTCTTTATGTTCTCTTCGGCCCTGATGTCAAACAAACATCGGCCTTCTGCAGATGTCCAGGTCCAACCTCTCCCACTATGTTAACCTGTCGTTTACTTCCTGCAATTGGGTCGGATTATGTTCTCAATGCAATCGAACCGCACTGGAGTTCACATGGAAACAGTCCTGTTGTTTTGGTCCACACAAGAATATGATTACTGCGTTCACAATCGCCCAAACAAACCGCACCAGAGTTCGATTAAAACGGACTAAAAGCTGGCTTGTGACAGCGTCCTTTATGCTACGTAACCTGACTTCCTCCTTTACTCCCGTCATAACTACGGCCACATAGAGAGCCATAGTTTGAGGTGTAGGGCCACGGACCAAGCTGCCATATTTGATGAGTTGGGAGTGAGAACGGGCTGGCTAGGTCCTTCAGATCCCACCTCATTCTGCTCAGACTGTCCAACCAACCAGCAGGAGTCACTACAGCAACAACCAGCACACCAACCCTGGCAGGCTGGTTACTGTACAGCTTCTGCCCATAACCCTGGTGGGATCCTTAATGGTCCAACAGTGAGGTTTGACATTAAAGTTCTTGTTGACGGATACTTTTTGACAATTACATGTTGAGCAGAAAAAGCTCTGGCACGTCTGCACCGTAATCTTCGACACAGATTGGTATATATATGTGTGTTACTGTGAACACGCCGTTGAAGGTTGGGCTCAACTCTACCGTTACCTTAGGGGATTAGAGAATTAGGTTTCATTGGAGCCATACTTGTGTCCTGAAGTGATTGTTTAGAATGTTTTGAATTAAATTACACTTTGGGTCAGAGTCATGATCGAGTGAAGTCAGACAAACAGCCCTTGGGTCCTCGCTGCACAAAATAAAAAGTGTATAAAAAAATAAAAGTAAAGTATGTCATGTTGCTCAATCTGTGTTCAATTAGGAGAGCATTCATTACTGAATCAAGTGGGTTTGTAGGGGGAAGAAAAGGAGTGAGGGAGAGGGGTGAGTGCACCTCTGGTAATGGTGGTGGTCTATTTCGTGAGAACTTATTATTTAACAGAAAAAAAAACACACCATCAACCCCTCCAGCATTTGTTTATGTTCTTGGCTTTGACTGGAAATCGTTGCTGAGCCAACTTCAATACAACAAAGATAGCGCTCTCACACACACACACACATTCCTTCTTTGAACACATGACTAAGTCTATTAATAATCAATCTGATGGCGGTTTGATTCGGCCTCTCTCGGCGCACAAACAAACAAGAGTTTTAGATTCTGATTGAATCCAGATCACATGTGGATCTCATCTCTCTGACAAATATCTTCCAATAATGTTTCCCATTCTGTGGCTTTCATTACAATACTGAGCAAGATAGATAAGTGCGGTGGAATAAAAAACCCAACATCTGTGAAACATGCACAGCGCACTCTGCAACATACAGTACGTGATGAGAATGAAACGCCTTCAAACAGCTTTTATCCTTCTCATTTCACAGCTGAAACTGAAACTAAATCATCATCTATTTCTGAACACACACATTAAATCAATGTAAACGTTCCGTTAATCGTTCCCTCATTGCACACGATACAACTGCTCAGTTATTTAAGCGTATGTGTTTGTCTGTCGGCACAAGTGTTCAATTAACTTACTTAGTGGGTCACCTATAAAATGAGTCCAGTTGGTCCATGCTTGGCCTCTATGTGGAGATCACACACAACGTAGGCAGCAGTAAAATCATCATGCGCGCATGTATATGAACATCTTATATTGTGTTTCTGTGCTCATGGCGAGCTTGATGAAAAATTGATGCAGGAGAATTGATTGGGACAACTGTAAAAATAGACATTTTGGGAAACAGGGTTATTTGCTTTCTTGCCAAGAGTTAGATGAGAAGATTGGTCCCAATCTCTAATGTCTGTATGAGTGACTTTTACCACAAACTCTTGTTTTTACAACATTTTTTGTTCAGATTAGGGATGTCATGAGAACCGTTACTTCAGTTGCATGTCGGAGACTACCCATTGCTCCGAAAATACACACTCGCCCTGCAACAAACAGAAGCACATGGCTAATTATTATGCAAAATGACGTCATCAGACATTTCTCTTTTTTTTTCCTACTGGCGAAGGCAAGACTCACCATCGTTGGTTGGGTTGGTTATGTTTAGGCATGAGGAGTGAGATTAGTTAGGTTTAGGGTCAGAATATCAGGGTAAGCCAACCAGAAGCAGAGTTGGGCGGGTCATGCCTTCACCATGGTAGGAAAAAGTAACGCAACCAATGACGGAAAAGAATGTCCCTGATAATGCTACATTGTGAACAACTAATACTTGTTGAAATCGGCAGCAGGAGAGCTAGTTAACGTTAGTTGTTAGCAGCTGGCGGGCAGCACAGTCCTGCTTGGCTAAATAATGAAGTTAACAGCTAACGTATGGAGGTTGCATTGCGTTACATTATGATGCATTCAAGCTCTATTCACAATTTTTTTTTTTACTGAGCGAAGGAAAATTATAACGTTATCATGATGTGTTCAAACATAAAATGCTGTAAAATTTGGTTTTTGGCGAGAAACTTGAGGCAGATCATCAGGGATTAATGATGAATTCGCAAAAAAAACAGTAATGAAGGAGTGTATTTTGAAGTATATAGGATTTATTGTTTCGTTTTTGTTTTTTACTGTGGTCTCGAATTGGGCATCGTGGAATTTCCCTGGTATTGGTGTCAACTACTACATATTTGTTATCCCCTAGTTCAGATATTTAAAAAAAAAGACATATACTGGTGAGCTTTAGAGGTGCTGTTGGCGGATTTTGTTACCCTGGACAGAACCAGGCTAGCTGTAGCTTCATATTTAGCGCTTCTTTCATTTTCGTTTTAGAGTCAAAACATGTTTCATGGGGGACAGGGGAAAAACGGAAAAATCTTTTTGACACTTCTGCCTCACCTCACCAGTGAAGTTATTGCTCTGCTTTCAATCATGCAAGTTTTTTCAGTGACCCTCTTTGTTTTGTTCTCCACTCATCACTTTTGCCCTTTTGTCTCGGTCTCTGCTGAGCGTACGGGGAAAGTTGCGCTCAACAGTAACAGGACAGAACGTTCCTGATAGTCCTGCCAGCTCTGATTTGTGAGCCAGAGTGTCCTTTTCTTTACGGTATGAATGCATGTATGTTTTTTCATTACTAAGGTGCTCTACCTGGGATCTCTGTGTGAGTGGTGCACATTCCTAACGTGGCTGAAGCTGCTTTTCTTCAGCCTGTATAAATCAGAGGGTTGGGTTTATTACTTCAGGGCAGTGTGTTCAGGTGCCAGTGGTCAATCACAGTAACACTGAATGCTTAAGACATTACAGTGATTATTTAAACACTCAGGGAGTCATGATATTGTCATTTGGGCCTTACACACCCATTAATAAGGCCAGATGATATTTTTAAAAATGTTGTAGAGCTATTTCACAGATCGAGTGGCGTTCCTGGAAACCACTGTAAAGTAATGACTATCCAAAACACTACATTAATATTACAGCTATATTCTTCGTGTTTTTATATGTGAATAAAAATAAATGTGATGTCAATAAAATATAAATCCCCACAAACTAGAACAACCTAATAAAATAAGTCAACAAGGGAAGTCAGGTCTGCAGGGAATAAGAAATAAGGGCCATATTTTGCCCTTGAGGCTGAGCAGGAAACCTGAGCCGTGTGTATGAACTTCTAATCCGTCGGTTTGGTAAATGTTCTGGGTTAAATCAAATTGAGTGCCTTTGCTGGGGTCTGGATGAAGAGGGCTTTGCTGGGGGGCCACCGTAGTGTGAGTTTCATGTTGGGAAAGAAACATTTGGAGCGTTTATTTTCTGGGTGTCGCCTCAACACAGAAAGCAAAACCCTTTCACTTCTATCTATT